>NC_091061.1:23968280-24641704 GCF_000393655.2 Nicotiana sylvestris
ACTACACACACAAGAGAATTTTCCTTAAATTTTTTTGTTTTAAACAAATATGATAATGAAAATGCATTTTATCTAGCTCTAATTCTTATAAAATATCAGAGTTGTGATTTCATTAATAGATTATAGTCATTTTTATACACATATACATGACAATGTTTCTATATCTTTTCTAATTCGATTAAATTTACATAATTTTTTTTAAAATTCATTCGTTTCTTCCACCGCACAAAGCCCGGTTAAATCTACTAGTTGGAGATATTTTGAAATACAAAATAGGGTAATTTCAGATTGGGCTGAAGCTTTGGGCAGACTTAGAAGGCTATGGAAAAATAAATTTGGACTAAGTTTCGGCCACCTTGGAACTAGGCTAGCAGACCATTTTGCTGGGGGCATGTAGGATGGGGCTAATCTGGTGAGCTTTTCCCTTTCTTCTTTTAATTTTCTTTAGGCTTCTTATTTTGATAAAATATTCTAATAACCATATTATATAATACTTTGTAATGTGAATATATAAAAATAGTCTTTACACTAATTGATATGTATAAAACTATAATGTTCTTGGAACAAGTATTTATAAAGCGCAGGATTAAAGAAACATTACTATTTAATTAAATAAAGAAAAATGATATGCTTTTCACAAATTGCGATAAGAATGAAAATAAAAGTAACACAACAGCAGCAGCAACAACAACAACAACAACAACAATAACAACAACAAAAATAATAATAATAATAATATCTAATGCTAATAATAATAGAAACAATAACAATAATAAAAATAAGGACACTAATTAAGTCTATATTGGTATAACAACTGTAAAATAATTATTCTTAAATTATTAGTAAAATTAGAAGCTTAAAGAAATAGTTTGGAAGAAAAGAGGGACATAATTGGATGTCAACAGTCACCTACCTAAGAAACATGTCTATAACATCAACACTGATAATTTGGACAGTTTTACTGCCTCCTTGCACCAACAATTTAGAAATCATGCTTGTAGGATTTATAATGCCTTAATCTACAAAATTCATTGCCTGTACATTGCTGGAAATCCAGAAAGCCTGCCTATAGGACTTTAAATTCTGATTCTGAAATTATATATCGCCTAAACTGCCTGCGTGCATCTGTTGTTTATGTGTGAAGGCTAACTTGAGCCTTTAATTGTCTTTACGTGAAGTCCTATTTATTTTGAATGTCGCCTAGTTTTATCATTTTGAGTAACCTAAGCTGAGTCTAGAACCATCTAGTAGAGGTCCAAAGCCTCCAGGACCATAGGCATGGGACGGGTAGTGCACGCATAGGGTACAACTTAGAATTGAATTAGAACACATTTAAGTAAACAACTTCAACATAGTAATTGCGTAGCAGGAGATGATAGTATGTGCCCGCTGAATAATACGAGCAACTTCTACCTTAAGGGAGTTGCGAAGTATTATTTATGTTGCATGGGGTGATCCTTTAGGCTAAAAAATTTAGGACCCTTCCCCCCCCCCCCCTTTTGTTCTTTATGTGCGTGTTATTTACACTTAGTCATTTAACATAAATCAATGTAGTTTGTATCTTTGTAGTCATTAAGACTTGTACTGATTCTCATATGTTTTAATAAGACTCTGCAACTTCTGAATTGCCCTTTTATTTATTTGATCACCTAGCCTAATTACATAATCCACATAGTCTAAAGTTCGATCGGGACCCACAGTTGTGGACTTCGAAGAGTACCTAACACCTTCTCTTTGAGGTAATTTGAGCCCTTACCTGATCTTTGGTGACTTTGACTAGTTAAAACAGAGTTATTTACAAATAGGTGTCCTAACACACCTTAAAAATAGTTAGGTGGCGACTCTTCTCTTTAACAGGCCATCTAAAAGAGTTGTCACACATCGAAATGCGCTTTTGCGAGAAAATGGGGCGTGAAAGCATGGCGACTCTGGTGGGGAAATACTTAGGCTTTTACCATAATGAACTTGACTTATGTGGATTGCTTTCTTTATTTTTCTTTATTTGTTTTGAATTGCTATAACATGCACACCCTTTTCCCTTATTCACCTTTATCTGTTTAAATTGCTATGAGATGCACATCTCTTCCCTTAATCTCTTTTATTTGCTATGACATGTATGACCTCTCTCCATCTCATTCATTTTGCCTAAGACTGTTATATTACAACTCTCCCATCCCTATTTTCCTACCTATTTCATTACGTTCTCGCATATTTTCATGAGTTAAATTGACTTCTTTCTTTTTCTTTCTTTTCATGTTCGCTTTTGCTATTTTATTTATTACTTTTATGTACTTTTATCATGCAAATACTTGACAATATGTTATTATTTCTGTACAAAGCATGCTCCGCATCATACTCCACTTGTGCCAATTATCAACATAGCGGCGCTTGATGAGTGTCCGTGCTTTCCTGAAAATACCTTTTTTAAATTAGAAAGGCTTATTTGTGGTAGACTAATCGATCAGCGGTGCAGTCAATGGTCCCATTCCTTTCCCTCTCAGGTTGTCCACTTGGGAGTACCAGTCTAGACCCTTCTAAAAACCCTACTCCAATTTGAAATGTACATGCATTATGCTAAACTTAGTACGGGTTGAAGCGTTATTAACGTAACAACCCGCTAAGATGAACCTTGTCCAAAGTTTGACGGGATTTCCACAATCCCAATGGACACTATCATATTATTTGCATTACTTGGAGAAAATGTGCCAACATATTGATCATTATTATGTAAGTAGTCAAATCTGGAGGGGGAAAGGGCTAACCTTTATTTGTTTGCAGAAAATGAAGCATGTAATCCCCAGGTTCGGTATGGTCCAAAACATCCCGCCTTTGCTACTTGACTGGTGGAAAGACCTTGCACCTTGTGACAAAAATTATGTGAGAAGAGTACATGGTGACCTACCATCGTTGATGAACATTCGACCAAATAGGGAGTTGATCGAGGCCGCCACCATGTTCTCGGATGAGAAAAGAGCTATTTTCTGATTGGGCAATATAGAAATGACTCATCTCCTAGAAGAAATAGGAGGTTACGCCAAGTTGCCATGGGATAGTCCGGGATTACTGGTACCAGAGAATCGCACTCCTTGCGGTTTCTTGAAAATGTTGGATTTTAAGAAGAATGATGAACTGCTCTGTCTAAAGAAATCATACATCCCTTTTGAGTTTCTTTATGAGCATTATGGGCATAACAAGTGATAAGTAGGGATTTTGACCGCTTATTTACTCTCTTTTACTTGCGTTTTAGCTTAAAAATGCTTAAAGGTATTTCTAAGAACTAATGAAATGTACTTTCGTGCAGGAATATTGGGAAACAAGCTAAAGAAGTCTAAATCAACTTATAAAAGAGTCGAAAGTGGACAAGGACCAAAATCAGGAAAAAAGGCCTACGGTGCAGACCGTATAATACTGTGTGCGGACGCAGACAATGAAAGAGCGCTGTCAGATTTCCTTTAGAGTATGCGGGCCGCACAATTATTGTGCGGCCGCAGAAGAAGAGATTCAGAGAGTTGGTTTTTGGGCAGGCTGAAGATATGCGGACCTCACCATAATTGTGCGGTCGCAGGATAACAATTGCGGCCGCACTCTCAATTATGCGGCCGCAGAAGAGAAGAATCAGAGAGCCATATTCCAGTCCAAGTTTAAGTGTGCGCCCGCACTCAGAAATGTGCGGTCCGCACAATCAAATGAAGTGCGGCTTCATCCCACTTTTATGTGACTGCGAGAGGCCTAGTTGACCAACCAAGCCCAAAGTGCGGACGCACACATAATTGTATGGCCGAGCAACCTTCGCAGGGGCAATTTTGTCAGATATTTTTAGCCTAGTATAAATAAAAAAATTTGTAATTTTTTAGGTTAAGATGTATCAGTGTAGAGAACCTGAGCCGTTTTTCTTTACTATTTTGAGTAATATTGTACTAGATTAGCTTATAAATATTAGATTTTCTTTCCCTAATCAATTATTATGCATTCTATCTTAATTTCTTTATTTTTCATGAGTAGCTAAATTTCTAGCTAGGGTTGTGGCCCAACCATAGTGTGGGTACTTAATGGGTGTTTGCTTTATGGCTTGTTTGTGATTGGGTTAGTGATATTTAGCCTAGTTTTTGCTTGAATTCAAGAATTAATGGTTACAAACATTGATTCATGCCTAATTGACTTAGTCTCTACCTAGGAAAGCTTGGCTAACAAGAAATTGAGGTTAACTCAAGAAATTGATAGCCCCAATTAAAGGGTCAAATATGGAGATAGTAAGACCTGACTTAAGCATAAATCACTTATTTTGTTCAATACCCATTTGGACTTCAGAAATCCAAATTGGGCAAAATCACTCAAACTACCGAGAGGTATAGAGTAGGTAATTGCGTGTGATTGCTATATTACAACCCCGACCAATCAAACTTTTCCTAAAATTTACAACCCATTAGGTAACCACCTAGGTGGAAGTCACGACCCTAGATCTTTTATCATTTGAAAAATAACCAAAACCAAAAATATTGTCTTCTTATTTTATAATTGCAATCAATAGCTTAAAGCAAAAGTAGAAACAACAAACAAGAATGTGGAAGTGTAATTGGTGGAACATCACACAATTACACTAAATATATACCTAATCCCAATTCTAACTCCCTGTGGATTCGACCCCGACTTGCGTTGGATTTTTATTATTGCTTCGACCGCCTCACTACCTATATTTGTGGTGTGAGTTTGGGTGACATCAATGTTTAATCGTCTTCACTATGATGAACTCGCCATTACATCCTTAAGATGGGTGCACCACCGGGTTTATGTGTTCGTTGTCTGCTTCTTGGGGTTGTTGATATTTCCAATGAAAGGAGGAAGGATTCATACTCACTTAGACATGGTCGCCAGGACCTTAATGGATGTCATCGAGGGACAAACTTACACTATCATCCCCATGATCTTAGCTAAGATGTACCACGCTCTACATCGGTGCAAGCAGGGATTGGGACACTTTCAGGTTGTAACCTATTGCTACAAATCTGGTTGCTGGAACACTTTCACAGAGGAGAGTACCGTCAAGAGCTTCTGCGAAGGCCATTGAATGACTACATCACCAACCATCACCCAAAAAAATGGCGTTTATTCCAAACAGGTTTGCAAAGCCTGGAAATGATGTAAGTTGGGTGCGTTTCTTCAGCAATCTGACAGACGATCAGGAACATTGGTTGTTCGAATGTGTCACGACCCAAATTTTTCCTATAGGTCGTGATGGCGCCCAACGTTGCCGCTAGGAAAGCCTATGGTGAACTAACTCTGTGATTCCTTCTTTTAAAGATTTGAAATAGTTGATTTTTATTTTTTACATAAATAGGAGGTAAGAATTTAATAAAAATGAGAGATCACGATTTTTAAAGCAATGAGATAAATAAGATAACCCAAAAATCATCAAGTGTCTACTAGCTTAAACCTTCAAGACCTGGTGTCACAAGTGTATGAGCAACTAGTAGAATATATAAAAGAATACTACACTACTGTCTGAAGTGAAATAGATAAAAAATACAAGAAAAAGAAGACTTCGGCTACTGTAGAACGGGCTCAGAAGGTAGCTCACGGCGAAGTCTTGTGGTAGTAGTCAAGGATGTGCGCCGGACTGATATCCAGATGCACCTACCTCAAATCCTACACATTTAGTGCAGAAGTGTAGCGTGAGTACATAAAAAACATGTACCCAGTAAGTATCTAGTCTAACCTCGAAGAAGTAGTGACAAAGGGTTGACTTGACACTTACTACGGGCTAACGGTAAAATGTCAAAATTATAACTAAGCATGGATTGTATAAATATAGCTGAAAACTCAACAACAGGAAATAACAGGCAATCCTTTTACTAATAGTAAATCTCAAATTTATTTCCATCATTTAACAATTAATATCTCAAGCTAATAAAGCAATATCAATTATAATTGGTTCCAAAGATTTATTACGTGCAATTCATGCCGAGGTCATACGACCCGATCCAACATAAGATATTTAAACTGTGCACTATCGAGGGTCAAACGGCATGAACCATAGATGCATATATCTGCTACCAAGGCATTCAACCCACTTCACAAAAAGATAAAATACTTTATAACAGCCGATTTAAGATTTATTAAGAGGCTAATATTTAAAGAGCCACCAATTCTCAACAACAGTCAAGTGAATCGTCCAAGAATTTAAGTAAATGAAATTTAACCTTTTACAATTTCTTTATCAAGTTCCAACATGATTCAGGCAATTAAGTTAACAAGTAGGGTGCATATATCGTAAGTATAACATGGTGTGGATCCTAGACTACTCGAACATAAGCATAATTAGTAGCTACGTACGGACTCCCGTCACCTCATGCGTACGTAGCCCTCACAATTAGGAGCACATATTAATCAATTCATGTATGAGATTATTTTCCTCTTACAAGGTTAGAAAATATACTTACATCGTCTCAAAGAAGGGTCTAACTCCCTATGGATTCGACCTCGACTTGCGTTGGATTTTATTATTGCTTCGACCGCCTCACTACCTATATTTATGGTGTGAGTTTGGGCGACATCAATGTTGTATCGTCTTCACTATGATGAACTCGACATTACTTCCTTAAGATGGGTGCACCACCGGGTTTATGTGTTCGTTGTCTGCTTCTTGGGTTTGTTGATATTTCCAATGAAAGGAGGAAGGATTCATACTCGCTTAGACATGGTCTCCAGGACCTTAATGGATGTCATCGAGGGACAAACTTACACTATCATCCCCATGATCTTAGTTGAGATGTGCCACACTCTAGATCAGTGCAAGTGGGGATTGGGACACTTTCAGGGTTGTAACCTATTGCTACAAGTCTGGCTGCTGGAACACTTTCAGAGAGGAGAGTACCGTCAAGAGCTTCTGCGAAGGCCATTGAATGACTACATAGCCAACCATCACCCAAAAAATGGCGTTTATTCCAAACAGTTTTGCAAAGCCTGGAAATGCTGTAGGTTGGGTGTGTTTCTTTAGCAATCTGACAGACGATCAGGTACATTGGATGTTCGAATGTGTCACGACCCAAATTTCTCCTATAGGTCGTGATGGCGCCCAACGTTGCCGCTAGGCAAGCCTACAGTGAACTAACTCTCTGATTCCTTTTTTTAAAGATTTGAAATAGTTGATTTTTAGTTTGTGCATAAATAGGAAGTAAGAATTTAATAAAAATGAGAGATCAAGATTTTTAAAGCAGTGAGATAAATAAGATAACCCAAAACCATCAAGTGTCTACTAGCTTAAACCTTCAAGACCTGGTGTCACAAGTGTATGAGCAACTAGTAGAATATACAAAAGAATACTACACTACTGTATGAAGTGAAATAAACAAAAAATACAAGAAAAAGAAAGACTTCGGCTGCTGTAGAACGGGCTCAGAAGGCAGCTCACCGCGAAGTCTCGTGGTAGTAGTCAACGATGCGCACCGGACTGATATCCAGATGCACCTGCCTCGATCCTGCACATTTAGTGCATAAGTGTAGCGTGAGTACATAAAAAACATGTACCCAGTAAGTATCCAGTCTAACCGCGAAGTAGTAGTAACGAGGGGTCGACTTGACACTTACTACGAGCTAACGATAAAATGTCAAAATTATAACTAAGCATGGATTATATAAATATAGCTGAAAGCTCAACAATAGGAAATAACAGGCAATCCTTTTACTAATAGTAAATCTCAAATTTATTTACATCATTTAACAATTAATATCTCAAGCCAATGAAGCAATATCAATTATAATTGGTTCCAAAGATTTATTACGCGCAATTCATGCCGAGGTCGTACAGCCTGATCCAACATAAGATATTTAAAATGTACACTGCCGAGTGTCAAACGACATGAACCATAGATACATATATCTGCTACCAAGGCATTCAGCCCTCTTCACAAAAAGATAAAATACTCTATAACAACCGCTTTAAGATTTATTAAGAGGCAAATATTTAAAGAACCACCAATTCTCAATAACAGTCAAGTGAATCGTCCAACAATTTAAGTAAATGAAATTTAACCTTTTACAATTCCGTTATCAAGTTCCAACATGATTCAGGCAATTAAGTTAACAAGTAGGGTGCACACATCATAAGTATAACATGGTATGGATCCTAGACTACTCGGACATAAGCATAATTAGTAGCTACGTATGGACTCCCGTCACCTCGTGAGTACGTAGCCCCCACAATTAGGAGCACATATTAATCAATTCACGTATGAGATTATTTCTCTCTTACAAGGTTAGAAAAGATACTTACATCGTGTCAAAGCTTACTTCCGGCCCCAAATTCATTCTATAGCCTCTACTCGGTGCCGAACAATCCAAAACTAGTCAAATGGTATATAAATTAATCAATACATGTTCAAAAGTTCATATTCCAACTATTAAAGTGATTACCCAACCCCAAATGTAGGATTCCTAAAATTCACCCCCGGGCCCATGTGCCCGGATTCCGTAAACTTTTGAAGAAAGTCGTTACCCATAACCTCATGAACTCAAATACGTGATTTTCACCAATTTACATGTTATAATCTACCCATAAACTATGTATTTAACTTATATTGTGTAGAAATTTCTTACCTCAAAGTGTTAGGTGAAATCCCCTCTCTAAGAGCTCCAAGACTCGCCCAAATAATGAAATAAATAAGCTCAAAATGTCTAAGTCTCGCTGTAAATTGGGGTTTGCCACCAGCGATTTTTGCACCTGCGATTGCGGGGCCGCACCTGCTGCATCGCTTCTGCTGATCGAAGTCCACTTTTGCGGAAGTGCCCAAGGTTGGTTGGATCCGCTTTTGTAGATGGGGTCCCGCTTCTGCGGAGCATGGGGTGCATCTGCGTTTCATGGGTTGTCCTTTTTGGGCCACTTCTGCGGGTCCTTGCTCGTTTCTACGAGCTCGCACCTACGGCTGGCCCTCCGCAGGTGCGATTACACCAAAAGCTAAAGGCTTCAGTTGATGCTCCCAAGTCGAAACTTGGTCTGAGCCTCATCCGATTAACACCCAGGGGCCCCGAGGCCCTGTCCGAACATATCAATAAGTTTGAAATCATAAAACAAACTTGCTCGAACTCCCGGAATGCACCAAACAACATTAAAACTAAGAATTACACTTCAAACCAATTCAATCAAAAATATGAACTTCAAGTTCTTCAATTTACTCCCAATGCGCCGAAATGTACTTAAACTACTCGGAATGACACCAAATTTTGCGTGCAAGTCTTAAATGACGGTCTCGGAATCCCATTTGGACGGCGATATCACCAAAACCTACTCCAAACCAAATTTAAAGAATTTCAAAACTCGGAATCCCATTCGGACCTTGATATCCTCAACTGGTTTGCCCCTCTACTGAACCTTTACCGCAGAAATCCTCTTGGATCTCAACTGGATAAACTGCCTATCAACAATGGCAACTAGCTCCTCCTCATAACACAAGCTCTCATCTAACTGAATCGTGCTGAAGTCATACACATGAGACAAGCCGGCAAGATACCTCCGGAGCATAGACACGTGGAAAAGCGGATGAACTCCCAATAGGCTGGAAGGCAAAGCAAGCTCATAAGTAACCTCTCCAACTCGTCTCAATACCTCAAATGGGCCTATACTTGGGCTCAACTTGCCCTTCTTCCCGAAACTCATAATCCCCTTCATCGATGAGACTTTCAAGAGAACCTTCTCACCTACCATAAATGATACATCATGCGCCTTCTGATCCGCATAACTCTTCTGTCTGAACTGTACTGTGCGAATTTTCTCCTGAATCAACTTTACATTTTCCAAGGCATCCTTCACCAAATTAGTACCATATAACTTAGCCTCGCCGGGCTCAAACCACCCGATGGGAGAACAAGATAGCCGACCATATAAAGCCTCAAATGGAGCCATCTCGATGCTGGACTGATAACTGTTGTTGTAAGCAAACTTTGCCAAAGGCAAGAATCGATCCCACTGTCCTCCGAAGTCAATCACACAAGCTCTGAGCATGTCCTCCAAGATCTGAATTGTCCGCTCTGACTGTCCGTCGTTCTATGGATGAAATGTTATGTTAAGCTATACACGGGTCCCTAACTCACGCTGTACTACTCTCCAGAAATGCAAAGTAAACTGAGGGCCTCTATGTGATATGATGGAAACAGGCACACCATGCAACCGAACTATCTCCTGAATATAAATCTGGGCCAACCTCTCTAAAGTATACGTAGTCACAACTAGAATGAAGTGTGCCGACTTGGTCAACCTGTCGACAATGACCCAAACTGCATCAAACTTCTGCAAGGTCCGCAGCAACCTAACTACGAAGTCCATAGTAATTCACTCCCATTTCCACTCCGGTATAGTCATCTGCTAGAGTAAGCCACCTGGCCTCTGTTGCTCATACTTAACCTGCTGGCAATTTAGGCACCTAGCTACAAACTCAACTATGTCTTTCTTCATCCGCCGCCACCAATAATGCTGCCTCAGGTCGTGATACATCTTCGTAGCACGTAGATGAATGGAATACCAAGAAATTTGTGCCTCCTCTAGAATCCTCTCCTGCAAGACATCTACATTAGGAACACATAGACGACCCTGGAGTCACAGAACACCATCCTCGCTAATAGAAACCTCCTTGGAACCACCCTGTAGTACCGTCTTTCTAAGAACTGTCAAATGCAGATCATCAAACTGTCGAGCCTTGATATGCTCCAATAGTGAAGACTGGGCAACAATGCATGAAAGAACTCGGCTGGGCTCTGAAATATTCAACCTCATAAGTCTGTTAGCCAAGGACTGAATGTCCAAAGCTAGTAGCCTCTCCTTTACTGAAATAAATACCAAGCTACCTATACTCTCTACCTTTCTGCTCAAGGCATTCGCAACTACATTCGCCTTGCCCAGATGATAAAGAATGGTGATATCATAATCCTTCAGTAACTTAAGCCATCTGCACTGTCTCAAATTGAGATCCCTTTGCTTGAACAAATGTTGCAAGATGCGATGATCAATGTAAACCTCACAGGACACCCTATAAAGATAATGCCTCTAGATCTTAAGAGCATGAACAATTGCGGCCAACTCCAAGTCATGCACAGGGTAATTCTTCTCATGGGTCTTCAGCTATCGTGAATCATATGCAATAACTCGCCCTCATGCATCAATACACAACCCAAGCCAATGCACGAAGCATCGCAATACACAGTATACATCCTCCAAACTAGAGGGCAACACTAGAACTGGTACTGTAATCAAAGTTGTCTTGAGCTTCTGAAAGCTTTCCTCACAATCATCAAACCAACGGAACGGAGTACCCTTCTGGGTCAATCTAGTCAAAGGTGTTGCAGTAGATGAGAAGCCCTCCACAAACCGACGATAATAAACCGCTAACCCCAAGAAGCTCCTGATTTCAATTGCCGAAGTAGGACGAGGCCAACTCTGAACTGCCTCAATCTTCTTGGGATCCACCTTAATACCCTTGCCTGATAATACTTGCCCCAAGAATGCTACAGAATCTAGCCAAAACGCAAACTTGGAGAACTTAGCATATAGCTTCTATTCCTGCAAGGTCTGAAGCACCACTCTCAAATGCTGCTCGTGCTCCTCCATGCTGTGCGAGTAGATCAAAACGTCATCAATGAAGACAATGACAAATGAATCAATGTATGGCCGGAATACCCTATTCATCAAATCCATAAACGCCACTGGGGCATTAGTCAAGCCGAAGGACATCACTAGAAACTCATAATGGCCATATCTAATACAGAAAGCAATCTTCAGAACATCAGAGTCTCGAATCTTCAATTGATGGTTCCCCTATCTTAAGTTGATCTTAGAGAACACCCTAGCACTCTGCAACTGGTCAAACAAATCATCAATACGCGGCAAGGGGTACTTGTTCTTAATAGTAACTTTGTTCAACTGGTGGTAATCAATGCACATCTGCATAATCCCATCTTTCTTCTTCACAAATAACACTGGTGCACCCCCAAGGTGATACACTTGGTCTGACGAACCTTTTTGCTAGCAACTCCTCAAGCTATTCCTTTAACTCTTTTAGAACCATATGGTACGGTGGGATAGATATAAGCTAGGTACCTGGAGCCAAGTCAATACAGAAATCGATATCATGATCTGGTGGCATGCCTGGAAGATCAAAAGGAAACACATCGGAGAATTCACGGGCTACTGGTACTGAATCAATCGCCGAAGTCTCTGCGATAGTATCCTAAACATAAGTTAGGTAAGCCAAACAACCCTTCTCGACCATATATCGAGACTTCAGAAAAGAGATAACCCAACTAGATGCACTGATAGACGAACCCTGCCACTCCAATCTAGGCAACTTTGGCATCACTAAGGTAATAGTCTTGGCATGGCAATAAAGGATAGCGTGATATAGAGATAGCCAGTCCATGCCCAAGATGACCTCAAAGTCGGTCATATAAAGCAACAGAAGATCCGCTCTAGTCTCGTAACCACAGAATATGACCACACAAGATTGATAGATCCGATCCACAACAATTTTATCGCCCACAGGAGTGGACACATAAACATGAGTGCTCAAGGACTCACGAGGAACATCTAGGAAATGAGCAAACAGAGATGACACATATGAATATATAGACCCTGGATCAAATAATGCCGAAGCACCTCTACCGCAAATAGAAATAATACATGTGATCATGACATCTGAGGCTATTTCATCTGGTCTGGCCGGAAAAGCATAAAACCTAGCTGGGGCGCCGACTACCCGGCCTCTATCTGCTTGGACTATGGCTGGCTGGCCTCCACTTGCCTGGACTCCACCTCCAGGACGACCCCTACTCATCTGCCCTCTACCTCTAGGCGGTCAGACATCTAGTCTTGTAATCATGGGCTGCTAGCCCTACTACACTGCCTTGCCCTAAAGCCTAGGGCAGAACCTCCGCACTCGAAACAACCTCTCGGTACGGTGATCTACTAACTTGAAGTCTGACCCTGATAACCAGAATACCTACTAGAAGAGCCCTGAATAGCTGGTGGGCGGTAAGAACTCTCTGGCATGGCATTGAAATAGGGTCGAACTAGAGTACCCCGAGGAGGCGACGGTGTTGGATATGTGGTCCTGATAGGCTGGCCTCTCATAAACTGACCTCTGCCCCCAGCTAGGGCACCTCTTAACTCTCCAGAATAACGGACCCGCTTGCCCCGTTACATCTGCTCTCTACCTCTCTAACGGTAATCCTCAATTCTTCGAGCTATCTCCACTACTAGCTGATAAGAAGTCCACATCTCAACCTCCCGGGCTATAGTGGCGTGAATACCTAAGTGCAACCCCGCAAGAAACCTCTGTACTCTCTCTGCGTTAGTTGGAAGTATCATAAGTGAACAAGACAACTCAGAGAACCTCGCCTCATAGTCGGTCACTAACATCTGACCCTGTTGGAGCTGCTCAAACTAAAACCGCAACTCTTCCTTCTGGGAGGGTGGAATATAACTATCCAAGAAAAGGCATGTAAACCGATCCCAAGTCATGGGAGGAGAACCTACTGGTCTGCCGAGAAGATGTGACTTCCACCATCTACGGGCCCCGCCCTCCAGCTGGAAAGTAGTGAAATCCACCCCGTGAGACTCCAATATCCTCATGTTGTGCAATCTATCCCTGCACCTATCAATGAAGTCTTGGGGATCCTCATGTAGCTCACCCCCGAAGATAGGAGGGTGTAGCCTAGTCCATCTGTCCAATAGCTTCTGTGACTCGCCGGCCATAGCTGGTCTAGGCTTAGGTATGGCTGTTGTTACTAGCTGTGCCCCGCCTATGGTTAGTATGCCCAGGGTTTGATATACAGCAGCTGCATGCCCAGGATCCTAGGCAGTAGGGGTTTGTGCTCCCCCTCCCGCCTGAGATATGACTGGGTCTGCTGGAAATAAACCAGCCTGGGTCATAGAATCCATAAACCGTAGCATACGTCCCATAATCTCCTAAAAGCCCGGTGCTAGTATGAAATCTACCGCGGCTGGCTCTGCTGCAGGCACCTCGCCCTGCTCCTCAATAATGATATCCTCTACTAGATCCGCTAGTGGTATAGCTGGGGCAACTCTAGGACGTCCTCGTCCCCTACCTCGGGTTGGTGCCCTCCCCCGACCTCTACCTCAGCCTGTAGAACCAGGGGAAGCAGCTCCTCCCGGGTCCAAAACATCTGTAGTGTGCGTTCTCACCATCTATGAGGGAATAAGAGAAAAACACTTAGTATAACATCAATTGCATGATAGGAGATGAAGAAAGAGTAGTTTCCTAACACCCTATAGACTCTCAAAGATAAGTACAGACGTTTACGCACCGATCCGCAAGACTCAATTAGGCCTGCTCATAACTTATGAGACTTACGTGAATCTAGTGCTCAGATACCATGTTGTCACGACCCAAATTTCTCGTATAATCCGTGATGGTGCCCAACGTTGTCGCTAGGCAAGCTTACAGTAAACTAACTCTGTGATTCTTTCTTTTAAAGATTTGAAATAGTTGATTTTTAGTTTGTGCATAAATAGGATGTAAGAATTTAATAAAAATGAGAGATCAAGATTTTTAAAGCAGTGAGATAAATAAGATAACCCAAAAACCATAAAGTGTCTACTAGCTTAAACCTCAAAGACCTGGTGTCACAAGTGTATGAGCAACTAGTAGAATATACAAAAGAATACTACACTACTGTCTGAAGTGAAATAAACAAAAAATACAAGAAAAAGAAAGACTTCGGCTGCTGTAGAACGGGCTCAGAAGGCAACTCACTGCGAAGTCTCGTGGTAGTAGTCAACGATGCGCACCGGACTGATATCCAGATGCACCTGCCTCGATCCTGCACATTTAGTGCAGAAGTGTAGCGTGAGTACATAAAAAATATGTACCCAGTAAGTATCCAGTCTAACCGCGAAGAAGTAGTAACGAGGGGTCGACTTGACACTTACTACGAGCTAACGATAAAATGTCAAAATTATAACTAAGCATCGATTACATAAATATAGCTGAAAACTCAACAACAGGAAATAACAAGCAATCCTTTCACTAATACTAAATCTCAAATTTATTTCCATCATTTAACAATTTATATCTCAAGCCATTAAAGCAATATCAATTATAATTGGTTCCAAAGATTTATTATGCGCAATTCATGGCGAGGTCGTACGACCCAATCCAACACATGATATTTAAGATGTGCAATGCCGAGGGTCGAACGACATAAACCATAGATGGAACTATCTGCTACCGAGGCGTTCGGTCCGTTCCACAAAAAGAGAAAATACTCTATAACAACTAATTTAAGATTTATTAAGAGGCTAATATTTAAAGAACCACCAATTCTCAACACTAGTCAAGTGAATCGTCCAAGAATTTAAGTAAATGAAATTTAACCTTTTATAGTTCCTTTATCAAGTTCCAACATGATTCAGGCAATTAAGTGAACAACTAGGGTGCACACATCGTAAGTATAACATGGTATGGGTCCTAGACTACCCGGACATAACCATAATTAGTAACTATGTATAGACTCTCGTCACCTCGTGCGTACGTAGCCCTCACAATTAGGAACACATATTAATCAATTCATGTTCAAAAGTTCATATTCCAGCTATTAAAGTGATTACCCAACCCATATGTAGGATCCCTAAAATTTACCCCCCAGCCCACGTGCCCGAATTCCGAAAATTTTTGAAGAAAGTTGTTACACATTACTTCATGAACTCAAATACATGATTTTCACTAAGTTCCATAACAAATTTCGTGGTTAAACACGATTTTATCAAAACCCTAGGTTTTCATCTAAACCTATAATTTTCACTAATTTACATGTTATAATCTACCAATAAACTATGTATTTAACTCACATTGTGTAAAAATTACTTACCTCAAAGTGTTAGGTGAAATCCCCTCTCTAAGAGCTCCAAGAATCATCCAAACAATGAAATAAACGAGCTCAAAATGTCTAAGTCCCGCATTAAATTGAGGTGTGCCTCTAGCGATTTTAGCACTACGGTCATAGGGCCGCACCTGCGGCATCACTTTTGCGAACCGAAGTCCGCTTTAACGGAAGTGCCCATGGCTGGTTGGCTCCATTTCTGCGGATGGGGTCCCGCTTCTGCGGAGCGTGGGGCGCACCTGCGGTTCTTGGGTTTCCCTTCCTCGACCGCTTCTATGGGTCCTTGTTTACTTCTGCAAGCTTACACCTGCGACTGGCCCTCCGCAGGTGCGATTAAACCAGAAGCTGAAGGCTTCAGCTGATGCTCCCAAGTCCAAACTTGGTCCGAGCTTGATTAACACCCGGGGTCCCAAAGGCCCCGACGAACATACCAATAAGTTTGAAATCATAAAACAGACTTGCTCAAAATTCCGGAACACACCAAACAACATTAAAACTAAGAATCACACGCCAAACCAATTGAATCAAAAATATAAACTTCAAGTTCTTCAATTTACTCCCAATGCACCGAAATGTACTTAAACTACTCGGAATGACCCCAAATTAGCGTGCAAGTCTTAAATGACAGTACAGAACTATTCTCGATCTCGAAATCCCATTTGGACCTTGATATCACCAAAACCTCCTCCAAACCAAATTTAAAAAACTTCAAAAACCTTCAAAGAGCCAACTTTCACTATTAGGCACTGAAATGCTCCCAGGTCATCCAAAACCTGATCTGACCATACGCCCAAGTCCGAAACCATCATAAAAACCTATTGGAACCGTCAAATCCCGACTCATAGGTCGTTTGCTCAAAACGTTGATTGAAGTCAAACTTAGCCATTTTAGTCCACCTTAAGGAACCAAGTGTTCCGATTTCAACCTGAACTCTTCCAAATCTCGAACTAACCATCCCCGCAAGTCATAAAATAGTAAAAGCACATACAGGGAGCCTTATTTAGGGGAATGGGGTTCTAGAAAGCAAAACGACCGGTCGGGTCGTTATAGGTTTTCTAGTAGTGGGGTCATCATCAGGTCAAAGGGGGCTACTCACTTGATACTAATCGGGTTGCGAGGCATCTACCCTTATGCTCCTATAAGGGTGATAAGACAAGCTGGAAGAAAACAAGTCATACATCGGGTTTCCAACATGGTTCAGTACAAGGCAGATTTCAAAAGAGATGTCATTTCGTTCATGTTTGAGGTGCAACACATGTGGAACCAAAAGATCATTGTGAAAGGAGAAACCATTGAGCTAGACAGGTATCATGTCGGTCATATGTACTACTATATATCATGGCTGGAAAATGACGTAGCGGGGGACATCAAGCCAGGAGTTAATTTAAAGGATAGGATCATAGATGAAGTGGTTGAGGCACATGTTAAGTAGAAGAGGCTACGCAAAAGGGTATTTGAGTCCGAAGCTAAACATATGGAGCAGTACAAAGTGAACATGGAGGCAATAAGGGAATGGAAGGAGATTCCCACTAAGTCAGCAAAAAGATTGGAATACTTGGAACAAGGACTGATGGAGCTAGAAGGGAAGATGAGGAAGAGACTCTCGGATTGTCAAGGCATGGACGATGGTGAAGGAGGAAATCTGGCAAAATCTTACTTGCTATTGGATATACGCGATCTAGGAAACTTGATTGATAGGGTTAAAAGAGCCAAAAATGGAGAAGGTCCTTCGGGGACCCAGTAGGTTAGGAGATAATATTCTTTACTGCTTTCTAGCTTAGATTAGATTTCGATGTAATAAGGCTTGATGCCATTAGTGACTTTATTATTATTGTCAATTTAGTGAAAGTTTGTTTTGGCCTATTTTGGCATTAATGAAATGAAGAAAAGTCGGCATCAATTTTCTCCAAGTCTGTGTGTCGCTTAGGCCTAACTCGAGCACAATGAGGTCCTCAAATTAGGACGTGAATTATTGCATGACTTTGTGAAACATGTTCAAATATTGCAAACATTCTTTTATTTCACCTTGCTAACTTGGTTACCTTTTGCTTTTTATTTTCTTTTTTTGATTATTTCCATTTCCAAAGATTGGTTCGTGTATACTGGCATCATTAGCATACCACACTAGATCAGAGGTCCTTCACCTCCTCCTCCACCTAGCGACCGGAAAGGCAAAAGCAAGGGAAAAGGGAAGATGGAGGATTTACGTGGTATCGATAAAGACAATGCTAATGTGGTTTAAAACGTTGAAACTTCAGATGTCAGAAGTACTCCGGGGCAGAATGAATTGGTCTTACATTTGGAGCAGAAAATCCTGAAACTACAGGGCGAACTCGAGTAGGTCCGAAATCTAGAAAACCTCTCCCTTACTATCAATGTTCCCGTTATCAACCAGCAAAACCCGGCTACCCAGAACCAAACACCGTCACAAAACACACAAAACCAGAATCCACCACCTATAGCTCCAAATCCTCCCGCACCACACCAGTAGCATAATCCCACACCTTCCCAGAACCTTAACCCGCCACCAGTGCCAACCCCTCAACAACATCACCATTATCCAACTCAATACCCGTAAACCACTACTTATCACACCCCCCAAAATGCACCACAACCCACTCTTGATCCCCAAAACTCGACCAACGACCATCCATATACCCAAGTTCCAGGAACTCATCAAAGCAATCCGATATATGTGGAAACCTTACCCCATACCTCGTGGAAAACCCTATACATACCTGAACCAAATGAAACGTACTTGCTCATTAGAAACATGGAAGATGATCTCAAGTATCTCACATGGAGAGTCTAGAGTGTTGAAGGTGGGAAAGGCTTTGAAGGTCTAAACTATGAGGGCCTGTGCATTCAGACGGATGTGGAACTGCCAGAGGGTTACAAACCTCCCAAGTTCAAAATGTTTGATGGTACTGGTGATCCAAAGGTGCATCTGAGAACATACTGCAACAAGTTTGTAAGAGTGGGCAAGAATGAACAAATCCGTATGAAGTTGTTCATACGAAGCCTTATAGGAGATGCTTTGTCTTGGTATATCAGTCAAAACCCAAAGAAGTGGGTTAATTGTGTAAGTATGGCATCAGATTTCATGGATAGATTCAGGTTCAACACGGAAAATACGCCAGATATTTTCTACATTCAAAACCTCAAGAAGAAGCCGATAAAAACCTTCCACGAGTATGCTACTCGTTGGAGATCATAGGCTGCAAAGGTAAGGCCGACACTTGAAGAAGAACAAATGAACAAGTTCTTTGTTAGAGCTCAAGATCCGTAGTATTACGAAAGGTTGATGGTCAGCGAAAATCACAAGTTCTCCAATATCATCAAACTAGAAGAAAGAATAGAAGAAGGAATCAAGAGTGGGATGATAACCAATTTCGAGGCACTACACATAACGAAAAAAGCTTTGCAATCAGGAGGCATTTCGAAGAAGAAAGAATTGGGTGTTGTGATGGTAGCCCAGGGCCCTATGTCTCCCCTCACATATCAAACACCTCCATCCATATATCAACCCTCACCCCCAAACTACCAATACCCTGCCACCGCCCACCATACCTACAACACTTAACCTGCATATTACTATTCACCTTCACCCGCTTGCCTAAACTACCCAAAGCCATGTCCAAATTTCGAACGCAGACCTCCAAGACAATACACCCCAATTCCTGAACCCATAGACCAACTATAAGAGAGATTGAAGGTCGCTGGTTATGTCACCCTTATTCCTGCCGTTATTGTAGAAAATCCTTCCCAATGGATCAACTCCAACGAAATATGTGCTTATCATTCAGGCATGAAGGGTCATACCATTGAGGAATGCTGCATATTAAAAGACGAGATTCAGGCGCTGATCGACACTAAGGTTATACAAGCAAAGGAAGTGACACTAAATGTTCGCAACAACCCTCTCCCAGATCACAGAGGTGAGCTGAGGGAGATGCTCCTAAAATATCTCCGATCACCCTCACTCCAATTCTGGTACAAACCCAGGTGCCATTAGAAGTTGAGGTAGCTACACCATTCACTTTAATGGTAGCTCCCACACCATCTTACAAGTCTGATGTCGTCCCGTAGGATTATATTGCGGAAGCAAGAAGAAAGGGAAAAGCCAAAATGGAAGAAATAGGTATCGCGCAAGGTACGACTAGAACTAGCAGAGTTTACACACCTGAGAATCTGGGAGGAACGAGCAAGGAAGCTGCACCTAAGCCGCCTGTTCTCGAGACTGGCACTGATGATCTTTGGAAGAATATACAAGCAAGGGAATACTCTGTTGTTGACCACCTGAACAAGACTCCTGCTCAAATATCCATCTTATCACTGTTGCAAAACTCAGACGCGCACAAGAATGCTTCGATGAAGGTGTTAAGTGAAGCTTATGTACCTGCCGGCATCACTTGTGGAGAGATGGCTAACATGGTCGGACAGGTATTGGAGATCCACAAAATCACTTTTCACAAAAATGAGTTATCACCAGAAGGATTGAGTCACAACAAGGCGTTGCACATCACAATGCAATTAGAGGACAAGCTCATCACTATGCTCTTGATAGATGGAGGTTCGAATCTGAGCATATGTCCATTTACCACTCTAAAGAGATTGGGTAAAGGCATGCACGAGATACGAATGGGAAGCATGAATGTGAAGGCGTTCGATGGATCTCAGAGAGCCACTATCGAAGAAATCAACCTCGATCTATAGATAGGTCCAACTTGGTTTGATATTGAGTTCCAAGTGCTAGATATATCTGCTACTTACAATCTATCATTAGGACAACCATGGATACATGCACCCGGAGCAGTGGCTTCAACTCTGCACCAGGCTGTGAAGTTCGAGTGGGATCATCAGGATATGATCATTCATAGAGATGGGAGCAACCCCATCTACACCAATCAGGTCGTTCTAGTCATCGAAAACAGGAGGAAGTTGGGTGAAGAAACATATCATCGCATTGAATGGGTTAACATAATTGAAAAGGACCGATGGTGGAGCAACAATATAGAAAGCATATTGTTGTGGATAGAGTATGAACTAGATAAGGGTCTCGGCAAAAAGTGTTAGAGGATTACCAAACCCGTACAACTGCAGTATCATGGCACGACTTTTGGAATCGAATATGAATATACATGGCAAGAATATCAGGACTGGATACTGCCATGGCGTGCCCCTTATTATCCGCTAGAACAACCCGTACCACTTCTGCACTAGACATTCCATCAGGCTGACATGATGTGGGGTCTGAGGAACATGAGATTTTGGTTGGCATGAGGAAGTTGTTTCTAGATAAAGAAGACATGGACTACAGTGCAATTGTTGAGGAGGAGGAGGATCTTACCATTCAAACAATGGAAAAATGAGCTATTCTCACAAACTAGACCACTGCATTATCCCGGGCTCGCTGAGTTCCTAGGTAGTTTGGCAAATTAGCATGAATTATTTTCAAATAGTTTTGAGCATTTAAGACATTTTCAATATTTTGTTTTGAAACAATTACTCGATCCATCGAGTCGTACTTGTTGACATTTTAAAGTTTTATTAATGCATTACTGCTTTTCATATTTATTACTAATTTTCTACATTTTTTTCAGCATAATTATTACATATCCTGATGAACCTACGACTGTGACGTGTAATGAGACAACGCAATATAAGGACAATGGTTTGGAAGATCTGGAAGATGACATAATACCTGAGGAAATTTTTAAAGATGTAGAGAATTTTGAAAACAAACTGAAGTCTAATTTGGAGGAAACTGAGGCCGTCAACTTAGGAGATTCCGAGATGGTCAAGGAAACTCGTATAAGCATTCGTCTATCACCGTCAGAGAAAAAAGAGTATGCCATGATCCTAAAGGAATATGAGGACATATTCGCATGTTACTCTACCATTTGTGAACCCCAATCCTTATTATAGTTGCTTGCTTTACTACTATCTTATTCTGTAGACTCATGCCTGGTAATGCTAGGATTGCTCGGGTTTAATGCCTAGGGAATTTTTGATGTGCATAACTGAACTTGCTATATGTGATCAATTTGTATTAAGTACGTGTTTACTGATTAATTATAGTGTTGAGTTTGTGATAATGTTGACCTTAAGCTTCTGGAATAGGTTTCCTTAGTAGCACTCCCACTTGTCCTGAATTAGTCTACAACTCTTAGTTATGTCCTGCCTTGAATTCTTATATTCTTTTTGGGAAGTCTGTTGTGGTATCTACTCCAAAGGGGAGTCTCTCGAGCATGTCATTGTCACTTTTTAATCTCCTTATAACTTATCCATGTCCTTAAATCGCATGCTTAATTTCTTGCTTTGTGGATTCATGTTTCCTATAACTTATCCGGTGCGTCTTAAGAAGTCTATGCTTTGAACTTATTTTCTAGTTTGAAAGCCTTGCATATGTTCCCATTGTAAGGTATTTGTACATGTGTGCCCTCCCACCTGTTAGATGTCACCCCTAAGGTGATACTTAAAAAATTCACACAGTCTAAAGTTCAGTCGGGACCCACATTTGTGGACTACAAAGTGTGCCTAACATCTTCTCTTTGAGGTAATTTGAGCTCTTACCCGATATTTGGTAACGTTAACTAGTTAAAACATAGTTATTTGCAAATTGGTGCCGTAACGCACCTTAAAAATCATTAGATGACGACTTTTATCTTGAACACCCCATCTAAAAAAGTTGTCACGCGTCGAAACCCGCTTTCGCAAGAAAATGGGAAATGACAGCATGACGATTCTGATGAGAAAATACTTAGGCTTTTACCATAATGAACTTGACTTATATGGATTGCTTTCTTTTATTTTTCTTTATTTGTTTTGAATTGCTAGCAAACATGCACATCATTTCCACTATTCACCTTTATCTGTTTAAATTGTTATGACATGCACATCTCTTTCCTTAAAATGAGGGTATAATCAAACCTAGCTATAATAACATCCCTATATAACAATCATTTATTATAAAAGTCAAATTTTATTTAAAACTATTTTTTTAAGTTGTATTTTACCTCTCTATAACAGTTTTTTACCTATAACAGCAACAATCATATTTATAACAGAACGCTCTTGTAAAATTACCTCTCTATAACAGCTATATAGAATCTTTAAGATTACTAATAATAATACTAAAAATATGTACACAATCTTTTTCATTAAATAAAGTTTTTATCTTGCATAAGATATAAAATTTGAAGATTTGCATATGATATATTTTCCATTAGACAAATTTCAAAGAATATTTAGATAGAAAATTTAAATATTAAGCTCTTAGATTGTCTTCAAAGGAAAGCTAATGGATACCTTTTTGCTTAAAATTTGGACATGAGTCTTCATTAATTCAAACGTCATATCGCTATTAAGAGAATGAAATCTACGAAACAAGCTACAATTATAAAGTTCTTCCATCAATCTTGAAAGAATTTATTTTTTTAGGTAGCTTTAAAATGTATGCGTTAGAGTTTAAATCATTATACATTTAGTTACGAATTTATTAATAATGTATTAGCTTTCAATATTTAACTAGTGAAATATGCATATCTTTTAAGATTTTTAATTTGAATAATATTTTAATCTTTTATTTAGAACACTAAAAAGGAAAAAATAATTAATTTTTGGATACTTTTTATCTATAACAACCAAAAAATATTTAAATGTCAAATATTGTTATAAGTGTATAACAGTCATTTACTATAAAAGTCAAAAAATATTTAAACGTCAAATGATGTTATAGGTGTATAACAGCATTCACTAACAGCTTGTTTGGATGGTTGTTACATATAATTTCATAATGTATTGTATTGTATTGTATTGTATTGTATTGTACTGTATCGTTTGATGAATATACTGTTTGGATGGATTGTGTTGTTTTGCCGTCGTTTCATGGTATCATGCACCAGTAATATGATGAATAAACTTGCAATATTATAAAGAAAAATTATGAGATGGTATATAAAAAGGTAGGGTAAATGATAAAATAAAATTATTTAACAATAATGAAGGGTGAGATTGAGAGAAAAACACAAGGAAACGATGCGACCACACCAAATCGGTCGTTACATAAAGTGTCACATTTCATCGTTACGTAACGACAGATTTAACGATACGATACAATAAAATTTAAGTAACAATCAAAACAAACATTGTATTTAAAGTAACAATACGATACGATACAACTGGTAACAACCATCCAAACAAGCTGTAAAGCCAAAAGATATTAGAACAAATAATGTTGATATAGAGATGGTTGATTGTAATAATTTTTAACTTGTAACAGTAATAACCTTCTTTATAATTGTATAGTTTGGTAAAATTGTCCCTTTATAACAACTATGTAAAATCTCTAGGATTACCAATAATAATTCTAATAATTTTACCAAATATTTTAAAATTTTAATGCATCACATATGATAAAGAATATTATATTACATCCATAATTAAAAAGATAACACTCAATTTCATTAAAAGATGTCCTTGTATATATTTTTTCCATTGCACAAAAAATTACATATTTGCACATCTAGTTACACATTTATTAATAATGCACTTTTTAAATATTTAATTAGTAAAATATATATATATATATATATATATATATATATATATATATATATATATATATATATACCTTTATTCATATTTTAAATTTGAATGTTTTCTTATATTTTATATGTAACATAAAAAAAGAGAAAAAATATTTCTTGAATAATTCTTATACATAATAATCAAATACAATAATATTCAAATATCATACAATAATATGTATATAATAGCCATTTATGTTTGATCGTATAAGAATTAAAAGGGAAAAAAAAGAAAGAGTAAAAAAGAAAAGAAAAAGGGCTTCTTGTTTGGGGAGTCAATTACTCAAATGGTCACTCAACTTTCTCAAAGTATCTCCTAAAGCCACTTTTCTTTCGTTTGTAACAACAAAGTCATTTAACTATGTCTATTGCACTCAGAAGATCACTCAACTAGATTTTTCAAATTTTGGATTGCCAAATACCTATTTTATCCTCTAAATTATAAATATTTATCTTCTTTTATTTTTTTAACTTTTCAATATTATGATTTTTCCTTTTTAATTTATATTATGGACTTATCTATAGAATAAATAAATATTATTTATAAATTAAAAAAATAAAAATTATTTAAGCATCTATAATCTATAATGTTGGAATAACAAAATAATAAGCATAGTAAAATTAATTAGAATAATTTGTTCATAATAATAATTTTAGTATTAACAACAAAAATTTAAAAATTTGTTTACACAATTTAGAATGAAAGAAAATAAAGGTTGTAAAATATATATTCCATGCATGTAATATAAAAATAATTATTTAAATAAAAGTATTTTTATAATATACATATATATATTCTTGAAAATTATGCTCAATTATATTATATATATTCCATGCACGATTTAACATAGTATATTTTACCCTATACAGATAGTCCCCCTACTTTCCGGTGACATAACTTTGTGTCGTCGAAAAGTTGATAGAAACATAATAATATAATTGAGCATATTTAAGAATATATAATGTATATTATAAAAATATCTTTATTTAAATAATTATTTTTGTATTACGTGCATGAAATATATATTTTACAACCTTTATTTTCTTTCATTCTGAATTGTGTAAATAAATTTTTGAAGTTTTGTTGTTAATACTAAATCATTATTACTAACAAATTATTCTAATTAACTTTTTTTTACTAAGCTCGTTATTTTATTATTCCAGCATTGTACATGCTTAAATAATTTTTATTTTTTTAATTTATAAATAATATTTATTTATTCTATAGATAAGTCCATAATATAAATTAAATAGGGAAAATCATAATATTAAAAAGTTTAACAAATAAAAAGAAGATAAATATTTATAATTTAGAGGGTAAAATAGGTATTTGACAATCCAAAATTTGGAAAATCTAGTTGAGTGACCTTCTGAGTGCAATAAGCATATTTTAGTGACTTTGTTGTTACGAACAAAAGTAAAGTGACTTTAGGACATAATTTAGGATAGTTGAGTGACCATTTGAGCAACGAACTCACAGGCTACTTTTCTAATATTCATCATTCGAGAGGGTTGCTTTTAACAATTAAAGCAAAATAGTGAAACTCCGACCGTCGGGTCTCCACGTCGCCGGCATTATCAACACCTAACATGGCGGAGGAAGATGATGAATTTCGGAGCTTAACCGATCCAGATTCTGACCCGGAATCAATCCCTATGTTCTTCGATAGAAATCGGCATATTTGCTATCTAGAGATGATGCTGGAACTCATACCTTCACCTTATCAATCGCAAGAAATCAATCGCCTCACTCTCGCTTACTTCACCATCTCCGGTCTCGACATTCTACGTGCCCTCGATCGCGTAACTTTCGCCCTCTTCCTTTTAATTTATCCTTGCTTTTAAATATTTACAATTTAGAAAAATTGTTAATATTGTATTAGGAGCATTTTTGTCTAAATTGTGGTAGTTAATAGTAGTTAATACTCTCTTTATCCCGAAGTAATGACAGTAGTTTCTTTTCACTCATCTGTTTAAGCAATTTTTATTATATGATTGCTATACACTCTGTGCGTACTGATTTATATTACTTTTTCTTCTATTTTGGAATGCCTCTTCGATTAAATATTTAAATCTGTAAACTTTCATTTGATCTCTATCGAAATAACTTTTCGAATAGTACATCAAATTTTCTACCTCTAGTAGAATAAATTAGTTAAATTAACTTCTTATGCTTGTCATGTAAAAATGAAAAGGGGGGGGGGGGGATAGTATATTTTTGTAATTTTTTATAAAAGAACTCTTTTCATGTTATACCAAAATTTAGATGCATTTAGCCTTGTATTATGAACTATGCTTTTTTGGAACGAGAGAGTACTTTGTTTTTCTTGTAAAGTGTCTATCCTTTCAGCTTTGATAATTTTTTCCTTGATTTATATCTGAAATTAATGTTGCTTCCTAGTAATTTGGAGTTAACTAAGCCAGCTATGATGTTCTGTTCGTATGCAGCACTCGAAGTTGCTCCTACTTTTAAGATTTCCTGACAATAAAATATCATGCGGTATAGTCACGTTTGCAGATCCCATCATACACCAAGTTTCGAACTGTGCGCCATTGACCCTCGGGGAATTGTCGGTTATAAAAAAAAACACATTTGCAGATGCTTGAAGTGGACAAACCTAAAACAATACTATAATTTATCTAATTATGAATGCATATAAGAGTTGGCTAGCCAAAGTAACATTTTCTTCCATGCCAGGTTGACAAAGAAGGGGTGATTAATTGGGTTTTATCACTGCAAGCTCATCCACGAGATGAAGCTGAATTGAGCAATGGTATGGTTCAGTTAATATAGAGAAGTGACTTCGATTAGTCAAGCAGTCTTTAAACTTGGAGATAGTAGATTTATTGGGGACTTTTGGTTTTGTGCAGGACAATTTTATGGGTTCCATGGTTCTAGGAGTTCTCAGTTTCAATCGAATGAAAATGGGGTACAAGAGCGGGTTATTGTTAATTGTTAATTGTTGTTTTGGATAAACAAGCTGATTTAGAAGAACTTATTCCTATAAATTCACCTGTCTTATGGTTTCTACACAGGATGCAATCCCCAATGGCAGTCATTTGGCAAGTACTTACTGCGCGCTATCCATATTGAAGACCCTTGACTATGACTTTTCACTGCTGGATTCCACATCAATCGTCAAATCAATGAAAAATCTTCAGCAACCTGATGGGAGGTACTTTTTGTGGCTTTTCTTTCTATGGATTGTATGTAATTCTTTGATCAATGATACATTGCGTATCTGAATTGCTGCCTTAGTTTATATATCTAGCAAAGTTTCTTTAGAACTTAAAAAGTACGCTTGGGTCTATACTCCATTGCTTTGGTTACTCTCATGGCAGATCTAGTAGAATGTGGAATGGTAGATGTACTCTTTAACTGGTCAACCCCATTGGTTCTTAATTTTGTATCTTTTTCTTTTCGTAATCTGTAACTAGTAAATTTGTCCACCAAAGCCTGTTGAAAAAAAAATCAACAAGACAAATAGGGACCATATTATTCACAGCTCGTACATCAGGAAGATGGTTTAAAACCTTTACAGAGACCACTTTTGGTATAGTAGCATTCTCACGCAAAAAGTCATTTTCCAAACTTTTTATGTCATAAAAGAAAACAAATATTTGAATTTAAATACTCAAAGAATATTCGTATTTCATTAATTAAAATTTTGAAAAGCTAATACATTTTTAGTAAATCCATAATTAGTTGTGCTATATATATTCAAACTCTCTAGAGCACATACGTATTTTAAATCTCTAATGATTGGGATAGTATATTTTATTTCTATATAAATATCTTACTATTACAAAATTTTATTACAGAATATCTTACATATATTTCATTTCTGTAATTTGCTTCATGACACCAAAGTTTGTAGCTAGTGCTTTAAATATGAAAATAATTTTTAGAAAGGAAGTGGGAAATTTAGTAAAATATACGAATTAGCATCATTATAATGAAAGGAAAAGTAAATTAATATTTGAGTAGCACTATTATAGAGAGGTAATTTTTCAAAGAGTGTACGATGATGGCCGCCAGTTTTAGCTTCATGACACCAAAGTTTGTAGCTAGTGCTTTAAATATGAAAATAATTTTTAGAAAGGAAGTGGGAAATTTAGTAAAATATACGAATTAGCATCATTATAATGAAAGGAAAAGTAAATTAATATTTGAGTAGCACTATTATAGAGAGGTAATTTTTCAAAGAGTGTACGATGATGGCCGCCAGTTTTATAGGTAAAGTGCTATTATAGAGGTAAAATATAATACGAAAAATCGGTTTCAAAGATATTTGGCTGTTGTAGTAAAATGCTGTTATAGAAGATGGCTATTATAGAGAGGTAAGATCCTGAATGTGCTGGCAGTGACAATTCCACTCAATCCCTCCTTGAAAGAAACAAGAATAGAGAGGAAAATAAGGGGAAAAAAGAAAAGAACAAAGGCTTGCTGATTAAAAATATAAAAAAAAGAAAGGGCCGAAGGTACTTAATCCATGTAATATACACCTTTTTATATGTCGATTGTACATCTCCTTATGTATGGAGACATCAATCAATTTCTGATGGAAAGCTAGGACAAACATATATTTATATGCATATCATTGATTCTGCCAACATCTCTTGAGAGCTATACCATTAGATGCATCCTTTAAATAGAAGTATTGATAAAGCTCCAGTACACCATTCCCAACTGTGAAATTAGTACGGGACATCAATCAATTTCTGATGGAAAGCTAGGACAAACAGATATTTATATGCATATCATTGATTCTGCCAACATCTCTTGAGAGCTATACCATTAGATGCATCTTTTAAATAAAAGTATTGATAAAGCTCCAGTACACCATTCCCAACTGTGAAATTAGTACGGGACATCAATCAATTTCTGATGGAAAGCTAGGACAAACAGATATTTATATGCATATCATTGATTCTGCCAACATCTCTTGAGAGCTATACCATTAGATGTATCTTTTAAATAAAAATATTGATAAAGCTCCAGTACACCATTCCCAACTGTGAAATTAGTACGAACGTTTCTTCCACTTCTCTTTCCTTATCCACAATACATTAAAAAAGTTTGACATGCAAATGAATCTGCCGTAATCTTGGCCTCAGAATATGTGAGGTGTGTGTTTATGCTTATTTAGGTTCTTTTATAGTAACTGCTATTTTTTTCATTTTCCAGCTTTATGCCCATTCATAGCGGGGCAGAGACAGACCTCCGCTTTGTATATTGTGCAGGTAGATAATATCTTTGCATTGAGCTTATTGAACTTAAACACTTTAGAATGAAAATTGATTATCGCTGACCTGCATACCAGCTGCAATCTCTTCCATGTTGGAAAACTGGAGTGGCATTGACAAGGAGAAAGCCAAAGAGTACATTATAAACTGTCAGGTATACAGAGCATGGCCATCTGTTTTCACAAAACTTCTTATTCTGTATCTTTGATATAGTTACCTCTCCAAAGTGAACTTACATAAGTTAATGATCGGTCAATTTGGCACATCCAAATTAATTCCATTTACCAACATCACCCATGTTAAGCATTTATGTTTATATAGTCGAGTTGCGCACAAGTTTTCCGTGACGATAACTTTATTAGGGGAAAAAAGATGTTCATCTTACAGATAACATTTAAATATTCACATCCTTATTTTGAAAGTTTGGATTTTATTCAGTTTTTGTGCATTCTCATTGCAATTTAAAGCTGCCACCTGAAAAACCTAACTTTTCAGAATTAAAGTCTTAGAAATGGTTAAGTATTATAAATTACACCCTTATGAAAAATAAGTTTCTCATTCCTCAGATTTTAATGATAAAGTGTCCATGTTATAGAGCATCATTTTAGTTTTCATATCTCTAGCGTTTTCTTTTGCTATGATTCCTGGTGATGCTTCTCATGTTAAGCACTGCTATCTGGTTCATGCAGTCATACGATGGTGGTTTTGGTTTAACTCCTGGTTCAGAATCACATGGTGAGTGAATATTACCTCTAATGCATTTATAAAGATCCCTAATTTTTAAATGCGAGTGATGTCCTACTTTTTTGAAGTCTCATAAGGATCTTTTCATTTGAAGATTGTAATTACTAAAAACTGTTTCTTTCCTATTTGGGGTGGGGGAGCTGCACAAATAAACCGTTGCAAGTTTATTTGAGAAAAAATAAAATGGGTGATAGAATTAAAGGATATCGGGCAAGCAGTTATGGCCCCCTTCCGGTAGCTGAAGCGTATTCGTACCAGTCAATGTGAGGATGGCCCCCTTCTTGTACTGCTTATCTTTCATATCTCTGTTGTGATCTTCTTTTCCTTTTTTCTACTTGGGGTAACTTTAAAGTGGTAAGAGTGAAAGATGGTTGTTGCAAATCTATCTTTTATCCTTCTATATTTAGTTTCAGTTGTGGAAAACCCTGTCAATATTTGTAGTTATCAGATTTATAGAGTGGCTATTGTTTTGTCTCTGTTTTGAGCCACACGGGGTGGGAAAAGAAAACATAAAGGGGGCTCCAAATGAATGTATCTGTCATTTCTTCTTCTAGTTCTTTGTTTTTTTAAGAGAAAGCTGAAAGTGCAATGTGGTAGCATGCTCTTAAATCATCTTTCAGTTTTCTTACGTGGTAATATGATATTTCTCATAGATGGTGATTGTTTAGTATCACAGGTGGTGCCACTTATTGTGCGGTTGCATCTCTCAAATTGATGGGATTAATTGAAGAGGATATATTGTCAAAGAGTGTATCCTCTTGCTTCATAAATGTGCCCATGCTTCTAGACTGGAGTCTACAGGTATACTTACTTCTAATAGTGTGTGACAGGTTCTTATATTGCTATGCTAGACATATTTTTCAGTATTCCTCCAAAGAAAAAATATTACAATTTTAAAATAGCGGATGATTATAACCAAAAAAAAATTGTAACGTGGAACAATGTAAGGATATAGGAGGACCTTTTTTTCAAAAGAAAAAAAAGGATGATTTTTTGTACAAGTCCATTCCTCATATCTGGTCCTTTGACTGATAAATGGTCGATATGATCTACTGTCCTTTTTGCCTCTTTGAGCCGAGGGTCTTTCGGAAACAACTCTCTATACCCTTGGGGTAGGGGTAAGGTTTGCGTACACACTACCCTCCCCAGACCCCACTAGTATGATTTAACTGGGTTGTTGTTGTTGTTGTTGTTGATCTACTGTCCTGCAATTGGTGTGACTCAATCTTTCTCACAGAGACAGGCCACTGATGGTGGTTTCCAAGGTAGACCAAACAAAGCTACTGACACCTGCTATGCTTTTTGGTGAGTTCAAATAGCTTTTTATCTTCAACTGTCATCACTTCTGTTTCTTCTGGCTTGACAAATTGACGCCCTTGTTCAGGGTTGGAGGAGTTCTAAAGATCTTAGGGGCTCACAAGTTCATCAATTATGGAGGTTTACGTAAATTTCTTTTCACCTGTCAATCCCAGGTGCTATTGACTTCTCCTCTTTCTTTTCTTTCTTTGAACATGCTTTTAAATGCAACTGCAGTTCTAGAGCTTCCAAATTGTTCTTTTTCTTTGGGACTAATAAAGATCTAATGTCTGAGCTCGTATGCCCTTCCTATTATATGATGTCCAAGAACTTTTATCAACCACTGGAACCTCATTGCTACGGATTGTTAAAACTGTTTCACTGCCAATATTTGTGTACCATCATCGTTGTGGTTTGCTTTTAGATATTTTCACCACCTAATTCAGGCATTTCCCTGGAAGAACTTTAAGTTACTAAAATTTATGCCCCCTTTTTTTGTTCTACAGTATGGTGGTTTTGGCAAAATTCCGGAGCAGCTGCCAGATCTTTATCACGCCTACTATGGCTTTTGTGCATTTAGTCTGTTAGGGGAAGCAGGCCTCAGTTCAATCTGTGTTGAACTGGGTATAACAAATGGTACACGCACTAGACTTTGATCCAAATGTTATTTGGGCATCTGCAGCCACTACGAATTTCGCCTCTCATGATTGCAAAGGTTTCCATGCGCAGGTATAATTAAGTTCCACTCCTCGGTTGAGTGGAAATAAAAATTAGAAGTTTGGTAATTATGATACTTTCTACCTACTTGTTTTCACCATTTTCCCTATATACTAAAAATATAGTTTATTTGATTTTTGACATAGATGATATAACTTTACTTTCACTTTGTTATGTTCAATCACATTTGCTTGGTTCCCCTAATTGTTTTAGCATTTTTTAGCTTCTACTTCGAGACGTTAATGGTACTTACCGGCTTGTCACAATATTTTACTTTTTCTGCCTGTTTAGGTCTGGATTTTGATCATGGGTTGAGCTTTAAACTTGAAATTACTGATTAGCAGTTATATATCTATACATGTTCAATAGGAATGTTAATATTTATCGCAAAACTTGTGGTGCATGTTCAGATGTTGCTTTAGCTATGTCAAAAACCTATCAAGGTGTGGTGCTTTACTTTCTAATTACACTTTTAAGCTTCTCATGGCCCCATTACGTGGGACTACATTTGTCAATCCTGGCTTTGTGACTTGAAGTATGGAAATAAATGTTAGCTAGCGGTTTATATGTTCAAAAGTATTAGAAGAATTAACCTAAACAGTCAATCACCCAACCGCTCAAACAAGAAAATAGCTGGCATATATATATATATATATATATATATATATATATATAATATGTATAATTTATTTATAATGTGCGTATTGTCACACCTCCTTTTTCGCCCGCGCCGCCTCAAAAGGGCGCGGAAGGGAGTTTTTTCCAATTAAAGGACAATCGAAACAGGATTTATTTATTTATTCAGAGTCGCCACTTGGGAGATTTAGGGTGTCCCAAGTCACCAATTTTAATCCCGAATCGAGGAAAAGAATGACTCTGTATTACAGTCCGCGAACCAGAAATCCGGATAAGGAATTATGTTAACCCGGGAGAAGGTGTTAGACATTCCCGAGTTCCGTGGTTCTAGCACAGTCGCCCAACTGTTATATTCGGCTTGATTATCTGATATAATACATATTATAAACTTATGTGCAAATTTTATCCTTTAGCCGCTTTTATTATTTTTATTTATTGTTATTATTTTACGGAGAATTGCAACATTGTGAAAACGTATTTCAAACCACGTCGCAATCAATGCACCCGTGGTTATTGACACATTTCGACTCCGTTGAGATTTGGATTTGGGTTACATAAATGCACACCCATATTTAAGAAAATAATTTGTTAACGACGCGCCTAGAGCGACTAACGTATTGTTGTTTTGGGAAAGGCCGTAAAGTTTTACTAGACGTCCAACTCCGATGTTCTAAATAATTAATGCATACATTTGTGAGGGCCCCGCAATCTACATATTTTACTAGGCGAGGCTCGTCTCATTTATTTTAAATGGACAAATCTTAAAGCGACTACATTTTTCTATTAAAATTAGTCTCTAAAATAAAGAAAGAAAATCCTAATTAATTACGAGTTTTTATTTATTTATTTATTTAAGAAAGCATGACATACTAATTGCTAGATTAATACAAATATTGATGAAAAGGAATTTTACTCAAAAATTCAAAATTATAAATAAAATAAAAATTCGACAACTAATATTCAAAAGAATCAAATATAGCTAGATTAAAACTCGCATTGTTATAAAAAAAACTATTGAGATTAATTATTCACAACCATTTGAAACTAGATTTAACCATAATTACTAATGCTTATTAGAAAGTTTATTAAACTTAAACGTTCTTCTAATCTTGTTTGAACTCAAATCGTGCCTTAATGCCTAATTCACGAAATTCAGTTTAAATTCATACCTTAGCTAAATTTAGCTACTTGTTTACGATTAACCTATTGTTGATAATCTTAAAACCTTCATAACTAGTGAATTAACCCGTTTTGCCAAACTGATTCATTAAAGACTAACTTATGTTATTTTCTCTTATTCCAATTATTATTCAGTAATACATGAAATAGCCTAAATACAAATCAATAAAAGGAACAAAGAAAAGCGACATTAAAACTTCAAAATTCAATTCTTCATATGTATTCATGCTTCCACATTATTAGCTTGCAATAGCTAGTGTTACAGTCGTGTACCTGATATTTGAAGCAAAAGAAAAGGGAAATCAGCAGAAATTCAGTAGCATACAACAACAGCAACACCCAGCAACCAGCAATGAGAAACCGGTGACGGATTTTAAAACTCAAGATAAAAATCCAGAAACACCAACAACAATCAACGGACAGAAGCCAAGGGAATCTTTTCAGAGTTGAAAGACTAATTAACGTTCAACCCTTAATTTCTGAATCCGTATATCAGAATATTTAAATTGTATATCAGGTGTATACTATTCTTCTTTTGAATTTCCAAAATGTTTTTCTTTTTATTTTTGGAGTCTTAGTATTTTCGAAATTTTTCTCTCTATCTTTTTTCTTCTTTCTGTCCTCTTTTTTCTCTCATCTTCTTCTTTTTTTCTGTCCTCTTTTTTCTGTCTCTCTCTCTTTCTCTTGTTCTTTTAAAATCTGATCAAGTCTTCCTTATTTATTCCCATCTTTCAGCATTTTTTAAATTAAAACTCATTATCTTTCACTCATCCCCCTTTTAATCTCACTACCTAATGTTTTGCCCTCCACTACATTAAACAAATACATTATCCCCCCCCCCATTATATCTTGTCCCCCATGCTTACATTAAACAACTATTATTTTCCCCACTACATTATGTTTTGTCCCCCACTACATTAAACAAATACCCCATTATATCTTGTCCCCATGCTTATATTAAACAATTGCATTATTCCCCACCATTATATTTTGTCCCCCAATTATTGATTATTTTAATATTATTTTAATCCTAATTGACAGAGCACTCAAAATAAATAATTGTTCAGAATTTTAATTTCAAAAATACCCCTCTGGCCTTACTGAAATTACCATTTTGACCCTGAAAACATTGTAATTTACCAATCTACCCCGTCAGCTATAACAAGTTCAACTAATCAATTCTAACCAAAATATAGCAGCTATAACCAATTCCTAATAAGATTTTATGAACAAACTCAAACTATATGATGAACAACAAAGAAACAACTTGAATTATTTTAACTGAACAATGTTTTTACACAACAAACTTATTTTCAGATTCACCAACAATAACAAACAAATACATTCAAAGCATGAGCTCAAATTCAAATTACACTTTAAACAAAATAAATAAACAGATTCAAATCACTAAACTCAAATAATCAATTGATCTTTAAATTAAATCCAACAAAATTATAACAAAGATACATGATTCAAACTAAATCAAAAAATTAAAAACTAAAACATAAACTCACATTAAATCACTGAATTAACATGAACTTCAAACAAAAAATGAACATGAATTATATCTAAATTAAATAACAAAGAACGGATTCAAGCAATTTAAACTAACACTCTTTTATATTAAAATTAAATACTTTTAAATTAATAAAACAAACTGAAAAATAATTAATTGAATCTTCAACTTAAATCTAACAACATTATAATTAAACTAACAATTTCTATCTAAAAATAAATAAGAAAAAATGAAACAAACTGAAGAAGTAATCAAAGTGAAAATAACGAACAAGAAAAGAATCAAACTTATACTAATTTCAAATCTGAAAATATCAAACAAAAATACGGAAGAAATAAAACTTAGAACAACTGACCGTAAATGACCAACGACGAACTCGAACGAACTTAAACGAAACCAACGAAACCTTGACATAAACGGACTTGAAGACGATGAAGCAATAGCTGCGACAGCAGCCATGGCGAAAGAAAAGAAGATGAAGAAGCAGCAGCCGCGACAGCAACCATGGCGGACAGTGAAGTACGCAACAACAACGATCTTGAAGAAGAAGCAGCCAACGTGATCTTGGAGAAGAAGAAGAAGCACGGGCAGCAGCAACGGACAGAGAAGAACGCAGCAGCAGCAGTGACGAATGGAGAAGAAGAAGCAAGAACGATCAGCCATGGCCGAGCTTTGAGCTCGCCAGGGAGAAACGAAGACGCAGCGAACGTGACAGACTGAATGTTGCTGCGTTTGGAGCGTCGAAACTGAACGTAGCAGCAGCTCACGTCCATGGCTGGAGCTCGACGGGGCAGCAGGAGTTTGGTTGTTCATGGCTTGGGTGGTGCGATGACGATGACGGATCTGCTGGTCGCCATTGATGAGCTCCATTGACGAGCTCCGATGACGAAGATAAGGCAGTAGTCATGGCTGCTTGGAGGTGTGTGTGCGTGGTGTGTGCTATGTGTGTTGGAGGTGTGAGGAACGAGGGGGGGAGGTGTGAGGGGGAAGGGCTGCCATGGGAGGAGCTTGGTGAAGCTTGGAGAAGAAGAAGAAAAAGAGAGGTGGGGGGCGGGTAGTTTAGGTCTTGTTCTTTTAGGGTTTTGCAAATTTTTTTTTTTGTTCAAGAATGAAAATAGAAAGGGTGGGGTGAGGTTTTGGGTTATGGACTGGGTCGACCCGGTTTGAAATGGACTGGGTCGTAGGGGAAGATTGGGTATTTTTTTTGGGCCTGTGGCTTGAATTTGAAGAAGAGCCCAATTCTGATTTTCTTTATATTTTTTGTTCTCTTTTCTTCTTTTATTTTTCTAAAACTAAATTCTAAAAATCCTTAAATTATTGTATAGAACTAAATTAATTTATAAAAGCGCAAATTAATTCCCAATAACAATTAACACATAATTAAGTGATAATTAAGCATAAAATTGTACAATTGGACATTAAATGCTAAAAATGCAAACGATGCACATTTTTTTGAAATTTTCATTTTTGTAAAACAAACTTAATTACTAACAATTGTAGGATTAAATCCTAAATGCAAATGCGACATATTTTATATTTTTATTAATTTAAACAAATAAACATGCACAGACAAAAATACAAATAATTATACAAAAATACTACAAAAATACAAAAATTGCACACAGAAGGAAATTTGTTTTATTTTGAATTTTTTTTGGAAGTAATTCTTTCATAGGGCAAAAATCACGTGCTTACACGTATGACCGTGTGTAATCAGCTATTTGTATAAAGATTCCAAGCATTCTCTTTTTTTGGGTGACTAATTCCAATATATTGTCCTTTTTTTAAGGAGATATTAGACCTTATTTGCTTTTTCAAAGACTATTATAAACTTTTTCCCGAAAGAAACTACTGCAAAATATATTTAAAGAAAAGCTCAATTAAGTAATTGCTAAAACATAAAAAAAAATAATATCCATAGCTCAGGATGTTAAACATATAGCAATATCAAAGGTAAATTTTTCAATAAAGAAAGAATAGAAAACTGAAAAACCTCTAGGAAATAGTGCAAATACCATTTAGAAACTGACAGTATGACCACTACAAAATCGGACAGGTTAGGTCGTAACAATTCCAACATATTATTTGTCAAATCCATTTTGATTTAAATAAATTTTGAAGGAATTGAGTTATAATCCATTATTTATATTACCCCTTTTGGCATGTTCAGCACTCTATTTATCTAATTTAATTGCCCTTCTAGTTATGACTTATGACCTATAAGGCTATGACTCATATATCTCTAGATCGAGAAGTCTATTGGAAAACATATTTCCTCAACCTTTATTATTGTGAAACTACACAATATAATTGCTGCCAAAAATAATAGCCGGTAAAATGTATTATATATATATTGTATATTTGATTAGCAAATGTAATTATTTTAGTTGACCGGCCAAATATGTAAATTGTCCTTTATTATTCAAGGTTTAAAACCTTTATGTCGAAAGAGAATATACAAATTTTTTGGTAAGTTGACCTTTTATTTTCATTTGATACTATATAGTGTATCAATCATGAAAAAAAAAGTATAAAGGCAAATCGACGAAATGATTATTTAAGGTGGTTTACCTTTCGGTTTGGAAACACGTGATATTATCACGGGCAAGAGTACATGTTTGTTCTTTACTGAAAATGCCAATTCATCACCCTTTCCACACAAGTTATAATCTCTCTCTTCCTCCTCCCTCCTTTTGTCATTATGTTTTGTTGGTACTACCTTTTTCTTTAGTCCAACTTTATATAATAATCACTAGTAATAAGGAACTTAATATAACGACGATTCCAAATGTAATACAGATTAATGTTTAGTCAGCCCGTGTTCTTACAAGGAATCATAGTGTATTCTTACGAGGAATCATAATAGTTCAGTTGGTTGACTATTTGAATTTTTACCTTATCAGTAAGCGCATCCGTTTCTTCGCATGTAATCTCCTTCCCATTTTTCCTTACCTTCCGCCCAGGGGTGTAGACTGATTTTAATCTTTCTACCTTAATTAAAGGTATCGAATTTGAGCTTTGAGAGAATTTTTTGTTAAGGAATATTTTACACCCCACAGGGGTACAACAACAACAAATCCAATTTGATCCAACAAATGGGGTCTGGACCAATCTGGCACTCAGAGGGCGTACTTGATACAAATTCATATTAATCAGTGATTTTGGAAACCAGGGTGTTTAGGGGGGGGGGAAGGTATTCCCAATTTGAAGATTTTTACTAGTGGGAAAATCTAAAAAGTTAAAAAGGAAGGCCTAGCTCTTCTTGATCTCTTTGTCTGGGTAAAAGAATAGAGTGTACAGATCAAAAAATCAAGAAACTACTTTGTGGTGGGCCAATCAATTTTCAAATGAAAATGATACGTGTGTTAAAGAAATTAGTGAAAGATCATTATGATTCAAGAGCATGCATAAAAAGATGAGAAATCATGACTTGTCAATGAGATAATCTATAAAGCAGTATGTGAAAAAAAGGGAAGGGGGGGGGGGGGGGGGGCTTCAAGACGGATACATTAACTTTACTCATACTTCCATATTATGGTGGCTTTTAATGGTAAACCGGTGCAAAGGTATCTTGGGTTCACGCAGGATTTGCGGAAGAATCGCACGTCAAGAGGTGTGATATAGACAGTCTAATCTAATACAAGCATTAATGGTTGCTTCAACGACTCGAACTTGTAACCTATATCTCACGCGAAAATAACTTTATCGTTGGTTCAAGACTCCCTTCTATGGTGCTCTTTAGACTTGTCAATATATAGAAGAGTAAAAAGGGCAGCCCGATGCACTAAGCTCTAACTATGCGCGGGGTCCGGGAAGAGCCGGACTACAATGGTCTAACGTACGCAGCCTTACCTTGCATTTCTGCAAGAGGTTGTTTCCACAATTCAAACTCTTGACCTCCTAGTCACATGACAACAACTTTACTAGTTACGCTAGGGTCCCTCTCAATATCTAAAATAGTAAATTAAATATTTTTGTTCTCAATTTTTTTCTCAGTAGTCATTTTCTCCTTGAATGATTACAGGTTGTATTTAGACAGCTTAGGAGACTGAAATTGAATAGAAACAAACCAACCATCTCACCCCCACCCCCACCAAAAATAACCACTTCCCAACTAGTATCAAATGCATAGTGGAATCTGGACATTATTTGCAGTGTTGCAGTCTGCAAAGAATGTTTTTCCCCTTAAAAAATTCAGTATACACTGCACTATGCCTAGACTTTTGTCATTAAATGCACCTCCAAATTAGTTCATATATGGTCGCGAAACTTTACTCACTATAGCAATAATCACAAAACTATTTTTTATCACATTAGAAAAGTAACTATATTTGAATTATTCGAGAAAATACAAATGACCGCAAAAAAAGGAACTTACGCAAAGAAAGGAACTATATTTTTTCTTCCTCGAATTCCGTACATAGCGGAAGTTTAGTGAAACGGACCGCTTTTTTTACAAATAAATTTAAAAAATACCACCAGGATTGCACCATGACTAGGCTTTAATCATTAACTTCACCTTAAAATCACAAAGTCAGATGATTTAAGCAAACAAGCTCTAAATTCATACGCTAATTAAACAAAGAAAATAAGTCATTTCTTTTTAATACAATCAAAATGGAAAAAAAAGGGGGGGGGGGGATGAAACAAAATTTACTCTTATAATTGGTTCACCTGTTGGATTGGCAGCTTCAAATTAAAGGGAGTACTTATGAAGAGCTTGAAGGACAGTGTTGTACATGATGTTGATCAAGTTGTACTTCTCTGTTCTTAGGGAAAATGAGTGTAATAAATGGTCCATTTTCCTCATCTTTGGACAACTTTGAACTTGAAGAAACTTCAATACTTTCAACTTGATATGACACATTTTCCTCCACAATTCTTCTACAAAATTTATCTTCAGCATCTCTCAAGAATTTAAATGTTGGAGGAGGTGAATTGGACCTTATAAACTTATTAAACTCAGCATCACTTATTGATTCAAGAAAAGGATTGAATCCATTTTTGTGCATCATAGGACTTAAAGGAGGAGTAAAATAAAGTGGTGAAGTAAGTGGAGTTAAATAAGGAGTTTCCATATTTAGACATAAATCACTTAAACTCCTAGTTCTTGATCCTTTTCTACTCTTTTCACCTTTGGATTTTCCATCTTCAGATTCCAAATCTTCTTTAGTTTCCTCTTTGATAGTAAATAAAAATCTTGGTGGCCCACAAAGTCCTATAAATTCATTTTCCATGTTATCATCTCCAAAGGGTTTGAACCAAAAATCGGTAGCCTCCTCGACTGGTTGACCTCTCCACTGAGTACTATTTGACTCTACATTGGATTGAACTTGGATTGTTGGTTCATGGACTTGTGTATCATTGGCACAAATTTCTTGAGATTTTAAGGCAATATTGGAATTTAAAGAAGTTGAGGGCTTAATACAAAACATACAAAAGAACTCTTTGGCTTTATTGCTACTATAACCATCTTCAAGACTTGTTTTAACAATCCTATTTTTCCACCATAATAAGTAGTAAAGCTCAGCAATAAGAGCTAATAAAAGACAACCAAATACCACACTTAAAACAAGTCCTACACTGCTCAAAGATTTCATCTTTACATTTATATAACCAATAAAAACAAAAAATTCCAACCTTTCACCTTAGAATTGCCTCAGATTCTTGAAACTGAGAGAAGATCTTTGGTTTCAAATTTTCAAGAAGAGAAGAACTCTGATATTTTCAGCAAGTTTTCTTTAAACTTTGTCTGAAGTTGAAGATGTAGTAAAAGCATAGAACAAATTTCAAACCAACCATAAAAAGAAAAGGACTAAAGCAAGAAAAGAGGTGGCCTTTTTGCTCATAAATCAACTTATTGAATGATGATACATGTTATAGAGGAAAACAGCCTAGCTTTTTACTAAAATGCCCATGGAATCTAAGCAAGCAGATGTGGACACAACTCTGATTTGGGTTTGGGGGTTTGGGGGGAGGAGGGGGGGGGGAGAAGTGTGCAAGTTTAAACTGGTTTGTATGTGAAGGTAAATTTTTAACTAAAGAACAATACATGTCACTGTTACAATGAGGGGCCCTTTTTATCAATTAAAAAAAGAGAGTTAATGATGGTTTCATGAAAGAGATTTTTTATGTTAGCAAAAAATATAGATATTTTTAATACATATTTTTGATTAATTGGAAATATATATTAGTCTTGTGAGTACATTTAGTTTAAGTCATGTGTTTTTAAGAGTCTCTAAGTTGTGTCAGCAATTTATATGTCATTAGAAAATATAGAGAAATTCTAGTATTTTTTATTTTTATTTTTATAATATTGGTATAAGATGTGCTTAAATAAAGTGATATAATCACTGGGAATTCGTATAACCAATCCCAATTTGTTTGAAATTCAGGTTAAGTTATTAAAAAATGGTAGTATTTAAACTAGTTTAATTTGCAGACACCTAAATTATTTCGCCAGAGTTCCTATTATTTCCTTCCAACACGAGTATCGAGTAACTCTTCTCTTCAAATCTTAAACATATGAAAACAATTACCTAATATTATCAGATTTTTGTTGGAATTTAAATTCTGATCTCTCATAATTTTTATTTATCCTAGTCTCATGCCCTTGGTGAACAATGAGGGGCTTTGCTGATAGTGAGGGGTGGAGAGAGGTAAAAACTATTGTCTATTTTTTATACTATACTTTATAATAAGGTCACATATCTCTAGAAATGTTCACATGGGATCACTTAGAAAGATACCTTTCTTTCATCAATAGTCTCCCTCTTTCCCTTTCCTTTTAGCATTTTCTTTACCCTTCCCTTTTTTTTTTTTCTTTTCCTTTCTTTATTTTAATTATTTTATTTACACAGTGTTTTTTGGAAAAATAATGGGGCTTAAGTTGCAGGTAAGAATGCAAGGTTTTTTGACAAATGTTCAACTTGTATTGCAAATAATATTTACTTAAAAGCTAAAAAAAATGGATGATAAGAGTGAAGTGGGGTGCAAGGTTTGCTTAACAAGAATGGACATTTGTGAATATGTGAGGATAGTTTTATTACTTAAAAAAAAATGAATTTAGCAAAGGACAAATATTGTACTATTTCATCACTAGTTAGTTGATGACATCGATCGCTAAAATACAGCACTAATATTAGCTTTTTTTCTTTTTCTTTTTATAACAATACTTTCATCGTTTCAATTTGTTTGTCGTTATTTTATGTTTTTTCTATTTCAGATTGCTTCTTTATATTTATATCTTGCCTTTATTACGGATCCACATGATAAAAAATACAATTATTTTGGTACAAAGGGTATATTTGGTACTTAATGCATATTTATCACGTGTGTCAAAAACCTCCTCCTTTTTTTAATTAACCCTTGCATCTAGTCAAATACTATCAAATAAATTAGACGGTATGTATTATGTCAAATAAATTTCTGATGTATGTAGCCTTTCCAAGTACTATATATAAATGACCTAAAAAAAATTGGATCCAACCTCATTTTAGTATACAATATACATTTAGTCTGTAGCCTTTCCAAGTATATAAATGCCCTAAAAAATTTGGATCCAACCTCATTTTAGTATACAATATACATTTCTTTCGGAACTTACAGTATTTTATTCAGGTTCTCGTATACTCCCTCCGTTCACTTTTACTTGTCCATTTTGGACTTTTCACTCCCTTTAAAAAATAATAATTATGATGCATATTTTATCATATAATCCCTAATAATGATAGCATTGCAAAAAGTCTTGAGAAATAATTTTGAAAATGAGTAATTAATGATAATGGTAAAACAAGAAGAAAAAAAAAGATTCTCTTAATCTTAATTTAGTTTAGAAGTAAAAGTGAGAGAGTATATCTTACTTCCCTTTTGAGTAGAATGATAGAGAGAAATTAATGCGTTTTAGCATTTATCATAGTTTCTACAAATTTTAAAAGATTGTCCATTAATTTATGGAAAAAATATATAACGTGGTCTACGAGAAGTTGAGTCCTTGAATATGTTTATTTTAATTAACGAGTCAAAGAAGTAAATCTCGTAGGCTTCTTGATTTCTGGATTAATTTGTGTAACTCCAGTTATCATTTGAAGATTACAATGGGTTCGTTTACTATTTTTCTTTTTGTCATTTTGTTTTAAATGTTACTTGTACTTACTGTAAGAAATTTATTTTATTAACCCTATGTTTGGAATACAAATTAATTCAATGAAACATCAAATAGTGTTAACATGTAGAGTTTCAACAGCTATTGCATTCACGTCTACTACTTTTGGCTTGAAATACATATAGATAAATCGGTGATACTTTGCTCCCATAATAATTTAAAATCTTGGCGGAAGCAGGTTGTTCTGAGGAGGTTTAAAAAATAAAAAGTAAAAAGTAAACACGCGAAAAGATCGAGGAAATTCAAAACTTTTATGTATACATACATATATACATAAAAAAAATTTAACCTTATATACTCATATGCAATATAATTCTCCGGCGCGATTATTTGTAAATTTATTGTTGCTGTGAGAACAAAAAAAAGATACTATTGGTAGGGGCTGTTACTTGAGAAGTCGAACCATTTATAAGAGTCATTAAAATGGGGCATATGATCCAGCTGTTTCTTTCTTATTTCTACCTTCTTTTGCTTTCATAAGCATATATATAAGCATGCCATTTACTCATTTGGCTCATTTACATATTACACTGGAGTTGTATTTCACGTGCACTGACCTTTCACTCCCAACAGTTTTATACTTGTGTTATCGCTTCTTTTTAGACTCAGGTTTGGAATATTTAGTACCCTAAAATGGTCATATCTCGACAAGAACAAAAACTAATTAATATCTTGCCGTTCCATTCAAGACTTCAGTTGGTCTCGGTCGATTTTTCAAAATATTTAAATTTCTTTTTTTTTTTTAACAAAACCGATCGAAGTTGGCGCAAAATTATAGGAAACTATTTTAGCGTCCACAAAATTTATATTTTTAAGAAACCGATCAAAATCGGTTGGTTTTTCATATAAAATAAATCAAAACTAAAATTCAAAAAATCGACCAAAATGGGTCGGTAATTTTATATTTTTAATAAAACCGACCAAAATCGGTGTTATTTTTGCACAAAAAACGAAATTAAAGAGTACAAATAAATAAAAGAAAACCTTAAATCAAATATACTAATGGTCTAGTGGTAGAATAGTATCCTGCCACAGTACATACTTTGGATCGATTCCGGATGGTGCATTTTTTAATTGAATATTTTTTTCTTTTTGGATCATTTATGAAATTTAATTGACCGACCGAAATCGGTCGGAAATTGCGACCGACTTCGGTCCTATTTATTACTGACCAACCTAATTTTGACGGATTAAAGTCGGTCGGAATTGGTAGATTTTTTCAGTTTTCCGATCGATTTCTCTCGATATTTCTAGACGGTTTTAGGCAGTTTTTTAGTAGTTTACGTAAATCTTACCCTAGCTCTGAAGGTAGAAAGACTGTTTCTGATAGAACCTCGGCTCAAGGAAGACAAGAATTTAAGAAGAGTCTTTTGCTAATATCTTAGCGTCTATCTTTTATTTTGCGTCAATAATCCATGTTTTTCTTAATCGTCACCTCTACCTTTTCTTCGTGTTTATCTTCGGATTGGATTGCTTGACTTCCTTCAAACCTTACTTGAAGGGTTTGCTTTCTTTAAAAAGTAAGTATTTTCTATAAAGAGTTTTCAAAGCAACTTTGTTCGTTCTAATCAAAGCTTATGGATTTAGGATTGTTGTCCCCTTAATGAATTTTCTTAGATCAATCCTTTGGATTCATAATAGTTTTTATTATTTTTAGGATGACTTTTGATCTATAGCTAGTAATCCTCCTTTTTCTTATCCGAACTTAGGACCGTCTATGCTCTGCCAGAGGCAGGTGCATATATATTGTACGAAGTAGGGGTGGGCATATATCGGGTAAAACCGATAACCCGAACCGTTAATTCTTTATTGGGTTATTGGTATTGGCTTATTGGGTTAACGGTTCGGTAACAGGTTAAATTATTTTTTTATTGGGTTATCGGTTCGGGCTCGGTTTGCATTTTTGTTATTGGGTAAAAACCGATAACCCAATAAGAATGATATAATTTACTAATTTACCCTTATGTATATACTAGAGTTATTTATTTTCCTAATTCCATCTTCACTCTTCTGTCTTCAGTCGTTTGTCTCTCAGTTCTCATTCTTGTTTCCGTCGCAGCCCCCAAAAGTCAAGACGCAAGACTCACCACCAGTTCTCCGCCAGACATCAGTAGATACTACACAGAAGTGGGAGTGTGCTTTTGTTAAGAAACAACAAAAGTTGGCAGTTTACACGTTTTGGCAGTTTGATTTCTTTGTTTTATATATTGCAAATTTTTTTAATTGTTTTATGTTATCGGGTAAACCGATAACCGAACCGATAACGATATATAACCGATTAACTGATAACCGATAACCAATATCTTATCGGTTTGGTTATCGGGTTATGATATTTGTAAACCGATAACCGATAGGCAAAACCGATAATGTTCAAAATCGAACCGAACCGACCGATGCCCACCCCAGTACGAAGAGAGGTCACTCGCACCCCAAAACTTCGACAATTTTTTTATATATACTTGCCAATGCCTGCACGCTAAATCTTGGGTCCTCCTTTGTGCTCTGCGAGCATAAATGAAGTTTAGCTCTTATTTAAAACCTAAATATTGTGCCTTTTTAATCTAAACAATTTAATCAATCTTCCATGTAATTAGGGGACAGCATTATTCTGCAAGTTGCCTTATGGATATGTTCCAAAGTGTTAAACTGATTGAAGTCAATTAAAGGAAAGAGTACACGTGGAAGAATCCAAGGAATTGACAAAGGATAATTGGGAACAAGTGGGCCTCTATTGCTGTCAGTCATATCGCTGACTTTGGCCCACGTAGGCCCAATTTTTATCAAATGGGAAGTTTGTTGGCAAAAAGTCGGCCTTTAGTGTAGTCAATCTTATTAGGGACAAGTGCACGTATAGCCATTTCTAGGAGGCTATTTAGAGATTAGCTAGTATTTTTTTATCTTGAAATTTTAAATTTAAAATCTCAACTTCAGGGCATTTTTATCCTGAAAAATTGAGTTGATAAACTGAAACTCAGGACATACAGACTAATTCTTAAATAGCAGCCCTTTAAAGTGGCTACATGGTGTCATTTCCGCGTCTTTATTAATAACAAAAGAGATCTTCACACGTATAGTCAATCGAATTCACTGTTTACTTTTTTAGCCAGTATACATAAATTATATACCAGTTATACATAATTATACAAATATTATATATAAATTATACATATATTATACATCTGCTGACTATTTTTAGTTTAGGCAATTGGACATGCAACTATACATGTACTAACTATGGGCTTGTCATCCGAGCTAGGAGTAACCTTGAAAGGCCCCTATTTCTTTGAACATATTCAAATAATATTTTATAATTTGCTATAAACAATTACGGAAGAACTTGTGAAATATAATCTAACTAGAGAAAGCAGAAGCCGATATGATTGTGCGAGTTTTTCCGGGGGGGGGGGGGGAGGGGGAATCAGAAATAGCCAAATTTATAATTGATAATTGAAAAATAATTACAGTTTCAAAAATAATTAAAATTTAGTCACTTTTTTTATGTAAAGATAAAATCTAAACAAAAATACCATTAAAAATAAAAAATTTCACCATAATATGTTGTAGTTCGAATTTTTATATATGAGATTCCAGCATAATGTGCTAGAATTTCATAATGTTTTGAAGTTCCAACATAATATGCTTTAAGTTTAAACGCCGGAGCTCCATAATTCAGTATATTATGCTGTAACGTTCCATGTGCTGGAGTTTCAACATAATATACTAAATCGTTTATAAGCAGGAGCTCCATAAAGAGATTATATATAGACTATAATTATCCTGTAGCAAGAAAAAAGTTAATATTTTAAAAAATGAAAGACCGTAAGATATATTCAGAGTTCGACTGTAAGTTAGGGTATTTCCAAATAGTGCCTTGAGCAAATTCCATGCATTCAGATATGGTGATAGCTAAATAATTCTGTCAATAAATCCTTCCACTTGAAATGATAAATGAGTAAATAATTTCTCATCTAATTCTCTGCCAAAGACAGTTTTCTTTTCTTAATTCTGGACCGTACAAATTACAAAATACAGATCAAAGAAAGAAAAAGAAGGGAAAATACAACTGTTTTTAACGAAAAAATATATTAGTTATAACAAATATGTTTATTTATCGAATTTGTGATAATTGTTTATATTTTTTGAATTCGTCCACCTATCTTATCTCCTATAAGAACAAAAGGGAAAATGATTTGCTTGAACAAAGTTGGGAATTGGAGCAATGGGATTCTAGCAAACAAAGCTAGTAACAATATTCCCTCAAAAACCCTCTTGGATAGCTATGGCTATGGGGCTTTTCTTGCTTGAACAGAAAAAAATTTATGAGAAAAAAATTTACGTATTTTTTTTTGAAAACGAACTTATTTGGTTCAACAAGAGGTCTTGACTCCCCGACTGTATTGGGAAAAAACTGAGTTTATATTAAAAGATGATGTGGCATGACACGTGGATTAGTTAAATGGTCAAAGCGCAGCAATTGACTAAGAGGCACGGATGGAAACAGCCACGGGAAGAAGAATTTAAATAGGCACGAGACAACGTATAGATACGAGTCTCGTACCAATTTAAATTATCTACACCACTAGCAAGGTGTCTCGGCCCTTCTCAAACCGAATATGTCATGAGAGAAGTACATGAAGGACATTGTGGGAATCACGCAGGAGGACGGTCACTGGTAAGAACGTTAATTCGCACAGGATATTATTGGCCTAAGATGGAAGAAGAGGCAACCAGTTTCGTGTCCAAATGTGATAAATGTCAAAGGTACGACAATAATATGCACAGACCAGCTGAGTTACTACATCCTGTTTTAGCCCCTTGGCCCTTTATGAAATGGGGAATGGATATCGTAGGTCCACTTCCACAAGCAAAAGGTCAGGTAAAATTTCTACTTGTACTTACAGATTATTTCACTAAATGGGTAGAAGCAGGGGCATTTAAACAGGTACGAGAAAAAGAAGTTAAAGACTTCATATGGCGAAATATAATATGCCGCTTTGGAGTACCAAAGGAGATCGTGTGTGACAATGGACCACAATTTATTGGAGCACAAGTTACAGAATTTCTTCGAAGTTGGCAGATCAAAAGAATAACGTCTACGCCATATCATCCAGTGGGGAATGGACAAGCAGAATCAACTAACAAAGTTATTATCAATAACTTGAAAAAGAGGTTACAAGATTCAAAAGGTAATTGGCCTGAGGTGTTACCTGGAGTACTATGGGCTTATCGTACAACGACCAAAACAGGCACTGGAGAAACACCATTTTCGATGGTTTATGGTACGGAAGCCTTAATTCCAGTTGAAATAGGTGAGCCAAGCACACGATACGATCAGGCAACGGAGGAATCTAATAATGAAGAGATGCGGGTTAGCCTAGATTTACTTGAAGGAAGAAGAGAAGCTGCTTTGATAAGAATGGCAGCACAAAAGCAAGTAATAGAACGATATTACAATAGGAAAGCACGCCTCAGATTTTTCAAAATTGGGGACTTCGTGCTTAAAAAGGTGTTCCAATCTGCAAAAGCTGCTAACTCAGGAAAGCTAAGTCCAACATGGGAAGGACCATACAAAGTCCGTGGCATTGCGGGAAAAGGAGCATACCAGTTGGAAACAATGGATGGTAAAGTTTTACCCTCACATTGGAATGCTGTCCACTTAAAAAGATATTACTTTTAAGAAAGTACCTACGGTCAGGTATCATCATGTTAAAATTTCTCTCTTGGTTTATTAATATTTTACTAACGATTTTAGATGCTAGGCAAAATATCCTAACTCGTGCCAAATGATGAGTCACAACCTGCAAGGCAAAATGGAGTATTCTTAAATTCCTAGCCCAGGGTTACAATTAATCTGATGGAAATACACACGAGTTAGGCAGTCTTCATCTATAATCGCACCGTCGAGTCCCGTATATCTTTCTGTTTCAGGAAAAGGGCCAAAGTAAAAGAAATAAACAAGTGCTCGAGGCTTCATACTTCACCGCTCAAACACTTGGGGGACTACATATTATACACAGATATGTGTAGAGAAACAGATACGAGTATCGAACAAAAATCGGCCACAAAGAAGCAAGTGTTGAGAAAAAGTTACGAAGTCTTCAACATTCATGAGAACAACAGAGTCATCTCTCAAACTCATAAACAAAGTCACCTCTCAAACCCTTCTTAATATGTAAAGATAGGGTCATGACTATGTACTGAAACAGGTTATGAAGAAAAACCTTGTTTATTTTATGTTATTTACAAATCTGTTACAAGAAAAACAGTTACGAGAAAGTTGTAGATGTATTGTAATACATGTAACAGTCAAACACTTGTTAAAAGTTTATGAATAAAAACTTGCCAAAGTTGTTTCATATAAAACGTGTGTTTTCCTATTACTTTCATCGTATTATAACACCATTATGAAGTTGAGACGTCTTCTTCATTAAGTGTCGATAAAATAAAAGGGCCCTCTTTTATAAGCCTCATGTTAATAAGTCATGAGAAGAATCATAAAGCATTTTCAAAGGATAAAAATGCTAAACTATTCTATAAGTCCTAAATAAGTAAGGTAAAGGCAAGAATAGAACACATTGAAGTACTAACAAAACTTCTTAATATAATTAAAAAGACTAAGTAGAAACTTAGTCAATAAAAGTTTATACAAGTGCCCCATTATGATAACTGGGGACTTTCACCAAAAAATCCCTTAAAAACTAAGGGATAAAACCATCATCCAATTGAAGGGGTTAGCACATCAGAAGTTGCAATATTAATTTCACTTTCAGCCACAGGCACGGTGGCAACTTCTGAAGAAGCAGCAATAGGAACGATTTCAGCAGAGCTTGAGATGTTAGGATCAATGAGGGAAACAAGAGTCACGGAAGCTTCAACTTCCACAGACTGGGTCATAGAAGTTTCACCCTCTGAAGCTGGAATTGCAACATTTTCAGCTGAAGCAGGAATTGTAATCCCAATTGCTGCAGTATTCACTTCTTCATTTAAAAGTTCTTCTGTTCCAGGAACTTCAAGTGCAGGAGAAGGAGTATCAGCAGACTGTTGGCTTTTCTCGATGGTATCTATGACTTTGGCCAGTTCAGACTGCAAGTCAAAACCTTCTTGAGCAGCTTCCGTCAAAGCATCACGACGAGATTTCAGGAAAGCCCAACTCACTTCTATGTTAAAATTTTCCTCTAGAAGTCCATATTCCTTTTCCCACATAGCAAGATCGTTTTTTAAGATTTGATATTCAGCTAAATGGGAATCAAGGGAAGCTTCAAGAGAAGCATGAGAACTCTTCAAGGCATGAATCTCGTCAGAAGAAGTCTGTAAGTCAGCCTGAGCTTGAGTCAAGCTTTGCACTAACTCTCCTGCATATTCTTCCTTCCTAGCCAAAAGTGCCTTCAGCTCTCTAACTTCTTCACTAGCCCTGGATAATTGTTCTGACAAAGAGCATTCCAAAAGCTCTTTGTCTCTTTTCAATTGGCTTGAAGAGGCTTTGACAGTTGCCAGTTCAGAAGTTAAACCACGGTTTTGCTGCTCCAGGAGATTTTTATCTTCTTGCAACTCCTCTATGGTCCCTTGAGCATTCTCGAACTGCTCCTTCCAATTGGTTGCTTCAAGCTGGGCTCCCCTAGCTATTTCCTCGGCCTCGTGGATAGTCTTTTCAGACTCACGAGCTCTTCTTTACAGTAGGGAAATTCTTCCCATTAATTTCGTGCCAATAAGGTTAGCCTACAGAGGTAAGTCATGGAAATGAGAGATTGAAGATAATTAAAAAAAAACTTGTTGGTAAAAATACCTTCAAAGTAGAATGAACTACGTCATTCATCAGAGTTAAGCAGCTATGGCTCTCCATCTTCTTCTTCTCGATATCTCCAATTAGAGGTTCGAGCCAAACATCGGCTCTGCCGGTCTTCCTCAAGAGGCTATGATTGGCAGGAACCTCCAAAGTAACACTTCTCATAGTCATACTTCCACTGCTAGAACCTGTCTCTGTATGATGAACAGAGGGAAGAGGAGCAGTGGAAGGAATGGAAGGAAAAGATATAGAAACCAACACAGGAGCGGAAGCAGGTGCGGTAGAAACAACCAAGGGAACGGATATAGGAGCGGTAGAAACTGGCAAAAGAACGGAAGTCGTCAAAACTGGTAACGAAATACTTACGGCTGGCAGAGGAATGGAGGAAATAGGAACAAATGAGGAAAGAGGAGCTTCATAAAAAACAGGGCCGAGCTCGCCACTCCCGAAACCACTGTCAAAAAGATGCTGAATTGATTAATCATTATCTCTTGGTTCAACGCCCTCATCAGATTGAATCAAAACAGGCTCGGTGGCGGAGGTACGAGCAGGAGTGTTTTCAATTTCATCATCAATGATTATTCGTCTCCTGACCCTCGGCCTGGTAATTAGGGAGGTACCCTCCTCTTCTTCTTCAGAACTTTCCTTTGTAGCTTTTTACAGCACAAAGAAATTGTTGCCTTTTTACAATGAAATTGTTGCCTTTTTACAGCACGGAACCGTGCCTAATGACAAAGGAAAGGCTTACGCGCTTCGCAAAAAAGCTGCACGATATTGTTTATATCAAGGTAATCTTTATCGAAAGATGTTCGGCGGACCACTAGCAAGGTGTCTCGGTCCCTCTCAAACCGAATATGTCATGAGAGAAGTACATGAAGGACATTGTGGGAATCACGCAGGAGGACGGTCACTGGTAAGAACGTTAATTCGCACAGGATATTATTGGCCTAAGATGGAAGAAGAGGCAACCATTTTCGTGTCCAAATGTGATAAATGTCAAAGGTACGGCAATAATATGCACAGACCAGCTGAGTTACTACATACTGTTTTAGGTTTGAGAGGGACCGAGACACCTTGCTAGTGGTCCGCCGAACATCTTTCGATAAAGATTACCTTGATATAAACAATATCGTGCAGCTTTTTTGCGAAGCGCGTAAGCCTTTCCTTTGTCATTAGGCACGGTTCCGTGCTGTAAAAAGGCAACAATTTCATTTCTCCAATCCCATGTTAGATGATTAAAATTTACCTCGTTTTTATCAGGTTCAAGAACGGAATGAAATAGATGTATGACTGAAGCATCTGTATTGTTTGCCACGTCTGCTGCGGATACAAGGTTTGCTAAAGAATCTGCCTCTACATTCTCATCTCTTGGGATCTGCACTACTTTCCAAGTTTGGAATTGCTTTATTAACTCTCATACCTTTGCGAGGTATTCTTGCATTCGTGACTCTCTGGCTGTATAAGTCCCCAACATCTGATTAACCACGAGTTGAGAATCACTCTTGATTATAATCTGTGTTATGCCGAGTTCTCGTGCCAATTCTAAACCTGCAATTACAGCCTCATACTCTGCTTCATTGTTAGTTATAGAATGACATTTTATAGCCTGTCTAATGGTCTCACCCGCAGGTGGTACGAGGACTATTCCTAAGCCTGCCCCTTTTACATTAGATGAACCGTCAGTGTATAAAACCCAAGTCCCCGGGTTCGCACCATTAAAAACTAATAATTCTTTTTCTGCTTCTAAATGCATCCCCTGGCTAAAATCAGCCACGAAATCAGCTAGTACTTGAGACTTTATAGCGGTCCTGGGTTGATAAATAACTTCATACTCACTTAGTTCTATAGCCCATTTTGCTAATCTTCCTGAAAGTTCGTGTTTATGCAAAATATTTCGAAGTGGAAAAGCAGTAACTACTACAATGGGATGACATTGAAAATAAGGTCTTAACTTTCTAGATGCCATGATCAAAGCTAATGCTAATTTTTCTAGCTGTGGGTATCGTGTCTCAGCTTCCAATAAGGACTTACTTACATAATAAATAGGAGATTGTTTACCTTGGTCCTCGCGGACTAAAACAGCACTTACTGCGACTTCAGATACGGCCAGATAAATGAGAAGTTTTTCCCCCACCTTCGGTTTTGCCAACAACGGTGGTTTTGACAAATAAGCTTTCAAATTTCTAAGGGCTTGTTGACAATCTTCATTCCATTCAAAATGATCTTGCTTTTTAAGTGCAGAGAAAAACTTAAAACACCTTTCCGAGGATTTGGAAATAAATCTCCCCAAAGCTGCAATTCTTCCCGTTAATCTTTGTACTTCCTTTTTATTAGTAAGTATATCCGGGATTTCTTCTATTGCTTTGATCTGAGAAGGATTCACTTCAATACCACGATTAGAAACAAGAAAACCCAAAAACTTACCTGATGCAACACCAAATGCACATTTTTCTGGGTTGAGTTTCATATTAAATTTTCGCAAAATTTCAAAAGTAACAGATAGATGAGAAATATGGTCGTGAGATTGCTGGGTTTTGACGAGCATATCGTCTATATATACCTCCATTGTTTTCCCTAAATGTTCTTGGAACATTTTGGTGACCAACCTTTGATAGGTTGCCCCAGCATTTTTGAGGCCAAAGGGCATTACTTTATAACAGTAAGTCCCCCTGTCTGTGATGAAAGAAGTTTTTTCTTCATCACCAGGATCCATTTTAATTTGATTATATCCTGAGTATGCATCTAAAAAACTTAAAAGTTCATGACCTGCGGTTGCATCAATTAGTTGGTCTATATGCGGTAAGGGAAAGGAATCTTTTGGACAGGCTTTATTTAAATCGGTATAATCTACACAAACACGCCACTTACCATTTTTCTTGGGTATGACTACCGTATTAGCTAACCAAGTAGGATATTTTACCTCACGGATTGACCCGATTTTTAATAATTTTTGGACTTCCTCCTGAATCACCTGGTTCTTGAAAGCACCTTGTTTCCGTTTCTTTTGCTTTATTGGTGTGAAAGAAGGGTCCTCATTGAGTTTGTGAGTCACCACATTTGGTGGAATCCCTGTCATGTCAGCGTGGGACCAAGCAAAGCAGTCTAAGTTAGCTTTTAAAAATTCGATTATCATACCTCGCATGTTCGTGCTTAAATTGGCCCCGACATAAACCTTCCGTTCAGGCCATTGATCAAATAACATCACTGCCTCAAGCTCTTCAATTGTCGTTTTGATGCTTTCATTTTCTTCAGGTTCTTGAATTGTGTCAGGTCTTGAGTCCAAATCCGTCTTTTCCTGTTCAGTTGAAGTTTGATCTTTTTTACCTTCAACTGTTTCCTGTAATTGCTACTTTTCTTTATTCTCGGCGCTCGTACTTGTTATAGCGTTGACACTTTTAGCCATCTGCTGATCCCCACGAATTTGGCAAATTCCCCATGGCGATGGGAATTTAATAACCTGATGTAGAGTTGATGGGACAGCGTCCATATCGTGTATCCAAGATATTTCCATATCAACTACCTGAAATTTAGTTTCCTTCACAACACCCATAGCAAAATTTGTTAGAAATACCTCACCTTTTGTTACTACACTTGAATTGTCAAAGCCTGACAAGGTGTGCGCCTTGGGTATCATTTTGACTTCAGCTTGCATTTCTCGTAGTACCCTTAGTAATATAATATTTACAGAACTCCCTGGATCAATCAAAACTCATTTTACATTAGTATCATGTACAAGTAAAGATATTACTAGTGCGTCATTATGTGGAGTTGTTACTCCTTCGGTATCTGCGTCATCGAACGAAATACTTTCATTTTCAAGGACCTGCCGCACCCGTTTCCCGTGTGTAATTGTTACCTTAGAAACCTTGTTGGAGGCTGTATAGGTTACGCCGTGAATGTCCTCTCCCCCGCTTATAACATTCACTGTCCTCTTGGGTGAAGGAGGTTGTGGTGGCTCTTGTCTGTTTTTCATATAAGCTTGTTTTCCTTTCTCACTAAATAACTCAGTGAGGTACCCTTGCTTTAATAAATGATCCACTTCACTCTGCAGGAATCTACATTTTGAAGTTTGGTGCCCGTGATCGTTGTGAAATTCGCACCAATGATCCGGATTGCGTCTAATTGGATTTGACCGCATCTCTTTTGGCCACCGTACCTTATCTCCCATGCTTCTTAAAACAGCTACGAGCTCAGAGGTAGAGACATTAAAATTATATCCACCGAATCGTGCCTTTAAACTCCTGTCATCGTCTCGTGATTCTTGTCTGTTCCGATCATTCCTGAACTTTGAAGAAGAGCTAGAATCCCGGTTCCTTGATTTTTGATCATATTGCTGGCTATCTTGTTTCGACCGTGGGTCCTTTCCTGCGGGTCCCATATATGGATCGTACCTGTTTTTACCTGATCTTTTTTCGGAATCTGACCTTCGGGTACCGCCCCTTTCTTCATGATGGAGCTTAGGTACGGTATCTTCTTCGATTCGCAGCTTCGTGCTATACCTGTTGTAAACATCATTCCATGTGGTTGCAGGAAATTCTCGAAGACTTTCTTTGAGTCGTCTCGTGGCTTCAGAACTTTTGTCATTTAAATTACTTGCAAAAGCTATAGCAGCCCAATTGTCAGGCACACGAGGTAGAGTCATTCTTTCACGCTGGAATCTATCAACGAAGTTTCTAAGCAACTCCGAATCCCCTTGTTTGATTTTGAAAATATCTTCCATCCTTTTCTCAACCTTTTGTGCTCCCGAATGTGCTTTAATAAAAGAATCTGCAAGCTCAGCAAAAGAATTAATAGAATTTTCAGATAAAAGAGAATACCAGGTTAATGCACCCTTGGTGAGTGTTTCTCCAAATTTCTTGACCAATACTGATTCAATTTCTTGTTTGGTCAAGTCGTTGCCTTTTACGCCGGTTGTAAATGCAGTCACGTGGTCACGTGGGTCTGTAGTACCATCATATTTCGGGATGTCAGGCATTTTGAACTTTTTCGGAATTGGAAGGGGAGCAGCACTAGGCTTCCATGGTTGTTGTGAGTATTTGTCCATGTCTACTCCTTTTATTACAGGTGGAACTCCAGGGATTTGTTCAATACGCTCATTTTGTTCCTTAAGCTGTTTCTGCAAGGTTAGTACTAAATTTTGCAAATACGAATTATTTAAATTACCTGGTCCCCCTTCTTGTGGTTCACTGGGGGTTGCTCCGTTTCCAGAATTATCAAGACCAGAACGGGGGTTCTCCAATGTATTATTATTAGGAGTTGGTGTAGGTGGCGCAGCAGGCAATCGACTAACAAGTGCCTGAAGAGCTTTGCCGACCTGTGCATCAATTAGCTTTTGCAAAGCTTCAGTTGTAACTCCTTCAAAATGTTCAGATTGCTCTTGTTGATCAGCACGGGATTCAGTAACAGGAGTGCCTTCACGAGATTGACGTGGTGAATTTAGAGGAGAGGGAACCACGTTATCTTGATTTTGATGTATTTGATTCTCATGGTTTCCCAATGTGTTATTACTATTGTTGTCGGCGTTGTTGTTTGACATGGTGACGCCAATAGATAAGATATAGCTTAAAAGGAAAGATTATCAGATTCCCGGTAACGGAACCAATTTGTTTAACCAAAAATCTGAGTCTTTGGTCAAAGCTAAAAAGAAATTCGGGTTACTGATAATCAGGAGACAAAAATAAAATACTTTTGAGAACGATGGTAAAGAAGCAAATAGATGTGTATTTCAATAAATTCTCAATAGTATTCCGTGTCCTTACAAATGATGATACTTCTTCCTTTTATAGATAATTCTAGGTAAAGGAATGAAGCCTCAGCTTTAATGATATAATCATGAGTAATAAATGATATTAAATAAGCCGTTATACAATCATTCCTATTAAATACCGATTTCGTAACGTATCAAGTATTTAATAATAAATTTGGACTCCTTTCTGCAAGGCTCGAGCCTTATCCCAATCAAGAGCAGCATTCGCAGACATGCGAATGGCCATAGCTACTTCAGCCGTCATTCCTCTAATGCCAAATCCTGATTAAAGGATGGATATACATGATTAAAGTTGAGGAAAAAGCGCTTAACATGTAAAAAAAAATCATATAAAAGGGGGATACCATGTGTTTTGACTTTCCAGCCATGTAAGGAAGAAATTGATTTCCAAGTTCTCTGCTCCCTAGAAGCAATCTTCAAAAGTGAGTCTACCCAACCACGAAAGTTGGGAATAGGTTCCACATCTCCCATGGTTGCTACAAAAAACCAAGAAGGGACGAGATTAAAAACAACTTTCTTTTGAAATTCTCAAAAGTAGGTACGGTAAATAAAAGGAAACCCACGTTCAAAATTCCACTTCTCAGGGAAGGGAATATTTGTTTCGCTAATCAAGTCCACTGTACGGACAGCAACGTAACGGATATACCATCCACGATCTTTATCATCCTCAGGATTTACCAAAACTTTTTTGCTCCTTGCAGTTAAGGTAAAAACCCCATGGCGTATTAAGTTAGGATGGTATAGATGAATGAGGTGAGAAAAGGTGAAATTGGCATTGGCCTTGGAAGATAAATATCTCAAACAAGCCACTGTTCTCCACACCAATGGACCGATTTGGGCCAAACAAATTGTAAAGAAACGATAAAAATCGAGAATAACTGGGTCAATCGGAGGATTGAAACCTAAAGTGAAGGGGTAAGTGTAAACAGAAGAATACCCACTTCTAAAAGAGGAAATTCTTTGATTTGGGGAAGGAATTGACATTCGGAGACTATCCTTCCAGTTACAATCTCTTCTTATGGTGGGGATTGTAAGCTCGGTTACTATTGTTGGGTAAGTATCGGCTCTTTCTAAATTTTTAATTTGTTTTTGAAGAGACGTTTTGTCACTTTCAAAAGACAAATCGCCGGGAACTATATCATCAACTGAGGGTTCTTGAGAAGGATCAAGAATTTCCCTACTTTTAGAAGAAGGGGCTTTTGGGATAGAACTCCTTGAAGAAGAACCAGAGGAGCCGCCTCGCGTAGATTCTAACCCTGTTCGAAGCCTACCTCCTCTGCCTCTTCTGTGTCTAACATGGGCGTTGGGGAATTGATCTAGAATTGGAATTTTTTTACGGTTAGGGTTTGAAGAAGACATTGTTAAGAAGGAAGTATGTGCTGAAGATTTGTGAAGAAGACAAAGGAGGACAAAGTTGTGTGTAAAATGGGAACCATCAACTTTTTAAGTGTAATGATGAAAAGCCTATAATAAAGGCAGCTATCACTTCGTAAATAGTGAGAGTGAAGAAGTCTCGAAAAAGAGTATGAATAGTGGAATCAATTAGAAAATGACACATGGGCAGAACATTAAATGGAAAAGACTGATGAGACGTTAGTACTGTCATGAGCATTAATTATGGTAAAAATTCCTTTTACATGAAGATCCACTTCCCAATTATTTAATTGATTAAAAAATGGAAAGTGGGGGGACTATCTGTATTGGGAAAAAACTGAGTTTATATTAAAAGATGATGTGGTATGACACGTGGATTAGTTAAATGGTCAAAGCGCAGCAATTGACTAAGAGGCATGGATGGAAACAGCCACGGGAAGAAGAATTTAAATAGGCACGAGACAACGTATAGATACGAGTCTCGTACCAATTTAAATTATCTACAGCCAACGGATAGAAGGCATTGAAAGCAAAGATCTGGTGACAGAAAGGAGTCCAAATTCATTATTAAATACTTGATACGTTATGAAGTCGGTATTTAATAGGAATGATTGTATAACGGCTTATTTAATATCATTTATTACTCATGATTATATCATTAAAGCTGAGGCTTCATTCCTTTACCTAGAATTATCTATAAAAGGAAGAAGTATCATCATTTGTAAGGACACGGAATACTATTGAGAATTTATTGAAATACACATCTATTTGCTTCTTTACCATCGTTCTCAAAAGTATTTTATTTTTGTCTCCTGATTATCAGTAACCCGAATTTCTTTTTTACTTTGACCAAAGACTCAGATTTTTGGTTAAACACCGACTTCCCCCCCTTACGGGTCCATCCCATGATTTAAGGAAGATATTTTTTTTCTTTTGATAAAGACTTCTAATGTCAGCAGTCTTTTAGATTTGGAAGCCGACATTTTTTATTTGTTCACATCGAAGAATTTGAAGTTTCTATCTTTCATTTGGCGTGATTGATGACATCTGCAGGAGTATTGAATCTCTATAAATAGAGAGCTCCTTAGTCATTTGTAAAACACACCAATAAAGAGAGAAACAAAGACTGAGGCATCACAGATAGTGTATAACAAAATAGTCTGTGAGAAAAATAGAGAGTGTGCGATATTGTAGTGAGGTAGGAATATCAAAAGAGGGTTATTTCTTTCGAGTGTTGTAGTGGCCTTTGGAGTATTTTACACGGATCTACAAAGTGTAAAATTCTTTGCTATAGTGATAGCAGTTGCTCCTCTCGGGGTCGTGATTTTTCCCTTATTCAAAAGGGTTTTCACGTAAAAAATCTTGGTATCGTTGTCACTCTTTTATTCTTGTTAATTACTGTATCTCGCTGCTACGTTATTATTACCGTGAATATTATTTCTGTAGGGGTTTATTCTCAACAACTAGTATCAGAGCACAGGTTCTACTCGTTCACAGAAATACTATTCACTATCGGTTGTACTATACTCGGTAAAAAAATATCTGGAGTAAAGTATGAGGCAATGGAGATAGCGGTTTCTCAATATGGCAAAGAAGAATGAGGGATTTGCTCATCCAACAAGAATTACACTAGGTACTAAATGTTGATGCCAAAAAGTCTGATACCATAAAAGCTGAGGATTGGGCTGACTTGGATTAAAAGGCTGCTAGTACAATCAGGTTGCACTTATCATATAATGTGGTAAAATAACATCATTGATGAAGACACCGCATGTAGAATTTGGACAAGGTTGGAAAGCCTATACATGTCCAAAATGCTGACAAATAAATTGTACCTGAAGAAGTAGTTATACGCCCTACACATGGGTGAAGGTACAAATTTTTTGTCACATTTAAATGTATTTAACGGACTAATCACACAGCTCGCCAACCTCGGAGTAAAAATCGAGGAAGAAGATAAAGCCATCTTTCTGTTGAACTCGTTTCCATCTTCGTACGATAATTTGACAACAACCATCTTGTACGGTAAGACTACCATTGAGTTGACAGACGTCGCATCGGCTCTTCTGCTCAATGAGAAGATGATAAAGAAGCCTAAAAATCAAGGACATGCTCTCATCACAGAAGGTAGAGGAAGGAGTTATCAAAGGAGTTCGAGCAACTATGGTAGATCCGGAGCTCATGGGAAGTCTAAGAAACAATCCAAATCAAGAGCCAAAAATTGCTACAATTGTGATCAACTAGGTCACTTCAAAAAAGATTGTCCAAATCCATGTAAGGGCATAGGTGAAACCAAGGGCCAGAATAATGACGACAACATAACCGCCATGGTGCAAAACAATAATAATGTTGCTCTCTTCATAAATGAGAAAGAAGAATGCATGCACTTGGCAGATCCAGAATGGGAATGGGTAGTTGACACAACGACATCTTACCATGCCACATCGGTAGAGATATTTCTTGCAGATATATAGCATGTAATTTTTGCATTGTGAGAATGGGTAACACAAGTTACTCAAAGATTGCGGGGATTGGTAGCATTTGTATCAAGACAAATGTCGGATGCATATTGGTCCTAAAGGACGTGCGACATGTACTTGATTTGCGGATGAACTTGATCTCGTTAATTGCTTTGGATCGATATGGGTGATCACGTCCAAATGCACACCTCAAAAAGGGTATGACACGGTCATTTGCAATAATAAAATTCAAGGAAGAGTTGGGGTCAAATCCGCAGGGAGCTAAGATGGGAGTTAGGAGTATATATTTGGAATGAGCAAGTGAAGTATCTAGATTTTACTTCCACAATAAGGTGTTTGATTTTATATCTAATATTAATCTAAGGAATGCAAATTAAATATATAAGATTAGAGATAATTGTTTTTGAGGTTTTTCCCAATATATAAAAAGCCTAGGGTTGTGACCATGACCTAGGTGTTTGCCTAATGGACTAAAGACTTTTATGCTCGTTTTGTTAATTGTGGTGTATTATAGCTCACAACTCTACATTACCCACTCAATACCTCTCGGTCAGAGAGTGATTTTGCCCAATTTGGCTTTCTTAATACCAAATAGGTATCAACCAAAACAGTTAATAAGAGCTCAAGTCGGGTTGTTACTATCTCTAGGTTGAACCCTTTAACTGGGTTAATCAATTTCTCAATTGACCCAATTCTTTGTTAGCTAAGTTAACCTAGACTAGATCTCTCTTTCAATTGAAGCATGAACCAATATTTGCAATGTCACGACCCGGATTCCCCACCCTCGGGAGTCGTGATGGCGCTACTAATGAGAGCTAGGCAAGCCAATCTTTTAACTACTTACTTCATTATCCAATTATTCCCTTTTAGCAAACATAAAGCGATAGCGTAATAACAGCGGAAATTTAAATTAAAGCGGAAGACATCAATAAAATATCTAAATCTGTAGCTATTACAATTACTTAAGCCTTAATCACCCAAAACCTGGTATCACAGTGTCACAGACGGTCTAAGACTGTTAAATACAAGGTTCGAGAATGAAAGACACACTGTTTCTGAAGCAAAAAGATGAAACAGGATATACAAGATAGAGGAGACGGCAGGGCCTGCGGACACCTGCAGGTCTACTTTGGATATCCGCGTGGACTAAATGTAGCTCCAACTACGGTCCAAGAGCTACTCCGGGATCTGCATATAGTGCAGAGTGTAGTATCAGCACAACCGACCCCATGTGCTGCTATGTGTCTAGCCTAACCTCGGCGAAGTAGTGACGAGGCTAGGACCAGACCACCAAATAAACCTGTGCAGTTATATAATATACAGCAGGAAGTAAAGCAGGAATAAACAAGTAAAGATGGGAGGGGGAAACATGCTTCAGGGAATAACAGGTAAAACCGAATATCAAGAGAACTATAAAGGAATCAAAATCCAACCACTAACAAAAATAAGGAAAACAAAGGCAGATTTTACTTTCTTTTCACATCTTGTTGCAGGCATGCAACCCGTTCCCATTTCCTGTATCTCGTGGCAGGCGTGCCACCCGCTCCCATTTCATGTATCTCGTGGCAGGCATACCACCCACTCCCATTTCGTTATATTTTGTGGTAGGCGTACCACCCGCTCCCATTTTATTATATCTTGTGGTAGGCGTACCACCCGCTCCCAGTTACAAGCCAACATTAATCACAAGGAATCCCGGCAAGGGAACAAGAGCAATATAACAACTTTCCGGCAAGGGAACAATGATATTTCAACAACATCCCGGTAAGGGAACAATAATATCAAACAAACATCCCGGCAAGGGAACAATACTATCAAAACAAACATCTCGGCAAGGGGTCATTAATATCAAACAAACATCTCGGCAATGAAACAATGGTGATAATAACATATGAAGCACAATAAACCACAATGGAGTCATAACAATTATAATACAAGACTCACGAGCATGCTTGACATCAATGTATAAATACTCGTCACCATGCCTATACGCCGTACTCCACAATTAACATGTAGCAAATAAGACACAACTCCTAATCCCTCAAGTTAAGGTTAGACCAAACACTTACCTCTATGCCACGAACACAATTCACGATTCAACTATTGCTCCTTGATTCCACCACTAATTCGCTCGTATCTAGTCACAAATTACTTAATTATATCAATAAACGGTAAATGAATCAACACCAATGTATGAAAATTAGTTTTCTAAAGTTTTGCCCAAAAAGTCAAAAATCACCCCCGGGCCCACATGGTCAAAACCCGAGGTTCGAACCAAAATCCGATTACCCATTCCCCCACGAACCCAAATATATAATTTATTTTGAAATCGGACCTCAAATCGAGGTCCAAATCCCCAATTTTAGAAAAACCTAGGTTCTACCCAAAACACTCAATTTCCCCCATGAAAATCATTGATTTTAAGTTGAAATCATGTTAAAAGATGTTAATGATTGAAGAAAATGAGTTAAAAACGACTTACAATTGATTTGGAGAAGAAGAAGCCTTTGAAAAATTGATCTAGTGTGTTTATGTTTTGAGAGGATATGAAAAATGGGTTTAAAATCGTCTGAGTATAAAAGTTGCAGGTCTCAGATATGTGAGTTGCGAATAGGGGTTCGCAATTGCGAACCCTGACTTCTGGTGGCTTGGGAATTGCGAAGGGAATTGGGAAATGCGAACTGGGAATTGCGAATGGAGTTTGGCAAATGCGAATTGGGAATTGCGAAGGGAGGTTGGGAAATGCAAACTGTGAATTGCGAAGGGAGGTTGGGAAATGCGAAGCCTGCAGGCCTGCAATTCCTTAAGTCCAAAATTTCACCACGCGGCTTGCCTATCCAAAACTCACCCGAGCCCTCGGGGCTCCAAACCAAACATGCACACCACCATAAAAACATCATACAGACTCGCTACTGCATTCAAATCACTAAAATATCATCAACAACTATGAATTAAACCTCAAAATCAATGAAATTTCTCAAAACTTCTTTAAACATCAAATTTGCATTTAAGGTCCGAATCACGTCAAATGGATTCCGTTTCTTACCAAACTTCACAAAATTATCTTAAATCACATATAAGACCTGTACCGGGCGCCGGAACCAAAATACGGGTTCGATACCAACATGTTCTAATCAAAATTCATTTCCAAATCCTTTAAACAATTTCAGAAAATAATTTTCTTTAAAAATTTATTTCTTGGGCTTGGGACCTCGGAATTCGATTCCGGGCATACGCCCAAGTCCCATATTTTCCTACGGACTCTTTAGGACCGTCAAATCATGGGTTCGGATCCGTTTACCCAAAATGTTGATCGAAGTCAAATTAATTCATTTTATAGTCTAAATTTATCATTTTTCACAGATTTTCACATATAGGCTTTTCGGCTACGCACCCGAACTGCGCATGCAAATCGAGGTGATGCTAAAAGAGGTTTTTAAAGCCTCGAAACACAGAATTCCTTTTAAAAACAAGTGATGACCTCTTGGGTCATCACATGCAACCATCAATTCTTCAATTGAAGCATGAACTAAGCTAAATAATAAAAACCCAATCCTAAACAAGCATAAAATTAATTATCCATAAATCTGAAATTTTCAATTCCCGCTCATCAAATCCTTGATCTGTGTCTTTGGCCTATAAATACCTCTTCAAGTCTCATCTGAAAGACATTCTGGAATCTCGAAAAAATCATATTTATACTTTCAGTTTTTGTACTCTCTCTCTCAAGCTTCAAAATTTGAAATCCAAAGGAGTAGATCATAAATGACCTTTGAGCCCCGCTCGCTGCCCCGTTGAAGGTAAAATCTGTCCCTATTTCGATTTCCCCCCTTTGTTAAGACGCTTTATTTGTTTAGAAAAGCATATTTTAAGTTCGCTTCTTTATCTGTTATAATAAGATGTGTCAATGATATTTGTTGTTGAAGTAAAACGAGGAATTCATGCTTTAAGTCTCTGATGTGCTCATATATGTCATGTTAAAGTTTATGACCAAATCACGTTACTTGCTATCACTATTCAATTGTAACAGAAAATATACCCTTTAGGATTTTGTGATTAACATTCTGTTTCCAAAGTAATTTTTTTTTAAAATTTTATTCTTGCGTGAACTCTAGGTATAAATAATGTAGTTTGTAGTATAAAGTATGTTGTTAGGTAAAACTGTGTGGCAACTTTAGATATTTTTTTGTTATAGTTTAGAAATCATGTCTATAACTTAACTATCATTTTAGTTTGATTTAAGTGATTAGCATAGTCCCAAAATACATACTGCTACTGTGTCTTCATTAGAAACAAGAATTTAGGAGTTATTTCTATAAACCTTTCGCCAAGTCAAAGAAAAAGTGAATGGTTGTGCCTCTGTTCCTTTTTCATCATAATGAAATATGTGTTTTCTTTATAATAATGATACTATGATTTAAGATCTTACATGGACTTTATAGGAAATTGATTAATGAGTTGCATACTTGAGTTATAGGTGCAAAGTGCTGAAATTCTGCCTTTTCCCGTGATAATAGAAAGTACTGATATCTGCTTATTTTGTTATTGCTATAGCCATTAAGGAGCATACTCCTTTAGTTCCTGTTTGAGAGGACACCTGTATTGAAGAGTTTGAAGTTTCTATCTTTCGTTTGGCGTTACTGATGACATGTGCAGAAATATTGAATCTCTATAAATAGAGAGCTCGTGAGTCATTTGTAAAACACACCAATAAAGAGAGAAAGAAAGAGTGAGGCATCACAGACAAAGTATAATAAAATAGTCTATGAGAAAAATAGAAAGTGAGTGATATTGTAGTGAAGTGAGAATCAAAAGAGGATTATTTCTTTTGAGTGTTGTGGTGGTCTTTGGAGTATTTTACTCGGACCTATAAAGTGTAAAATTCCTTGCTATAGTGATATCAATTGCTCCTCTCGGGGGCGTGGTTTTTCCCTTATTCAAAAGGGTTTTCCACAGAAAAAATCTTAGTGTCGTTATCACTCTTTTATTCTTGTTAATTACCATATCTCAATGCTACGTTATTGTTTTACTTTTATTACCGTGAATATTATTTCTGTGGGGGTTTGTTCCCAATCCCCAAAAAAATCAGCCAATCTTTTAGGAGAGAGAGGACCTAGCTCAACTTTTTTTCTTTGAAATTAAGGAAGCTAATTAAGTGAAGAGTAATGGAGGGTGGATATGCATAGCGTCAAGCAAATGTTATTGTTTAACCAAAAATCTGAGTCTTTGGTCAAAATAAAAAAGAAATTCGGGTTACTGATAATCAGGAGACAAAAATAAAATACTTTTGAGAACGATGGTAAAGAAGCAAATAGATGTGTATTTCAATAAATTCTCAATAGTATCCCGTGTCCTTACAAATGATGATACTTCTTCCTTTTATAGATAATTCTAGGTAAAGGAATGAAGCCTCAGCTTTAATGATAAGTAATAAATGATATTAAATAAGCCGTTATACAATCATTCCTATTAAATACCGATTTCGTAACGTACCAAGTATTTAATAATGAATTTGGACTCTTTTCTGTCACCAGATCTTTGCTTTCAAAGCCTTCTATCCGTTGGCTGTAAATAATTTAAATTGGTACGAGACTCGTATCTATACATCGTCTCGTTCCTATTTAAATTCTTCTTCCCGTGGCTGTTTCCATCCGTGCCTCTTAGTCAATTGCTGCGCTTTGACCATTTAACTAATCCACGTGTCATGTCACATCATCTTTTAATATAAACTCAGTTTTTTCCCAATACAGATAGTCCCCCCACTTTCCATTTTTTTATCAATTAAATAATTGGGAAGTGGATCTTCATGTAAAAGGAATTTTTACTACAATTAATGCTCATGACAGTACTAACGTCTCATCAGTCTTTTCCACTTAATGTTCTGCCCATATGTCATTTTCTAATTGATTCCACTATTCATACTCTTTTTCGAGACTTCTTCACTCTCACTATTTACGAAGTTATAGCTGCCTTTATTATAGGCTTTTCATCATTACACTTAAAAAGTTGACGGTTCCCATTTTACACATAACTTTGTCCTCCTTTGTCTTCTTCACAAATCTTCAGCACATACTTCCTTCTTAACAATGTCTTCTTCAAACCCTAACCGTAAAAAAGTTCCAATTCTAGATCAATTCCCCAACGCCCCTGTTAGACACAGAAGAGGCGGAGGAGGTAGGCTTCGAACAGGGTTAGAATCTACGCGAGGCGGCTCCTCTGGTTCTTCTTCAAGGAGTTCTATCCCAAAAGCCCCTTCTTCTAAAAGTAGGGAAATTCTTGATCCTTCTCAAGAACCCTCAGTTGATGATATAGTTCCCGGCGATTTGTCTTTTGAAAGTGACAAAACGTCTCTTCAAAAACAAATTAAAAATTTAGAAAGAGCCGATACTTACCCAACAATAGTAACCGAGCTTACAATCCCCACCATAAGAAGAGATTGTAACTGGAAGGATAGTCTCCGAATGTCAATTCCTTCCCCAAATCAAAGAATTTCCTCTTTTAGAAGTGGGTATTCTTCTGTTTACACTTACCCCTTCACTTTAGGTTTCAATCCTCCGATTGACCCAGTTATTCTCGATTTTTGTCGTTTCTTTACAATTTGTTTGGCCCAAATCGGTCCATTGGTGTGGAGAACAGTGGCTTGTTTGAGATATTTATCTTCCAAGGCCAATGTCAATTTCACCTTTTCTCACCTCATTCATCTATACCATCCTAACTTAATACGCCATGGGGTTTTTACCTTAACTGCAAGGAGCAAAAAAGTTTTGGTAAATCCTGAGGATGACAAAGATCGTGGATGGTATATCCGTTACGTTGCTGTCCGTACAGTGGACTTGATTGGCGAAACAAATATTCCCTTCCCTGAGAAGTGGAATTTTGAACGTAGGTTTCCTTTTATTTACCGTACCTACTTTTGAGAATTTCAAAAGAAAGTTGTTTTTAATCTCGTCCCTTCTTGGTTTTTTGTAGCAACCATGGGAGCGGAACCTATTCCCAACTTTCGTGGTTGGGTAGACTCACTTTTGAAGATTTCTTCTACGGAGTAGAGAACTTGGAAATCAATTTCTTCCTTACATGGCTGGAAAGTCAAAACACATGGTATCCCCCCTTTTATATGAATTTTTTTTTTACATGTTAAGCGTTTTTTCCTCAACTTTAATAATGTATATCCATCCTTTAATCAGGATTTGGCATTAGAGGAATGACGGCTGAAGTAGCTATGGCCATTCCCATGTCTGCGAATGCTGCTCTTGATTTGGATAAGGCTCGAGCCTTGCTGCCTAAAAGGAAAGTTCTGAAGAAGAAGAGGAGGGTACCTCCCTAATTACCAGGCCGAGGGTCAGGAGACGAATAATCATTGATGATGAAATTGGAAACACTCCTGCTCGTACCTCCGCCACCGAGCCTGTTTTGATTCAATCTGATGAGGACGCTGAACCAAGAGATAATGATGAATCAATTCAACATCTTTTTGACAGTGGTTTTGGGAGTGACGAGCTCGGCCCTATTTTTGATGAAGCTCCTCTTTCTTCATTTGTTCCTATTTCCTCCATTCCTCTGCCAGCTGTAAGTATTTCGTTACCAGTTTTGACGACTTCCGTTCTTTTGCCAGTTTCTACCGCTCCTATATCCGTTCCCTTGGCTGTTTCTACCGCACCTGCTTCCGCTCCTGTGTTGGTTTCTACATCTTTTCCTTCCATTCCTTCCACTGCTCCTCTTCCCTCTGTTCATCATACAGAGACAGGTTCTAGCAGTGGAAGTATGACTATGAGAAGTGTTACTTTGGAGGTTCCTGCCAATCATAGCCTCTTGAGGAAGACCGGTAGAGCCGATGTTTGGCTCGAACCTCTAATTGGAGATATCGAGAAGAAGAAGATGGAGAGCCATAGCTGCTTAACTCTGATGAATGACGTAGTTCATTCTACTTTGAAGGTATTTTTACCAACAAGTTTTTTTTAAAATTATCTTCAATCTCTCATTTCCATGACTTACCTCTGTAGGCTAACCTTATTGGCACGGAATTAATGGGAAGAATTTCCCTACTGGAAAGAAGAGCTCGTGAGTCTGAAAAGACTATCCACGAGGCCTAGGAAATAGCTAGGGGAGCCCAGCTTGAAGCAACCAATTGGAAGGAGCAGTTCGAGAATGCTCAAGGGACCATAGAGGAGTTGCAAGAAGATAAAAATCTCCTGGAGCAGCAAAACCGTGGTTTAACTTCTGAACTGGCAACTGTCAAAGCCTCTTCAAGCCAATTGAAAAGAGACAAAGAGCTTTTGGAATGCTCTTTGTCAGAACAATTATCCAGGGCTAGTGAAGAAGTTAGAGAGCTGAAGGCACTTTTGGCTAGGAAGGAAGAATATGCAGGAGAGTTAGTGCAAAGCTTGACTCAAGCTCAGGCTGACTTACAGACTTCTTCTGACGAGATTCATGCCTTGAAGAGTTCTCATGCTTCTCTTGAAGCTTCCCTTGATTCCCATTTAGCTGAATATCAAATCTTAAAAAACGATCTTGCTATGTGGGAAAAGGAATATGGACTTCTAGAGGAAAATTTTAACATAGAAGTGAGTTGGGCTTTCCTGAAATCTCGTCGTGATGCTTTGACGGAAGCTGCTCAAGAAGGTTTTGACTTGCAGTCTGAACTGGCCAAAGTCATAGATACCATCGAGAAAAGCCAACAGTCTGCTGATACTCCTTCTCCTGCACTTGAAGTTCCTGGAACAGAAGAACTTTTAAATGAAGAAGTGAATACTGCAGCAATTGGGATTACAATTCCTGCTTCAGCTGAAAATGTTGCAATTCCAGCTTCAGAGGGTGAAACTTCTATGACCCAGTCTGTGGAAGTTGAAGCTTCCGTGACTCTTGTTTCCCTCATTGATCCTAACATCTCAAGCTCTGCTGAAATCGTTCCTGTTGCTGCTTCTTCAGAAGTTGCCACCGTGCCTGTGGCTGAAAGTGAAATAAATATTGCAACTTCTGATGTGCTAACCCCTTCAATTGAATTATGGTTTTATCCCTTAGTTTTTAAGGGTTTTTTTGGTGAAAGTCCCCAGTTATCATAATGAGACACTTGTATAAACTTTTATTGACTAAGTTTCTACTTAGTCTTTTTAATTATATTAAGAAGTTTTGTTAGTACTTCAATGTGTTCTATTCTTGCCTTTACCTTACTTATTTAGGACTTATAGAATAGTTTAGCATTTTTATCCTTTGAAAATGCTTTATGATTCTTCTCATGACTTATTAACATGAGGCTTATAAAAGAGGGCCCTTTTATTTTATCGACACTTAATGAAGAAGACGTCTCAACTTCATAATGGTGTTATAATACGATGAAAGTAATAGGAAAACACACGTTTTATATGAAACAACTTTGGCAAGTTTTTATTCATAAACTTTTAACAAGTGTTTGACTGTTACATGTATTACAATACATCTACAACTTTCTCGTAACTGTTTTTCTTGTAACAGATTTGTAAATAACATAAAATAAACAAGGTTTTTCTTCATAACCTGTTTCAGTACATAGTCATGACCCTATCTTTATATGTTAAGAAACGTTTGAGAGGTGACTTTGTTTATGAGTTTGAGTGATGACTCTGTTGTTCTCATGAATGCTGAAGACTTCGTAACTTTTTCTCAACACTTGCTTCTTTGTTGCCGATTTTTGTTCGATACTCGTATCTGTTTCTTTCTCTACACATATCTGTGTATAATATGTAGTCCCCCAAGTGTTTGAGCGGTGAAGTATGAAGCCTCGAGCACTTGTTTATTTCTTTTACTTTGGCCCTTTTCCTGAAACAGAAAGATATACGGGACTCGACGGTGCGATTATAGATGAAGACTGCCTAACTCGTGTGTATTTCCATCAGATTAATTGTAACCCTGGGCTAGGAATTTAAGAATACTCCATTTTGCCTTGCAGGTTGTGACTCATCATTTGGCACGAGTTAGGATATTTTGCCTAGCATCTAAAATCGTTAGTAAAATATTAATAAACCAAGAGAGAAATTTTAACATGATGATACCTGACCGTAGGTACTTTCTTAAAAGTAATATCTTTTTAAGTGGACAGCATTCCAATGTGAGGGTAAAACTTTACCATCCATTGTTTCCAACTGGTATGCTCCTTTTCCCACAATGCCACGGACTTTGTATGGTCCATCCCATGTTGGACTTAGCTTTCCTGAGTTAGCAGCTTTTGCAGATTGGAACACCTTTTTAAGCACGAAGTCCCCAATTTTGAAAAATCTGAGGCGTGCTTTCCTATTGTAATATCGTTCTATTACTTGCTTTTGTGCTGCCATTCTTATCAAAGCAGCTTCTTTTCTTCCTTCAAGTAAATCTAGGCTAACCCGCATCTCTTCATTATTAGATTCCTCCATTGCTTGATCGTATCGTGTGCTTGGCTCACCTATTTCAACTGGAATTAAGGCTTCCGTACCATAAACCATCGAAAATGGTGTTTCTCCAGTGCCTGTTTTGGTCGTTGTACGATAAGCCCATAGTACTCCAGGTAACACCTCAGGCCAATTACCTTTTGAATCTTGTAACCTCTTTTTCAAGTTATTGATAATAACTTTGTTAGTTGATTCTGCTTGTCCATTCCCCACTGGATGATATGGCGTAGACGTTATTCTTTTGATCTGCCAACTTCGAAGAAATTCTGTAACTTGTGCTCCAATAAATTGTGGTCCATTGTCACACACGATCTCCTTTGGTACTCCAAAGCGGCATATTATATTTCGCCATATGAAGTCTTTAACTTCTTTTTCTCGTACCTGTTTAAATGCCCCTACTTCTACCCATTTAGTGAAATAATCTGTAAGTACAAGTAGAAATTTTACCTGACTTTTTGCTTGTGGAAGTGGACCTACGATATCCATTCCCCATTTCATAAAGGGCCAAGGGGCTAAAATAGGATGTAGTAACTCAGCTGGTCTGTGCATATTATTGCCGTACCTTTGATATTTATCACATTTGGACACGAAACTGGTTGCCTCTTCTTCCATCTTAGGCCAATAATATCCTGTGCGAATTATCGTTCTTACCAGTGACCGTCCTCCTGTGTGATTCCCACAATGTCCTTCATGTACTTCTCTCATGACATATTCGGTTTGAGAGGGACCGAGACACCTTGCTAGTGGTCCGCTGAACATCTTTCGATAAAGATTACCTTGATATAAACAATATCGTGCAGCTTTTTTGCGAAGCGCGTAAGCCTTTCCTTTGTCATTAGGCACGGTTCCGTGCTGTAAAAAGGAAACAATTTCATTTCTCCAATCCCATGTTAGATGATTAAAATTTACCTCGTTTTTATCAGGTTCAACAACGGAATGAAATAGATGTATGACTGAAGCATATGTATTGTTTGCCACATCTGCTGCGGATGCAAGGTTTGCTAAAGCATCTGCCTCTACATTCTCATCTCTTGGGATCTGCACTACTTTCCAAGTTTGGAATTGCTTTATTAACTCCCGTACCTTTGCGAGGTATTCTTGCATTCGTGACTCTCTGGCTGTATAAGTCCCCAGCATCTGATTAACCACGAGTTGAGAATCACTCTTGATTATAATCTGTGTTATGCCGAGTTCTCGTGCCAATTCTAAACCTGCAATTACAGCCTCATACTCTGCTTCATTGTTAGTTATAGAATGACATTTTATAGCCTGTCTAATGGTCTCACCCGCAGGTGGTACGAGGACTATTCCTAAGCCTGCCCCTTTTACATTAGATGAACCGTCAGTGTATAAAACCCAAGTCCCCGGGTTCGCACCATTAAAAACTAATAATTCTTTTTCTGCTTCTAAATGCATCCCCTGGCTAAAATCAGCCACGAAATCAGCTAGTACTTGAGACTTTATAGCGGTCCTGGGTTGATAAATAACTTCATACTCACTTAGTTCTATAGCCCATTTTGCTAATCTTCCTGAAAGTTCGTGTTTATGCAAAATATTTCGAAGTGGAAAAGCAGTAACTACTACAATGGGATGACATTGAAAATAAGGTCTTAACTTTCTAGATGCCATGATCAAAGCTAATGCTAATTTTTCTAGCTGTGGGTATCGTGTCTCAGCTTCCAATAAGGACTTACTTACATAATAAATAGGAGATTGTTTACCTTGGTCCTCGCGGACTAAAACAGCACTTACTGCGACTTCAGATACGGCCAGATAAATGAGAAGTTTTTCCCCCACCTTCGGTTTTGCCAACAACGGTGGTTTTGACAAATAAGCTTTCAAATTTCTAAGGGCTTGTTGACAATCTTCATTCCATTCAAAATGATCTTGCTTTTTAAGTGCAGAGAAAAACTTAAAACACCTTTCCGAGGATTTGGAAATAAATCTCCCCAAAGCTGCAATTCTTCCCGTTAATCTTTGTACTTCCTTTTTATTAGTAAGTATATCCGGGATTTCTTCTATTGCTTTGATCTGAGAAGGATTCACTTCAATACCACGATTAGAAACAAGAAAACCCAAAAACTTACCTGATGCAACTCCAAATGCACATTTTTCTGGGTTGAGTTTCATATTAAATTTTCGCAAAATTTCAAAAGTAACAGATAGATGAGAAATATGGTCGTGAGATTGCTGGGTTTTGACGAGCATATCGTCTATATATACCTCCATTGTTTTCCCTAAATGTTCTTGGAACATTTTGGTGACCAACCTTTGATAGGTTGCCCCAGCATTTTTGAGGCCAAAGGGCATTACTTTATAACAGTAAGTCCCCCTGTCTGTGATGAAAGAAGTTTTTTCTTCATCACCAGGATCCATTTTAATTTGATTATATCCTGAGTATGCATCTAAAAAACTTAAAAGTTCATGACCTGCGGTTGCATCAATTAGTTGGTCTATATGCGGTAAGGGAAAGGAATCTTTTGGACAGGCTTTATTTAAATCGGTATAATCTACACAAACACGCCACTTACCATTTTTCTTGGGTACGACTACCGTATTAGCTAACCAAGTAGGATATTTTACCTCACGGATTGATCCGATTTTTAATAATTTTTGGACTTCCTCCTGAATCACCTGGTTCTTGAAAGCACCTTGTTTCCGTTTCTTTTGCTTTATTGGTGTGAAAGAAGGGTCCTCATTGAGTTTGTGAGTCACCACATATTTGGTGGAATCCCTGTCATGTCAGCGTGGGACCAAGCAAAGCAGTCTAAGTTAGCTTTTAAAAATTCGATTATCATACCTCGCATGTTCGTGCTTAAATTGGCCCCGACATAAACCTTCCGTTCAGGCCATTGATCAAATAACATCACTGCCTCAAGCTCTTCAATTGTCGTTTTGATGCTTTCATTTTCTTCAGGTTCTTGAATTGTGTCAGGTCTTGAGTCCAAATCCGTCTTTTCCTGTTCAGTTGAAGTTTGATCTTTTTTACCTTCAACTGTTTCCTGTAATTGCTACTTTTCTTTATTCTCGGCGCTCGTACTTGTTACAGCGTTGACACTTTTAGCCATCTGCTGATCCCCACGAATTTGGCAAATTCCCCATGGTGATGGGAATTTAATAACCTGATGTAGAGTTGATGGGACAACGTCCATATCGTGTATCCATGGTCTCCCCATGATCATATTGTAGGCCATTTCCATATCAACTACCTGAAATTTAGTTTCCTTCACAACACCCATAGCAAAAGTTGTTAGAAATACCTCACCTTTTGTTACTACACTTGAATTGTCAAAGCCTGACAAGGTGTGCGCCTTGGGTATCATTTTGTCTTCAGCTTGCATTTCTCGTAGTACCCTTAGTAATATAATATTTACAGAACTCCCTGGATCAATCAAAACTCGTTTTGCATTAGTATCATGTACAAGTAAAGATATTACCAGTGCATCATTATGTGGAGTTGTTACTCCTTCGGTATCTGCGTCATCGAACGAAATACTTTCATTTTCAAGGACCTGCCGCACCCGTTTCCCGTGTGTAATTGTTACCTTAGAAACCTTGTTGGAGGCTGTATAGGTTACGCCGCGAATGTCCTCTCCCCCGCTTATGACATTCACTGTCCTCTTGGGTGAAGGAGGTTGTGGTGGCTCTTGTCTGTTTTTCATATAATCTTGTTTTCCTTTCTCACTAAATAACTCAGTGAGGTACCCTTGCTTTAATAAATGATCCACTTCACTCTGCAGGAATCTGCATTCTGAAGTTTTGTGCCCGTGATCGTTGTGAAATTCGCACCAATGATCCGGATTGCGTCTACTTGGATTTGACCGCATCTCTTTTGGCCACCGTACCTTATCTCCCATGCTTCTTAAAACAGCTACGAGCTCGGAGGTAGAGACATTAAAATTATATCCACCGAAATCGTGCCTTTAAACTCCTGTCATCATCTCGTGATTCTTGTCTGTTCCGATCATTCCTGAACTTTGAAGAAGAGCCAGAATCCCGGTTCCTTGATTTTTGATCATATTGCTGGCTATCTTGTTTCGACCATGGGTCCTTTCCTGCGGGTCCCATATATGGATCGTACCTATTTTTACCTGATCCTTTTTCGGTTTCTGACCTTCGGGTACCGCCCCTTTCTTCATGATGGAGCTTAGGTACGGTATCTTCTTCGATTCGCAGCTTCGTGCTATACCTGTTGTAAACATCATTCCATGTGGTTGCAGGAAATTCTCGAAGACTTTCTTTGAGTCGTCTCGTGGCTTCAGAACTTTTGTCATTTAAATTACTTGCAAAAGCTATAGCAGCCCAATTGTCAGGCACACGAGGTAGAGTCATTCTTTCACGCTGGAATCTATCAACGAAGTTTCTAAGCAACTCCGAATCCCCTTGTTTGATTTTGAAAATATCTTCCATCCTTTTCTCAACCTTTTGTGCTCCCGAATGTGCTTTAATAAAAGAATCTGCAAGCTCAGCAAAAGAATTAATAGAATTTTCAGATAAAAGAGAATACCAGGTTAATGCACCCTTGGTGAGTGTTTCTCCAAATTTCTTGACCAATACTGATTCAATTTCTTGTTTGGTCAAGTCGTTGCCTTTTACGCCGGTTGTAAATGCAGTTACGTGGTCACGTGGGTCTGTAGTACCATCATATTTCGGGATGTCAGGCATTTTGAACTTTTTCGGAATTGGAAGGGGAGCAGCACTAGGCTTCCATGGTTGTTGTGAGTATTTGTCCATGTCTACTCCTTTTATTACAGGTGGAACTCCAGGGATTTGTTCAATACGCTCATTTTGTTCCTTAAGCTGTTTCTGCAAGGTTAGTACTAAATTTTGCAAATACGAATTATTTAAATTACCTGGTCCCCCTTCTTGTGGTTCACTGGGGGTTGCTCCGTTTCCAGAATTATCAAGACCAGAACGGGGGTTCTCCAATGTATTATTATTAGGAGTTGGTGTAGGTGGCGCAGCAGGCAATCGACTAACAAGTGCCTGAAGAGCTTTGCCGACCTGTGCATCAATTAGCTTTTGCAAAGCTTCAGTTGTAACTCCTTCAAAATGTTCAGATTGCTCTTGTTGATCAGCACGGGATTCAGTAACAGGAGTGCCTTCACGAGATTGACGTGGTGAATTTAGAGGAGAGGGAACCACGTTATCTTGATTTTGATGTATTTGATTCTCATGGTTTCCCAATGTGTTATTACTATTGTTGTCGGCGTTGTTGTTTGACATGGTGACGCCAATAGATAAGATATAGCTTAAAAGGAAAGATTATCAGATTCCCGGTAACGGAACCAATTTGTTTAACCAAAAATCTGAGTGTTTGGTCAAAGTAAAAAAGAAATTCGGGTTACTGATAATCAGGAGACAAAAATAAAATACTTTTGAGAACGATGGTAAAGAAGCAAATAGATGTGTATTTCAATAAATTCTCAATAGTATTCCGTGTCCTTACAAATGATGATACTTCTTCCTTTTATAGATAATTCTAGGTAAAGGAATGAAGCCTCAGCTTTAATGATATAATCATGAGTAATAAATGATATTAAATAAGCCGTTATACAATCATTCCTATTAAATACCGATTTCGTAACGTATCAAGTATTTAATAATGAATTTGGACTCCTTTCTGTCACCAGATCTTTGCTTTCAATGCCTTCTATCCGTTGGCTGTAAATAATTTAAATTGGTACGAGACTCGTATTTATACGTCGTCTCGTGCCTATTTAAATTCTTCTTCCCGTGGCTGTTTCCATCCGTGCCTCTTAGTCAATTGCTGCGCTTTGACCATTTAACTAATCCACGTGTCATGCCACATCATCTTTTAATATAAACTCAGTTTTTTCCCAATACAGTTATGAGATACGGCTTCGTCAAATTTTTTTAGTTAGATATGTATATATAGATACTGAGCAAAATAAAAAATTTGAGTATAAATATAAAATATAACATTGCTTGTCGTTATATTATTTTATTCATTCCTTTGTATTTTTAAATATTGACACAATTTACGGAAAATTTTGCGTCCATTACTCCATTATTGGAGTAATGGAATCATTTATGCAACAATATACCAAAAAATATTGAGACTTTAATTTTGGATCAGATACGGTGGAAGTCAAGTGTTGTTCTTTTGTATCTTGATATATTCTGAATATGATTCAGTTTCCTTTTGTTAGGTATATAAGAAGGAGAGGATTGCAACGTTGGAATATGAGTGTATTATTGCAACCAGAATATAGGTCAAAAATAGCTTCTTTTATAACTTTAAAGAGTGGAATAAAGACAACGTTTGAATATAATTAGTCTGCAGAATTATATGACACATATGAAGATATATGCGATAATTTGAGCTTTACGTACAAGTTGAGATGGATTCATGATTTAAATTTGGTAGATTCAATTTTTATTTTCTTATTATTGAATTAAATACTTTTGAAATTATGAGCTCAAAATTTAACTTTTTCTAATTTTTTTTTAAAGTATAAATAGAACTTTCTTATATGACCGTTCAATACTAGTTTGTGATTTACAGAATTTTTTAATTCAATAAAAAAAAAGTAACTAAGTTATGTAAAATTATTAATACTTCCACGTGCAAAATAGTGCCCGAAAGACGTTCTACAAATTGAGTGATTTCACTCCACAAGTGTAAATGTTGGTAACAAGATTTCTTAGTTTTCATTGATCATTTCATCATCTGTGATGCATAATCAGAATTAAATGCTTTCCAACATATATAAATGGAAAACTACCAGCAACGTCCATTTATAAGTAGCTTATTACGAAAAATTGCTAATTCATTAAATATTACTAATATTAGCCAAATGTTACTAATATTAACCAATTAGCTATTTGTAGTAAAAAAAAAAGTCAAAATTTTATTTTCTTTTGAATGGGTATTATTAGAATAAATTGATTACATCATAAGGAGTTTGAATCTCAATTTTGGATACATCATAAGGAGTTTCTTCTAAAAGCTTGGCCAACCGAAAAGCTTGGCCAAAAAGGCTATATATCAGCTTACTAGCATTTAAATATTTTTCAGTTATAAACATCTTTAATCACATGAAATAACATGTAAAATTGTAACCAAATGTTATTTCATAAATTAAAAAGAAAATTATTAGTTCTTTTAGCTCATCCCGCCCCACATTTAGTAATTTTAAGACTTAATTTTATCTCAATTATGTATGGGTTGAAATCTGCTAAATAGTGCTCGAAGCGAGATTATTCTGAAGGAAGAGTTCTCGTTCCGTCATTAGTCGACGTGGGTCAGGAAGCAAAAATATTCGTAGCCGAAGAGTCGACGAGAGCTGTGGTTGAGGTGTCAATAACGATCAAGGACAAACATTGTTGATGAAGCTGTAACGACTAGCTCTCTAAATAGGATATTGAGGGGAATATTCTATTGAATATTCTCTGCAATTTGTATTATTAGGAATGTGTCTCATATATATAGAAAGGGGAATATTCATTTATAGGAGGACTTTGGACAAAAAGATTCTCTCTCTCTTACTAAGATATAATCAACACCTTTTTTACCAAGATTCTTGTCTACATTATTCCACACTTTTTACCAGATCCGAGGATAATTTGAACATTCAAATATTTATCTATCATTCATCATTGTCGGGAGGAATAACATCTAGTTCCTCCTTTATTGGGTGAACCATTCCTTTATTTACTTGAATGCCATTTATTATTGTTTGTTGCTATTTAATGCTCTATTATTACTCATGTTATGTGGAATGATTGTTACACTCCATTATTGTATTTCTACCAGATCTTTCCAACATTAGTCACATTTTCGTAACTTACGTCTAGAAATATTATTTTTAACTAGGTTTAACCCCTTAATACGTAACTTTAATTATTTGAGCCCAGAGCTGTACTTTTTGGTCAAATAATTTGGCGCCGTCTGTGGGGATTTCATAGTTAAATTTTTAGTTTCTTCTAGATTTATTACTAACACGAATCACTAACGTAAAAAGAAAAGAAGCTAGAACAAGATCTCCTTTCTTTGTGTGCACAATTCCTAATATAGCAGGTAACGGGGAAGAAAGGACGAGGATAATAGGTGACCTCCAGACAACCTCATAAACGTCATTAATGAAAGTTGTGAAATGGCAGACGGAGACACAACCCCCTCGCCTCCCATAGGCGAGATGGATCGCCCCACCAAATCTCTAGGTAAGGGAGCCTCCACGTCTATGGAGGAGGGGACACCCCCAGTTGTAAAAAAGCTCATCGAGGCATGGTTAACCGACACACTGACGAGCATCCTCAACAAACTCACTCCTATCTCAATAGTAGAAAATGTGGGGACTGCCACAACACAACAAGCGGACGGGCCATGTAATCAGCCACCTCGTCCAACAACAGGTATAATTCACAACATCATTGACAATGCAGGTGACAACGCCCTTACGGCCATCCTGAAAAATAATGGAGAATGAAAATAGGGCACTCCGAGATCAAATGAAAGAATATCAAGAGCAAGTCGACAAAATACCAAACGCCCATAAATTGCTACCAAAAAAGGATGTCGGTCGATTCATAGAGCAACCGTATAGCGATGATGTAGCTCCTCATACCATACCAAAAACCTGTAAAATGGCACCCTACCTCAGGATATATAATGGTACGAACCGACCTTGAAGATCATGTGACTCACTACGTCACCGTCGTGCAATGACCTCGCCAATGAACAAGTATCTTCTATTTTGTTGAAAATATTTAGTGAAACCCTTACAGGATGAGCGTTAATATGGTATTTGCAACTGCCACCCGCTCCATTGAAACTTTTGAAGAGATGGCCAACAAGTTTGTAATGGCCTATGTTAGGTCCAAGAAGGCCGAGGCTAGAGTGAACGTCATATTTGCTATCGAATAATATCCGGGAGATGGATTTCCTCGTTCGGTTCAACCGAGTAAGGATGACCCTGACGAACGTATCAGAAGGGATGCAGGTCACAACCTTTCAGAACAGGCTGAATAAGGATGGTCTGAGGGCGACTAGAAAGCTATTGAGTCGACTGATGAAGTATCCCCCAACAACTTGGGATGAAATACACAACGCATATTGTGCCGAGGTCCGAGCGGACAAGGACGACCTCAATGGACCAACTCATTGACTGATCTCGGTACAGGTCGAACCCAGAAGAGATCGAAGAAACAACACCAGATGAGACCTCGCAGTTCCGTGACCTAATAGAGAACGACACCAACCGTATGTTAGAGCGGCCATTGTACCCTCCTCTCGCTATGAAGAAGGACCACCTAGACCAAAGGTAGGGACTCACTGGAACGAAAGAGGTATGCCCCATTTATTATCCGCTCAAAATTTTCGTATGTCACCTACAGAGATAGTCTACGCCCTAGAGAAGCTCGGACCAAAGGTAAAGTGGCCGTAGAAGATGATGTTAGACCCGAGCACCAGAAAGTCAGACGCCCTCTGCGAGCTTCATCAAGAACAAGAACACAAAATCGAAGATTGCATCGCTCTAAGGCAGGAGGTTGTAAACATATTACAACAAGGACACCTTAAAGAATTGTTGAGCGACCGGGGAAGGACCAACTTCGCTAGAGGACGCGAACAACATCAAGGGCCACCAAAGCTGCCCTCACCAACTTGCACCATTCACATGATCATTGGTGGCAGAGATGACGCTTCCATCAATAACGTAAAGTTTACTACTACCCACAAGCTCAAACAGTCAATCACCCACGAATGGTATGACGAACTCAAAGAAAGTATCATCTTCAATAAGTTGAATACCAACGATTTGGTTTTCCCTCACTATGATGCCCTTGTTATTAATTACGAATTTTAGATACCGAGTGAGACACATCATGGTGGACGATGGAAGCGGCGCGTTCATTATCAATCCTCGAGTACTTGCACAAATGAGACTCGAAGATAAGATAGTGTCGCGTTGCATCACGCTAACTGGTTTTAACAATGCAGTTGAGCGAATATCTGGTGAAATCACACTCCTCATTCTGGATAAAGGCATCACTCAGGAAACCACGTTCCATATTATAGACCAAGATGCATCGTACAGCGCCATTGGACAATACTCTCGTCACGATGAATGGTCCCTGCCAATTTGGGGCAAACTTGCCTTTTGCTTCAGCCTGATGAGGAAGGATACGTTTCAATACTAACTGACCCACTTCAAACTTCCGTGGACGCACCTTCTTGTTATATGCTCTTGCCATTCTTTGTTGATACAACTGGCCATGACAAACTGCTGCCAATCTCTTCTCATCAATTAAACTCAACTGTTCCAAGCGAGTTTTGACCCACTCATCGCCATCAATTTCTACCTCAGCGACAATCCGAAGGGACAAGATATCAACTTCTGCGGGTATTACTACTTCGGTGCCATATACCAACAAATAAGGAGTTGTCCCTACCGAAGTACGAACAGTAGTGCGATAACCTAATAACGCAAAAGGAAGCTTCCCATGCCATTGTCGGGAACTTTCCACCATTTTTCGGAGTATCCTCTTTCTGTTCTTGTTGGCCGCCTCGACTGCTCCATTCGCCTTGGGGCGATATTGGGTGGAATTGCAATGTGTAATCTTAAACTGTTGACACACCTCTTTCATCAAATGACTGTTGAGATTAGCACCATTATCTGTGATGATCATCTTTGGAATCCCGAACCGACAAATGATATTTGAGTGCACAAAATCGACCACTGCTTTCTTGGTCACAGACTTGAAAGTTTTAGCTTCAACCCACTTGGTGAAATAATCAATGGCCACTAGAATAAAACTGTGCCCATTGGATGCTGCTGGCTTGATTGGTCCAATGACATCCATGCCCCACGCAACAAATGGCCATGGTGCAGACATTGTGTGTAATTCAGATGGTGGAGAATGAATCAAATCTCCGTGCACTTGGCACTGATGACACTTGCACACGAAACTGATACAATCTCGCTCCATAGTGAGCCAATAATAACTTGCTTGGAGAATCTTCTTTGCCAGCACGTACCCACTCATATGCGGTCCACAGACTCCAGAATGTACTTCGGTCATGATAGCTATGGCCTGTCTAGCATCTATGCATTTCAACAGTCCAAGGTCCGGAGTCCTTTTGTACAAAACCCCTCCACTGAAGAAAAATCCGCTTGCCAACAACCGAATTGTTCTCTTTTGATCACCAGTGGCTTGTACTGGATACACCCCCATCCTGATATATTACTTGATATCATGAAACCAAGGCTCACCGTCAAGTTCTTCTTCCACCATATTACAGTAAGTATGCTGATCGCGGACTTGAATCTACAAAGGGTATACGTAAACCTTATCTGGATGATGTAACATTGATGCCAGAGTAGCTAAAGCATCAACAACCTCATTATGAATCCTTGGAATATGCCGAAACTCTATTGATTGAAACCATTGACAAATATCCTGCAAACATTGTCGGTACGATATGAGCTTCAAATCCCGAGTTTCCCATTCTCCTTGAATCTGGTGCACCAGAAGGTCCGAGTCGCCCAAGACCAAGACTTCCTGGATATCCATATCTACATCTAACCTTAAACCCATAATGCATGCCTCGTACTCAGCCATGTTGTTAGTACAGTAGAAACGAAGCTGAGCTGTAACAGGGTAGTGATGCCCTATTTCAGAAATAAGTATCGCTCCTATCCCAACGCCTTTCATGTTAGCAACCCCATCAAAGAAAAGTTTCCATATTGGCTTTTCAATTGGTTCCAACTCATCAATATGTATTACCTCTTCATCAGGGAAGTAAGTCTTCAAAGGCTCATAATCTTCATCCACTGGGTTCTCAGCCAAATGATCGGCCAATGCCTGGGCTTTCATTGCAATCCTAGTCACATAGACGATGTCAAATTTTGTGAGCAAGATTTGCCACTTTGCGAGCCTCCCTGTAGGCATAGGCTTCTGAAAGATATATTTTAACGGATCCAAGCGAGAGATGAGGTAAGTAGTGTAAGATGACAAATAGTGCTTCAACTTCTGTGCTACCCAAGTTAGGGCACAATATGTCCTCTCAAGGTGAGTGTACTTAACCTCGTAAGATGTGAACTTCTTGCTGAGATAATAGATGGCATGCTCCTTCTTACCGGTAATGTCATGTTGACCCAACACACAACCAAATGAATTGTCCAGGACCGTCAAATACAGAATCAAAGGTCTCCCCGGCTCTGGTGTCACCAACACATGTGGGTTTGACAAGTACCCCTTTATCTTATCGAATGCTTCTTGACACTCATCTGTCCATTTGACCGCAACATCCTTCTTTAACAGTTTGAAGATAGGCTCACAAGCTGTCGTAAACTGAGCAATAAACTTGCTGATGTGATTCAACCTCCCCAATAAACTCATCACCTCAGTTTTTTTCCTTGGGGGTAGCAATTCTTGCATAGCTTTGATCTTTGACGGGTCCAATTCAATACCTCAACGGCTGACTATGAACCCCAATAATTTTCCAGATGGCACACCAAATGCGCATTTTGTAGGATTGTTCAGATCACGGTAATCAACACACACCCTAGTATTGCCATCCTTCATTGGCACAGGTACTACATTGGCTAACCAAATGGGATACCGAGTGACCCGAATGACTTTTGCATCGAACTGTTTGGTGACCTCTTCCTTGATCTTGACACTCATATCAGTTTTAAATTTCCTCAGCTTTTACTTGACAGGAGGGAATGCCAGGTCAGTGGGCAATTTATGAACCACCAAGTCAGTGCTTAAGCCCGACATGTCGTCGTAGGACCATGCAAAAATATCTTTGAATTCAAATAATGTTTTAATTATCTCTTCCCTCATTTGTGGTTCCAGGTGAACACCTATCTTAGTTTCCCGGATATTATTTGGGTCCCCTAAATTGATTGCCTCTGTATCACTCAGGTTAGGCTTGGGTTTTTCTTCAAAATGTCTTAATTATTTACTAATCTCTTCAAAGGCCTCATCCTCATCATATTCCAATTCATCATCACACTCTATTTCTTGAATTACTATTTCAGAATTAGATTGGCTTTTAAGACTGGGCCGGAGATTCCTCATGCATGTCATATCATTGAAGCCAACATAAAAAGAACTGTACAAAGAAGAAAATACAAATAAAAATGAAACTATTAGGAAGGAAGAAAAAAGGGAAATTGCATTTCATTGAAATTAAAGATAACAAGGTTTATACGTCCAAACGGACGAAACATAGAATCTGAATTACAACCCTGGAATAATCCAAATAAACTGAAAGAAAATCAAAGAAAACTACCAAAACTCCTTCATGGTGGGGAGATGAGTAGCTTCCCAATTGTTAATCTTTGCACCGGGCCCAACAAACTACACATCCACTTTACTCGAACCCTCTCCAGCTTCCAACATGTTCACATCGGCAAATAACCTCTCGAATTTTTCAATCAAATCTCTATCTACATCAACCACTGAACTGAGAACTGTTGTTACTGGGCGTTTCTTGGCGCCAGGCCTGACAAATGATCTGGAGAGCCGTGGGATGGGCTTTGGGAGGACCCAGGCCCTCTGTTTCAACTTTCTAGCTCTTTTCACGTCCGCAGATGTGGGCTTGAACCCCAAACCAAATGTATCCAAGTTTTTGGGGAGAGATACCGGCTGTATACCTTGCAGAGATGCACCCAAACCCTTGCCCGGTACAAAACCATTTTTCAACATTTCGGTAGCTACCATGACTGATGCGGCAGCTACCCTCAGGGTTGGAACACACTTCCTTTCTGAAATTTTCTCTACCGATACCATGTTAAAAACCTGATAAACCCATGACCCCTTGTCATCCTCGAACTCTGTGAACGGAACAATGGCATCACTGGGAACACACCAATTATCTTTGCCATGCACAACAATTTCCTGTCTATCCCATTCAAACTTGACCATTTGATGCAGAGTAGACGGGACCGCTTTGGCAACATGAATCCAGGGTCGACCTAATAGTAGATTGTAAGACACCACCACATCGAGCACCTGTAATTCTATGGTAAATTCAACTGGCCCTATTGTAAGCTCAAGAACTATGTCCCCGACTGAATCTTTCTTTCTACCGTCGAATCCTCGAATGCAGATACTGTTCTTGTGAATTCTTTCATCATCCACCTTCAACTTGTTCAGAGTGGAGAGAGGGCAAATGTTTGTGCTGGAACCATTGTCAACCAGTACCCGAGTAACCACGGAATCTTTGCATTTCACCGTCAGATAGAGGGCTCTATTGTGCTCAGTACCCTTCACGGGCAATTCATCATCGGAAAAAGTGACTCTGTTTACTTCAAATATCTTGTTAGCTATCTTTTCCATGTGGTTTACTGAGATTTTTTTAGGAACGTGGGCCTCATTTAGGATCTTCATTAAAGCCCTACGGTGCTCGTCTGAATGGATCAATAATGACAATAATGAAATCTGAGCCGGTATTTTCCTCAATTGCTCCACAATGGAATAGTCCTGCATTTTCATCTTTCTCAAGAATTCCTCTGCTTCTTCCTCAGTCATAGCTTTCTTTGCCAATACTGGGTTATCTTTGGAGATCTTAACTTTTCTCAACTCTTCAGGGGCAAAGCATCTCCCCGATCGAGTCAAACCATGGGTCTCACAAACTTCTTCTTTAACCTCTTTCCCCTTGTAAGTCACTGTCACTCGTTCATAATTCCACGGGACTGCCTTGCTGTTGATCATAGGTAATTGAGTTACCGGCTTGATAATGAAAGGATCTGTGCAGGCACCCTCTACAATTACCACAGGCTTGTTCGTGACTCCTGGCACAATCACTTTTGCTCTTTCTTGTTTTACTGCCACGTCACTTGAGGACCCTTTCTTGACCACCACAGATGGTTCACTATTTGTCCCGCTCAACTTAATCACAGACTTCTCACTTGTTGACTTTTCAAACAGCCTGGCTTCACTGGACCGAATCATCATGATAGTTTGCAAAAGCTTCTTAGGCTCCCCTCTATTATGCACTATCTCAATCATATTTGTCTAATGATGAGCTGGCAATGGGTTCTGGTCAATATTAGGTGCCTCCGGAGCTTGGACCTCAATACGATTAGTATCAATGAGCTCTTGAATAGCTGTTTTCAATTGCCAGCACTTCTCTGTGTTGTGCCCGGGGCACTAGAACAATATTCGCAACTCACGGAGTGATCAAGATCCTCGGGGGAGGATTTGGAAATTTTGGTTCAATTGGACTCAGCATACCCAATTGTCTCAACCTGTGGAACAAACTGGTATAGGATTCTCTCAATGGAGTGAAAGTCTTCTTCTTCTGTAACCTCTCATTCTTGGTGGCCTGATTGGGCCAGAAACCTGTTCCAGGGGGATTTCGGTAGGTTCTTGGGGGTGGATAGGCATTTTGTGGAGCTGGGTAGGTACTTTATGGAGCTGGTTCACGCTATTTCGCGTGAGCGGGAGGTTGAGTGTATGTTTGTTCATGATGGACAAAAAAATAGGGATCTGGCGGTAGGTGGTAGTGTTGTGGTGGGATATATGGAGTGTGGTGGTAAGTTTGGTGATAGGGTCGAGGCTGGTTATAGTAACGCGAAGGGCCCCTGGATCCGACCCAAGCTCCCGACTCAATTGTCGCAACATCCTCTTTCTTCTTCTTCCCGAGTACACCCCCAGTACCGTTTTGAATGGCATGGGTGGTTGCTTTAATTGTTGAGTAGCTCATGATTTTATTAGACTTGAGTCCCTCTTCTACCATGTCTCCCATTTTTACAACCTCATTAAAGGACTTGCCCACTACTGACACCAAATGACCAAAATAAGTGGGCTCCAAGGCCTGCAAGAAATAATCAACCATCTCGCTTTCTTTCATCGGAGGGTCAACCCTCGCTACTTGCTCCCTCCAACGGAATCCATATTCCCTGAAACTCTCACCAGGATTTTTCTCAATCTTCGTCAATGACAAACGGTCTGGGATAATTTCAAGATTGTACTAAAAATGACAGGCGAAGGCTTGGGCCAAATTGTCCCATGTGTACCACCTGCTGTGATCTTGTCTGGTATACCATTTCAATGTCGATCCACTTAGACTTTGGCTGAAATAGGCCATAAGTAATTCATCTCTTCTGCATGCTCCTCTCATCTTGCTACAAAATCCTCTTAAGTGTGCTACTGGGTCACCATGCTTGTCGTACAGATCAAACTTGGGCATCTTGAATCCTGCTGGTAACTGAACATCTGGGAATAGACATAAATCCTTATAGGTCACACTTACTTGACCTCCCAACCCCCTCATATCTCTAAACGATTGTTCTAAGTTTTTGACCTTTCTGATTATCTCCTCATGTTCGGGATTTTTGGGTGGCTTCTCAGTCTCTACCGGGAGATCAAGATGAGGGGTGTAAGAATATGGTTCTGGAACTTTGAAGGTGGGCTCGGGGGGGGGGGGGGTAATACTGGTTGTCATGAGTTTGGAACAAAGGCTCACTGGAAGATCGTTGTAATGCAGCAGGTAGAGGTGCTACAAAGACGAGAGTGACTAGTGGAGGATGGTATGGGACTTGTTTGGGTGGTGGAGCTTGGGAAGTATGGGAAGTGGTGACGTAACATTGTTGGTAGAGGGGAAAGGCTGGAGACGAGTTCACAGTGGGAGGTTCTTGAGGTTGAGCCAATGGTGGGATATAAGCAGGGTTGGCGGGATAAACCGGTGGTGGATGCCCCTTTTCCCAGGCATGGTACATTTCAACCATTTGCTGCTTCAGCTTATATAACTCATCTCTCAAATTAACCTCCGATTCATCCACCTCTTTTGACGGATCAACAATGCTTGCCTCCAGTTCTTGGTTGGCCATGTTCAACTTGTCTTTTGACCGGGTGTTATAGGAATGAGTTGCCAGAATGCCAATCAACTAACCACCTGCCTGGACTCAATACATCAACAACAACCTTGTTAGCGATTAGGGCTTTAACAGATTGGTAACCGTACATTTTGGGGAATGAATGCACTTAAGCAGTTAACCATTTCTATTATGCATTTGATCGGCTTTTTGCGTCATCCCGACTTTTCCTTTTTTTCATTTGCAACTTCTCTTTTCTCTTTTTTTTTTAATTCTTGCCTTTCCTTGTTTGATCTCTCATGGTTTCTGCCCCATGGTTTCTTATTTTTTTTCTCTTTTCTTTTCTTGTTTTTCCTCTTTTTTCTTCTCTTTTTCTTTCTTTTTTTTGTCTTTTGGTTATGGTCGAATCCTATGGAGATTGCCTACGTATCATGACCCCGCATGAATCAGACTGAGCGTAGTTCTGGGAGATAAGTGTGAAAGTAAATAATAAAACATTTTGGGATTTTTAATTTTCATAAAAAGCAAATGCTTTGATTACAAAGACTCAAAACTAACAGACTCCAAAAGAAACTAACAGACTCTGATGCAAAAATAAATTATCATACTCCAAACAAAGAAAATACAGACTCGAAAACAACTGACAGACTCCAACAGAAAGAAAATACAGACTCAAAACAACTGACAGATTCTAACAGAAAAGGAAATACAGACTCAAATGAAAAATCATGGATACATTAATTCTCCTGGTGCCCGCGGGACATCATTTGATCTCGTCGCGGGCCTATATGCAAGATCCTTTTGAAGTCTATCTAAGTCACTCATTATCTATTTAACAAATGCCATCGCTGCCACGAAAAAAGTGGTGCGAGTCATATCCTCACAGGATTGGCACTTCACAACAATGTAATCGACGATGGTTCTAATTCTCTCTCTTATGACACTTTTTTCTTACAATAAACGCCCGATCTGCTGGGCCCTAGCTTCCAATGTTTGCTCGGCCACATGATTCTGCTCCTGAAGTTGTTGCAAATCTATTTCTAATTGTGCCAATGATGTATAACAATGCTCTCTTTCAACCTTGAAGTCTTTCGCCTGTTTGATCATTTTGTTTTCCGTGTCGACGACCCTTTTCTTTAATCCCGCGACCTCATTGTCGTACTTTTCTTTCAACTGCTTAACCAGGCGTGCTCGTTCATCCGCGTTTTTAGCCAATTGCTTTCGAGCCCTGGCTAGTTCACTTTCTGCTTTGTTCAAATCAAAATTATAGTCACTCACTTTCTGCCTCAGGTTATCTATGAGTTTTTCATCTTTGGCACTTCTGGCAGGATCTTTTGCCGCTATTTTCATTTTTTGAATTTGGGCTCGAAGGGCCTCATTTTCTTTGGTCAGCCTTTTCTTTTCCCCTTCATCTGTCGCGGCTTGCAAGCTATTCTCGAATTGAAGTTCTTTGACTTGCTTTTCCAACTTTCCTATTGTGGCCATGTACTCATTCTCCTTGGCCAACCAAGCTCATTGTTCTTGTGATGCCTCGAGGAATTCCTGAAGGTGGGGTCTTTTGGCCGGCCTCCCAAACTCAATTTCTCTTCTATACCAAGACAGGTACCCTGGTGAAACCTCACCTTTGGATCGATCACGTACACATGTATTTGCTATTAAGTATTGACATTCGCTCCAAATTTGGCAGACTGCTGCTTCATGAAACTGACCATTAGGTCCGATATCGACTACTTGGGCACTAAGATCTTCATCTCTCGGAACTATTTGGCATCTCCACAACTGCCTCAAAACCCAATATGGGGCATAAGGCTGGATACTCCTGAGTCCCATCAAGAGGAAATGAGGCCCGGTGGCTGGCATGTATATGATCTCATCCACAGGCAACCATCCAAATGTCCACTCTATTTGGTTTGCAGTGATGGAAGGGAGGCGTGCTACCCACTCTCTGACCCCTTCTGGCAAGCTGATCCCATCAACCCTCGTATAAAATTCTTCTATGCATATTTTCTTTGTCGACCCATAACTCATAAATTGAGGACTATGGCATAGGTGTTCAATCATCCACATCTGCAGCAACACGTTGCACCCCTCGAAAAAGTCTCCTCCGGCTTTGCAGGCTGTGAGAGCGCGAAAGATTTCAGCTACTATCATGGGTGCGAGGGTGCTGTTGGCCTGAGTAAGCAAAGTGCTGACAACCCCGGCTACTCGTATGTCAATATTTCCATCTTTTCTAGGAAACACCAAAAGTCCTAAAAAGACCACCATAAAAGCAAAACACTTGTGTTCTTCCCACTTAAGGCGGTTTCCTTTGCTGCAGATTTTGTTTTCTGGCTTGTTGAACCCCCCTATATGACCATATCTGTTGTATATAAACTGCGAAGTACAAAAATCAACTGCCAAGTCTGGGTTGTGGACCCCCCTGCTTATTTTCAAAGAGTCTAGGAACCTGTGTACGGCTATGACCCTTGGAGCAATCAGGTAATGGTGTCTCAGATGAACTTTGGGACCCCCAATATATCCAGCTATTTCTTCCAATGTTGGGGTAAGTTCAAAATCTGAGAAATAAAATACGTTGTGGGCCGGGTCCCAGAATGTAACCAACGCCTTTATGATGTCTCCCTTAGGATTAATCTTTAGCAACCCAGTGAGGCCTCCCAGGTATAGATTGACCGTGTCTTGTCCCGATTTACCCAGATCATTCCACCACATATGCAACTCCAAAGGGATCTTGTTCACGATTGTTATTGGCAAATTCTGACTTGTGCTCATTCTGTACATTTATTAGGGTGATTAAGCAAAAATCATGATTCAATTGACTCAAAAACAAAGCTGACACTTTTTTTCAGATTTTCATTTCAAAAGTAAAAATCTGGCTTTGCAAATACGGCCTTTCAGCACTTCCGGGGAAAGATTTTAAGGCTGTGCTCGCTAACCGGCTAAAAATTTGAAAGAGACCGAAGGAGGTTGTTCTTGCAAAAACAGCCTTTCGGCGTTCTTTTGGGGACAATCAGCTATTTTTGACAAAAATGGCATCACCTTAACCATTATAATAAAAATAAATTTTTTGTTTTTTGGGCTATTTTTGCAAAAAAGGAAGTTGGACCCGATGGGGGTTGTCTACGTATCTCACACCCTGTGAGAATCAAACTGGCGTAGTTCGGGCAATTTTGACAAAAATAAACCAACTTTTTTTTTACTTTTCTAAAAACACAAAGATTTTCCTTTTTTCTTTTCTTTAAAAACCACAAAATTTCTTTTTTTTTCTTCAAAATTTCGGCAAAGTTTCGATATGTTTTGGGACATCGGTTTTTCAAAACAGTCACTTATCCCTCTCAGCCTTCTCATTAACTTTTCTAAATTTTCCCTATAAGCCGGTCAACATGCAAATTCGAAGCAAATGAATGCACAAGTAGCAAGTAAGATGCATCATAATGGTCTTTATATTTCGGGTACACCTATCCTAGACAGACCCAACCCCTGTGTTGAGTCTCCAAAGTCAAATGCACATGATACAAACAAACATTCCTACTAGGGATCCGACATGACACTGAGTTATTCTAAGTTCAAAACCTGGGCATGTGTTCTAGACTGTTTACCCAAGCGGACAACTCGAGCCGAGGAGTGGGCTACGTACCGGGAACCAAAAGGTCATCCGGCTTAGTAACTTGTCTGAACCTCTTTCTTATTTCAAGGTATGACACTAACAGAATAGGGAGTCTCGACCAGTGAGCACATCCCCGAAGATGAGAAGAGAAGGGTTTCGTAGTAGTTTATATATAGTTCAGATAATATCAAAGTGGTAAAAGCAACATTTAGCACATTAGGCCCAAACATGTAATAAAATCAGATAATAGATAAAACCAAATACAACAATTCATCTAAGCTTGAATTCTGAACCCTGAACAAGAGATTTTGGGTTCTTCTTCCCAGCAGAGCGCCAGAGCTGTCACACCTCCTTTTTACCTACACCCACGGAAAGGGTATAAGGGAGTTTTTTTCCAACTTAAAGTGACAATAGAAACGAGATTATTTATTTATTAAATTCAGAGTCGCCACTTAGGATAATTTATGGTGTTCCAAGTCACCGGTTTAAAATCCCGAATCAAGGAAAGACTGACTCTGTATTACAGTCCGCGAACACAGAAATCTGGGTAAGGAATTCTGTTAACCCGGGAGAAGGTGTTAGGCATTCTCGGATTCCTTTGTTCTAGCACGGTCGCTCAACTATTATTATTGGTCTATTATCTGATTTTTAGTACATGTTTTAACCTATGGTTCAATTTTAACTTTTTAATCACTTTTATTCATTTTTAAGGAAGATTGCAACGTCATTTAAAATACGTATGGAACCACGTCACATAAATGCACCCGCAGTTCGCAACACATTTTGTCTAACGTTGTTGAGATTTGGATTTGGGTCACATAAATGCGCACCCGAGTTTAGGAAGGTAAATTATTAAATGGCGCGCCTAAAGCAACTACGCATTTTTAACTTTGCGAGAGCCATGAAAAATTCACTAAATGGTACAACTCGATTTTCTAAAGAGCAAACACATTAATTAAATGAGGGTCGTGCATTTAAAATTTTGTTTGGCACGGCGCACCTCAACCCCAATTTTAAAAGGAATTCAAACTAAGTTTTGGAGGGCCATAAACTATTTGTGTCACCTAATATAGCACACCTCCAATCTATTTTTGAAAACAAACCCCAATTAATTAACTAAAGAAAAATTGTGGAAACTTCTACTCATTTAAATAAAATCTCAAACCTACTAACTAATTAGCAAGCATCGAATGCCCAATTTCTGGCCGCTTTCAAGCTTGGACCCAATGATCCCAATAACTTATTGTGATTGCACATTCTGCCGAACCACTGATTTTAGTGGCTTAAACTAAACCCCAGACGGAAGCCCAATTCGTAAACACAACGCACCTATAACGCTAGGACCCATTTTCTATGTGTTGATTTTTGAAGGCAATTTACGATGAAACAATGAACAAACTCCCAATCAATTTCCAAATTATAAGCTAAGCAAACAAATTGATGAAGCCATAAACGATATTACGGTCTACACATGAAGAGGACATGAAATCTACTCCAAGACTTTATATCCAGCTTTCAATTTACCATTTTGTAGAACTTCATTCAAGTTTTCCCAACTAACACGTCATAAATCAAAGCTAGAACATGAATGATCTTAAGCATAAACTGAACAAAATCTCCAACCCAAAATATTAGATTAAACCTTTGTTGCAAAGTTCTAACAGATCCCTTACTCAAAACACTTAAACTTATTTAAAACTAGAGTCCAAAGCTCATTACAAGCATAGGTTTGCTCACAGATTCAGAATATTTAATCTTACCCACAGATTCAGGGTATGCAAGCAATAAAAGTAAAAGCCTAAACTGACACTTGTAATTTAAATTCTAACTATAGAACATGGAAAACAGTAGGAGAAACAGAAAGAAAAACTAAGTAAATATGGCTCGCATTTCATCAGATTTCACTGGAATCACATAGTCAACATTTATTTGTTGCTCAAGGATAGAGAAATACCTGGGAAGCAAAAAAATAGAAAATGAGAAATCAACAGTGAGCAGCAGCAGTTAGCTCAAATTTGACCAATCGAATAGTGAACAGCCCAGGATAAACCAATGGAACAGGAGAGGATCTTCAGAAAACTGATTCCAAACAAGCTTAAACCATTTTTCTACTCAGATGTACAAGTACAACAGTTTTTCCAGAAATTCTAAATTATCAGAGGATTCAACTAGTCAAACCAAGCAACCAGAACCAATTGAAACTTTCAAAAAAAATACCAAGTTCAATCCATTTCCACCCCAGGCGAATCAAGAATTGGTTCAAAAGTTGAAAACCTCAAAATTACAGAAGAAAACTCAATGAAACAGTGATTTTTGATCTTTCTAGTCGTTTGTGGTTTCTCTGAATTTTATCTCTTCAAAATCTCTCCAAAAAATCTGACTTGAATATCAAGTCATGATGCCTTTATAGGCAAGGCATTAGGGCAGCTTAAAGGTATCAGATTTTACACTTAAAACCTTTTGGAATTTTTATTTTTGCTTAGAAGTCCTTAATTTAAATATCAGATATTCAGAACAGTCCCCCTCCCCAGCTTCCTAGAAGCTTCCTATTCAGTTATTCAGAGATTCCATAAGCCTAAGTTCCTAAACTACCCCTTAAGCACCTGGAAATTACCCTTGCGCCAGGTAGAGATATGGATCAAATTGACCCAATTTGAAGTGTTGATGGGTAAAATCTGACCCAATACTTAACAGACCCCTATGAAGGATTCGAAAATGGCCTCAAGGCCCAAACAATATCAAAAGCTCATTTGAATATTGGAAGAACAAAATTAATTGAATTTTTTCATAACTAAAACTAGGCTCAACTGACTGATCTTCTTTTAAATTAAAACGACGAGCTACAAATAAACCACATATTCGAATTAACCTGAGCCAATCATATGACTGGATAAACAAAACAGAACTTGAACGGGCAATATGCATAAACTAAAACGGAATTTAAAAGAACTTCTACAAGAAAATTTGAAAAGCTCATGGAATAAATACAAATACCATATAAACACAGAAACTTATAATCAATGCTTTAATACTTTACCAAATTCAAATCAAGAAATCTAACTAAGAAAAGACTGGAGGAAAGGGAGAGGGACAATGAAAACGAACAGAAATGAGAAGAAGTAGAAAAATAGAAAAAGAAAAATGAAGAAAATACCTACTAAAGCTCGGACAGTGGAGAATGGAACCCGAATCTTCAAATCTTCGGATTTTCGGCTAAATTTGATATTAATCGTGTGTTCTTATAAAGAACACACGAATAATGTCATATTAGACCTAAATCTTTCATAAAAACTCGATTTGGGATTTTTTTTGAATTTTTAGGGTTCATCTTCAAACCCAGATTCGACGGGTTTGGTGAAGATTCGAGGAAAACCAATCAGGGATTTGGAACGAGGGGGTCGTGGTGGTCTTGTGGTGTCGATTTGGGGTGGATTAGGATGGCGCCGCCGGGTTGAAGATGGGCTTTTTTGGGCGGCGGGTCTCTAGGGTTAGAGGTTGAAGACGATGAGGATAGAGAAGGGGGGTTTTGGGGGGGGGTAGGGCTGTTTCGGACAGCTTTATAGTCTAGGGGGGCAGTTCTCGACCATCCTATCAAGGAACATCGACGGCCCTGATCAAGACTAGCTAAACGGGGTCGTTTGGTCTTAAAGGGAGACGGATCGAGAAACTGGGCTGGGTTTGGGATCAATTTGGGGCGGGTTTTGGAGGAAATAACGTTGGGCCTGGGTAAAACAAGGCAACCCAAATTCTGATCCTTCTATTCTTTTGTATTCCTATTTCAAATCAAATTTTCCAATAATTCTTTTCCTTCTTTTTTTTTTCAAAGTTAAATTTAAATCTAAATTAAATCCTAAAACCTAATTAACCTATCAAAAGCAATAATTAAACCTAAATAATAGTTACCACAATTAATAAAGAAAACAAGTTAAAGAAAACTACCCAAAATTCAAAATTAAAATTAAAAGTGCAAATTAAACTATTTTTTTTTTATAATTTTTTCATTTTTATAAACAACTAATTTGCTAATTAATCTTAGCATGTGGAACTAAATCCTAAATGCACATGCCATGTATTTTTGTATTTTTAATTAATTAAACAAAATTAACATGCACCGACAATATGCAAATAATAACAGAAAATGCCACAAAAAATCCACAAAATTGCAAACAATGGAAAAATTATTTTGTTTTGATTTTATGGGAATAATTCATATATGGCAAAAATCACGTGCTCACAGGGTCATGGCCTTCGGGTTAAAGAACGCGGGGGTGACCTACCAAAGGCTAGTGATGAGGATGTTCAAGGACCAGCTAAGCAAAATAATGGAATTCCATATAGACGGCATGCTGATCAAGTCCAAAAGGAAAGAAGATCACATCGACCATCTGAGAGAAACGTTCAACATACTCAAGCGATATGTAATGAAGCTGAACCTCGAAAAGTGTGCATTTGGCATGGCCTCAGGAAAGTTTCTAGGTTTCCTGGTATCACAGAGAGGGATCGAGGTCAACCCTGACAAAATCAAAGCCATCGAGGGGATACCGGAACACTTCACCACTAAAGAGCAGGTTCAGAGGTTAACTGTCCATATTGTCGCCCTATCGAGGTTCATTTCATGATCATCAGATAGATGTCACAATTTCTTTGCCGTACTCAAGAAGGATAATGGCCTCTAGTGGACTGTGGAGTGAGTTCTAGCCCTGAAAGAATTAAAAACATACTTTTCATTGCCACCTCTTCTTTCCAAACTAGAGCTAGGAGAACGTCTCCTCATTTATCTTGTTGTATTCGAAGTGGCTGTGAGCGTGGTCCTGATTTGAGAAAACAAAGGTACACAATCCCCCATTTATTATATTAGCAAAACATTAGTCGACGCTGAGACGAGGTATCCTCACCTCGAAAAGCTGGCCCTGGCCTAATTCGTAGCTTCACGAAAGCTTAGACCATATTTTCAGTGCTACCATGTCTCGGTCATCACAACTTTCCCTTTGAGAAGCATTTTGCATAAATCCGAGCTATCAGAGAGGCTGGACAAATGGGCCATCGAGCTGAGCAAGCATGATATCATGTATCAGTCACGAACAACAATAAAGTCACAAGTGCTCGTTGAATTCATCGCCGACTTCAACGCAAAGGTAGTGCCCGAAGTTGATATAGAAGCGCCCAAACTTCCCTCCAAATGCAAAATCTCTGGGTCCTATACACCGATGGCGCATCCAACGCATCAAGGGCCAGACTAGGATTCGTGCTCGAAATCCCAATAGGCAAAGTAATTCACCAGTCCATACGGTACCCGGATATGACTAACAACGAGGTCGAGTATGAGGTTGTGATCGCAGGTTTGAGACTAGCACTCAATTGGGGAGGGGGGAGACGGTTGAAACTACACTATGATTCCCAACTCGTGGTCAACCAAGTCATAGGGACTTACCAAATCAAATAACAAAGACTGCGAAAATATTAGACTAAAATCTTCAAGATGCTGCCTAAGTTCGACGAATTCCAACTTGACCAAATTCCCCGAGCACAGAACATTGAGGCGGACAACCTTGCCAAATTGGCTGCAGCCACTAAAAACATCACAACCGGAGACAAAAACATAGTCCACTTCCTCAATTAATCACTTGATTAAATCGAGGTAAGAACAATAAGCTTAACTTGGTACTAGCACAATCGTATATTACATATTTGCAGAATGGCATGCTCTAAGATGGCAAAAAAGAAGCCAAAAAACTAAGAATGCAAGCGGCCAGGTACAATGTCATCAACAATGACCTGTATAAGAGGACTTACGGCGTCCCCCTAGAAAAATGTCTGGGCCCACATCAGACATAGCGCGTCCTTGAAGAGGTCCATGAGGGCCATTTTATGGCTCACTCCTGTAATCAGGCTCTAGTCAAATGCCTTATACAGGCAGGATACTACTGAACCATCAAGAAAAATGAGGCCATGGACTTCGTGAAAAAATGTGAGCAATTCCAAAAGTATGCTCTGATGATTCATCAAGCGAGCGAACACCTCCACTCGGTAACCTCACCTTGGTCGTTCATCAAATAAGGAATGGACATCGTGGGCCCCCTCCCGGCTGGATGAGGTAACGTACGATCCCTTTTGGTATTAACTGACTATTTTTCTAAGTGGGTGGAAGTAGGAGAATTCTAAATACGTGAACAGGAAGTGATCACCTTTATATGAAGAAACATCATACACTGGTTTGGCCTTCCCAAAGAGATTAGCTGCGATAATGGACCCCAATTTACGGGGAAGAAAATCGCCAAGTTTTTTGAGGAATGGCATATCAAAAGGATACTCTCGATGCCATATCACCCTGCGGGCAACGACCAAGCTAAATCCTCCAATAAGTTGATATTGAACATCATGAAGAAGAAGCTTGAAGATGCCAAGGGAATCTAGCCAGAAATATTACCAAAAGTACTGTGGGCTTATCGAACAATGCCGAAGAAGAGCATGGGAAAGACGCCCTAATCTTTGTTTTATGGTATCGATGAAGTAATACTAGTCACGATCGGAGAGCCCAGCCTAAGTTACTCCCATGAGAGCGGACCAAGGAACAATGAAAGAAGAAGGCAGGAACTCGACAAAGTCAAAGAACAAAGAGATATGGCCTACATAAGGATGATCACCCAAAAACAACAAGCAGGACACTATTATAACAAGAAGGCAAAGGTCAGGCCACTCAAAGTCAGGGACTACGTGCTTAAAGCTAAAACACAAGCGAGCAAAGACCCACGAGAAGGCAAGCTAGAAACGAATTGGGACGGCCCATACGAAGTCATGGCAAAGGCAAATAAAGGGTCATTCCAACTAGAGACAATGGAAGGAAAGTTACTACCAAACAACTGGAACATTACCTATCTCAAGTACTTCAACTTCTAAGAGGCAAAGTGTCCCCAAGTCGTACTCTTTTTTCCCTCACTTGAGTTTTATCCTAATTGCCCGAGTCGACCGCTAGAACTACTAGTTTTAATGCCCGAAAAAAATAGGCTTACTTTTTCTTCACTTGAATCATAATTACAAAAATCTAGATTTGAGTGAATCTAGATTTGAGTATCGTGTCGTAAGAAAAAAATGAATCAGAAATCAATCCTATTTTCTGTCGTTAAGGTGGAGAACTGAACCAAGAAATACTTATGTCATGATGTGAAATAAAAATTAGGAATTAACTTATGTAATAGAGTCGATCCACTAAAGTCTTGAGTAGCGGTGTAGGATCAGATCCCAAAGATAGTAAGTATTTTCTTTCTTATGAAAGACTTTTTCAAAGATTGTCTTTTATTCTTGTCTTCAAATTTTCTAAAAATAGATAAATAGTTTCTTACAGATTATCGAAAGATTCATTCGAAACAGAGGGTCTTGGCGAGAGAAAGCCACCCTATTCTATTAGCAGACATAATTGGGAGAAACTCATCCGAAACTAGAGCTTGAAATGCTTTGTTTCGTTTCGTTCCCGTTCTTCATTTCCTTCTTCTCGAATCCAAGGGGAACTTCTCATATTTAGAATCTTTCTGCGGTAAAAAAAGAGGTAATATCGATACCTAAATATTAATCTGAATTGACATGAATCTCAATGACAATGAACAAGAATTGGCTGCTGGATTGGCCGTAGGGCTTGCTTCTATTGGACCCGGAGTTGGTCAAAGGACTGCTGCGGGTCAAGCTGTAGAGGGTATCGCCACTTGTCCGACTGTTACTGAGCAGTTTTTGGACTTAAATGATTACTTCAATTTGAAATATACTTTAGAGCGATCCATATGATCATAAAGAAAGGCTTGCCTATACGTCTTTCTAGCGTACACGCAGTTCCTTTCGATTGGAACCTGTCACTACCTGGATCAATCAGCCTATTCTAGTTCGCCTTGTGTCTTTCTTTTGTCCCTTCCAAGTGATCGAAAAATAAAGAAATGGTTAATATATTCAAAATAATTACGTATTTACAAAATACCGTCTCAATTCATCCTATTTCATCAGATCCGGGACATAAATTTGGAAGAGATGATGGAGGCAGGAGTTCATTTTGGTCATGGTACTAGGAAATGGAATCCTAAAATGGTGCCTTATATTTCTGCAAAGCGTAAGGGTATTCATATTACAAATCTTACTACAACTGCTCGTTTTTTATCATAAGCTTGTGATTTAGTTTTTGACGCAGCAAGTAGGGGAAAACAATTCTTAATTGTTGGTCGATTTATTGTGAAAGACCAGATTGTCCTGTTTTGCCATAAGTACCTCCATATTCCGCTGAGTAGAATTCGACAATGGGTTTGAGTCGGTGATTGTAAAACTTCCTTTTATCGATCTTGATTCGCGTATAAATTCCGGAACTATGGACCTAGCTGAACCGGAGAGCCCCGAAGTCCCACGGGTATCATAGAATTTGTTGAATAATTATTATTAATCATCTAGATTCTAATATTGATATCTTTCATTAACTGATATAAATATCAGTTAGTCTGCCATTTTTTTTCTTGTTGGGCCTTTCCTGCGCAGCTTAGGTGGAAGGCGAAGAAGGCCTCCTCCCGGGGGGGGGGGAGCCATCAGTGAGATACCACTCTGGACTTCCCTTTAACCTAGAAACACTCAGTGAGCCTTCAACAATGTCCTTCCTGGCCTGTTGTTTGAGTTGACCGAAGGCGGCGGGTGGAGGGAACCAAAGACATTGACGATCGATTCCTTCCAAAGGGAGCTATTGCCGACCTTTATACCATAAAAAGAAGACTAGTTTCCGATATGACAAGAGAAGCAACTAGAGTTGACTTTTTTGTTAGACCGATACTCAAGACCCAGTTGTGAGCGGAAGAAGTCACTATCAATTCGATCTAGCAAGAAATGTTTTACCGGTAAAGTAAAGCGAGAGACAGTCGATCCTTTCTTAGGGTTCCAAGTAATTCAACCAGTCAGCCCTTTCCTTAGCAAGTTTGGGACAAAAAGAATGGTTGGGACAACAAACATCCATGTCGTTCGTCCTTTGGATACCCGTATAACCATCGAAGGCTATTGAAGTGACTAATTCCTGGAAATTAGAAGGCGTTAAAAACAAATAAATTGTTGGTTTTCTCAAGGATGTTTTTAATGAGGCGATAAAAGGAACACTTTAAGTCGAAGTACTCAAAGACGGGGCCATAATGGCTAGTTCATTGCCCGACCTCTCGAATACTCTCCAGGTCGACCAATGAAGGGACTAGACATACTGGGACTGGAATGCCAACCAATGCCGAAAACTTGTAAAATTCTCCAAGTGTATGACCAAATCAACAATGCTTGAAGTTTATTGTTATTTCTCCAAGTGTACGGCCAAAACTACAATGCTTAAACTTTATAGTTTCAACAAGCTTCACACTTATCAGCATATCCTTCTAAATTCAGGTTATGTTCGACCTCGTTTGAACTAACACCTACTGGACCTCAGCCATAATTTAATTCAGGTTATGTTTGACCTCGTTCGAACTGACACCTATTGGCCCACAACCATAATTTAATCGAGGTTATGTTCGACCTTATTCGAACTAACACCTACTAGCCCATGACGACAGCTTAATTCAGGTTATGTTCGACCTTGTTCGAACTAAAACCTAGTGGACCTCGGCCATAATTTAATTCAGGTAATGTTCGACCTTGTTCGATCTAACACCTACTGGCCCTCAGCCATAATTAAATTCAGGTTATGTTCGGCCTCGTTCGAACTAACACCTACTGTCACACCTCCTTTTTCCCGAGGGGATAGGGAGTTTTCCATATTAAAGTGACATTATTCAAAATGAGATTATTTATTTATTTCAGAGTCTCCACTTGGGATAATTACTATGGTGTCCCAAGTCACCAGTTTATTTAAATCCCAAATCGAGGAAATTGACTCTATTTTATGGTCCACGAACACAGAAGACCAGGTAAGGAATTCTGTTAATACGGGAGAAAGTGTAAGGCACTCCTGAATTCCATGGCTTTAGCACGGTCGCTCAACTATTAACAATTGGCCTAATTATCTGAATTATTACATGTTTAGAACCTATTGTGCATTTTTACTTTCTAACCGCTTTTAATAGAAATTTAATTGCTTTTAGGATTTATGGAGTTTATTTAAATAAGTCGCGATGGCGCACACTTATTGTGTACCCGTTAAGAATCGCGTCACGTAAAATACATCCGCGATCTACAACACGTTAATTTTATTATTATTCGAAGTTGTGGTCGAGTCGCGTGAAATGCGCACTCGAATTGAAATTTATGTATCATGACTATGCCACGGGAACCGTACCCATAGTCACGATGATTTATTTAAACGTGCCTAAAGCAAACTATGAATGTTCATAAATTATATCCCTAAGTTTGAGATGGATGTGAAGGTAAAAAATTATGGATTTATTTTGTGCAAAAACTAAAATCGATTCTGGTGATGATATGATCCAACTCTTCTTCAACATATGCATGTATGAGGCACAAATGTATCTTAAATGGCATGCAAAAATGCAGATCAACACCAAAATGAGTTTACAAATTCAGCATTTGCTTATCTTAAATATGTGTTTAAAATTAGCACAACCAAAGCCTTATATGGCATTATTGTAATAACTATCAAGAAAAATGACTCCAACTCAATGTTCCTTCTGTTTTGCACACACTCGTCTTTAACCACTGTATTTGGATTCAAGCTTTAAAGAATTAATTGACACTCTTAATGATTCAGATGCAATTCATAAAAACATATTTTATAGACTCAACTTAAAGCTCATGGTATTGAAATTATAGTTTTCTTACTGCTCGGAATCTCTTTATATTCAATGTTTTATGCAAACTTTAATTTAGAAGAACAAGAGAACAAATTCAAAAAACACTCAGTAAAAGCCCTAAATGGAACAACATGTATCTAATGAAACAAAAAAAAATAGAATTGCATGTGAATCTGTATGAGATACATGAGTATCAAACACATCAATTCATATAATGTAACAACAAATTAGATAAAAACGGTAACCAACAAACACTAAGTAACAAATATTTCAGTGAAATTTCAACATGTATGTAACAAATTTGATCGCACACTAAATGAGAGATTAAAGGAATGCCTAAAATGAAGAATCACAATGAGAAAATCAATAACGGCTAGATGATAAATGTAAGAAAATCAGCAGCGTAGATCCAACAGAATCATAACACGACAACCATGAATTTGAGCTTTGATAGCTTGTAGAAATCCAGTAAGAAAAGAAATTCAGCTTTGAAATCGTTTTTCTTCAAATCCCCATTGCAGATCCAGTTTTCTTTCTAGTGTGTGTTGTGCGTGTGTGAAGGAGAGATGATTAAGGTGAGAGAGGAGATTAAGGGTGGCCGGATTTGGCCGAACTCAGGCGAGCCATGGACGTCGGCAGTAGCGTCTGAGAGCTTTCTTATTTTGGAGGGGTGGGGCTGCTGCTCATGTCTCTCTTGTGCTAGGTTTTTGGCTGGTGTTGGAGAGTGAGATGAGAGGAATGAAGAAGGAGGGGGAAGGTGGCGGCTAGGGTTAGCAAAGGGGAGAAGAGTCTTTCATCTCTCTTTGAGAAGATGGGAATTAGGTCTTTTAGTAGATGGAAGATAGAGATACGACGTCGTTTTGGTCTCAACGACGTCATTTAGGAGCTGGTCCAGGCAGATCTGGATGCAAAGGGAATGGGCTGGTGCATTGCTGAAGATTGACTGGGCCGTTGGAAATTGGCCCAACCCTCTTTTCTTCTTTTAAATTTTACTTTTAACTACTTTTAAATTCTAATGCTAATTAAATCCATTTTTTACACAAATAACCTGTTCAATCTAATTTACCTAATCATTAACTAACATTGTAAACATCGTGTAAAAAATGTCTAAAGTAATTTTTTTTTTTTGGATTTTATGTTTTATGCAATTAATATGCAACTAAATGCTAAAAAAGCAACTAAAGCCTAAAAATGTAAAAGATGAAAGATAAAATATTTTGATGATTTTAAAACACTTCTAAATATATGTGAATAATGCAAATAAATGCAAGAAATATTCCTAAATTTCTATGAAATAATAAAAAACTATTTTGGAATTTTTTTAGGAATAATTTTATATATTGGGAAAAAATTAGGTGCTCACAACTGCCCCTCTTTGCTCGGAAACATGAAGAATTTTCAGGCAAAGATAAAGTGGGCAATTAAGAGCAATTTTTGCCCGTTTGATACTCCATGGGAAGCATTTTGAAAAAGTTTGACCGAACCTTGCTTCGGAGGTTGCCTACATATCCTTGGCTATAAAGGAATCAGGTCAGTGTAGTTTTGGAAGTTTTGGTAGCTGGGACTACCGGAAAGCTATGATTTTACTGTTGGTGCCACTGTAACTGCTTGCTGAACTCTTTATTACAAAAGAGTCAAAATGAAAAAGAAACTAACTAAGCCTATCAACTACGAGTTACAAGATTCCTATCTCTAAGTCTTCTGAAACTTGATCTTGAGTCTTGGCTGGTTCTTCATGAAGACTCTGATCTGAACCTTGATTTTTGCTAGCTGCAGGTGCTAGTTCATTCTTCTTAAGCTTTTTTAGATCAAGACGAGACATGCAAAGCTTGTGACTTCAGTCATGTCTTGAGCAGTCCACATTTTTTCTACGCTTTTGCACTTTGGATTCACTTCTTTTCTTTTCTTTTCTTTATTTTGGATTAAGACGTCTTCTATTGGTCATCTGGAACTATGTGCCTCGAGGTAAAAGCCTGCTCAGACGCCAAAACAAATGAACGAATGAAATTTTTCTGCCCCAGTTTTCATTAGGAAAATTTCGTAGGTTATTTGTAACCAAAATTCTATATTACTTCATTATTGAAAGCAAATAAAAGGTCGGGATTGGTGTATCCTTGGAAAATAGAGATTAGGGAATGGAGACCCTATATCTAAAAATAAAAACTAAAATCAACTAGGGGGTAAAGACCATATGTTTGAAAAGCGACTACGGAGCGGAGACCCTATATCTAAAATAAAATCAACTAGGAAGTGGAGATCTTATGTTGGAAAAGCGACTAGGAAGTGGAGACCCGATATCTAAATAAAATCAACTAGGGAATGGAGACCCTATGTTGGAAAAATGACTAGGGAGTGGAGACCCTATGTCTAAAACAAAATTAACTAGGGAGTGGAGACCCTATGTTGGAAAAGCGACTAGGGAGTGGAGACTCTATGTATAAAATAAAATCAACTAGGGAATGGAAACCCAATGTCTAAAACAAAATTAACTACGGAGTGGAGATCCTATGTTGGGAAAGTGACTAGGGAGTGGAGACCCTATGTCTAAAATAAAATCAACTAGAGAGTGGAGACCTTATGTTAGAAAAGCGACTAGGGAGTGGATACCCTATGTCGAAAAAAAATCAACTAGGGAGTAGAGACCCTATATTGAAAAAGCGACTAGGGAGTGGAAACCCTATATCGAAAACAAAATTAACTAGGGAGTGTGTGACGACTTGACCGGTCGTTTTGAGCTCTAGCATGTCGTTTAGCAGTTTGAGGCCACGGGCAGCTTCACTTCAGGTATTATGACTTGTGCGCACGGTCGGAATGGAATTCCGGGAAGTTCAGAGTTGATTTGGAAAGGGAATTCTCATTTCGGATGCTTTACGTTGAAAGAATTGACGAAGGTTGGATTTTTGAGTAAACGACCTCAGAATCGGGATTCTAAGGTTCCAGCAGGTTCGTATGATGATTTCGGTCTTGGGCGTATGTCCAGACTAGGTTTTGGAAGACCCGGGAACGTTTTGACACCTATTGTGGAAGTTAGCATTTTGGAAGAAATTTCATAAGTTTGGGTTTGAAGTGCATTTTAGTGTTATCGATATCCGTTTGGGATTCTGAGTCTGGGAATAGCTCTTTGTGGTGATTCTGGTATTGGGAACGCGATCGGAAGTGAATTCGGAGGTCGGTAGGTCATTTTGGAGTCATTAGGCTAAAGATAGAAATTTGAAGTTTTTTTTTAAGTTTGACCGAGAGTTGACTTTTCGATATCGGGGTCGGATTTTGATTTTGGAAGTTGGATTAGGTCCGTAATGGTGAATATGAATTGTGTGCAAAATTTGAGGTCAATCGGATGTGATTTGATAGGTATAAACACCGAAAGTTGAAGTTTGAAGCTCTAAGTTCATTAAGCTTGAATCGGATTGTGATTCGTGATTTCGATGTTATTTGAGGTAATTTCAAGGCTCGAATAAGTTCAAATGAGGTATTAGGACTGGTTGGTAGGTTTGGTTGAGGTCCCGGGTGCCTCGGGCGTGTTTCGAATGCTCAATAGGTCGATTCTTGCCTTGCGAGGATTGCTGGTTTTCTGGTATGAGTGCAACAGGTTTTTACTCTATGCGATCGCGTGAGCGGGTCTACGATCGCATAGAACAAGAGTTGGAGGCAGATGATATTGGTTATGCGATCGCAGGGGTGTTTGTGTGATCGCATAGAGGAAGAAATTGGAGGTTGTTGGCTTTAGATTATGCGATCACAGGGTATGTATGCAATCACATTGTGCAAGAATTTGGAGGCCCTGGGTTTGGCTTATGCGATCGCGGAGCATTGGTTGCGATCTCATAGAAGGGTCGCCTGGGCAGTGAAGTGTTTTAAAACGGGTTTTGGCTCATTTTTATCTCAAATCTTTCATGGGAGCCGATTTTGGAGCAACTTTGGAGTGTCATTTTCATCACCAAGCAGGAGGTAAGTGATTTCTACTAGTTTTAAGTAATACAAGGTTTATATATGGATTTAGATAAGGAAATTTGTAGAATTTTGGGGATTTTGAGGAAGACCTAGAAAATTCGTATTCTTGGTTGACAACGATTTTGGGTATGAAATTAAGAGAAAATCGTATATTTGAGTTCGTGAGTTCATGGGTAGACTTTATCTTCGAAAATTTTTGAAATCCGGGCACGTGGGCCCGAGGGCAATTTTGTCAACTTTTTGATCGGGGTTAGGAATGTTTATAAATTGGATTGTAATAAGTAATTGAACATATATTAATGGATTTGCATAATTATTGACTTGTTTTGGAGCATTGTGCATCGATTCGAGTCTTCGGAAGAGTGTGGAATACCGGTTATGGATCTTCGGAGCGAGGTAAGTCTCCTTTCTAACCTTGTAAGAGGGAATTGTCCCCATATGGGAGTTAATTGGTTATATGCTCCAATTTGTGGGGTCTACATACGCACGAGGTGACGAGAGTCCTTGCGTAGCTACTATTATGCTATTGTCCGGGTAGTCTAGGACCCAAAAACATGTTATACTTGGAATATCTGTAATCTTGTTGGCAGTTGAATTGCTTAAATCTTATCGAATTGGTAAATGAATTTCTAAAAGGATTAAACTTCTTTTTCTTAAATCACTAAAAGAGAATTGACTTTTATTTGGATAAATGTTCCCCGATAAATTCTTAATTTGCTGTTTGAGCATGTATCTCTATGTGTACCTGCGTCGAATGCATGATTCGCGAGCAGGGTGTTTGTTTATTTTGTGTTGACCGCGTCGCATGGATAATTCATGAGCAAGGTAATAGATGCATCTATGGTTCGCGCCGTTCGACCCTCGATACTGCACATTTTACATTTATGTTGGATCGGGCCGTACGACCTCGGCATGATATGCACATGTTTGTATTGTTGCTTGAGATTTATAAATGTTGACATTTGCCTTTCCTGGCCGGAGATAAATTGATAAAGATAATGAAAAGTAAATCTTTGGAAATCCATTATTATTTGGGAAGATATTTACCTGCTATCTGGCTTTATGAATATAATTGTTGTTTTAATAAAATTCTCTGACCACCTCACATTTTTACTATATTATCATTGGACCACTAGTAAGTGTCGAAGTCGACCTCTCGTCTCTACTTCTTCGAGATTAGACGGGATACCCATTGGGTACACGTTGTTTTCATACTCATACTACACTTGCTGTGCATTTTTGTTGCACAGGTTCATATGTGGCTAGTGGCATAGAGGCATGGTTGATACGGAGACTTAAGTGAGCTGCATTTAGCGAGATGACCCACAGCCAGCAAAGTCCCCTTCAGTGTATTGTACTATATTTTCATTTCTATCCACTTGAATTCCAGATAGTTACTGTATTTTATTTCATTCCCTAGTAAATGCTCATGCACTTGTGACACCAGGTTCTGGGATGATTATGGGGTATTCTGTATTAACTTCTAGACATTCTTTTATTTATTTTGTAAAGATTATCTTTTACTAGTCAAATTGAAGGAAAATCATAGTTTTCAAAATTATTAAGATGAGAATTTAATTAAGTATTTTGGTTGGTTTGCCTGACAGCGGTGTCTAGCACCACCATGACCCTTAGTGGGTTTTTGGTCGTGACAACATGGCATCAGAGCACTAGGTTCCCTTAGGTCTCACGAGTCATGAGCGAGTCTAGTAGAGTCTTGCAGATCGGTACGGAGACGTCTGTACTTATCTTCGAGAGGCTACGGGGCTGTTAGGAGCACTTCCCTTCTTGATTTCCTCATCGTGCGACTTGATTCCTTGAGGCTTATGCCCTTGTTTCCTTCCTACTCTATCTTACGCGATGTGAACCACTTGTTATAAATCAAGAATTGAAGAATTGAAATGGTACTACAGATGTGGTGCGGGATGCTTCTCCCGGTATAGTTGGGTGAGCTATTGTGCCTTGCGGAAGGATTTTTCTATCATTTCGGCCCGATAGTTGTGTTTCTAAGAGCTTGGAGGCTATGCACATGTTGCTATGATGCTCGCGATTGGTTATCGCACAGTATTGACTTGATGGTAGGAGACTTGCCTATGTGTTGGGGCGGTGAATGAGTTGAAAGGAAATCTACTCAGTGGACGATTCAAAGATATGATATTTCACTTCCGGCGGAGGAAAAGCAACTGGTCTATGAATGTCCAGATTTGGGGTGATGGAGTAATGAGACTTGGTAATTTCGAGCGTGGTGGAATTTTTATCTGCGATGTAGCATCATCGTCCTTGATTGTATGTGTTAAGTTTGTCGGTGTTATGGTCTTCTACAATTCGCCCGTCGGGTAGGATATTGTGAAATAATATTGGAGAAATGACTGTTGGATATCGTGGGATGCGGTGGTTTAGGATTGAATCGGTGTTTCTAATGTCGACGACTCAAGAAATATGACCTCCGGAAAGGTTTAAAGTTAGTAGCGATTTGTGGGTTCAAGTGCTACGAAGATAGATTTTATTAGGGCAACAACTGAGCAGCAAAGGATGAGGAAGGACATTTGGGGAGTGTCAGGTGGTGGTTAAAATTTCTAGAAGGCCAGGTATAAGAATCAAAGGTCGAGTGGTCGATTAGAAGGGTGAGTTCCGCCAAAGTGGGAGAGTGGCGGAGTTGTATATGGGCTTTGTGTTAGGATGACTATGCACCTTAAGGAGAGTTTGGAACGACTTGGAAATTTTAGTGATCGATGATATGGGTTTACAGATCTAATTTGAAGTATGGGCTATCATGCGGTAAGAGATTTGATATAACAGAAAGAAGATACTTGAAATGAAGAAGGATACGACATAACTTTGAATTGGAAGGATGTTGTCGCACATTTAATTGATGTCCACGAGGGGTGAATGGACTTGTGCAACTAGAGAGTGAGCCCGTACTCAGGTTGGTTATTGATGTCGTAGTGATTGTGCCCCGTGTAGCAGTGTTGGAAGATGTTGGGAAGTGATTTCCGCAGGTGGGTTATTCCCTGTGAGCAGGTTAGCGGTCGTGTGGTTGGAGAGGCTTCTACGAAGAATTTTATTGATTGTACAGAAAAGAGGTCGGTCGTGCGAATGTGGCTGATGATTCAGAGTATAAAAAGGGGTTTTACAAGAAGATTCCGAGAATTTTGGCGGTTGATTGCGCATGGTTATGTTAATAAGAGATAAAAATCCCAGTGAATTCCAGAGTTGTGTAATAGTGGCTTCGATCTAAGTAGGAGAGTCTCACCGTCTATGATTGGATTACATGGTTAACTACTTGCGAGGTTTCTGGTTATTAGTATGCTGATGGGTTATTTTAGCTACAGGAAAAGAACATAAATGGTAATTTGAGCAAAAGAATTGTTAAAGGTGTGTTATGGTTAGCCTTATTGGCTCACGTTCAGGCTTGGGGAAGGATTCGAGATTTATGCCTTGTATAGGTGCGGGTTTCAAGGGAAGTGATTCTGTAAGGTGCTTTGCCGAGAGGGTATTCATGTGCTAGAAGATTCATGGAGTCGATTATATTTGGGGCCAAGTTAGAGCGGGTGGCTCTCAACAACAGTCCTAGTGGATTCAAAGGGTAAAGTGTGGTACCTAATAATTTCGAGCCTATAGGTACGGTTAAAAATCAAGCTTTTGCAGCGGCTTATGAGAAGAGGCCCATAATGTTCTATGATGTTTTGACTTGCAGTGTAGCATTTGGGAAGTATGAAATGGTTCATGGGATTTGAGATAACATGGTCTCGTGATTCAAGGTCACTCGAGATGAGTGCGGATGGAGTGTAGTATGTGTTGAATGGAGTTATTATCATTTCTAAGGCAATCAAGGATAAATTGGAAATAAGATAGGTTGGTTAGCCATAGTTGAATTGGCATATTGCTGGTAGTGGTTAGTTCCTTTAGCGTGATCAAGTTATGCAAGTGATTTGTGATGGTGCGTGTGAGGCTTGTCAGCCGCCGTAATTGATATTATTCAGAAATATTCTTATACTATAGCCTGTCATGTGTAGGCGGATCCCGGAAGGGCTATGGTGGCTTAGACCACTACTTAGAAATTGGCATATTTTGCGGTTATGAGAATTCACTTGTGTGTTGCTATGGTTCTCCTGAAATGAGCTAAGTGAAAAGTTTCTATATGATGAAGTATTAATCTATTAGTGATTCTGGAGTTATGATGAAGATCGTGTTCTATCGTATATTGGCACGTTGGGTGAAGGGAGGGGTATGGAATTCGAAGTGAGGACCAAGGTTGCAGTTCGGTATTGGCGAGAATGTCACGAGCTCGGATGAGCAGGAAAAGAGTTTCGATGTTTAAAGTAAGTTGGTATTGTCTTCAGCGTCACCTGAGATCGGTGTTTTTATGAAAAAAGATTTGCATCCTGGTTAATGATTCTTGATATGCTTTACAACATTAGTATGACCGGTGGTATAGATGTGCAAACTCGTTATCTAGTGTGGAAGGTCGTGGGAGCGTATCTCACGGGAAGATTGTATAAGTGTGACATGTAGTCACTTGATTGATTAAAGATTTCAACCAAGTATGAAGATCGTGGTAATATCACTAATTCGAGAATTTATGCTTGGAGGGTACTCGACTTATTGGGTTGTGGACCGTAGAGGATTGCCCCGGTTATGATGGTTGTTCTTGTGTGTTATGAGAAAAAGGGGGTGATTATGGACCCATGAAAGGTTATTGGCCTAGTTCGGTGTGATCAGAATCAGCTTGAGGTCTGTGGATGGATTTAAATGTGAATATGGGCTCTATATCAGGCCAGATGTGTTCAATTCAGCAATGCGCTCCTTATGGAAGGGTAGTCGGGGTGTTATTTCGTCGCCAGCTATTTCATGAAATGATGTATTGCGCTGTGTGAGTTGTAAGACGTCTTGGTGAATTTCTTATGTATTGAGGTTCCGCGTAGTGATGCTTTTATATGAGCAGAATGACTCTTGAGATTCAGATCGTATATCGCACCTCAGTTGTGCTTGAGTTCGTAGCTTATAGTGCTATATGTCTCCCCAGGGATGGTATTATGCACTTAGCATGCTTGTGACCGACATTCGGTATTTTGTTGTAGTGAGCAATCTAGCTTGGTGTGTATCTCCTTATGTGAATTTTATGTGTGGATCGGGTGGCACACCGCTATGGGCATGTTGTTTGGATCGGGTTGCGCACCGCAACAGTGTGATGTTGAGTACAGTTCCCCGTATCTGTTTTTATGTGTTTGTCTCCTATTTTTCTGAGGAAAGCTCATATTAGCTATGTGCCCGCATCGCATGTATGATTTGTGAGCGGGGTGTCTATTCAATTATGTTGACCGCGTCGCATGTATGATTCGCTAGCGGGGTAATTGAATTTCCTTTTCAGAGTTCGTTTTCCTTTTGTATCGCGTTCGAATTGGTAGCCTATTAGCGCATTGTGGAATCATATGATACTTTTGGTCATGTTTGGGTGGCTTAATGCCTGAGCGGTTCGTACTGGGTGAGACGAGATCATTGGATTTAGGATCAGTGCAATCTGATTATATGAAGTATATTAAGGAGCTAAGACCATTATTTGGTTTAGAATGAGGTGATGGTTCTTGTCAGGAGTATAGACCCAATGATTTATTGATTCGGTAGTTGGCTATGAATTTCTACACACCTCTTCCATCTTGGCGGTATTGTAAAAGTTAGAGCAAGGCCTATGTATGCCATGAGGTGCAATGGGAGCATCAGATTCATGGAATTTCGACTAAATGGATCAGAGAATGTTATTGTGGTCCTATGAGTAAAGTGGTGTAGGGTGTGAATTCAGCTAAGGTATGCAGTCATGTTTTGGTGCTGCGTGTAGCTATTAATACGGTGAGCGTATGTTGGAACAAGCCTGACAGAGAATTCCGGACGTTGGAATTTGGCTATAAGCTTATTTGCTTGAATAAAAGGGAATATCTTCAGAATTGATCACGCTAATGTGCTCAACTGGGTTGTAGTAGCATGAGTAAGTGCATGAGGTGTTAAATAGTGATTTCGGGCAACCTTAGCGTAGTTCCTAGCACGTTCGAGGATGAACGTATGTTTAAGTGGGAGAGAATGTAATGACCCAACTGGTCGTTTTGAGATCTAGTGTATCGTTTAGCAGTTTGAGGCCACAAGCAGCTTCACTTCAGGTATTATGACTTGTGCACACGGTCGGAATGGAATTCCGGGAAGTTCGAAGTTGATTTGGAAAGGGAATTCTCATTTCGGAAGCTTTAAGTTGAAAGAATTGACTAAGATTTTTGAGTAAAGGACCTCGAAATCGAGATTCGAAGGTTCCAGCAGGTTCGTATGATGATTTCAGACTTGGCCGTATGTCCGGACTGGGTTTTGGAAGACCCGGGAATGTTTTGGCGCCTATTGTGGAAGTTAGCATTTTGGAAGAAATTTCATATGTTTGGGTTGAAGTGCATTTTAGTGTTATCGATGTCCGTTTGGGATTCCGAGTCTGGGAATAGCTCCGTATGGTGATTCTGGTATTGGGAGCGCGATCGGAAGTGAATTCGGAGGTCCGTAGGTCATTTTGGAGTCATTTGGCTAAAGATAAAAATTTGAAGGTTTTTGGGAAGTTTGACCGAGAGTTGACTTTTTGATATCGGGGTCGAATTTTGATTCTAGAAGTTGGAGTAGGTCCGTAATGGCGAATATGACTTGTGTGCAAAATTTGAGGTCAATCGGACGTGATTTGATAGGTTTAAACACCGAAAGTTGAAGTTTGAAGTTCTAAGTTCATTAAGCTTGAATCGGGTTACGATTCATGATTTCGATGTTGTTTGAGGTGATTTCAAGGCTCGACTAAGTTCGAATGAGGTATTAGGAGTGGTTGGTAGGTTTGGTTGAGGTCCTGGGGGCCTCGGGCATGTTTCGGATGCTCAACGGGTCAATTCTTGCCTTGTGAGGATTGCTGGTTTTCTGGTATGAGTGCAGCAGATTTTTACTCTATGCGATCGCATAGAGCAAAAGTTGGAGGCAACTGGTATTGGCTTATGCGATCGCAGGGGTGTTTGTGCCATCGCGTACAGGAAGAAATTGGAGGTTGTTGGCTTTGGCTTATGCGATCGCAGGGGTATGTATGTGATCGCATGGTGCAAGAATTTGGAGGCCCAGGGTTTGGTTTATGCGATTGCAGAGCATTGGTTGCGATCACATAGAAGGGTCGCCTGGGCAGTGAAGTGTTTTAAAACGGGGTTTGGCTCATTTTAATCTCAAATCTTTCACGGGAGCCGATTTTGGAGCAACTTTATAGTGTCATTTTCATCACCAAGCATGAGGTAAGTGATTTCTACTAGTTTTAAGTAAATACAAGGTTTATATATGGATTTAGATAAGGAAATTTGTAGAAATTTGGAAATTTTGAGGAAGACAAAAAAAATTCGTATTCTTGGATTTTGACAACGATTTTGGGTATGAAATTAAGAGAAAATCATATATTTGAGTTCGTGAGTTCATGGGTAAACTTTATCTTCGAAAAATTTCGGAATCCGGGCACGTGGGCCCGAGGGCAATTTTGTCAACTTTTCGATCGGGGTTAGGAATTTTTATAAATTGGATTGTAATAAGTAATTGAACATATATTAATGGATTTGCATAATTATTGGCTAGTTTTGGAGCATTGTGCATCGATTCGAGTCTTCGGAAGAGCGTGGAATGCTGGTTATGGATCTTCGGAGCGAGGTGAGTCTCCTTTCTAACCTTGTAAGAGGGAATTGTCCCCATATGGGAGTTAATTGGTTATATGCTCCTATTTGTGGGTGCTACGTATGCACGAGGTGACAAGAGTCTGTGCGTAGCTACTATTATGTTATTGTCCGAGTAGTCTAGGACCCAAAAGCATGCTATATATTTGGAATATCTGTAATCTTGTTGGCAGTTGAATTGCTTAAATCTTATCGAATTGGTAAATGAATTTCTAAAATGATTAAACTTCTTTTTCTTAAATCGCTAAAAGAGAATTGGCTTTTATTTGGATAAATGTTCCCCGATAAATTCTTAATTTGCTGTTTGAGCATGTATCTCTATGTGTACCTGCGTCGCATGGATGATTCGCAAGCGGGGTAATAGATGCATCTATGGTTCACGCCGTTCGTCCCTCGGTAGTGCACATTTTACATTTATGTTGGATCGGGCCGTACGACCTCGGAATGATATGCGCATGTTTGTATTGTTGCTTGAGATTTATAATTGTTGACATTTGCCTTTACTGGCTGGAGATAAATTGATAAAGATAATGAAAAGTAAATCTTTGGAAATCCATTATTATTTGGGAAGATGTTTACCTGCTATCTGGCTTTATGAATTATAATTGTTGTTTTACTAAAATTCCCTTACCACCTCACATTTTTACTATATTATCATTGGACCACTAGTAAGTGTCAAAGTCGACCTCTCGTCTCTACTTCTTCGAGATTAGACAGGATACCCATTGGGTACACGTTCATATTTTTGTTGCACAGGTTCATATGTGGCTAGTGGCTTAGTGGCATAACGATATGGTTGATACGAAGACTTAGGTGAGCTGCATTTATCGAGACGACCCGCAGCTAGTAGAGTCCCCTTCAGAGTATTGTACAGTATTTTCATTTTTGTCCACTTGAATTCCGGACAGTTACTGTATTTTATTTCATTCCCTAATAAATGTTCATGCACTTGTGACACTGGGTTCTGGGATGATTATGGGAAATTCTGTATTAACTTCTAGATATTCTTTTATTTATTTTGTAAAGATTATCTTTTACTAGCCAAATTGAAGGAAAATCATAGTTTTCAAAATTATTAAGACGAGAATTTAATTAATTATTTTGGTTGGCTTGCCTGACAGCGGTGTCCGGTGCCATCACGTCCCTTTGTGGGTTTTGGGTCGTGACAGAGTAGAGACCCTATGTTGGAAAAACGACTAGGGAGTGGAGACCTTATGTCTAAAATAAAATCAACTAGTGAGTGGAGACCCTATGTCTAAAATAACTTTAACTAGGGAGTGGAGACCCTATGTTGGAAAAGCAGACTAGGGAATGGAGACCCTATATCTAAAATAACTTCAACTAGGGAGTGGATACCCTATGTTGGAAAAGCGACTAGGAAGTGGAGATCCAATGCCTAAAAATAAAATCAGCTAGGGAGTGGAGATCCTATGTTGGAAAAGTAGACTAGAGAGTGGAGATCCTATGTCTAAAATAACTTCAACTAGGGAATGAAGACCCTATATTATACAACCGACTAGGGAGTGGAGACCCTATGTCTGACAATAAAGTCAACTAGGGAGTGGAAACCCTATGTTGGAAAAACGCAGCGAGGGATTGGAGACCCTACGCTACCATGAATTTGAACTTTCTTTCTTTTTTTGTTGCTGTTGTAGAGCTATTTTAGTCTCCGCGTGATTTCCTTTTGGTTGCACCTGCTTCTTGCAAGGTTTCTTTGGATTGCACCGGTTTTCTATTTTTCAAACAAAGAACAATTTGTCAGTTTGAAAAGGTGGCTGGTTTTGCACCTTGAGTGTTTCAGTCACTTGATCTTGGCCGGCTTCTTTGACGATGATTTCACTGCCACTGGTTGTTTCCTGAAGACCAATTTCCTTTCTGGCCCCGGAGAACCTTTGGCTTTTCAAACCTTGCCATGACCGTTTGGTCACGTGGGACCTAACCTTTTTTAACTTTGTTTTGCCTTAGTGGGCATTTCAGTCTGATTTCCTTCGTTCAATTTTTAACTTCAAAGAATTGGGGAATATTTGGCTTTTCCAACCTTGCCAAGATGGCTAGTCGTGTGAGACTCAACCTTTTCAAATTCATTTTCTCCCTTGTAGGCATTTCAATTTGATTTTCTTCTTTTGAGAGCTTTTGATTTCGAAGCATCGACTACTACGGCCAGTCGGGGTCAACTTGATGCCCCTATCGAGGCTGGGTACCTTTTTTGCAAATTAGCTCGTATCAAAGGAGAGCCTTGTAAATCAGTCTTACCATCCTTTCTTTGTCTTAGTTTCGGAACAGAGTTAGACCGAAAGGGATTCAAAGAAAACAAACAATGGAATGGAGAATGAGTTTAAACAAGAAGTGTCCCTTTCGGGGAATGGAAAGGACTTATCTGGAGTACATACAGACTTCAATGAACATGACATGCTTTTTGGACTGTATGCCTGATCCGTTTAAACCATTCAACTCTTAGAAATTCATCACAATTTTTGCCTCAAAATCGAGAAACCTTGCCAGGACTCTGTCGATGCCCTAGCTGTGAAGACCATCTTTTCAATCAATGTTGCCTTTTGCGGGATTTCACCAACTGGTCTTTCTCATTTATCTTCTCACCATCGCTTTATAGTGCTCTTTGCGAGTTTTCACTAACAAGACTCTCTTATTTGTATAGTCTCTACTTACCATCGTCTTACGGTGTCCGTGAGGGTTTTCACCGATAAAACTCTCTCATTTTATTTCTCTCATTCGATTGCATCAGATCCAAGTAACTATATCCTACCATTTCGAACCTCTTTGCCACTTGATCGAAAGGACTTTAACAGGGTTTTGTGGTAAAAAGCATTTGGATTGAATTACAACTTTGAAACCTTTTAGGCGAAACCATCGCTGAATCATTATAACATCTACCCCAATTTTGCTTTTGGGGGTATTTAGATTTTTGTTTTGGTGTGACTGAACCCCAGAGGGGCTGGCTACGAATCCTTTTGGAATCAAGTTGAACGTAGTTCAAGAAACTTTGTTTTTGATTTTCTTTTCTTTTGCTTTTTTTTCTGTTTTGTTTTCTTTTCTTTTTCCTTTTTTTCTTTTTTTTTTTCATTTTTTATTTCATTTTCTTTTTGTCTACTTTTTTTTAACACTCTCAGATTCCAAAGAGGGTAATTAAAGAAAAGTACCCATCTCAAAGTGTTTGCAAAGGGTTGATAGTATTTTGGTAGCGAGAATGAAAGTTTTCTTCATTCCAGCAGGAGAACATTAATGTTATAGAGGATCCAACATAGTACCTTTTGACTGCACCTGCGTTGATAGTTGGTTTAGGGCATTTTCTTCAATGTGTCCCAAGTACAACGCTCTCTTTTGGCAGTACTCTTGTTGCAATGTATGGACCTTTCCAATCTGGAGCCAATTTTCCTTTAGTTGTTCCAATTCTTTGTTTTATTTCCTTAAACTTATCTTCATTGCATTCTTATTCTTGATTCATTATTTCGAAGTCTGATAGCATTTTAGGATCTAGGCATGAAGTCCACAATCATGTCATGTTATTGAAATCTGCATTTAACTTAACTAAAAAGAGAATAAGAGAAGTGACAAAATTAAGAAAAGAGACATTCCTGGACAATGAAATATTAATTTCATTTGATTTTTGTTCTTTTTTATTATTATTTCGATTGATTTATTTTGAATTTTAAAGATAGAAGAGTTTATATCGGAAAGTAAGACAATAAAGTAAAACATCCGGATCATACCCCGAGATAATCTGGACGCAAAAGGATAGCAAGACTGGCTACCGAGACTCGTGTCTGATGGGGAACTTCAGGCTTGATAGCCGTTTTTAGCTTTTCTTCTTCACGGCAATGGCTGCAATGGCCTTTAGTGCAGGATCAAATTCCTCATCTTCACAAATTATTCCGACTATTGGCCCGGTGTTGTGAGCAGGCAACAGATTGTTCGTCACATCAGGAGTCTCTTCGTCCCGAAAAATGATTCTTTTAGCTTCAATCAAGTCTTCAACTGCCTTTTGAAGGGTCTGACGGTCCTCCGTACTGTGTCCCACTACTACAGAGTGGTATTCACATATAGCATCAGCTTGGTGCGAGAGGGACTCGGTGTTCGGCCGGTTTGGGGCCACTGGTTGCAATAGATCTAACCTGATTAGCTTTTGGAACAAGCTTGAATACGATTCACCAACAAGGGTGAACTGTTTCTTTCTAAAAGGCTCTCTTGGGCGAGAATTGTACTCTGGGACATTTGGTTGGGGATTATATGGTGCTTGGTAAGGATGGGCATTTTTGGGAGGTGGAACTCGATTTTGTGTATAATGTTGTGGCTGCGTGTAAGGTTGCACGTTCATCACCGCATAGGGAGGTGGTGCCACGACATAAGTAGCATCTTGAAGGGGATAATAGTGTGGTAGGTCCTTAGGAAGCACATATGATTAGTTGAATGACCTGCGGGCCCCCTCGAGCTCGAAGCCATCATGGCTCCCTCTTCTCTTCCATTTCTATTCATCAAACCCTCCGAACCATTCTGATTCGCCTGTGATATGGCCTTAAAAGTAGCATGACTCAAGATTCGACTTGTTTTTAAACTGTTTTCAACCATTTCTCCAATTTTGATAGCCTCGGCGAGCGGCTTACCCATAGCGGACATCATGTTCTGGAAGTAGTCCGCCTCTTGGGCCTGTAGAAAGACCGCAACAATTTCTGTTTCGTCCATTGGAGGCTTTACCCTGGCAGCTTGCTCACGCCATTTGTAGCATATTCGCAGAAACTTTCCACATTTTCTTTTCAAAATTGGATAGAGAGTTTCTGTCGGGAGCGATGTCCACATTATATTGGAACTAGCGGACAAAATCTCAAGCCAAATCATCCCACACGTGCCAATGGGTAATTTCTTGTTCCGCATACCACTCAGAAGCGATTCCGGTGAGGCTCTCCCCAAAATAGGTCATTAGCACCTCCTCTTTTCCACCAGCACCCCTTAGCGGGTACAGTACCATTTCAGATGAGCGATCAGATCTCCGTGCCTGTCGTACTTTTCAAATTTTGATGTTTTGAAGCCAACCGACAAGTGGACATGGGGAAACATACACAAGTCGAAGTAGGAGACACTCTTTTGGCCACTCAGACCTTGCATGTTTTTTAGGCTCTGTTCCAGGATCTTCATCTTCCGAGGCATTTCCTCATGCTCGGGATTCTTGACAACTTTTTCTTGCCCAACCGAGAAATCACATTTCCAAGGTTGAGTAAATAAGTATGGGGTCACATGTGTTATTTCTGGTTGCAACTGTAGACCCTGAAAGATGAACATTGGAGGCTCAACATGCGACCGTAGTAAATTTGGTTGTGTTGTAGTGCAGACTGGTGCTGTAGAGAACATTGCTAGCAGTGCCTTTGAGGCCGGCGCCTGGGGGCGAACCACCGAAGGCATTCAGGGACCGTTAAGCGGCATTGAAGGGTACCTGCATGGGATGAACAGGTTGGCACAAGGGCGTTAGTAGCCTCACCTGACCTGGGAATCAACTCAGAGAACCCAGGGATTGCATTTGGCGGTTCCCTACCATTAGACCAGGCATCCCATATTTCCTATATGCGGAGACGCAACATCCTATTCTCTTCAGCAGCTGCTGATTCTGGTTGTGAAATAGTCGGTGTTGGGCTATCCTCAGTATCAATAATTGGTAGATGACTTTCGGAAGCCATAGGAACCTTTTCTTTGGATCTTGTGAAGTAAGGATAGGAAACAAGATTACCAACAAAACCAACCACCTGAACAGAACCTGGCTAATTTGCACACCCAACAACCTTGTTAGTTTTGAAATGCTTAACATATAGGAAATCGCACGTTGGGATGCAATGCACCTAAAAAGTTAAATGCTTCTACCATGTGTTTGACGGTTGCATGTTTCATCCCGGCCTTAACTAATCCTTTTTCACTGTGTACCTCTTTTCTTTCATTTTTGCCTCTCTTTAATCACTTATTTCTGTCGCTCTTTTATTTTTTTGGCACTCTTTTTTTTGTCACTCTTTTATTTATTTTTTTGTCGCTCTTTTTTTTCTTTTTATTTTTGTCACTCTTTTTCTTTTTTGTTTTCACTCAATTTGTTTTCTTTTTTTATTTTATTTATTTTTCACTCAATTAATTTTATGGATATGATTGAATCCAATGGGGATTGCATATATATCATGATGTCGCATAAATCAGATCATTACATAGTTCAGGAATATCAGGAACGGAGTAAATAAACTAACTCTCTCTTCTTTTTTAATTTATTCAAACCCATTTTTAATATGAAAATCAGTACAACAAAAGCTCCTAACAAGAAAAATAGTTTCGATTTTGGATTTTGATATTTTTTTTTTCTGAAAGAAAGACTTTAAAATTTTCTTTCGAACAATGGGAATTTAAAAAGTAAATAGAAAATATTTTTGTTCGAATTTCCATTCGTTTTCTCTTTTTCTAAAGAAGAAAGAAACTATTTTTTGGATTTTAAATGTTGCCTCTGAATTTTTAAAAGAGGGAATTTTAAGAAAATATTTCGGATTTTTGAGATTCTTTTCTCTTTTTTTTTTCTTTTTTCTTTTAATGAAAGTACTTCCAAAGAAAAGCGAAAATATTTTTGGACTTCAAAATTTTTTTTTCAATTTTTTATGGCATTCATGAAAGAAAGACTTCTAAAGAAGAAAAAATAATATTTGGATTTTTGTTTTTATTTTTTTTTTTGAAAAAAATACTTTAAAATAAAGGAACCCCGTATTTTGGATTTTGATTTTTTGAATTTTTTTTCTTTTTTTTTGAATGAAAGACTTCTACAAAGAAAATATTTTTGGGTTTAATTTTTTTTTCGGTAAGGAAAGACTTCTAAAGAAGGAATTAAAAAAAAAATATTTTTATTTGAATTTTTTTTAATTTGGGGCCGGAATCGATGAGGTTTGCCTACGTATCTCATATCCGGTGAGAATCAGACCCGCATAGTTCAGTCAGTTTTGAAGGAACGGAGGGAACAAGAATTTTGAAAATATTTTTTATTTTTTTTTTCTAAATTTCGGCCGAGTTTCAAAAAATTTCAAATTCCTACATCTCCCATTTTTTTCTCTTTTTTATTTTTTTTATTTTCTTTACCTATTCTAGAAGCCAGTCAACATGCAAGCCGAAACAAACAGATATGCAAGTAGCACGTAAGATGTATCAGGATAGCCTTTTAATTTGGGTACACCTGTCCTTGACGAACCCAACCCCTGTGTTGAGTCCCCAAAGTCAAAAACACGTGATGCAAACAAACGTACCTACTAGGGATCCGACATGAGGTTATATCATTCTAGGTTTGAGTCCTGGGTGCGTTGTTCTAGACCTGGCTTACCCGAGCGGACAACTTGAGCCGAGGGGAGGCAACGTACTGGGAACCAAAAGGCCATCCGACTTTGTAACTGATCGATCCTCGTTCTAAATTAGGGTATGACACTAACAAAAAAGAAGTCACGCCAGCGTGCACTTTCCAGAAGGTTTAAAAGACTCAGATAGAAGAAGGGTTTCGTAACACTTTTATGTACAGTTCAAACAATATCAAAGCGGTAAAAAGCAGCATTTAACACATTAGGCTCAAACACGTAAAAATCAGATAATAAACAAAAACCAACTATAACAGTTATTCTAAGATCGAATTCTGAACCCTGAACCAGAGATTCTAGGTTCATTCCCCAGCTGAGTCGCTAGAGCTGTCACACCTCCTTTTTCCCGAGGGGATAGGGAGTTTTTCTAATTAAAGTGAAATTATTTGAAATGGGATTATTTATTTATTTTAGAGTCACCACTTGGGATAATTATTATGGTCTCCCAAGTTACCGGTTCATTTTAAATCCCAAATCGAAGAAATTGACTCTGTTTTATGGTCCGCGAACACAGAAGACCGAGTAAGAAATTTTGTTAACCCGGAAGAAACGTCACGTGAAATGCATCCGCGATCTACAACACGCTGATTTTATTATTGTTCGAAGTTGTAGTCTAGTCGCGTAAAACGCACACTCGAATTGGGATTTACGTATCATGAATATGCTACGGGAACCGTACCCATAGTCACGATGATTTATTTAAACGTGCCTAATGCAAACTACGAACGTTCATAAATTAAGGAACTTTTGATTGTTAACGAGTCGGGATGGGTTAGGACAGTTTATTTGGATCAATGAGTTTTTTATATTTATTTTTTTTTAAAAATAATTGGATTTATCTTTTCGTTTAACCTTCATTGGAAATTGCCCAAAATGATGTGTGATTTTAATTATATTATAAGTGAGTCCGAAACCTAAATGCCAATATTTTGGACTCAAAACACATTTCTACAGCGTAAAAAAAGTTACTTTTCTATATAAAACGTGATATTTTATCGCGTTTTACTTTAACGGAATTTTAGTCGTTAAAGAAAAGCGCGGTATAATACCGCATTTTATATAGAAAAATGCGGTATAATACCGTGTTTTACCTATTAAAATAAAACGCCCATCTTCTTCCCCACGACAGAAACAGAAACGACCCCCTCCATTTTAAAAAGAAATTAGCGCCCCCATCCCCCAACATTTTCTCCAAAACAAATCCGAGTGGACCCACCCTTCACACAAAAAGTTAAAATTGTAGGTCCCGCATACAATCCAAGCCTTCTATTGTTGTGGTTTCCTCGTTTCGGGTTCAAAATTTCAATTTTCCGAGTTTTCTAAAAACATAAATCGAGGTATTCCGATTTAGTTTATATCGAAACTCATATAATAATGCATATTAGTTGTCTTGAATGTGTTTTCATGTTGTTTTGTGTTTTGTTTGCGATTAAATTAGTATGTTATTTTTATCCGGATTAAATTATTAGTATTTAAAAAAATAGTTAAAAGTTGAGAAATAATTTTCTTGTTAATAAAGATGTTCATAAATTTCTTTTACTGTTTTATATGTAATTTCGTGAATGTTATGCTATTAAAATATGTTTATTATTTTTATTTAGTTTAGATTATTTATTTGGTTAAAGACTAGTGCCCTTATAGCGTAGTAAAATATAGAGCCTTATAGCGTAGTAAAATATAGATCCTTTTAGCGTAGAATCTCTGTAGTTTAAGTATCTACTAACTACAAACTCTGTCCAATTACAATTTATAAAAATTAATTATTTAATTTATAAAAAAACACATAATTATGTAAATATTAAAATTGACAAACATAAGAATTCAGGTATATACTCTATCCAATTAAAAATTAATTATTTAATTTTCAAAACAAACATACAAAATTATGAAAATATTGAAATTGACACACGTAAGAATTAAGGAAAGCTTGGGGCTATTCGGCCTCAAATACCGAGCGTGGAACTCATAGATATATATATATGATGTCCAATTAAAAATTAATTATTTAATTGATAAAATTAACAAAATTCTAAAATATTGAAATTGACACACATAAGAATTCAGGATAGCTTGGTACTTCTGGGCCTGAAATATCGAGCCTGGAACCCATAGATATATACTATGTCCAATTAAATAATTAAATATTAATTATTATAACACACACACAATTATGAAAAATATTGAAATTGACATACATAAGAATTAAGGAAAGTTTGGGGCTACTCGGCCTCAAATGTCGAGCATGGAACTCATAGATATATATATATATGCTGTCCAAACAAAAATTAATTATTTAATTTATAAAACTAACAAAATTCTCAAAATATTGAAATTGACACACATAAGAATTCAGGATAGTTTGGTGCTGCTGGGCCTCAAATATTGAGCTTGGAACACATAAATATATACTATGTCCAATTAAATAATTAAATATTAATTATTATAACAGACACACAATTATGAAAAATATTGAAATTGACATACATAAGAATTAAGGAAAGCTTGGGGCTACTCGGCCTCAAATATCGAGAGTGAAACTCATAGATATATATATATATATATATATATATATATATATATATATATATGTTATCCTACAAACATAATTAATTATTTAATTTTAAAACTAACAAAATTCTAAAAATATTGAAATTGACACACATAAGAATTCAGGATAGCTTGGTGCTACCGGGCCTCAAATATCGAGCTGGAACCCATAGATATATACTCTGTCCAATTAAATAATTAAATATTAATTGTTATAACACAAACAAAATTATAAAAAATATTGAAATTGACACACATAAGAATTCAGGATAGCTTGGTGCTACTGGGACTCACATATCGAGCCTGGAACCTATAGATATATACTCTGTCCAATTAAACAATTAAATACTAATTATTATAACACAAACACACAATTAATATTGTTTAATTTATAGTAGACGACATGGACGTGCCGCCTGTGCATCCTGGACCTTTCTCGGATAAGATATTAGTGTTACAGGGCGATCATAGGTCCTCCTACGTATGGGCGGGAGAGCTAGTGGAGCAGACTCTCCGGACCAGGAGAGTGAACGACGTGTGAGACTTTATGAAGGGCAGAGATTTCCATCCCCGTGTAGTCCAGCGCCATGCGTGATACGGTTTTCCATAGGATTTTTTAGATTGGGCGGTTGCAGCTCGACTGGTCTCAAATCACGACCTTAATAAAGCGGTGGCGACCCGAGACATACATTTTCCACCTGCCCATTAGCGAGGCCACCATCACGCTTCAGGATGTTCAGGTTTTATATGGGCTGCCTGCTGATGGACTGGCCGTTGTACTACCTCAGTATATGAGATCTATGTCGCGTGCCCAGTATTTGGACTTGCTGCAGTAGTTCACTGGTTTCAGGCCACAGGGTGAGGTTGCAGTTTTAGGGGGCAGTCGTATTTCTGTGACAGCTATTAGACAGCATTTGGAGGTATTGCACCTCGACATCACCGGCGAGACAGATGATCTACATATTCACCGGTACACGAGGTTGGCGTTGCTCCTTCTTTTTAGGGTGTCTTGTTCCCGAACAGTTTGGGAAATCTAGTGAGTATGCGATTTCTACATCATCTTCACCAGCTAGATCAGTTACCAGTATAGTTGGGGTGCTGCTGTTCTCGCTTACCTATACAGGAGTATGTGTCGGGCAAGCATGGGCACCTAGAGCGACGTATGCGATTTTTTTGCCGCTTCTACAGGTGACAACATATTCAAATACTCTATTCATTACTTCCAATTCTATATAGTCAAAATGACTATTAAACTTTACGTCAACCTTATATGTTAGGTTTGGGCCTAGGAGCGGTTCCTGCCGTTGCAGCCACCTCTTCCACCATTACTTCCGGATGCTTATCATAATCTCCCCCTTGTCAGGGATGCATTTGATATGCTGGAGGCCGTACAGGTAAATATGTACCTAAACTTACTTGTTATAAATTCACTTGTGTTGCGCATACTCACTTTTATGTTATTATTTGATAGTTCATCTGGACGCCATACAACACAACTTGGTAGATGGCCTGCCCGATTATTGCTCGGCTGGCTGACTGATTTGGAGCACTTCTGTCCCGCTGATGTGCCTCGATGTTGTGGAGCATCATGCTATAGAGCGGGTACTTCGCTAGTTTGACCATCCGCAGACTATACCGAGGGAAACTACATGGAGGCTTTACATTATCAGCGGGATGATTGTTCGAGGGTGGACGATGCATTTGTAGCATGGCTAGAGGCGCATGTCCATACTTGGGACCAGCGAGAGGACCTGATTCCGCCCCTACCTTCACAGATCTAGGCGGTGACTATTCAAATGTATACGTCTTGGTACCGTCGTATTACCCGACTGATGATCGGGAACCTCGTTCATCAAGTTGGCGGTCGGTACAGACCATACGCCGGGAGGCACGAGGCACTGGTATGTTTTTTTTGGAACCCATACTTATAACTGTGATATAGTATTTGTAATTAATATTTTAAATGTTGTGCAGGCTATTAGTCATCATTTATTCTACCAGTTGGGACTGCAGATGCAGCAGCATGCCGAGTGCTGACAATCCTACAGTCACTGAGTATGGCCGGCAGGTGATAGAGCTGGCTCTCCGGACACTACAGCGAGCCAGAGAGGATGAGAGGTTAGATCACACTGCTAATTTTGTGGTGCCAGAGCACCACCATCGGGGTAGTCCTGTCGCACGCCCGAGGGGACGGGCACGAGCCAAGGCTGCCCCACGAGGCAGGGGTGTCCCATAGGGTCGTGGGGGACAGTGATGAGGTGGTCCCCAGCAAGAGGCCGTTGCGGCACCTGATGAGGATCTTGGAGATGATCAGCCGGGTTACATCCCTCAGCAAGACGAGCCTTCTAGCAGCATGCCATCGTACAACCTTCAGCTGGAGCTGCCAGCATCATAGGTGACCCCGTCAAATCCGTTGTTGATCATGGGCACAAGCTTCACCGCAGATATAGAGCAGTTCTTTTCAGACCTATCGACCGCAACTAAGGATCGGTCGACCCGAGACGTGGATGGTGGGCGCAGGTTGAGTTTTGGCTCATTGTCGTCAGGTGCGGCAGATCTATCACAGGCGCAAGTATGTTTGTATTACTATTAAATTTTAATTTTTTTTTCTCAATGTTTTGCCATAAATTAATTTTTTATTTTCTCATTAAGGCTTCATCCCAGCCCGTCACAGAGGCCACTTTATGCAATAATGAGGACACCACGGATGCTTATATTCAGGAGCCAGACGATACCATGGTAAGAAAATATTTTTGACTTAACACGTACATTACTAATATACATTTTCATATACTAAACTTACTAATTGTTTTGTAGGTTGCTAACGGACCGATGGCCCCTTCTACCGATCATGCCAGCCCTACTGACGATCATGCTGCAGCGCATCCTCATATAAAGAGGCGACGTGATGAGGATGATATTGATAGTGTACCCGGGCGACAGGAGATGCGCGTTAGGTCAGCGACTGCATTGAAGCACATAGGTTGTGGGACACATTGATCACTTTTTTTTTTGTAAGAAAAGTGTAAATAATACATTATGTAAATAATAACAAGATTTTTATTTTAACAACAATTTTATTTTAACACAATTTGAACAATAATTTTATTTTAACACTACAACACAAACACAACAAACCTAACATAACTTAAATTCGGTACAACTAATGAAAACATATGACATGGGAAACATAAAGATACACTACTACTCTCAACACGTACATGTCATTGTTTAGTCACAACCGCCTAGTATTCTCTGCTTCAACCACTTAAATTTGTCCTCCAGCTTATTTCTTTCTTCTTTCACCTCCTTGAGTTTCTCCTTCAACTCCGCAACTTCTCGTTTGTATTGTCGTTCATATTCCCACTACTTCAAACACAAACAATGAAGATGCTGCAACTTTTCTTTGTAGTATTCGTGCTGACAGGGTTCATCAATCCATACCTCAAAATTGCAAACAGGTTCATCGGGATCCCTATAAAACTTGTTCATACATGCCCAGTTGCGGCGTCCAGCTTCTTCCCAACAGTCGTGCATCATGCATTTTTTGCCGCACTCGCACCTTGGGACATAAAGGGGTTCAGACATTTGTTAAAGCGTAAAGCAAAACCTTGTTTTTATGAAAATATTTGCTATTGGTTATTGTTAAGCGCAGAAAATAACTAGAATGCGCCCGTTATTTATAGGAAAGACAACACACAAAACGTAGTATTATACCGTGGTATACATATTCAATTTTTCTGAAACGAAACAGTTTTTGTGCAGTCGGTTCAGCTTTTCAGACCGACATGACAACACACAAAACGTAGTATTGTACCGCGCTATACATATTCAATTTTTCTAAAACGAAACAGCTTTTGTGCAGTCGGTCAGCTTTTCAGACCGAAAGATAACACACAAAATGTAGTATTGTACCGCGCCATACATATTCAATTTTTCTGAAACGAAACAGCTTTTGCGCAGTCGGTCAGCTTTTCAGACCGATAAGACAATACACAAAACGTAGTATTGTACCGCGCTATACATATTCAATTTTTCTGAAACGAAACAGCAATGTCTTGATTTATCCTTTATTATCTTTTATTTTCATATATGTTGCTTTAGTTATGGTTGTTGTGCTTTTATCTCTTCGAATATTATGTTATGAAATTTCAATCTTCAGATTGGTCTTCTTTACTAACACCAATAAGTTGAATATTGGAACTACCATATCATCATCCCAATTCAAAAGCTCATGTTAAAAAATAAGATGTAACAAGACAGTGGAACATAATTTTATTTGATAGATATTGCAACATAAACAACTACAGACACTTATTACATAAAAACATTACGAAAACAAAACACTAGGTGTATCCTTGATAGTTGGGTACATTCGACGAACTTGCACCAGGAGCTGAATTACCATCGCCACCCACACCAGCTGGAGGACATTTACGATAGCCATGTTCTGTTTGCGAGCATATGCCACATTTACGCGCATAAACGGTATCACCAACATACATTTGGTTCTGTATATGCATTCTCTTTTGCATTTGTAGCTTGCGTAAATAGTCCTTGTTAAACAACATTTTAAATGGTTCTGGCAGCCAATAATGCTCAGCACCCAATGGCTGCAACTGCCCACTGTATGTGTTTCCGTATGCAGCAACACTGTATTAGCTATCAACATAGTTGGTTGCCCCTAAACCAACTTGTTGAAAGCACTTCATGGCATGTGCGTATGGCATGTGGTAGATGGTCCATTTCCCACATGAACACAACCTGCGGGCTTCATTCACGATATGTAGAGTATTCCCCCGGTGTCCGAGGATAGCTGTGCGAACTTCAAAAATACCCCGGTCGTGATCGTACTGTAAATATAAATGTCAATGTGCTCGCCTCTTGTATTTCTTAAATCTTCTCATCGGTATTGGCATAAATTGAACATCCTTGTCCATCAATTCCGATGCAGCTCTATGCCTTTCAACAAACCTCTCCGTTATTTGTTTGAATGTCATCCGGACTATGGCAGTGACAGGCAATCCATGTGTAGACTTCAATAAGCCGTTGAATGACTCCGACACATTTGTAGTCAGGGCTCCCCATCATCTACCACTATCAGCATGCAATGTCCACTTGTGAAGCTCATATCCCATTAGCCAAGTATAGGCTCGTGGATCTAACTGTCGGATCACTTCCATGAGCCTCGTGAATTTGCACTGCTGGTGCTCAGTTGCAGCCATCCACATTAAATCATGCAAGGCCTTGTCGTGATATTTCTTCTGAAAATTGACTTTCAGGTGCCTCACACAGTAACGGTGGTATGCATAGGGTTCATGCCATTCAAGCAAATATCGTACAGAACTTAAAATACCACCATGCCGATCAGATATTAGACAAATACCTGAACGCTGTTTGACATCGTGCTGCTTCAAGTGTTTCAAAAAAGCGTTCACGTCTCTTCGCTTTTATTGGCACAAATGGCAAAAGCTAGTGGAAATATTCGTCCGTTGGCATCTACTACAAATGCGATCAAAAGCTTAATATCATACTTTCCATAGACATGGATACCGTCTATGAAAATTACCGGACGACAATGCACAAAACCATCAATTGCTGTTTTAAATGACCAGAACACATAGTTGAAAATATATTCCGATCTTCTCGGACTCCGCTCATGCCTCCATTCAACAACAGTCCCGGGGTTAAAGTATTTTAGTGTGGCAATGTACCTGGGTAGAGATGAAAATGACTTATCCCAGTCACCATAAATAATTTCAAAAGCACGTTTGCGCCCGAGATATGCCTTTCTTTTGGTTATAGTACACCCATATTCCTGGTAGACAGTTGTAATACATTCTTTGATCTTGAACCTAATGGACACTTCCAAGTATGGAATCAAGACAAGAGAAATCAAGTCTACATCCAAGTTGAAGTGATTCTCATTGAATGTGTCCATTTCACATCTGTAGGTGCTAATATATTTACCGACTTTTCACAACCCTGATTTCTTCTTACTCGCACGCAACATCCAGTGACAACCCATAATGTCTCTACGGCATACAACCTTGTATACCTCCGGAGTTGACGCCCTTACCGTCATCTCACGACACTCTCTTATGCTGTAGATTTTTATAGCCCTGATTAGGCGAGCTTTATCGAAAAAATACATGCCCTTTACCGGCACCATTGGTCTAGACTCATCCCACATTGCTGACCGAAATTCGTCAACATCCCTTGTGAGGGCATCCACATCTGGCATACTTGGCAAATTATCAAGGTAGGGATCATTCCGCTCATGAAACGGCATATGAGACTTGTAAACTCTGGTCTAACGGGAGGTGGAGGAGCATGCTCCCTCGTTAGCTCAGGTTCGACATTCACTTCCTCCTCATCATCACCTTCCTCAGGGAAGAGTGTGTCATCTCCAGACTCATCGGCATTGTTGTCATAATCACTATCATCTTCCTGACTCTGCGCATCAGCCAAATCACGAGTTAATACATCGTCTACGGGCAACTGTGTGAGGTCAGGAACATCAAGTTGCTCGTTTTCACTGCACAAAAAGAACAAAATGATAAGCTACTCAAATTGATAGATACTTTACATATAGCTATATCACTTCACTTACAAGTCGTACTGTGTTGACATTCCATGATGGGCATTTTCTTGTTGGTGATGACTTCTGGATGGACCACCATGATCCAACACGACAGAACTATGCATATTCCAACTAGGAGCGGGGCATAACTTGTAAAATTCATATCCGAACGATATCCCCTGTGGAAAATATGAGTGTTAAAACAAATCCAATTCAACATAAAATAAACATCGCTAAAGCGTAGAAAAATTGAAATTTACCAGTCGTCTTGTGGATTATGTAAAGTAGAAAATTATTTCCTTGCTGTTCATTCGCCAGTGGTGATAAGTTTAAATCAAGGCAAACTCTTTCATCAGGAATCTGTCCGGCAAAAACTCCTCCAGAATAACCACCCGATGACTAGGGGTTATCCCTGCTTTGCGCAATCTCATTATTGCCAACGTTTTTAGCCTTGACGTACATTTTCAACAATTTTATTACAATAAATTCCCTATATTCATCCGGAATCCACAAAAAATCTCTAAGAGTTTCATCATCTTTGATGTTAAACTCAGAATAATAAGCAAACCCCTGCGGAGTCACAGAATACGGAAATCTACCGGTTACTTTAAGCTTCACCGAACATTTCCTCGCGCTCATTTTTTTACGTAACAACGATACCAATTTATCGTACTCCATTGTAAGCGGCAATTTAACATGACACTGTGGAGATGAACTATACCTCACAGAGTTATTCTCCATTACAACCTCACCCCCCTCTCCAAATATAATGAAACCCTTATTTTTGGCTCTTCAGACATTATAAAAAATGCTTGATAACAAGAAGATAAGTTTGAACGGAAGTTTGAAGGTAAGTTTTGAATGAATTTTCATAAAATCCTAATGCCTTTAAATAAGCAAGTCCTAGCTCGGGGGAGGGGGGGGGGGCAGAATTTTTTGATGTAAAATGCGGTATAATACCGCGCTTTATATATTTGAATTATTGTTATGTCAGTTAACCGCATGACACTTATTGGTGGGCCCAAAAAGAAGTAAAACGCGGTATTATACCGCGCTTTTCTATGTAAAATGTTGTATAATACCGCACTTTATATATTTAATTATTGTTAATTGGTGGACCCAAAAAGAAATAAAACGCGATATTATACCGCGCTTTTCTATGTAAAATGCGGTATTATACTACGCTTTGCTTTAACGGCTAAAGCTTCGTTAAAGTAAAACGCGGTATAATACCGGATTTTATATAGAAAAATAACTTTTTTAATACTATAGAAACATATTTTGAGTCCAGAATATTGGTATTTAGGTTTCGGAACGACGTCATAGCGTCGGACAATAACGTCATAAAAAGCTACCATATGCATTCGAGAATCCTGAAAAGAAATATACGTAGGACAACTCTAATGTACAATAAACTTCAATTGGTTGAGGTGTGCCCACACAATGTCGGACAATAACGGGCGAAGTACACTGGTTGCCACTTTTAATCCTAATATTTAAAATATATTAATAATTTATAATATATTCAAGTCTGAATTTCAGGACAAAGTCATCTAAATTTTAGTATCCTAAATTTCTTACTTTTGAGTTGTTTGGTTGAAATTTGAAAGAAAAAAGAATTTTTAAAAATGAGATGAAAATAATTTTTGAAAGTTAAAAATTGTGTCTAGACATGCAATTTACTTTGAAAATGAAATTGAAGTTTTGTGAGTAAAAAACTTCAAAAACTACTCTAGAGTTGTTTTGTGATTTGAAGATTTTGTTTTTAAAATCTGGCCAAAAGGGTTAAAATCTATAAACAAATAGATATTTGAAAACAAAATTTGGAAAAAAAAGTTTCCAAATTTTACGGTCAAACGGGAGCTTAGTTTATTAAAATTTTGAGCTGTTAATTTAAAATTCAGGATTAAGTATCCTAAATTTTGAACTATTAATTCAATTAAGGGTATAAAATTCTAATTTTTGGACATAATTTTTGAACTTTAGGATACAATATCCTGAAGATCGACGTTGAGGTTTAAACTTTAGGATGTCATGTCCTGAAATTCGAGCAAATTGACAGATTTTTAAATATATTTGTAAACTGTAAATATATTTTAAACATCATGCTTAAAATAATTATCTAGTGTCATTTCCATGATATTAACGTCATAAAAAGCCCATCCCGATTTATGTGATATAGTTTTTTGGCCTGGCACAAAAAATAATTTTTTTATAAGTAAAAGTAGTTATGCTTTAAAAATTTTATTTTTATCCTTAATGAGATAATTTATATTCACATGAATATTTAAGGCTTATTTTAAATCATAAATTTTAAAAGTTTTCTTTCTTTCTTAAATTTAGCGTCTAGTCACACAATACCTACTCATTCCGTTAATTTATATGAACCTATTTTTTTAATCCGTACAAAAAAAAATGACCCCTTTTATTTGAAAATAATTTATTTTTATACAATGATTTATAGTCACACAAAATATATGTGTTTCATTTTACCATCAAGTTTAAAATTATTCTCTTTTTTAAAATTTTATATCCGGTTAAATAAGTTCAAATAAATTAAAACATAAGGAGTATAAATTAAAGGGAGAGAATATTATATCTATGAGAATCCTGAAAAGAAATATACGTAGGACCACTCATAATGCATATTATCATTTTCAACCGTTAATTTACAACCAAAAAATATCAAAACTTCTCAAAATACAATCTCATCCACAAAATCTGCCTTTGTACTGCTGCTCTCAGGTCCCAATCTTCAGTCTTCAATCAACTTAGTCATATATTATTGTACTTTACATAAAACAGTCGTCTAAAAAAGACTATTTGACTTTCAAATAGAAACCTCCGCAGGGCACTGAACCGTTTTTATAAATTTTAAGTTACTATTATATCCTTAATTAAAAAAATTGAGTTCAAGTTTTGATGTGAAATATCTTTAATTGGGACAGCTTGTTTGGATGGTTGTTATATATTGTATCGTATTGGTACTTTAAATATAATATGTTGATTGTTACTTAAATTTTTTGTACCGTATTGTTAAATCTGTCATTACGTAAGATGAAAAGTGACACTTTATGAAATGATTGATTTTGGTGTGATTGCGTTGTTACCTCATTTTTTTCCTCTCATCTTACCCTTTCCTTATAATTAAATAATTCTATTTTATCCTTTTAGCTATTCTATCTCGTACCTTACTTTTTATTTATAATTTTGCAAATTTATTATTGTTGGTGCATGACATTATAAAACGACGACAAACAATATAATATATTCAAACATTATATACATCAAAACGATACAGTACAATACTATACGACACATTATGAAAACATACATAACAACCATCCAAATTAAGTGGGACTTTTCCTAATCCATCCGGTGGAAAAAAAAATTATATTACTTCCTTCGTCTCAATTTATATGATATTGTTTGGATTTTAAATAATTTTTTCTTTGATCATGACTTTTAAAATCTTTTGAAGTAATCATTATTGTTACTTATCCTACTTGCAACAAGTTATTCTGTATATATAACATCTTATAAATCTATAATTCTGTTTTTGAGTTCTCTCATCTCTGTCAATAATCTCTCTCCCCCTCCCCCTTCCCCCCCAAACTGAAGTCTATGGCTTCAGCTTCTCAAGCTAGTCTCCTCCTTCAGAAACAACTCAAAGGTACAATCTTTTTTGTACCCAACTCATTCTTGGACTGTTAGCTTAATTGGGTGTCATTAATTTTTATTAGTTTCTCAATTTTGAATGTAAAGATCCTTGCTTTTTTTTTAACCATATTCTTTCTTGGACTGTTTGCTTAATTGAGTGTTATTAATTTTTATTATTTCCTCAAATTTGAATATAAAGATCCTTGTTTTCTTATACTTATAGTCATTGACTGTTTGCTTAATTGGGTGTTAATAACTATTAAATTCCCCAAATTTGAATGTAAAGATCCTTGCTTTTTTGTACCATTATTCATTCTTGGACTGTTTGCTTAATTGGGTGTTCTTAATTTCATTATTTCCTATAATTGGAATGTAAAGATCCTTGCTTTTTTTACTTTCAGATCTCTGTAAAAGGCCAGTTGATGGATTTTCAGCTGGTTTGGTTGATGAAAGCAACTTATTCGAATGGAGTGTCACCATTATTGGACCCCCGGATACTTTATAGTGAGTCTTTTACTAGTAGTAGTAGTTTAAAAATTGAAATTTTTATTGTTTTGATTTGATCTTAAAGTTCTTTCTTTTTGATTTTTATTTGGTTGTTAATGGGGTTTCTGTCATATATGATCGATTGAATAAGTTGAGTCAGCTTATAGCTTATAGAAGATTTTGGTTCTTGAATTGTTTTCAGATTCTGTGGATGCTGTAAGTCCGATGACATACCCTTGTTTAAGGTCTGACAATTACTGGAAAAAGTTGTAATTTTGATCCTGCAATTTGTACAATAGGTTATAGCATTTTTTTGTTCTGGCTTATGGGGTTTTCAATTACTATGGAGCTGCGGATTGGATATATTCTTTAATCTGGTGATATTTGGAACCTTAGTAGAGAACTCCTAGTACTTTTTATATTAGTTTCTTATTTTGTATAATATTGGTCTAAGATGAGCCAAGGGGAGCCTTAGCATAACCGGTAAAGTTGCTGCCATGTGACCAGGAGGTCATGGGTTCGAGCCGGAAACAACCTCTTGTAGAAATGCAGGGCAAGACTGCGTACAATAGACCCTTGTGGTCTGGCCCTCCCCCGGACCCTGCGCATCGCGGGAGCTTAGTGCACCGAGCTACCCTTTATTGGTCTGAGAGGAGCGGAATGGAGCAACATGAACAGTGAAGATTCATATAGCTGACACAAACTTGCTTGGGATTGAGCCGTTGTTGTGTTTCTCTTTTCCTGGAAGTTCTGTGTGAATTGTGAAATAAGAATTGATCAATCTACATGTGCCTTACTCGCAAACTAGTTGGAATTGGCTTTATTTCTATCCATTGCGCTCTATTGACGGCATAAAAATCCCTGAAGTTCCTTATGGGACTGCATAGTGGATACAATTAACATTACCATGCTCCTGGTTTTAAAGTATATTCATCACTTTTTTCCTCATCCAAAAGTTCCCAATCACCTTTATTTACTCTTTCATATGTGCTTGATGTAGGTCTTATGATTCGACATGATTTATTATTATCCTTTCCTTAAAATGCCAAACTGAAACTCAGTGCTCGTTCTTGGTTGACTTAGCAGCTCAGTAATCCATATTGATATTTCCTTTTAGGTAGTTTTAGCTGGTTTAAGTTTATGAATCTAGTTAAGAGAATTCCGTCGTCTCAATGTTACTTGTACTGTAGGTTGGGTTGGAAAGACCAAAAGAAATTCCTAATTATGTATTAATTGTTGCAAGTGCAGTGAAGGCGGTTTCTTTAATGCCATCATGAGCTTTCCTCAAAATTATCCCAACAGTCCTCCAACTATTCGGTTTACCTCGGAGGTGTGGCATCCTAATGGTGTGTAATCTACATATCTATTTCATAGAGCTGGTAAAGTGATTGATCTTCAGTATCATCATCATCTCGTTGATTTTGGTTCTTTCTTGAAACACAGTTTATTCTGATGGAAAGGTTTGCATCTCAATACTTCATCCACCTGGTGATGATCCAAACGGATATGAGCTTGCTAGTGAGCGTTGGTCTCCTGTCCATACGGTATGTAATATCTCTTTTTATTTCAAGTATCATGAACCACACATATAGTTGGAGCATGTCACTGTGTTCTCTTTTACCTATGCTTGCTCCCCCCTCCCCCCCCCCCCCAAAGGTTTGGGGTTCTTAATCAAAGGTTAATTAATGTAGCGCAATACATAACCGTAAGATTGAGTTTCGCTTTATGAATGAGCGTGCGAACCTGTTTAGATGATCTAATGTTATTGTCTTGAGTATGTATGTTTTGAATATGTATGACTATAGCTCATTTTCAGTCTGAGTTATGGAAATTTGAATTATGATTCTCATCAGCTTATCTCATAGTTCAACTCAATCTATCAAAATGAAGAAGGTATACAGTAACATAAGTGTACATTTACGCAGAGAATTCCAAACTGATACTTGTAAATAAAAGAAGAAACTTCCAAATTCTGGTGCAGGCTAGGCAACAGCAACAACAAAACATACTCAGTGTATTCCCATAAGTTGGGTGTTGAGAGGGTAGTATGTACGCTGACCTTACTCTTACCTTGTGAAGACCCTCGGCTCAAGAAAGCAAAATCACAGCAGTTATGACAAAGAACTACGCAAATTTTTGAAATTTAATCCACAACAAATTGGTTTAGTTTAATTCCTTACTGTATCAGAGATCATTCCAGTTGTCAAAATGTAATTATAGGTTAATATATTAAAAGCTTTCTAGTTGTTACCTTGTTGAAATAGGTATCTTTAAAACTCCTTTTGTGGATTTTAACTGGATCATGATATTTGCAAAAAGATTTTTTTGAAAGGCAGAAGTGATGTTTGCCATTACAGCTATAGTCAGTGGCAAGAACAAGGTATTGCAGGTGCAAATTGCTCTTCGATTACCATAGACACTAAACCATGATCTTAAGATGGACAATTGATTTTACGTTTGCCTCACATAACAAACAGTCTTTTTTGAAGCTAGTCTCTAACTATGACAATTTGCAAAACTTACTCACGAACAGCCACACTACTCTCTTGTACTAGTAAGTCAACTATCAACAACATTCTGATCTCTCACCGTCAAAGCTTAAATCATGAATCAGTTCTGAACTCTCACCACCATACTTAAATCTGGAATCCATGAGAATAGTGTCTTACCCTTGACTATCATTGATGAGACCTCTATTCATCGCTAAATACATTGTAGTAGTAATACCTGTAAGTGGAGGACCACAACCATACTGGCGTGGCTTTCTTTCATCTTTTTTCTGAAATATGGTAAAAAGTATTTGTGATTCCACCAGAGAAAAAGTTTGTTTTCATCAGGTTTTGATGTAGATGACACATCCGAACAGTTCACGAATCATGCTGTTTGATGTGATTCAACTAGCATATCTCGGAGTTATTTCTTATTCTCCAATGTCAGTTTTTATTTTGTCTAGAGAAATTGGATTTAATCGTTTGTTGCATGTATACATTAGAATTGCATTTGTTGTACAGAGTCTAGTTTGTCTATGATTGTATTGCACGTATATATTAGAACTGCATTCGTGCAGTTTCTAGTTAGTGAGTGATTTTGACGTTCATATTCACCAAATAGACATGTATGTGAAATGTGAGGGATCATTTATTTCTGGTGCTTCAGTTGCTTTTGTTTGATCTTCTATGCTGCTTTTCTGTGGCTCTAGTTCTTGTTTTCCTTCTGCTTCATACAACAACAACAAACTCATTGTAATCCCACAAGGTGGGTCTGGGAGGGTAATGTGTACGCTGACCTTACCCTTACCTTGTGAAGGTAGAGAGGTTATTTTCAGTAGACCCGTGGCTCAAGGAACACTGAAATTAAAGCAACAAACAATAGCAATAACAAAGTAATAGGGTAACAGATACGAATGACACAATATGTAATAATAAAGAGCCGGGAATAAAAAAATACAAGAATAGCATTAGTACTATTGGTAAGCCTAGGAGAAACTCACCACTACCTATCAACCTTCATTCCTAATTCTCGACCTCCACACCTTCCTATCGAGGGTCATGTCCTCGGTAAGCTGAAGCAATGACATGTCCTGCCTAATCATGTCTCCCCTGTGCTTCTTTGGCCAACCCCTACCCTTCATCAGACCCGCCATGGTCAACCTCGTCACACCTCCTAACCGTGGCATCTATGTCTCTTCTCTTCACATGCCCGAACCATCTCAACCTCGATACCCGCAACTTGTCCTCCACAGAGGCCACTCCCAACTTGTCTTCGATTCCGTCTACTTCATGGATTCTTAATTTACGGCCTCTGGGCTGTTGTGTTATTGTTAATATGATGACTAATTCTTTGCGCTAGATTATTAATCGTCTATATGTGCTTTATTGTTTTAATGATACAGGATGTTATGAAGTTGTAGGTGAAATAAGTGAGTATATATTATATATGTAGGCAGGCATTAATCCCACTTTTTGTTAAATGATTGTGTTGTCATGTGTCAAATGCTATGAGATTTTGACAATCTTAACTTGTTTGCATCTCATTCTTATAACGCCAACATTCCTTCCTGGGCTTTCTTTTGTGGTTGTTGTTTCTGATTGTTTAGGCGAGCATCAAATCTTTGTATGCTATTTTACTTTGAACACTCAAATTTTGTACATTCAAAATTGACGGCTGTAATATACAGGTTGAGAGCATAATTTTGAGCATCATATCAATGCTTTCAAGTCCTAATGATGAGTCTCCTGCTAATGTGGAAGCCGCCGTAAGTAATCTGATTTATGGATTCTTTTTGCTGCGTTGAGAACCTTAGCTGTCAATTACTAAGACATTCCTTAGGATTTCTGAACTTTTTGCTTAGAAAACCCATCAAAACAATCTACACCAACTAAGGTGTCCTTGACATTTGGTTTGGTGTTGGCTAAAGCTGTTTCAAAATGAAATTCATGCGAAATTTTATAGTTTTTTTTAGGATTGTCTAAGCCTTGAATTTGAAGTGCCGTGAAGAAGATTATGTATGCTCTTCTTTGGAATATAATCGCTTTTATGAGAAAGTTGAATGTTGTTTCACATGTTTTGAGAAAGAATTTGGTTATTTCAACTTGAAGTGGCGGGTTTGCAGGTGTATTTCGACTTGAAATAATCCCCACTTCCATCATAAATCCTCAACCTTGACAAACTCGTTCCAACAAACTACAACTATGCATACATAACTTCAATTTCCAGAGCCTTTTTTCCAAGTTCAACTCTCCAATTACAATCCACAAATGGGGTTTGGGGAGGGTAGTGTGTACACCCCTACCTTGACAAGGTAGAGAGGTTGTTTCTGGTAGACCCCCGGCTCGATTCAACTTTAAATAATTTTTTCTTTTGACTTCAACTCAAGTTTTGTCCAGAGGCAAACTTTAAAATATTTTCCCTTTTCAACTCCATAGGATGAATAGGCGTTGTGCCTCGCATTCACTCCATCATTTGCCTAGCTCAAATCATGATTGAGTGTTCACATTGATACAAGTTTTCTGCTGTTAGTACCGTCTTATGCCTTCTATATATTTTTTTTCTGGACAATTGCAGAAGGAATGGAGAGATAATAGAGATGAATTCAAGAAAAAGGTCAGTCGTTGTGTAAGACGGTCTCAAGAAATGACATAAAGACGCGAATGCCAAAAACGGACTTTCTTTCATCAGTTGTTGTTTGATACAAATGTAGAATTGCTGTCAAGGTCTGTCATACCTTTTGTAATATGCCTTTTGTTTTGCGAGTTCGGTCATTATTTACATTTTTGTTAAACTTATTTTAGAGGTTATTACCATTAAGTAAGATTTATTTGGTTTTACTAAAGATGTTGACCGCAGGACATTATGTTCTTTGTCCTCTGTATTTTTCTTGTTAGCCTAATAGATGTCAAATGCATATGTACATCTTGGAAATGTCGTTTTTGCTATAGAATTTACCTCTACTTTAGTCAAATCAATATTAACTCACATCTACTGTTTAAATTGAATACTGAATTTTAGTCAAATCAATATCAACTTACATCTAAACCTATTTTGGCTGTTTAAATTGAATATCTGAATCTGTGGATAGTCAGTTAGTGTTAAATCTGACATATAATTATTAATAATTGAAAGAAGAGGTAGTAAAACCATTACAGATTGCAACCAAAATTCAGGCCCCTAATAATTTTTTGAAGGAATTAAAAAATGATTAGCAATGACCCCAACAACGACGTCGACTTCTTGGAAAAAGGACGAAGATGACTTTAATATGTTGTTCCGGATTTTTGTTTTGTCATTTGAATGTTCGAATTTGGCTTTTGGAGATCATCTTCTCAGATTGTAATGAGATACGAATTATTGTTATCTTCTTTTGTTTAAAACAAAACATTTTGGTTTCGAAAAACATACAATTTTTCTAACGAATATACCACCACACAAAGTATCTAGCAGCTAATTTTATTAATAACTTCGTAGTGAGTGTAGAAGAGTTCTACACTAAACAAATGTGCCAAAAATAAAAACTTGCGAGAATTAAAAATTCGACAATTATATTACCTTAGAATTTATAAGACATTCTAAGGTGATACTACAGCGTGAATAGAAAATTTCTATTGCATGTGTACGCAAAAACACCGCTTTGTTACGAACACTCTTGTTCTAGTCCATATAACATTGTTATAATTAGGTAGTCAACTATTTTCTTTGATACGATTCTTTCAAATATTCCTGAATAGTTTTAATTATTGCTCACAAGATTTGTGATCTGAAATTCTATCTATTTTGTTTTCAGTATGTGTACTTCATTTCAAAGTGGCAAAGGAAATATGTACGTAGTATCTAAATTAAGATCGAAAATTATTTTATTTGATTTTCATACCCGAATTCTGTCTTCTGTTTTAAGAGGGATGAAGTAATATTGACGAGACGTGACCCATGCATGAGTTGCTTCTTTTGCTAATTACGTATTGCTTTTCCCAAATACTTCTTTTGCTAGAAAAGCCTTTGCTTTATGCCCTCTAAATTTTGGGTTCCCAAAAATATTTTTAGCTGTAGATTTACTATTTTATTTTCGCTTAGACATATTGAAGTTTTGTAGAAAAAAATAAAATAAAAATACAAAATCCTTATAAAAAAAGGAAAGAAAGACTAACTATTTTTTAACAATAGAAATATTTTAGAACTTTGAATTAAGATACTCACATCTTCATATTGATAAATAACATTTATTACAATAAGATCCAAGGTAACAAATTATAAATATATAGCTAATATCTTACTAACTTGAATTTTCTTACCAATGTGAATATTAATATTATATTTTATTAGATAACCCACTATAGAGAAAAAGAAAGAAAGAAAAAAAAGAAACCAATGTAATGTTAATACTATATTTTGCAAGATAACTATATCATCGACAAAAAATATATAAATTAAGGCCCCTTATTAAAATTTGGCTTTAGGTTACGAGTTTATTGAGACGCCTTTGGTCATTGTGCTAATGTTCCATATTAAAACTAATGAACCATAGCAAGTAGGACAAAAGGCTAAGATACACATCAATTTTTGACTAAAGCAAACATTTTTAAAAAGAAAAAAACAAGGTTTTAGAAAGGTTTATTATCCCTAACTAATTTGCCCAAAAATCCTAGCGGGTGCAAAGAGCGATTTTCCGAACTTGAGGCGGTCACGGAAACAAAACCAAAAATTTTACTTCTGAAATTGCGTCGGGTCCATCTATAAATAACACCCTTCCCCTTCAATTCTACCCTTCTCATGCAATTTTGATCATGACTGAGGCTTGCGATAAATGCGGCGCTCCAATTTCACGATTGATTGGAGTACGTTTTTCTATATTGAACTTCCCACTAAAATTTGGGTTTCTCTATCTAATTTTCTGTCAGTACTGGAATGACAGTGATTAGAGGAATGTACGAAGGATTTGGAAAAGAGTGACCCGATTGTTTGCTTCAAATAAATATAAAAGTGCATAACATTATGTCTTATTACACAAAATTTTAGGCTTTTGCCATAGTTAATTAATGTCTTAATTGTGGCTAGTGATCCTTGAAGTGTGGCTATAATTTCATATTTTAGTACATTATTTACCTTACATTTTAGATGCTTTAATGTTAAACTATACTTTGTTTACGCGTAATGAAATCTATTTTATGTTGTCACGACCCGAATTTTCCACCGTCGGGACCGTGATGGCGCCTAACATCGCACTCGCTAGGCAAACCAACATTAGACTTCTATTTACCTTTTTCCTTTACATTTTATAGTTATAACTAGCAAGAACTAAATCAAATGGAAATAATTACGGAAGCACATAATTTACTGATTATCCATATGCTATTAACAAACACCGAAAACTGTTACCACCCAGAAACTGGTGTCACAACCCACAAACATTCTATGAATATCTACAAGTATGGGTCTGAAAGAAAATACATCTGTCTCAAAAAAAAAAAAGAAATGTAGAAACATAGGAGGGGACGCCAGGGCCTGCGGACGCCTGCAGGTCTACCTTGTATCTCCCAAGAGAATTCCTGCAACCGACCTCTCGATCAACCACAACTAGCTCCAAAATCTGCAAAGAAAGTGCATAGTATAGTATCAGTACAACCGACCCATGTACTGGTAAGTACCGAGCCTAACCTTGATGAGGTAGTGACGAGGCTACGGCGGGGCACATACAATATAACCTACAACAGTATATAATAAAGCAAAAAGGAAATACGGTCCGAAATGGTACAGTAACTTGTAGCAAATAAATACGGAACCCAGTCATCCTACCAGTACTCAGCTTTAACCAATCCTTAAGAGAGTTTCAATGCTACAGAATAAAATTGCAGTAGAAGAAGAACAGATAACAACAAAATGATGCGGCGCGCATCCTGATCCCACCATATAATCAGCAACAATAAGAACATTCACCCTTATTACTCTTTGTTGCGGCATGCAACCCGATCCCACCAGTCCACACTTATTACTCTTTAATATATCACCCTTATTCCTCTTGTTACGGTGTGCTACCCGATCCCACCTGTCCACCCTTATTACTCCTTGTTGCTGCGCACAACCTGATCCCACCAGACAATCACATTTCCCCCTTATTCCTCCTGTTGCGGCGTGTAACCCGATCCCATCATATCAATACCAATCACACAATAAAAAGAGAAATTTCACAATTTAGCTTAAAAACCCTCCACAATATTTAAACCTCAAACCAAGTCAAACAGAAGACTATACAATTATGAAATCTCATCAATTATTACTACACAGCGAGACCAACCAAAATGTATCATGAAACACCAATAAACTAACTTGAACCAATAATGTAATAAAATAAAACTACGGAACAATTAATACTTTCAATAAGGAAAACAACATCTAACAAGAAGCAATTAGACATATAAATATCAATAAGCATGTAGCAGTTAAAATATGAAGACAATGTGTTGGGAACGGGGAAGGGAATAAGCTAAACAATAATTTGACAGCGCATAGGTACTCGTCACCATACTTATACGCCACACACATGGAATTTCACATAGCAACTAAGTCGGGGATTCCTAATTCCTCGAGTCAAAGTTAGACCAAATACTTACCTCAAGCCAACGGGCAAATCAAAGCTTAATTACCACTTTACCTCTCGATTCCACCTCCAATCCACGCGTATCTAGTCATAATTAACTTAATAACATCAATTATTGCTAAAGAAATCGATTCAAATGCATAATTATAGGTTTCCCAATATTTTTCCCAAAAAGTCAAAAATCGACCCCGGGCATGCTTGGTCAAAACTCGAAATTCGGACCAAAACCTGATTACCCATTCACCCACGAGCCCGAGTATACAATTGGTTTGGAATCCAACTTCAATTTGAGGTCTAAATCCCCAAATTTCAAAATCCTTAAATTCTACCAAAAAATTCCCAATTCCAACATGAAAACCCCTAGATTCTAGGGTGAAATCTTGTTAAAAGGAGTAAAAAATTGAAAGAAATGAGTTAAGAATCATTTACCTATGATTTGGGAAAGAACTAGCCTTTGGAAAATCGCCTCTTGAAGTTTAGGTTTTGAAAAATGGGAAAATGAATGAAAAATCCCGTCTAAGTCCCAAGTTATCAGGTGCAGATGTCGCATTTGGGATCTGAGCTTCGCAATTGTGAAGCTCGCAAATGCGAAGAACCATCGCAATTGCGAAGTCCTCCACATTTCTGCTGCCTTCGCAATTGCGAAGGTAAGTTCGTAAATACGAACATGATCCTCTGCAAATGCGATGAAATGATCGCAATTGCGATCCCTACCCTTCCCAGTTTTACTTCGCAAATGCGAAGAAATTTTTGCAATTGCGAAGACTGCTTGCCCAGCCTTCCTTCGCATTTGCGATGAAGGCCTCGCAAATGCGACCTCCACAGTAGTCGCAAATGCGAATCTTGACCTCGCATTTGCGAGGTCTGAGGCCTGCAACATATCTGAAGAACACCAACAACTTTTCCCAGTTCCAAATCACTCCGTAGCCTATGCAAAACTCACCCGAGCCCTCGGGGCTCCAAACCAAATATGCACACAATTCTTAAAACTTGCTCTCGTGATCAAATCGCCAAAATAACACCTAGAACTACGAATTTAGCATCAAATTGCATGAAATTTTCAAGATAGTCTCAAAACTTCTATTTTCTCGACCTAAGGTCCGAATCATGTCAAATAAACTCCGTTTTCACCAAATTTCACAGACATGATTTAAATATTATATTAAACCTGTACCGGGCTCCGAAACCAAAATAGGGGCCCGATACAAATGAGATCAAACATTAATCAATTTCTTTAATTCTTTAGATTTTAAGTCTTACAATTTTCATCAAATATTCATTTCTCAGGCTTGGGTCCTCAGAATTCGATTTCGGGTATACACCAGGTCCCATATTTTACTATGGACCTACCGGAACCATCAAATTACGGGTCCGGGTCCGTTTACCCAAAACGTTGACCGAAGTCAATAAAAATCACTTTTAGGCCAAAAATTGTTATTTCATAAATTTTTTAAATAAAGGTTTTCCGAAATCTCACCCGAACTGTGCACTAAAATTGAGGAGAGATAATTTTTATGCCAAATTTTTCCTATTTTGCTTGGACTTGGTTAAAATCGTCTAGGACTTTTTCTACATATATAAATAGTCCTTAAACACACTTTTCGAGGGGATTTCGACCCTAGCAAAGGAGAAACGCTGTAAGCACGTGATTTTTGCCCTATATGAGAATTACTCCCAAAAAATTCAAAATAAAATAATTTTCTTTTGTGTGCAATTTTTGAATTTTATGGCCTTTTTGGATAATTATTTGTATTTTTGTCTGTGCATGTTTATTTGTTTAAATTAATAAAAATATAAAAATATGTCGCGTTTGCATTTAATATTTAACTGAATTTGTTTTACAAAATGAAAAAAATCATAAAAAATAATGCACGGTGCATTTTTAGCATTTAACGTCCAAATTATATGATTTTATCGTTAATTGCTATTTAAATGTGCGATAATTGTTATTAATTGTTAATTAGTATTTTTAGATAATTTTGGGTTTTTGTAATTTAATCTTAGCATTTTAGCTTTATTATTTAGGAAATTGAATAAATAGAAAAGAACAAAAATAGAAGAGATCGGATTGGGCCTTTTCTTCAATTTTAAATCACAGGCCCAAAGATACCCAACCTTCCCCTACGACCCGGTCCATTTCAAATCGGGTCGACCCAGTCCATAACCCAAAAGACCCAACACCCCTATCTCCCTATCTTTCATTTCACAAAAAACAAACCCAAAAACCTAAAGAACCTACCCGCCCCCTCCCTCTTCTTCTTCTCCAAAACCAAACCCCTCCAAGCCCTAGCAGCCATGGCTGCTTCCTCGTCGTCGACCACCCTCCAGTCCACCAGCCTCCTCCTCACGACCAGCTGCTGCCGCTGATTCATCTTCTTCTCCGCCGGAAAACCACCACCCTAAACGAAACTCAGTCGCAGGACCCATCTTCTCCAAGAAGGGACAACCATTTTTGGATGGAGGAAAAGAAAACTTTCAGCACTTCATCTTCCTCATTCAAAGGAAAACCCTGGACCAAAAAAATTAACGCCCCAAGCTGCCAGCGCCCGTCCCCCATTCACACAGACGACCCCTCCAGCGTTCGCCATTAACGAGCAGCATGGCTGCTGCGTTGTTGCGTCTTCTGCTTCACCTCCCAGCTGCCTCGTCAAGCTCCATGTTCAGCAGTAGCAGCTGCTGCTGCTTCACCGCCTCCATAACCGCCCAGTCGACCTCCAGCTTGGCGACGCAGCAACAGCAACTGCTGTTTCCCCCGTCGTTGTTGCTGCCTTCTGCTTCGTCCAGCTTCGACGGGCTGCCACTGCTTCATTTTCAAACGACACCAAACGACCATCTTCTTCGATCGTCCGTTCGTGGTCGTTTTCGGCGTCGAGTTATTTTGGTGCGATAATTGTTTCCGGGCAGATTTGTTTTCGTTCGAGTTCATCGTCGTCCCGATCCGGTTAGTTGGTTTAAGTTTCGTTTCTATCCGTAATTTGTTTGATATTTTCGGATCTGAAATCAGTATATGTTTGATATTAATTTTGTGTTTATCATTTTTTTATTTTCTTCAGTTTGTTTCATTTTTTCCTGTTTATTTTTATGTAGAAATTGTTAGTTTAATTATAATGTTATTAGATTTAAGTTGAAGTTCAATTAATTATTTCTTCAGTTTGTTTTTATTAATTTAAAAGGATTTAGTTTTAAGATAGAAATATGTTAGTTTGATAACTTGAATCTTTCGTCTTGACTGTAATATTGTTAGATTTAAGTTTGAGGTTCAATTGGTTATTTAATTTAGTGATTTGAATTTGTTTATTTGTTCCGTTTAAGCTTAATTTGAATTTAAACTCAGTAATTTGAACATGCTTGTTTGTTAGTGCTGTTGAATCTGAAAGTAGGTTTGTTGTTTAAAAATATTGTTCAGTCAAAATAATTCTAGTTGTTTCTTTGTTGTTCATCTTTTAGTTTGAATTTGTTGATTGAATTTGATTAAGAATTGGTTATAGCTGCTGTATTTTGGTTAGAATTGATTAGTTGAATTGGTTATACCTGATGGGATAGAATGGTAAATTGCAGTATTTTCAGGGGTAGAATGGTAATTTCAGTAATTTCAGAGGGATATTTTTGGAATTGAAAATCTAAACAATTATTTATTTTGAGTGCTCTGTCCACTAAACTAATAATATTAAAATAATATATAAAATAATATGTAGTGGGGGACAAGACATAATGGTGGGGAATAATGCATTTGTTTAAACAATAATGGGGGACAAGACATAATGGTGGGGAATAATACATTTGTTTAATCAATCGTGGGGAACAAGACATAGTAGGATTGTGGGGCTCAAGAAAAGTTGACTAAAAAAAATGATAATTGCATTTTTTATGTAGTAGTGGGTTTGGTAAGAGAAAGTGGATGGTTTTATTATTTGATTAATTGATTAATGGGTCTGTTTTGAGACATAAATAGAACAGATTTGGACAAAATTAAAAAAAAAGGGAATGAGCTAAAAATAGAGAGAAAAAAATTCGAAAAATATTAAAAGATTTTTAGGGATTCGAATTTGAAGAGAGTTTAAAAGAAAGAATTTTCTGAACATTGAGAGAGAATTAAGGGTTAAACATTAACTGGTCTTTCAATAAAAAAAAAAAGAGTTCACTTTGTTATTGCCCGTTGATTATTATTGGTGTTTCTGGATTTTCATGTGGTTTGTTTCTCGAGTTTAATTGATTATTTGCTACTACTTCACTGGTTATTGCTGGATTTTGTTCGGTTTTCAAATCTGTCACTGGGTGTTCCATTTGTTGGATATTGCTGGTTATTTGTTGCTGTTGCTGTGTTACATACTACTTTGCTGATCCTATTCTTCCTTTCCTTGTATTCAAATACCAGGTACACTACTCTGAATCATTTTGACATATGCATTGAAGCTGAAATGAAATGGCCAGAAGATTTAGGCTTCTAATTATAGAATATTCGTATTTTAGTTAGATATTCATTATGTGTTTCATGTTATATGAATGGTAGAATTATGTATAATGTGAAGAGTTAAATTGCGGAACTATTGGATAGGTGTCAGTATGAACACCATAAGTATTAGTTTCGGCTTTTGTTAATTTTTTAGTTTGAGATCACATTCAAATCAAATTGGTAAATAGCCAATATGGGAAATTGATTTAATTTTGTGGGGAAGGGTTAGTAAAAATCTAGATTTGAATTTGCAAATATTGGAATAGAAGCAAATTGAGTTTTTTTTAATCTTTGAATCTTGTTAGGAACTAAGATCCGCAAATATTAGGCCAATAATTTCGTAGAATTAGCAGGCTTGATGCTTTTAATGTGTGAGTCAACGTAGCAAGGCTAAGAACATTAATCCATTAGATGTGAGCTTGAGCAAGATGAGTCAACGTTTAAGTTTAATAAACTTTCTAATAAGCTTTAGTAATTATGGTTAAATCTAGTTTCAAATGGTTGTGAATAATTCATTCCAATAGTTTTTTTTAACAATGCGAGCTTTTAATCTAGCTATAATTGATTTCTTTTGAATATTAGTTGGCGAATTTCGTATTTTATTTACAATTTCGATTTTTTTTTTAAAAAATTCCTTTCCATTAATATTTTTCTTAATCTGGCATGTAGTATGTTACGTTTTCTTATTTTTTTAAGCTCGTAATTAATTAGGATTTTTATTTTATTTTTAGAGACTAATTTAAATAGAAATGTAGTCACTTTAGGATATCCTTAAAATAAAGGAGGCGTGCCTTGCCACAGTAAATCATAAATTGCGGGGCCCTCAATAAAAGGACTCAATAACCAGATAGACTTTGGAGTTGGCCGTCTAATGAATTTTCACGGCCTCCTCCCAAAACAACAATACGCTAGTTGCTTTAGGCGCGTCTTTAATAAATTATTTTCTTAAATACGGGTGCGCATTCATGTGGCCCAAATCCAAATTTCAACGGAGTCGAAATGTGTCGATAACCACGGGTGCATTGACTGTGACGTGGTTCGAGATACGTTTTCACAACTTTGCAATTCTCCGTAAAATAATAACAATAATAATAAAATTGATAAAAGCGGTTCAAAGTTAAAATTTGCATATAAGTTCTTAATTGTTAAAAATCAGATAAATAAGCCGAATATAACAGTTGAATGACCGTGCTAGAACCACGGAACTTGGGAATGCCTAACACCTTCTCCCGGGTTAACAGAATGCCTTATCCGGATTTCTGGTTCGCGGACTGTTAAACAGAGTCAATCTTTTCCTCGATTCGGGATTCGACCGGTGACTTGGGACACCATAAATATCCTAAGTGGCGACTCTGAATTAAATAAACAAATCCCGTTTCGATTGTTCTTTAATTGGAAAAACTCCCTTATACCCTTACGGGGTAGGAAAAAGGAGGTGTGACAGCTCTGGCGACTCTGCTGGGGACTCGAACCCAGAATCTCTGGTTCAGGGTTCAGAATTCAAGCTTAGATGAATTGTTATATTTGGCTTTATTTATTATTTGATCTTATTATATATTTTAGCCTAAAATGTGCAAAATGATGCTTTTTACTGCTTTGATATTATTTGAACTGTACATATAAACTGTGCCGAAACCTTCTCTTCTTACCTCCGGGGATGTGCGTACTGGTTGAGACTCCCTATTCTGTTAGTGTCATACCCTAAATAAAAGAGGCTCGGAAAGTTTCTAAGCTGGCTGGCCTTTTGGTTCCCAGAAAGGAGCTCCTTCCTCAACTCGAGTTGTCCGCTCGGGTACATTGTCTAGAACATATACCCGAGCTGAACCTAGAATAACTTGACTTCATGCCGGATCCCTAGTAGGAACGTTTATTTGCATCATGTTGCATTTGGCTTAGGGGACTCAACACAGGGGTTGAGTCCGTTTAGGACAAGCAACCTGAAATGAAAAAGACCATCCTGCTGCATCTTGTTTGTTTTGAACATTTATTTGCTTCAGATCTGCATGCTGACCGGCTTCTGAAATAGGGAATTTTTGAAAAAAAATTGTGAAAAAAAGAGAAAAAAAGAGAAAAAAAAGAGAAAAAAAGAGAGTATATAGCAGTGTAGGGAGATAACTACTTATTTTTTTTAAAAGAAAAAAAAAGAAAAAAAAACCAATGACCAAGTAGTGTCAAAACCCTGCCAAAATTTTGAATTTTTTTTATTGGGAAAGAAAGGAATATTGTTTACAAAGTTCAGTTTATAGGCGAACTACGCCGGTTTGATTCTCACAGGGCGTGAGATACGTAGGCAACCCTCGTCGGGTCCAACCTCCCATTTTGTAAAAATAGCCAAAAAAAAAAATGTCAAAATTTTAATTTTCTGTCATAGAGTCGGGTGATGCCGTTTCTATCAAAAATAGCCGAATGTTCCCAAAAGGAACGCCGAAAGGCTGACTTTGTATAAACGGCCACTTCTGTCATTTTTTATTTTTTTATTTGATTGGTTACTCACACAACCTTAAAATCTTCGTCCCTGAAGTGCTGAAAGGTCGTGTTCGGAAGATCTGTTTTTTTTTTAGGAAAAGTGATCAAATCATTTTAAGTCAAATAAATTTTCTTTTGTTTAATCATATTAATAAATGTGCAGAATGAGCACGACTCAAATTGAACCTTTTTCAATCATGAATAAAATCCCCCTCCAGTTGTGGCTATGGTGGAATGATTTAGGCAAAGAAGGGCATGACGAAATCAAGAAACATCTGAAAGGTCTCACGAGTTTGTTGGATATCAGGCCTCGATGGGATATTATAAGGGCACTGGTCCCTTACTGGGACCCTGCGCACAATGTCTTCCACTTCTCGGACTTTGAACTCACCCCAACTTTAGAGGAAATAGCAGGATACATCGGCAGTGCTGAAGTTCCGTTGAGGCATAAATACCTGGTTGCTCCAAGAGCCTTAGCGGTGCACCGGTTTTTGGACTCATTAAAGATAGTCAGAACAATCCATAACCCCGACTTGGAAAAAGGTTTTTGCACTCTGAGCTTCATATATCAAAGATACGGCCACATAGGAGGATTCGACAAGCCAGAAAACAAGTTGTGTAGCAAAAGTAACCGTCGAAAGTGGGATGAACATAGACGGGTTGCTTTCATGATAACCTTCTTGGGGCTTTTAGTGTTCCCAAGAAAAGATGGGAATATTGACATAAAGATAGCTGGGGTCATCAGTACTTTGCTCATTCAAAAGGATAGCACGCTGACGCCCATGATTGTATCTGATATGTTCCGAGCTCTCACGGCCTGCAAAGCCGGAGGAAACTTTTTCGAAGGGTGTAACTTGTTATTGCAAATGTGGATGACCAAACACCTATGTCACCGAGCCCAATTCCTGAGCCATGGATCTTCTGAAAAGACCTGCATAGAGGAGTTCTACACCAGAATTAATGAGGTCTGCCTACCTGAAGGAGTCTCGACATGGACCTCATATTTCAGGACCCTCAACGCCAGTCAAATACAGTGGACACTGGGATGGTTACCGATCGACGAAGTCATATACATGCCAGCAGCTAGGCCCCATTTTCTCTTGATGGGACTTAAGAGCATTCAACCTTATGTGCCGTATCGTGTTTTGAGGCAACTTGGGAGGTGTCAGATAGTGCCGAAAGATGAGGATCTAAGCACCCAGGTGATTGAGATCAGTTCCGATGGCCAGTTTCCTGAAGCAAGGGTCCGCCAGATTTGGAGCCAATGTCAATACTTAGAGGCAAATACTTGTGTACTGAATCAGGCAAGAGGGGAAGTTTCACCCGGATATCAGGCTTGGTACAAAGGGGAAATGTCGTCTGGGAGGCCAAAGAGCGGGACTAGTTGGCCAACGAGCGGGAATATCTTGCCGAAATAGGCAAGCTGAAACAACAGATTAAGGATCTAAAATTTGAGAACAAAGTGCAGGTTGCTGCCGACGAAGGAGAAAAGAACAAACTAGCCATAGAAAGCGAGATCCTCAAAGCTCTGATCCGGAAGATGAAAATGGATGCTGACAACCAACGGAGAAGCCGGGCCGATAAAAGGTTGATAGCAGGGTTAAGGAATCAGGTCGCTAAAAGCCGAAAAGACTTGGAAATATCCAAGGCTAGCATAGCGAGAATACGGGCCAGATGGGCAAAAGGTACATCAGCACGAAAAAAGCACCTATGGCAAGTGAGAAGGGATTATGAAGGGAGCGTTACAATATTAAGAGAAATAAATTACACTCTCAGTGATCGGGTCCTTAAACAAGCCCGAGATGCTAGAACAGACAGGGAACGCTGCTATGATTCAATAGCCCGAATGGAAGAACAAATGGAGAGGTTCCAAGATCAGCTCATTGGCAACACTCGAGTATTGGGACTAAAGAATCAACGAATAGAACAGCTGTGCATAGAAAGGGATAGAATCAGGGGTAGGATCAATGAGATTGGGCGCTACATCACCACGAAGTGCCTAGCATGTGAAGAAATGCCCCATGATATCCTTTTTGCCTCAGTCATGTGTTATGTCCACTGGATCATGGAGGAATTAAAAAGCTTGCAAAGAGGCCTGGCACCAAAACCCGCGGAAAGGCCGAACGATGCATCGCGGGCACCAAAATTCAAGGCTTTGATGTATCCCTAGTTCAAGTCTGCACTTGTTTGTTTTAAGAGTCTGTTGTCTACCCCTTTGTTCTCTTTTCATATCAAACAATGTTAATAGTGTGGAGTCTGTATTTCGTTTGTTTCTTTTTCAAATAATAGCTTGTAATAGCATATTTTGGTAATAGAATGCAAAATTGTGTCTTTATTTTACTTATGGCAGAACTACGCCCGGTCTGATTCATGCAGGGACATGATATGTAGGCAATCTACATAAGATTCGACCACCACTAAAAGATAAAAAAGAAAGGGCAAAGTGAATAAATAAAGGACATAAGCCGGAATGACGCATGCAATCAAAGCAAAAACATGTTAGAAATGGTTAAACTGCCTAGGAACATTGCATTCCCCAATGTGAAATTGCACTATGTGTTAAGCTCTAACGCTAACAAGTTTGTTGTTTATACCATAGAAAGAGATTTCAAAACAATTAGCTCGTTAGAACGTTCTGACAGATTACCATTACCACATAAGATCAAAAGGGCCCATTCCGGGAAGTATGTCTGGTTCGGACAAAAGTGTTGAGGAAGAAAAGATGGAGATGCAAATGATGAAGGAGGAAATGGACATGTTGAGACAGGAGATTGCTGGGATGCACCTAGCCTGGGCTAAGGGACAAACACCACCAATGCTTCCCCTACTCCTACCCTTTCACCAGCTCGGACTCCGGAGCACCCTTCCACTGGTCCATCAGCGAGCTTCCCCATTGCCCAATACTATCAGGGGGAAACTTCCTATAATCCCCAAGCTTCACCACCTAAACAAAACCCTCCTCCACCAACTGTTCCTATTTTCGTGGCACCTCCACCCGCCACGTTGCAAAAATCTCCTGATGAACCAGTGTTTCAGGTTCAAGACAATCAATACTATCCTCTTGAACTCACCTTCAAACCACCCGAGCCATACACTTACACCCCTCACCTTCAGTTCCCTACAGAAACTGAGAGGCCAGCTAAGAATCCAGAGCAGGATGAAGTGCTCCGTAAAGTGAAAAGCCTGGAGCAATCCTTCAGGAATATGCATGGATTGGGCAGCCAAGTTAGTGTGGCCTACAAAGATCTGTGTCCCTTCCCCGATGTTCAATTGCCGGCAGGTTTTAAGATGCCAAAGTTTGACTTATATGAGGGACATGGTGATCCCATGGCACATCTACGAGGTTTCTACAGTAAGATGAGAGGGGCAGGTGGAAAGGATGAGTTGTTGATTGCTTATTTCGGTCAAAGTTTAAGCGGATCCGCATTAGAATGGTACACGAGGCAGGATCCCAGCAGGTGGTATACTTGGGATGATCTAGCACAAGCATTTGCAGGTCATTTCCAGTATAACCTTGAGATCGTCCCCGACCGTCTCACACTGTTAAAACTTGAGAAAAAGCCCGGAGAAAGCTTCAGGGAATTTGGATTCCGTTGGAGAGAACAAGCAGCAAGAGTCGATCCGCCGATGAGGGAAGGTGAAATGGTGGACTACTTCTTACAAACGTTAGAGCCAACCTACTTTGGTCACCTGGTGACGTCGGTTGGTAAATCTTTCAATGAAGTAGTAAAAATGGGCAGCATGGTTGAAGAGGGACTCAGGTCCAACAAGATAATGAGTTATTCAGCGATCAAGGCCACAACTCAGGCTATCCAAAGCAGCACGGGAGGTGCACTCGGGAAAAAGAAGAGAGAAGAGGCCGCAACACTCGAAGCAGGTACTTGGTCCAGGTCAAGAGGTCCAGCCCCTCGCTATCAAACCAGACCCCATTACCCAAACTATCCACACAATCCATACAACCCTCTACAACCCTATTATCCACCACAAGAGCCCCACTTCTCCGTCTATCACGCCCAAACTTACACCCAGCCTCCGGCTTGTCCGCAATGGCGTGCGCCGGCTCCCCAACATACATATCCACCTCCACAAAACACATATCCCCCTCCATAAAACACATATCCACCACCAAGGGCCTACAGGAATCCTTCAGGGCCAAGCTTCCGCGGAAATCAGGCTTTCAGAAATGAAAGGATGTAGAAGCCGAGAATATTCACTCCGTTGGGAGAAACCTATACTACTCTGTTCCACAAGTTGAGACAGATAGGCTTATTAAATCCGTTGAACCTAAATTGCCAAATCCCCTTCCCAGAAATCTGGACCATTCAGTAAGCTGTGAATATTGTTTAGGAGCTCCCGGGCATGATACTGAGAAGTGTTGGAAGTTGAAGACTGCCATACAAGATCTTATTGACACAAATAGGATCGAGGTTCAGGCACCATAGGCACCCAACATCAATGAAAACCTGTTGCCAGTGGACCATGAGGCCCACATGATCAAACTAGTGCACGAAGGAGGGAAACTTAAAACACCCTCACAAACGGTAATGATGATTCGTGCCAGTACAAATGAAAAATCGACCAGTGAAAAGGCAGTGGTACAGTTGGGAAAGGCAGATGACAAGCCATTTGTGGTAATGGGGAAAGGTTCGTCTGTTGCTGCGAAGAAGCCAGAGCCAGCCAAGGTAGTGCTGCAGGGAGTATTAAGCACACCAGTGTTGGTGGTGAAAGGGGTCCACGTGGAACCAGTTGTTATCAGGCCAGTCATGCAGTTGCCGATAACAAGTGAGAAAGCTGTGCCGTGGAGCTACAGTCAAGTGACAGTGATGCATAAGGTGAAGGAGGTTGCAGAAGAAGTATGCGAGGCTCAAGGGTTAACTCGTTCGGGAAGGTGTTTTGTTCCCGCAGAATTGAGAAGGATCAATCCTGTAACAATAAAGAAGCCAGTAACGGAGGAAGAAGCAGATGAGTTTTTAAAGAAGATGAAGGCACATGACTACTCAATTATAGAGCAGTTGAGGAAGACCCCGACCCAGATTTCGTTGCTATCTTTGTTAATCCATTCAAGCGATCATTGTGAGGCCTTAATGAAGATTCTGAACGAAGCCTATGTCACGGACAAGCTCTCAGTGAACCATTTGGAGAAAATAGCGCACAAAATATTCTAAGTAAACCGAGTGACATTCTCTGACGATGAGTTACCGGTAGAGGGTACTGAACACAACAGAGCACTCTACCTGACGGTAAAATGCGAAGAATTGGTGGTCACTAGAGCACTAATTGATAATGGGTCAAGTGCCAATATCTGTCCTATGGCCACTCTGAACAAACTAAAGGTTGTTGATGATAGGATCCACAAGAACAGTGTCTACGTCCGAGGTTTTGATGGGGGCGGTACTGACACAGTGGGTGATATCGTACTGGAATTAACCATTGGTCCAGTCGAGTTCACCATGGAATTTCAAGTGATAGACATGGCGATGTCTTACAATCTTTTGTTGGGACGACTTTGGATCCACGCAGCTAAAGCAGTGCCTTCTACACTGCATCAAATGGTCAAATTTGAATGGGATAGACAAGAGATTGTGGTACACGGGGATGATGACACACATGCCGTCAGTGATGCTATTGTGCCCTTTATAGAAACCGACGATGATAAGGGCCCATGGGTTTATCAGGTTTTTGACGCAGTCTTAGTAGACAAAATTCCTGAGGGTGGGGGCCTTCCACTTCCCAGAATCACAGCTGCAACCTTCATGATAGCCTCAGAAATGTTGAATAGTGGGTTTGTACCAGGGAAAGGTCTAGGGATTGATCTGCAGGGAATGATCCAGCCAGTTTCCTTGCGTAAGAACTTGGATACTTTTGGGTTGGGATTCAAACCTACCGCAGCGGATGTAAAACAGGCCCACAAATTGAAAAAAAGAGTCTGGGTCCTTCCTAAGCCAATCCCACGCCTGTCTAGATCATTTGTCAAAGCAGGGTGCAGAAAGTTGCCAGTCCCGGAAGTCTTTGGACCCTTGATAGGGCCATATGGAGATTTGAATGAGGGCTTTGAAAGAATGTTCGTAGATGTCAATATTATAGAAGTTGGAGAGGGTTCCAGTAAGGCATACATACAGTTTGTGGGTCCTAAGGCCAAGATCAACAATTGGATAGCTACTCTTCTTCCTACTCGGAGGGAGTCCTTGTAGTTGGCTCTGATTTTCCTTTTTGTTTTCTGGATTATTCCAGGGTTGTAATCCAGATTCCTTTTTATTGTGTTCAATAAAGTGTGAAACCTTGTTATCCCATAATTTAATAAAACGAAAAGTTTCTTCTTTATTTCTTATTTTATATGTTATTTTTAATTTTGTTTCCTTCGTTTCTTTTTCTGAACAGTTCTTTTCATACTGGTTCTAACGACATGGCATGCATAACGGATCTTCAACCTAGTCTAAAAGATCAATCTGATTCCGAACTAACTATACAAGAGGTCGATTATGATAATGAATCGGAATATGATGAGGATGAAGCCTTCGAGGAGATAAATAGGGAGTTAAGCCAGTTTGAAGAAAAATCCAAGCCCAACTTAAATGACACAGAAGCCATCAATTTAGGGGATGCCGGCGATGTCAGAGAAACTAAAATAAGCATCCACATTGCACCAAATATCAGGGAGGAATTGATCAAAACACTTATTGAGTTCAAAGATGTTTTTGCATGGTCATATGATGACATGCCGGGATTAAGCACAAATTTAGTGGTTCATAAATTGCCCACTGACCCAGCATGCCCTCCCGTCAAGCAGAAATTGAGGAAGTTCAAAATGGATATGAGTGTGAAGATTAAAGAGGAAGTAACCAAGCAGCTGCAAACAAAGGTTATTCGTGTCACTCGATATCCTGATTGGTTGGCTAATATGGTGCCAGTGCCAAAGAAAGATGGGAAGATCAGGGTGTGTGTCGATTACCGCAATCTGAACAGGGCAAGCCCAAAGGACAACTTTCCTTTACCCAACATCCATATCTTGATCGACAATTGTGCCGGACGTGAGATTGGATCTTTTGTAGATTGCTATGCTGGGTATCATCAGATTCTGATGGATGAGGAAGATGTGGAAAAGACAGCCTTCATTACGCCGTGGGGAACTTATTGCTACCGGGTAATGCCATTTGGTTTGAAAAATGTTGGAGCAACGTACATGAGAGCGATGACCACTGTGTTTCATGACATGATCCACAAAGAAATTGAGGTGTACGTGGACGATGTGATCATAAAGTCCAAGCATCAGGAAGACCACGTGGCAGACTTAAGGAAGTTTTTTCAAAGACTTCAAAGGTATGATATTAAGCTCAACCCGGCCAAATGTGCATTTGGAGTTCCATCTGGAAAGTTGTTGGGATTCATCGTCAGTCGGCGAGGTATTGAACTGGACCCGTCAAAGATCAAATCTATCCAAGATTTGCCCCCGCCGAAGAACAAGACAAAAGTAATGAGTCTGTTGGGAAGGTTGAATTACATCAGCAGATTTATTGCACAACTCACAACAACCTGTGAACCCATCTTTCGGCTATTAAAGAAGGATGCCGCGGTAGAATGGACGGCGGAATGCCAGGAGGCATTTGACCAGATCAAAGGATATTTATCAAATCCACCTGTATTAGTTCCACCTGAGCCAGGGAGACCGTTAATTCTTTATCTAACGGTCTTGGAGAATTCATTTGGCTGCGTGTTGGGGCAACACGACATTACAGGAAGAAAGGAGCAAGCCATCTATTATCTCAGCAAGAAGTTTATAGTATATGAGGTTAAGTACACTCATTTCGAGAAGACATGTTGCACCCTAACTTGGGTGGCCCAGAAATTGAAGCATTATTTGTCCTCATATACTACTTATCTCATTTCCCGCTTGGATCTGCTAAAGTATATTTTCCAGAAGCCTATGACCATAGGAAGGTTAGCGAAATGGAAAATATTACTCACGGAGTTTGACATCGTCTATGTGACGAGGACAGCCATGAAGGCCCAAGCGTTGGCAGATCACTTGGTTGAGAATCCTGTTGATGAAGAATACGAGCCGTTGAGGACGTATTTTCCTAACGAGGAAGTAATGCATATAGATGAGTTGGAATTACCTGAGGAACCAGGTTGGAAGCTTTTCTTTGATGGAGCCGCAAATGCGAAGGGTGTTGGAATAGGAGCGGTACTTATTTCTGAAACAGGACGTCATTATCCTGTTACAGCTCAGCTCCGTTTCTATTGTACCAACAACATCGCTGAGTATGAGGCATGCATTTTGGGTCCGCGACTAGCTGCAGACATGGATGTCCAGGACATTTTGGTCTTGGGAGACTCGGACCTCCTGGTGCATCAGATTCAGGGTGAATGGGAAACACGGGATTTGAAACTCATACCATATCGACAATGTTTGCACGATCTGAGCAAGCGATTTCGATCAGTGGAATTCAGACACATCCCAAGAGTTCATAATGAGGTTGCCGATGCATTGGCCACTCTAGCATCAATGTTGCACCACCCAGACAAAATTCATTTTGACCCGTTGCACATCCAGGTTCGTGATCAGCATGCCTATTGCAACATGATAGAAGAAGAAGTGGATGGCGAGCCATGGTTTCATGACGTCAAGGAGTACCTCAGGATGGGGATATACCCGAAGCAGGCCACTGGAGATCAAAAAAGAGCCATTCGGCGATTGTCAAATGGATTCTTCCTTAGTGGAGGAGTGTTTTACAAAAGAACTCCAGATTTGGGATTGCTGAGATGTATAGATGCCAATCAGGCCACGACAGTTATGACGGAGATACATGCTTGAGTTTATGGGCAACAAATGAGCGGATATGTATTGGCGAAGAAGATTCTTCGAGCAGGGTATTATTGGCTCACTATGGAGCGTGATTGTATCAGTTTCGTGCGGAAATGCCATCAATGTCAGATACACGGAGATTTGATTCATTCTACGCCGACAGAATTGCATACAATGTCAGTGCCATGGCCATTTGTTGCATGGGGCATGGATGTCATTGGGCCTATTGAGCCGGCAGCTACCAACGGTCATAGGTTCATTCTGGTGGCCATCGACTATTTTACTAAGTTGGTTGAAGCTAAAACTTTCAAATCAGTAACCAAGAAGGCAATGGTGGATTTGGTTCACTCCCATATCATCTGTAGATTTGAGGTCCCAAAAGTGATCATCACGGATAATGGTGCTAATCTTAATAGCAATTTGATGAAAGAAGTATGTCAACAGTTTAAGATTACCCACCGTAACTCCACACCATATCGTCCCAAGGCGAATGGAGCAGTTGAAGCAGCCAACAAGAACATCAAGAAGATACTGAGGAAGATGGTAGAAGGATCCAGACAATGGCATAAAAAATTACCATTTACATTGTTGGGTTATCGCACCACTGTCCGGACTTCAGTAGGTGAAACCCCTTATTTGTTGGTATATGGAACTGAAGCAGTAATACCGGCAAAAGTTGAAATTCCATCCCTTCGGATAGTCACTGAGGCTGAGATTGATGATGACGAGTGGGTCAAAACCCGTTTGGAGCAGTTGAACTTGATTGATGAAAAGAGATTGGCGGCTGTGTGTCATGGCCAGCTATATCAAAAGAGAATGGCGAGAGCCTACAACAAGAAGGTGCGCCCCAGAAAATTTGAGGTGGGGCAACAGGTGTTGAAACAGATCCTGCCACATCAAGCCGAAGCAAAAGGCAAGTTCGCCTCGAATTGGCCAGGACCGTTCATTATAACCAGGGTGTTGTCCAATGTCGTTTTATGTTTAACAAATATTGACGGGAAATGCGTCGACATGGCTATCAATCCTGACGTAGTTAAGAGATATTCTGTATGATTTCTTTTTTTTGATTGTAATTGTTGTTTGTGGTTGGCATTTATCGGAGAATGAAATGACGGAGGCAATTCTTTCTTTTATCCAAACACTTTGACCTTTGCTTCCCCTTTTGAGCCTTATTTATTCTTTCATATCCCTCTTTTGGAATCAGTAATTAAAAAAAAGAAAAAAAAAGAAAATAAATGATAATAAAGACAAAAGAATAGTCACAAGAAAAACAAAGGAATTGGGAACTACGTTTGACCTGATTCCTCAAAGAAGGATACGTAGGCACCTCACGGCTCGGTCATAGTGTAACAAAAAATAAAAATCCCCCCAAGCAAGAAAACTGGGGCAGAAGTTATGTTTTAAAGTTTCAAAAGAGGTTTGATTCCAAGAGTAGTAATGTTTAACCCCATCGAAGTTATTTTTGAATTTTTGATAGCCTTTTATTTTATCCAAACACGAAAACCCATATTGATGTCCAAAAAAGACCTCCCGATCAGTATCCGAGAAGTGCCAAGTCATGCAAACAGAAGTCAGGAACAACACTCTGATCCCCAGCAAAGAAGAGGATCATAAACTGGAAATGAATTGATAGCCGAAAGAATCCCCAACAGAGAGAGTCATATCGGCATCACTCCAATCCCCAGCTGAAAAATAAAATAAAATGAGAGAGTCTTATCAGTGAAAACCTTCACAGGCACCATAAGGCGACGAGAGTTTAGAGAAACGAGAGAGTCTTATTAGTGAAAACCCCTCGAAGGACACTATGAGGCGACAAGACAAGATTGGCGGAAAGGATCCGCATTTGGCAAAGAGTTGAATGCCTGTTTATCCCCAACAAAATGAGGCCATTCGAAAGATTGATTAATACAAATAGACTGGGTTGATCAATCCGGAATGCACGACATGATCCTTGGGATCGGTTATATCATTCAGATAAGTTCTTTTCTTTCTTTTTCCCCAGCATTTGTTCAGAAAAACTTCTTCTTTTTCTATTTTTTGAAATCATCACTTTTTCATTTCTTGGTTTAAAGACTTTACCTCCCCAACAGTTTGTTTTTGAAAAGGATTTTCAGAGCTTATTACCAGTTGCCAAAATGGCGCAAAACAAAATACGAATAGGAAAGGCCAAAGATAAGGCGACAAAGCAAAAAGAAGTTGGTCGCAAGACCAAATGATGAATGAGTCTAGATCCCAAGAGGACCAAATTTCCAGGGGATGTTGGAGATAAAACGGAAAAGCAACAGTTAAAAGGTTATGAGGATCCCCAGCAGATTTGCGAGATACAAGAACAACTCTGACAAGATTCTCGACCAAGTTCCGCAAGGGTCGGACAACACAGAGCGGGGAAGGAAGAGAAAGGAAAAACCATCCCTAGCAGGAGTACCATCCCCAACAGAAGTACCATCCCCAGCAAATAATATCATTCCCAGCAAGTTTTGTAGCAAAGCAAGGAAAAGGAAAAAGGGAAAAACCATTCCCAGCAGAAGTGGCACGACCACTCGTCCCGTTTTAAACTAAAAAAATTCTCTTTGATTTAAAACAGGGAAAGGAAATATTATTGACAGCAGGAAGCAGGGTCACAAAGAAGATTATTAAACTGGGGCAGAAAATTTTCTCTCATCACGAAAATTTTATTGAAATCAGATAGCCATTTGGAAAGAGAGAAGATAACACAATTTTCGAAGGAAATAAAATCCCCATCAGTATACAAGAAGGGAGATACAAGTTTTAAAAGAAAAGCAATCTTAGAAGAAGTAAGATAACCCAAAGTTGTAAAAGCAATGACCTTTGAATCAATATCATCCCCACCATTGTTAAAAGGAGGAAGATAATTCCCCAACAGTGTTATTCCCGGCAGGTTTCAAGGAAGTGAAAGCACTAAGCTTTAAAGGAAATAGTCTTTGAAGAAGGAAAATGACATATTTGTGAAACAAAATATCGGTATTATTCCCAGCAGTTTTCAGAGGAATAAAACACCAGTTTGGTAGGAAGTAGTTGAAGAAGTCAGGAGCCCGCCTGGAGAATGGAGGCTGAATTATTTTTAAGTTATTGTTGAAGTCAGGAGCCCGCCTGGAGAATGGAGGCTGAATTATTTTTAAGTTATTGTTGAAGTCAGGAGCCCGCCTGGAGAATGGAGGCTGAATTATTTTTAAGTTATTGTTGAAGTCAGGAGCCCACCTGGAGAATGGAGGCCGAATTATTTTTAAGTTGTTGTTGAGGTCAGGAGCCTGCCTGGAGAATGGAAGCTGACATTTTTAAGAAGTTGTTGAAATCAGGAGCCCGCCTGAAGAATGGAGGTGTTGCATTTAAAAAGTTGGAGAAGTCAGGAGCCCGCCTGGAGAATGGAGGCTGAATTATTTTAAAATTGTCGAAGTCAGGAGCCCGCCTGGAGAATGGAGGCTGAATTATTTTGAGAAAGTTGGAGAAGTCAGGAGCCCGCCTGTAGAACAGAGGTTGTTAAATTTTAAGTTGGAGTCAGGAGCCCGCCTGGAGAATGAAGGCTGATTTATTTTCAATGTTGCTATGGAAGTCAAGATCCCGCCTGGAGAATGGAGGCTGAATTATTTTTAAGATTGAAGAAATCAGGAGCCCTCCTGGAGAATGAAGGTGTTTATTTTAAATTGGAGAGGTCAGGAGCCCTCCTAGAGAATGGATGTGTTACATTTAAAAAGATTGAAGAAGTTAGGAGCCCGCCTGGAGAATGGAGGTGTTATTTTAAGTTGTTATTAGAGTCAGGAGCTCGCCTGGAGAATGGAGGTGTTACATTTAAAAGGTTGGAAAAGTCAGGATCCCACCTGGAGAATGGAGGTTATGTCATCTTTCAAAAGTCAAGTTGGAGTCAGGAGCTCGCCTGCAGAACAGAGGAATACATTTCAAGATCAAACAAAAGTCGATAATGAGGAGGGGTACAACAAAAATCCCCAGCATAACAAGCTTTAATGTAGGAAGCAGTGTCCCCAGCAGACAGAACGGAATAATAAAACTTGTGTTCAGAAAGGCAAAAGGCCAGTGTCATCCCCAACAGTTTTCGAAAGAAAAGCACCAGAGGAAACACAAGCCGACAAGAAAGCAAGGCAACCAGAGCAAGTGGAAGATAGATAAGATTTTGTAACTCCTAGCTTAGTCTAGCTTTTTATTTTCTTTTGGCATGGTGTAATAAGGAGATCGGTAAGCAGTAGCAACAACATGCAACAATAGTAACAGCAAACAGCAGTCCCATGGTAGTCCTAGCTACCAAAACTTCCCGAACTACATTAACCTGATTCCCTTTTAGCCAGGGATATGTAGGAAACCTTTGAAGCAAAGGTTCAGTTAAATCTTTTTCAAAAAATGCTTCATACGGAGTACTCGGATGGGCAAAAATCGCTCACTTTATCTTTGCACGAAAATTCTTCATGTTTTCGGACAAAGAGGGGCAGCTGTAAGCACGTGATTTTTTCCCTATATGAGAATTACTCCCAAAAAATTCAAAATAAAATAATTTTCTTTTGTGTGCAATTTTTGAATTTTATGGCATTTTTGGATAATTATTTGTATTTTTGTCTGTGCATGTTTATTTGTTTAAATTAATAAAAATATAAAAATATGTCGCATTTGCATTTAATATTTAACTGAATTTGTTTTACAAAATGAAAAAAATCATAAAAAATAATGTACGGTGCATTTTTAGCATTTAACGTTCAAATTATGTGATTTTATCGTTAATTGCTATTTAAATGTGCGATAATTGTTATTAAGAGTTAATTAGTATTTTTAGATAATTTTGCGTTTTTGTAATTTAATCTTAGCATTTTAGCTTTATCATTTAGGAAATTGAATAAATAGAAAAGAACAAAAATAGAAGAGATCGGATTGGGCCTTTTCTTCAATTTTAAATCACAGGCCCAAAGATACCCAACCTTCCCTTACGACCCGGTTCATTTCAAACCGGGTCGACCCAGTCCATAACCCAAAAGACCCAACACCCCTATCTCCCTATCTTTCATTTCACAAAAAACAAACCCAAAAACCTAAAGAACCTGCCCGCCCCCTCCCTCCCTCTTCTTCTCCAAAACCAAACCCCTCCAAGCCCTAGCAGCCATGGCTGTTTCCTCGTCGTCGACCACCCTCCAATCCACCAGCCTCCTCCTCACGACCAGCTACTGCCGCTGCTTCATCTTCTTCTCCGCCAGAAAACCACCACCCTAAACGAAACTCAGTCGCAGGACCCATCTTCTCCAAGAAGGGACAGTCATTTTTGGACGGAGGAAAAGAAAACTTTTAGCACTTCATCTTCCTCATTCAAAGGAAAACCCTGGACCAAAAAACTTAACGCCCCAAGCTGCCAGCGCCCGTCCCCCATTCACACAGACGACCCCTCCAGCGTCCGCCATTAACGAGCAGCATGGCTGCTGCGTTGTTGCGTCTTCTACTTCACCTCCCAGCTGCCTTGTCGAGCTCCATGTTCAGCAGTAGCAGCTGTTGCTGATTCACCGCCTCCATAACCGCCCAGTCGACCTCCAGCTTGGCGACGCAGCAACAACAACTGCTGTTTCCCCCGTCGTTGCTGCTGCCTTCTGCTTCGTCCAGCTTCGACGGGCTGCCATTGCTTCGTTTTCAAACGACACCAAACGACCATCTTCTTCGATCGTCCGTTCGTGGTCGTCTTCGGCGTCGAGTTATTTTGGTGCGATAATTATTTCCGGGCAGATTTGTTTTCGTTCGAGTTCATCGTCGTTCCGATCCGGTAGTTGGTTTAAGTTTCATTTCTGTCCGTAATTTGTTTGATATTTTCGGATCTGAAATCAGTATATGTTTGATATTAATTTCGTGTTTATCGTTTTTTTATTTTCTTCAGTTTGTTTAATTTTTTCATGTTTATTTTTATGTATAAATTGTTAGTTTAATTATAATGTTGTTAGATTTAAGTTGAAGTTCAATTAATTATTTCTTCAGTTTGTTTTTATTAATTTAAAAGGATTTAGTTTTAAGATAGAAATATGTTAGTTTGATAACTTGAATCCTTCGTCTTGACTGTAATATTGTTAGATTTAAGTTTGAGGTTCAATTGGTTATTTAATTTAGTGATTTGAATCTGTTTATTTGTTCCGTTTAAGCTTAATTTGAATTTAAACTCAGTAATTTGAACATGCTTGTTTGTTAGTGTTGTTGAATCTGAAAGTAGGTTTGTTGTTTAAAAATATTGTTCAGTCAAAATAATTCCAGTTGTTTCTTTGTTGTTCATCATTTAGTTTGAATTTGTTGATTGAATTTGATTAAGAATTGGTTATAGCTGCTATATTTTGGTTAGAATTGATTAGTTGAATTGGTTATACCTGATGGGGTAGAATGGTAAATTGCAGTATTTTCAGGGGTAGAGTGGTAATTTCAGAGGAATATTTTTGGAATTGAAAATCTGAACAATTATTTATTTTGAGTGCTCTGTCCACTAAACTAATAATATTAAAATAATGTATAAAATAATATGTAGTGGGGGACAAGACATAATGGTGGGGAATAATGCATTTGTTTAAACAATAATGGAGGACAAGACATAATGGTGGATAATAATGCATTTGTTTAATCAATCGTGGGGAACAAAACATAGTGGGATTGCGGGGCTCAAGAAAAGTTGACTAAAAAAAATGATAATTGCATTTTTTATGTAGTAGTGGGTTTGGTAAGAGAAAGTGGATGGTTTTATTATTTGATTAATTGATTAAGGGGTCTGTTTTGAGACATAAATAGAACAGATTTGGACAAAATTTTTTTAAAAAAGGAATGAGCTAAAAATAGAGAGAAAAAAATTCGAAAAATATTAAAAGATTTTTAGGGATTCGAATTTGAAGAGAGTTTAAAAGAAAGAATTTTCTGAACATTAAGAGAAAATTAAGGGTTAAACATTAACTGGTCTTTCAATACAAAAAAAAGAGTTCACTTTGTTATTGCCCGTTGATTATTATTGGTGTTTCTTGATTTTCATGTGGTTTGTTTCTCGAGTTTAATTGGTTATTTGCTACTACTTCACTGGTTATTGCTGGATTTTGTTCGGTTTTCAAATCTGTCACCAGGTGTTCCGTTTGTTGGATATTGCTGGTTATTTGTTGCTGTTGCTGTGTTACATACTACTTTGTTGATCCTATTCTTCCTTTCCTTGTATTCAAATACTTGGTACACTACTCTGAATCATTTTGACATATGCATTGAAGCTGAAATGAAATGGCCAGAAGATTTAGGCTTCTAATTATAGAATATTCGTATTTTAGTTAGATATTCATTATGTGTTTCATGTTATATGAATGGTAGAATTATGTATAATGTGAAGCGTTAAATTGCGGAACTATTGGATGGGTGTCGGTATGAACACCATAAGTATTAGTTTCGGCTTTTGTTAATTTTTTAGTTTGAGATCACATTCAAATCAAATTGGTAAATAGCCAATATGGGAAATCGATTTAATTTTGGGGGGAAGGGTTAGTAAAAATCTAGATTTGAATTTGCAAATATTGGAATAGAAGCAAATTGAGTTTTTTTTTATCTTTGAATCTTGTTAGGAACTAAGATCCGCAAATATTAGGCCAATAATTTCGTAGAATCAGCAGGCTTGATGCTTTTAATGTGTGACTCAATGTAGCAAGGCTAAGAACATTAATCCATTAGATGCGAGCTTGAGCAAGATGAGTCAACGTTTAAGTTTAATAAACTTTCTAATAAGCTTTAGTAATTATGGTTAAATCTAGTTTCAAATGGTTGTGAATAATTCATTTCAATAGATTTTTTAACAATGCGAGCTTTTAATCTAGCTATAATTGATTTCTTTTGAATATTAGTTGGCGAATTTCGTATTTTATTTACAATTTCGATTTTTTTTTTTAAAATTCCTTTCCATTAATATTTGTCTTAATCTGGCAAGTAGTATGTTACGTTTTCTTATTTTTTTAAGCTCGTAATTAATTAGGATTTTTATTTTATTTTTAGAGACTAATTTAAATAGAAATGTAGTCACTTTAGGATATCCTTAAAATAAAGGAGGCGTGCCTTGCCACAGTAAATCACAAATTGCGGGGCCCTTAATAAAAGGACTCAATAACCAGATAGACTTTGGAGTTGACCGTCTAATGAATTTTCACGGCCTCCTCCCAAAACAACAATAGGCTAGTCGCTTTAGGCGCGTCTTTAATAAATTATTTTCTTAAATACGGGTGCGCATTCATGTGGCCCAAATCCAAATTTCAACGGAGTCAAAATGTGTCGATAACTACGGGTGCATTGACTGTGACGTGATTCGAGATACGTTTTCGCAACGTTGCAATTCTCCGTAAAATAATAACAATAATAATAAAATTGATAAAAGCGGTTCAAAGTTAAAATTTGCATATAAGTTCTTAATTCTTAAAAATCAGATAAATAAGCCGAATATAACAGTTGAGCGACCGTTCTAGAACCACGGAACTCGGGAATGCCTAACACCTTCTCCCGGGTTAACAGAATTCCTTATCCGGATTTCTGGTTCGCGGACTGTTAAACAGAGTCAATCTTTTCCTCGATTCGGGATTCGACCGGTGACTTGGGACACCATAAATCTCCCAAGTGGTGACTCTGAATTAAATAAATAAACCCCGTTTCGATTGTCCTTTAATTGGAAAACTCCCTTATACCCTTACGGGGTAGGAAAAAGGAGGTGTGACAAACGCTGCCGGAACAATTTAGGAGAAAAAATCAAAGAGTTTTCCTTTCTTTCTTGTACTATTTGTAGTTACATGCTCTCAAACATTCTTATGATGATTAGCGTGACTATGAGGGGCTAGTTCTTCTCGTTCTTGGGGTTATGGGTACTACATGAATGTTCACGTTTGAAGTTTAAATTGACGATTTTGATTTTACCATATTGGTGTGTTTATTTAATTCTATTCTGAATTATTTTGATGTGTAACTAATAAGTAATTTTATCTACAAATATAGAGTTGAACTCGAAGTAGTAGAATTTGAGATTGTATATATGATTAAATAGAGCAAGTTCTTGAAATTAGGCATCGAGGAACAGATTCACAATTAGGATAGAAATATACTTAATTGTCTTGCTTGTTTGAAATACAGGAATTGTAAATGTATTCTTGTTAGTTTTAGTTCTATAGACATATAGGCATTAAGTTAACTTGAATAGGTGAGTAAGAACTCGACAGATTCTTACGAGTAACATTAGCTCTATCAATTAATAAACCAAATAAATCAATTAGTCAATTTAAGTCGAGAACACAACAGGATTGTTAGCTTGCCTATAACCCTGGAATATCTTCTCTTATTGATTTTTATCCGAAATTGCCTACGCGTTTCATTCAATCTCTAGTTTATTTAATTGCTTGATATTTTCTTTGGTTGTTAATAATCACCTACACATTTTGAGAAAAATATCTTGAATAGATAATTTATTTGAGTTTGAATTAGTCAAGAGTTAATCATAAAGTCTTCGTGAGAACATCAATCTACTCACTACTTTATTACTTGACGATCACATATATTTGTGTATGTGTTTGGTCGCAACAACCAACAAACAACAGAGTGATCCCTTAAAGAACTGGTTCCCTAAGTATCCATTTAACAACTAATGAACTCAACTACTTACAAGATAAGGTTTTAATAATGACACATCTCAAAATAGCTGCAAATGGTTCAGTCTAAAAAAAAGGTTCAAATGGTCTACTCTTGGTTCTTGATAGTTCTACTCTAGCCACAATGCTAGAATGACAAATTGGTAGAATTGTTATATCTTATATGAAATGGTAATGTGTACCATAAACCTTGAATTAGATGACCAAATTTAATTGTTGATAAGATTAAGATAGTTGTTACACATCAATTAATGAAGTGCATTTAACACGATAATTAACATGAGTTTTGCTAATTTTTACCTTATTGAGATTTGAGAACATTAAGAGTTTGTCTGCTTCATTGAATCACTCACCTTAAAATTAAGCAAGTGATTCTCTTGCTTAACTTAAATGTAAATTCGATCAATCCCATGTCCAGTAGATGAGAGGAGCAGAAATGAGAATGTTGAGATGGATGTGTAGGCATACTAGGAAAGATAAGATTAGGAATTAAGTTATTAAGGACAAGGTAGAAGTGACCCATGTGGAAGACAAATTGAGGGAATCGAGGCTGATATGGTTCAGCCACGTGATGACGAGAGACATCGGTGCCACAGTTAGGAGGTGCGAGAGGTTGACCATATGGGGTTTGAGAAAGGGTAGAGGTGTGAACACCTAATTTTTGATAATATTTAATTTTTTATCACTTCTTCTATGTAAATATTTTAGGGGTTTTAACCTACAATTTTTAGCTTTATTAAACTTTTTATTATAGGGTAAAAATACAAAATTTAAAAGGTGAATTATTACTATTAATATTATTTTATTTTTATTTTTATTTTAAAATAATAAAAAATTTCCGATTTTTTTTTAAATTTTTAGGAGTGATTTAAAAAAATAAGAAAAAGGGAAGTATTGAATAAAAAAATAAAAGTAAAAGTAGGTGGAATTCTCTTTTAAAAAGTAAAAGAAAGTAGAAAATTAAAAAAAATAAAAGTAAAGTTTTGTGGAAATTTTAAAAAAATAAAAAGTAAAAGAAAGTTGGAATTAAAAAATAAATCTGAAAATTAAAAAAATTTAAAGTAAAAGAAAGTAGCATTTTTAAAAGAAAAGCAAAAGAAAGTGGATTGTTTTTTTAAGAAAAGTTAAATAAGTGGAATTCTCTTTTAAAAAGTAAAAAAAGTGGGATTTTAAATAAGATAAAAGTAATTAAAGTTGGAATTTTAAAAATAAAAGTAAAGAAAGATGAGATTTCTTTTTATAAAAAAATAAAAGCAATTTGTAAGTGGAATTTCTTTTAATTAAAAAATAATAAAATAATAAATATTTTTTTAAAAAAAATCTGAAAAATCTCGAAAATTTTGCTATAAATAGAAGAGAAAATTTGAGAAGAAAAAAAAAAGAGGGGGAGGAGAGAAATTTAGGTTGAACAGTTTTATTAAATTTTTCTTTCAATATTTCGGGCCTTGAATCTTGGGTTTGAAGAAGAGTTGATAGAAATTTTGTTGTTGCTGCTGTATTGACTCTACAACTTTCAGATTTTATTCATTTGAATTCACTCTCTTGTAGGTATGTAAGTCAAGCTCTTGAGTTAAAAAATGTCGGAGAATCTTTATTGAAGCAGAAGCAAATTGATTTGGTTCTTTTGATAAAGTTTCTTTCGTATTTAATCTGTTCACATGAATGATGTTTCTTTGATTGAGTGAATTGAGATTTGCAAATGTTAACGTTATTTTAGTATGTTCATGAATCTGTCTTGTTTTTTTTCTTTTTTTTTTCTTGGCTCATGACTTGTAACCAGCAGGTATTGTTTTGTTTACATTTAGATTTCAAGCTCGTGTAGCACCATGTTCATATTTTGAAATTTAAAGAAGTATGTGAAGTTGAACAATTTGTCAACATTAAGATGTAAAAAAAATAGATTGCGTTAGTGAATGTGTGCTAGCCTTCCCTACCATTGACCTATCTACTTCTCGAGCTTATTCTTTATCAACTACAAATAGTACAAGGAAAAGATAAGGTAGCTCCCAAATCGACAGGGAGAGAAGAAGAAAGTCTCTTCCCAGCTAAGTCCTATGTTGAGTAGGAAGACTGGCCTCTCTCCTTAGTGGTCTGTAATCCCCAATGCCTTACTACTAGCCCTTGGGCTTTCCTTACGCTTTCATTCAAGCTAACTAGAAAGGTAGGTAATCCCATCCCCAAAGAAGATTCAAGTAAGCCAAGCATGCCTATTCTCTATTACACGTATTGGGGCCATTTCCTTGGAGGATGTTTTTTCTGTTAGGTTAGCGCTTTCATGTTCAATATCTCTTACTGGTATACAGAAAAGAAGTCTACCTTTCTCTATACTAGAGCATATAGGGAATCAATCTAAAACCAATATATGAACAAGAGGGGTAATAAAAAGTAAATCAATCGAATAGCTAGTCCTTCCTTTCTTTCTCCTTCCCCATTTCAGGTTTTAGAAGAGTTAGTTTCGCGCATGGCAACTTTACTAATTTTCCCCTTTCTTTTATGACTTGTTGGCTGGATTAGCTAGCTTTAAGACATTTATTTGAAACAAAGTACAAAAAAATCGCTTTAAGGTTATCACACTTTATTGTGATAATTTATAGACAACTGGGGTATCAACGTACTTCACGGCTAACTGAAGACAGTTCAGATAATTTCTTTTCTGAATGAAAGGCGATAGGAGGCATACCCTAAGGAAGCAAGAAGGGAGTATTTTCTTTACTTTACCGTTAGAACCTTCCTTCACGAGTGAACCGGGCACGAGCCTACCTTGGTTTAACCAAAAAAGAGGTATCAATGTACCAACCATTACTATATAGGGAATGAACTGAGTTAGAGGCGTATGCTTCCTTTACCGATAGTCGGTACCGAACTATCCGAAATCCCTCTAAAAATTTCAAGAAGAAGGATTGGATGATCGGCGAAATGAGAAACCTCAACAATTGCCTGACCAAAGTCTTACCCATTCTTTCCATTTCGACTGGCATTATCACACCGCCATCACCAGATTGAATAGCTTCTCCTAGCCCGATTCGAAGAGCTGACTAGGTTTGAAAGTTCAAGCGGTAATAAGTGGGGATTTTTACTATTTATTAGCGCCTTTTAGCTTTCGTTTTAGTCCAAAAGTATTTAATTATGTTCCCAAAAATTGATGAAATATGCTTAATTGTAGGAATATTTGAAAATGAGCCACCAAGATGAAATCCAACTCAAGAAGGAGTGATATGAACTCAAGGACAAAAACAAGCACAGAAGCTCAGAAGTGTGGACCACAAGTTATCATCTGCGGCCACAGATTGTGAAGAAACTCCTATCAGAGACAGGTGAAAAGTGCGTTCCGCACATGACATGTGTGGCCGCAAAAACTGGGCAAGAGCAAAATTTCAGAGAACCTGCATCTCAAGTTCAACAAAAGTGCGGACCGCACAATTATTGTGCGGTCGAAGAAGAACAGCTACGCGGTCGCAGTCACATTTGTGTGGTCCATAAAAGAGTAAAGTGCGGCTGCAGACACATTTGTGCGGACCACAGAAAGAGAGAAGTGCGGCCGCAGTTCAGAATTATGCAGCTGCAAGTTTCCAATCATGTCATACTGAAGCAAAGTGCGGACGACACATGGAATTTTGCGGACGCAGAACCTCCGAAGGGACATTTTTGTCCAAAAATTCCAGCCCTGTATAAATAGAAGAGTCTCGCTTTTTGGTCAAGTTTTGATATTAGCTGCTACAGTAGACAGTTTTCTTTCCTCTCTTTAGTAGTTTTTGCTATTTTGAGATTTTTGAATATAGATTTCATCATTGTAATTATTAATATGGGTTTAATTATCATTTCTTCTTCTATTTCTTCTATCTTAGGCATGAGTAGCTAGATTTTCACTAGAGTTGTGACCCAAAATTAGAGTGTAATCTTAATGGGTGTTTGATTTATTACTTGTTTATAGTTGGGTGTTTATTATTTAGCCTTGTTCTTGCATTTAATTGTAGAATTAATGGTTGCAAACATTAGTTCATACCTATTTGACTTGGTCTCTACTTGAGAAAGAGAGATTTAGTCTAGGAAAATATGGCTAATAAGAAATTGGATAAATCAAGAGATTGATAGCCCCAGTTAAAGGGTTGAACCTAGAGATAGTAAAACCCCACTTGAGCTTTGTATCAACTATTTTGTTCAAAACCCATTTGGACTTGAGAAAGCCAAATTGGACAAAATTATTCTCTGATCGAGAGGTATTGAGTGGATACCCAAGTATTGATAGCTATAATACACCCGGACCAATAAAACAAGCTTTAAAGGTTACAACCCTTTAGGCAGACATCTAGGTGAAGGTCATAGCCATAGGCCTTTTATATCATTTGAAAAACAACAAAAAATAATTTCCTAGTTTCAATTCTTAGGTGGTGATCTTAGTTTAAATTAGACCTAGAAACAACCCAAGTCTGTGGAAGTGCAAATTGAGACAGTTTAAGCTCTTACACCATAATATATACCCCTAAGTCCTATTCCTAGCTCCCTGTGGAAAATTGATGCCGACTCCTTATTGGGTATTACTATTGCAATCGACCATTTTATAACCTTTAATTGAGGTGTGAATTTGGACGAGCTAAATTTTTGGCACCGTCGCCAGAGAGCTAAAAATGAATTTAGTTATATATTTGATTTTGTGTGTGAATTGTCTTATTTTCCTTCTGTATTATTGATTTTTGTGAATTAATTGTAGGTGCAACAATGGCCCTCAACAATGGATAACTCAGAAACATGCCTTTGGGGGATGTGGACGCTGAAGATGACCAAGTGAAAGAGGGTCCTCTTGAACCTCAAGCAAATAGAAGTGGCTGACCGCCTCAAGACAACGTTCCAGTTCCATGCCCACCTCTACCAAGAGCGGCTCGATACCAGGTGTTGACGAACGAAGGGTATACATGTGCCATAGTCCCGCCCTGATTAGGGTGGGCAACTTTCAAATAACAAATGTAATGCTCACATTGATAGAGCACGAGGATTCTTCACCAGGACTCTGAGTTAAAATGCATATAAATACTTGAAGGGGTTTGTGGATACTTGTTGGGGGAGTAAACAAACAAGCGTCTCCAAGGATGCTTTAAGGTTGGGGCTATTTGCTTTCTCTTTATGGGGGAAAGTCTTGGATTGGTTAGAGAGATTTCCAAACCATTCCATCCATACATAGGATAAGTTAGCGGAGAAATTTATTTCCAAGTTCTTTTCTCCCGAGCATATGGCTACTCTTAGAGACGAGATTCTAGCATTCAAACAAGAGCCCAATGAGTCATTGCATGAAATATGGGAGAGGTACCAAACTACGGTCAAAGAGCGCCCCAATAATGACATGACAGAGGCTATGATTCAACAAACTTTCTATCGGGGGATCAATACTATCAATCAGTGCATGATCAATCAACTTGCCAGTGAAAATTTCATTACAACGCCATATGCAGAAGCTTTAGAGATTTTAGATGAAATGGCAGATACTTTATCGGGATGGAAAAGTAGGGCAAATGTTCCTCAAGGTGATCTGAACGTGATTCACCTACATAAAGAATTGCATGATCATGGTCAAACCATTGCCGAGTTGACCACCACAATGAATCAATTAGCCAAGTCTCAACTTCAACAGGTGCAATGTCCTAAGTAAGTCAATGTTGTGGAGGGAGTTAGTATGATGGTGAACAAAAGAAGTCCCAAGGGTCTACAAGTGCAAAACTGTATGGAGAATTATGCAAGAAGATAGTGGGTTTGATCAAGATGAATCTTACAATGAACAAGAGGAGGAAGTGCAACATGTGAACAACTTTCAAGGGCGAAGAAACAACTCTCAAGGCCCGAATCAACAACAATGGCGACCTCAAAGTAATCAAGGTAATTGGAATTCTAACAACCAAGGTAATTGGAGTGGTGACAACAATCAAGGGAATTGCAATAATAACAACAATCAAGGAATTTGGAGTGGTGGAAATAACCAAGGCTATTGGAGTGGCAACAACCAAGGATTTTGGGGAGGTAATAATCAAAGGGGATGGAACAATAATCAAGGCAATCGAGGATCGGGTTTTCAAAGACCCCCGATGTATCAACAACCGAGCAACTTGCCTCCTTATCCTTCCCATGGTCCAAGTTCTTCCAACAATGATATGGGACGAATTGAGAATATGTTCAAACAAATGATGTAGAAGAATGCCCACTCCGATGCCAAACTAGCCTCACACAACACATCAATTCGCAACTTGGAAGTTCAACTGGGGAAAATCTTGCAAGCTCTAAACACTCGTCCTAAGGGGGCACTACCAAGTGACATGATGGTGAACCCAAAGGGTGGGAACAACACGGGACATGCTATGGCTGTTACTACAAGGAGTTGAAAAGGTGGGGATGCATCCACCTCAAGTCAAAGAGAACTTGTGGATAATGAGCAAGTGGTTCAAGAATATGAGACTCCGAACAATGTGGTGCAAGTAAATGATGAAGTGCGGATTGATATTGATGACAATGTGGAAGAAGCTCAAGAGGAAATGAACCCGTCTAGGGATCACATTATTGACATACCGGAACCAGTAGTGCAAAAGGCTAAGGCACCAATGCCTAGGCCTCCTCCTCCATACTCTCAAAGGATTGCCAAGCAAAATAGAGAGAACCAATTCAAAAAGTTCATTGAAATGATGAAGAGTCTATCGATCAATGTGTCATTTGTTGAAGCTTTGGAGAAAATGCCCCGTTATGCAAAGTTTATGAAGGATTTGGTGACAAAGAAGCGGTCGATGAATTGTGAAACTATAAAAATGACTCATCAAATGAGTGCAATTGTGCATTCAATGTCTCCCAAATTGGAAGATCCCGGTTCTTTCACAATCCCTTGTACCATTGGGAGTGCCGAGTTTGCTAAAGCTCTTTGTGATCTTGGGGAAAGTATCAATTTGATGTCCTATTTGTTTTTCAAGACTTTGGAAATTGGGCAACCAAGACCCATATCTATGAGATTACAAATGACCGATCATACCATGAAGAGACCATTGGTATTGATTGAGGATGTATTGGTTCGTGTTGATAAATTCATTCTTTTGGCGGATTTTGTCATTCTTGATTGTGAGGTTGACTATGAGGTACCGATTATTATTGGGAGACATTTTCTTGCTACGGGGAAGGCTTTGTTGATGTTGAAGCCGAAGAACTTACCTTCCGGGTTGGTGATGAAAAAGTTGTTTTTCATGTGTGTAAGTCTATGTGGCAACCCAATAGCAATGAGGTGTGCTCTTTCATAGACTTGGTGACCGATGTGATTGCGGATGAAAAAAGTGCTGTGATGAATGTTGATGATACATTGGAGGCCGTCTTGCTCAACTTTGATGACGAAGAGATGGAGGGCTTTGTGGAATGTGTGAACTCTTTACAAGGAATGTGGTCGTACACTTATGAGCCCCGGAAATTATCCTTGGATCATGAAAATATGACAACTCCTCATACAAAACCTTCAATTGAAGAGCCTCCTATCTTGGAGTTAAAGACATTGCCTCCACATCTTCGGTACAAATTTTTTCGACCTTCTTCTTCTTTACCGGTTATTCTTTCCCTTTGTTGGACTAACGTGCAGGTAGTCTCTACATTGACGATGCTACAAAAGAGAAAGAAGGCTACTGGATGGACATTGGCGGATATTCGATAAGCCCCGCATTTTACATGCACAAGATTAACTTGGAGAAAGGTTCCATACTATCTATTGAACATCAAAGGAGACTCAATGAAGCCATGAAAGAGGTTGTCAAAAAGGATATCATCAAGTGGTAAGATGTTGGGGTTGTCTACCCCATTTCCGATAGTTCGTGGACTTCTCCGATTCAATGTATCACAAATAAAGGGGGCACGACGGTGGTCACCAATAATAAGAATAAGTTGATTCCTACAAGAACGGTGACCGGTTGGAGAGTGTGTATGGACTATCGTAAGCTCCACAAAGTCACAACGAAGGACCATTTTCCACTTCCCTTCCTCGATCAAATGCTTGATAGATTGGTTGCCCGTGCTTTCTATTGTTTCCTTTATGGGTATTCCGGCTACAATCAAATTCTTATTGCTCCGGAGAATCAATAGAAAACTACTTTTACATGTCCTTATGGTACTTTCGCCTTCAAGCAAATGCCATTTGGGTTGTGTAATGCATCGATGACTTTTCAAAGGTGTATGATGGAGATATTAACGGACATGGTGGAGGATTACCTTGAAGTCTTCATGGATGACTTCTCGGTGGTCTGGAATTCTTTTGATTATTGTCTCACAAACTTGGATAAAGTGTTGGCAAGATGTAAAGAAACAAACTCGGTGCTCAATTAGGAGAAATTTAACTTTATGGTCGAGGAAGGCATTGTCCTTGGCCACAAGATCTCAAAGAATGGAATTGAAGTTGACAAGGCAAAGATTGATGTGATTTCTAAACTTCCACATCCTATTTCGGTGAAAGGCGTGCCTTAGTTTCTTAGGCCACGCAGGATTTTACCGGCGTTTCATCAAGGACTTCTCTAAAGTGGTAAACCCGTTGTGCAAGCTTTTGGAGAAAGATGCTAAGTTTCATTTTAATGATGATTGCATGAGAGATTTTGAATTGCTAAAGTTCAAGTTGACTACTACTCCCATTATCACCGCTCCAAATAAGAGTGTTCCTTTTGAGCTCATGTGTGATGAAAGTGATATAGCGGTAAGGGCTGTTTTTGGGGAAACTCATCAACAAGATTTTTCATCCGGTTTATTATGCAAGTAAGACCATGAATAGTGCCTAAGTAAACTACACCATTACAGAGAAAGATCTCCTTGATATTGTGTTTACTATTGAGAAGTTCCGCCTGTACTTGATGGGTGCAATAATGATTGTCCATACGGATCATGCGGCACTTTGTTATCTTATGAGAAAGAAGATTCCAAAGCCCGATTGATGAGATGGATGCTTTTATTGTAAGAGTTTGATATAGCCATCCAATATCGAAAAGGCAGTGAAAACCAAGTGGCGGACCACTTGTCTCGTTTTGAGGAGGAGAGGAGGCCGCACAATGGCCTTGAAATCAATGACTCCTTCCTCGATGAGCAACTCTTGGCTATTTCAATGAAAGAGGTTCCATGGTTTGCAGATCTAGAAAATTTTCTTGTAAGTGGTATCATCCCGAATGATTTCTCTTCAAACCAAAGGTAGAAGCTCAAACGGGATTGTCAAGACTATTATTGGGATGAACCATATCGTTTTTGGATTTGTACGGATGGAGTGATTAGAAGATGTGTACTGGAGGAGGAACAATGTGAAATTCTTGGGGCTTCTTATTCTTCGCTGTATGGTGGCCACCATGGTGGACCAAGAACAACCCCCAAGGTGCTAAGTAGCGATTTCTATTGACCCACTATTTACAAGGATGCAAGTGATCTCGTCAAGAGTTGTGATGAATGTCAAAGGGTTGGTGGAATCTTAAAGAAAAATAAAATGCCCCTCCCACTATTTTAGAGATTGATATTTTCAATGTGTGGGGTATTGACTTTATGGGTTCTTTTGTGAGTTCTTGTGAAAAAACCTAAATCTTGGTCGCGGTTGATTATGTGTCCAAATGGGTTGAGGCCGTTGCTGAACCCAACAATGAAGCGAGAAGTGTGGTGGCGTTTTTTAAGAAGAATATTTTCACAATGTTTGGTACTCCGCGGGCTATCATAAGTGATGAGGGGGGGGGGTCACATATTTGCAACAAAGCTTTTGATACCTTACTCACCTAGTATGGTGTCACTCATAAAGTCACGACTCCCTATCATCCACAAGTAAGCGGTCAAGTGGAAGTCTCCAACCAGGAGATAAAGAGTATTTTGTCCAAAACAATGAATGCTAAGCGGACGAATTGGTCCAATAAACTTGATGATGCTTTATGGGCTTATAGGACGGCTTACAAAACACCTATCGGAATGTCTCCATACCGGTTGGTGTTCGGAAAAACTTGTCATCTGTTGATACCCAATTTTTTCCTACATATTTTTAATATGCAAAATACCTTCAAAATAGCATATATATGCATATATAAGCATATCCAAATGTTTTATTATTTTATTTTAAAAGATTTTAATTGATTTATTTCTTTTTTTTATCCATAAATCCCAATAATTATTTCCAAAATTATCATTTGTAGTAATTCATCTATTCGATTTTCATCTTTATGCTAAAATATAGCTAATGTAATTTTTTCATATTTTTATAAATTTATTTAGTATTTTTAAGCTAATTGTACATAATTGCAATATTAGCCCTTTTAAGGTTTAATTAGGTTTCATTTATAAAATGGGGTCCTGTATTTTTAAATTGTTAATTATATATTTTAAATCATTTTAGCACTTTCAATTTATTTTTAGAAATTAATTTACTATTTTTTATAATTTAAAAAATGGGAAAATTGGCTATTTAAATAACAGCCCATTTGTATTGAAATTCTAGCCTAAATTGAACCCCAAATCAGACCCAATTTCCCCAGCCCAATTTCAATTTTAACCCAACCCCTAATCCAGTTAAACCAACCCAACCCGGATTCCCTACCTACCCTTTTAAATCTAGGCCATTGATCATTCAGATCAACGGCCACCACTCCCCCTTTCCATTTTAACCCCAAATGATCCCTTACCCTAACTCATTTCCCACCACTCGCCGCCTCTGAATCCCTTCCCTCTCAATTCTCTCTGCAGCCTCACATGAACCCTAGCCGCCGCCATCTAATTCCAGCCTAATCCACCTCAATCCCTGCTTAATCCATGGTCTCCTATGGCCGTTTGGGATGTATACCGACCTCCTTCATCTTCTGGTGGCCCGTTTGTGTGATTTCATGGACAGATCTCAAAGAGATCTAGTCCAGTCTTTGCTCAACCTTTGTCTCTGGTCTTTCTCCGGCCATCCATGGCCGTTCAAGGTAGATCCTTGACCTTTTCGGTTAGATCGGTAACTTTTCAGGGTCTCCCTCACCTTTTCTGGGTTCTCTGAAACCCTAGCTTTAAGGTCTTTTGATTTTCTTTTAGATCTATCTTAGATATGTGCTTACTACGAACTTCTTAAGTGTTTTCTTGAAGATTCTTCGACTTTCTTTCAAAATGACTCTTCATTTTTCAACGATAGGGTTTTCTCTTAACCTCTTTTTAAAGATCTCTACTCTAATGTTTGGTTTTTTTTCATGATTTTACTATGTTCAAGGAAATTGTTTGTGCTCTCCTTCTACTTGATTCAGTATGTTAAAAACCCTAGTTCCTTTTTGGTCTTATCCGAGTTCTGAAACTGTCCCTGTTTGTTTGTATACTTGTTCGATTAAGTTCTTTATTTTTGACTCTCCTTTCCTTGTTTGGCTTATCTGATTCTGAGTTCTTATCATCTCTTAAACTCGACTACTATTGAAGCCCTAATTTCTTAAAAGGTTTTCCTTACTTGTTACTGTGAAACCTTTACTTGTTTCTGACTCTCTTTACCTGTTCCTATGCTTTCTTCACTTTTGATTCTGTACCTAACCTTGTTGACTACTGTGCTATGAGTAGATCTCTTTTACTACTGAATCCTAGCTTATTTCTGCTACTACTGTATGTTTATGTTGTTTCTTTTGCCAATGTGTTTGGCCTTGCATGTCTGATACTGCTGTTCATTCTATTTATATGTTGAAGTGCAAAATTATGTTTCTTTCTTGATTGATCCTGATTCCCTCAATATTGTGACTGATTGCAAAAGTTTTCTTATGAACCTTAATTTTACTCGTTTGTTTGAATTAATTGATTCCCCTCCTTTAATTACTGTAATGTTTTACCTTGCTGAATCTTTTCCCAAAAATTAAGCCTATTTTGAACTTAGTCTCAATTTTTTATTTCATACTTTTATTGCCCCCTTATATGGCAATAATCAGTCTATCCCAAACTAATTTCTTTCCTTAATTAAACCTGTTAGTATCCGTTAAGTAGTGATTCCTTAATTAAAGGGAATCACTTGTGTTAATTGATTCTGATTGTGATTATTTCCATGTTTGTGTTAAGACTTTACTTATTACCTTTTTCTTCACTCATTTTCAAAACTATAAATACCCACCCACTCTTCTTTCAAACACACGAAAATTTTTGAGTTCAGAACACACAGTTACACTCAAAAACTCTCTCTTTCTTTAATACTACTGTGCTACTGCTTTGTCTAACCGACTGAAAGCCAAGGCTAGACTGTGGAATCTTGCCTGCTTTACCTTTTTGCATTTTGTTTATCTACTGGTATGTCCTAGTTAATTTTCAAGCCTCAACAACAACATGTTTCTTTAGTTGCTTCAGTTTCTTTCACTCTTGTCTACTTCTGCCTATAGTTCTGCAGTCAAGTTACTTTACCAGCATGCTGTAATATGTTTCCTTCCCCCTTAGATTAATGCTTCTCCTATGTGTGTTTTAAAGTATACTCTGCCAGACATTTGTTATGTACTTGCTGTCTTATGAATCCTAAACCCCCACATCCCTTCTATGTGTTTGTGTTCTTTTGACTGGTTTGTGGCCATGCCAGCATTAGCTATTGCTGTGCATGACCAAACCAAACCCCTGCTGGGGTCATGTGCTTACAGACAAGTGTATCCTCAAAACCCCTTGACCCCGTTGTATGACTACTGATTTTGTGTAGTTTTGCGCTCACTACTACAACTGATTTCAAGCACTTCTGTTACTGATTACTTTCAAAATGGACTTACCAGTCTAGTTTTAAACAAACTCTTTTTCAAACTGTGTGTTCTGCACTTTCACTATACTCCTAGAATCTAGGTTCTGCCCCTCTCGTTTGAGCCTTGCCTTGGGACCCCTGATCTCCCTCTGAACTTGGACACATAAGGGCTGGCCCTTCCACACTACACTCACTCTGTTTGGTTATGCAAATCTGGGTGTGAGAATTTCCCGGGATCCCATGAGGTCCTTAGGGAACTCTGACACACCCAGTTATGAGAAAGTCTTTGAACATCATTGGTATTTGGGGTGGTTTATTCCATAACTCAGAGAGGAAGTCAGGATCAGGCTTCCTATGGTTGTAACTTCTTATTTTGCACTTTTTCTGATGTAATTCATCATTTGGTGTGTAATAATATGTAACAAATATTGGGGTTGGCTAGTGAAAAAGGATGGGGTGATTATGCATGCTTTAGGTATTAGAAGGGTAGATAACATGTCTGTAGGGTGTATTTCGATATGATCTGTTAGAGAACATGCTTAAATGATCTGCTTTGGTTTAATAAAAATTCTGCATGCTTTACTTTCACACGAATAGAGATCATGCCTATAGGATTAAAAATTAATTTTAATAGAAATCACGCCTATTGGAATTTCGCTTTAATCAAATAAATTCTACCTACTGCACTTTGTGTTCGATTAGATACCATGCATATATGACCAAAATCAGCCTTTAATACTTAGATACCATGTCTGCAGGAATTAAAATCATCTATAATAGAGATCATGCCTATAGGATCTAAAACCAGTTTAGTAAAAAAATCAGTTTGACTCATACTTATCAGATTAAATAGTTTGCTCTTTTCTTGTTAATCAATATCATTAGAAAGTATGCCTATAGGATCCAAATCGCCTGTTTAAAATTAACCACTGCTCCACTACATTCTTAACAATATAGATATCATGCTCATAGGACATCACTATTACGCCTAGACAAGCCTTAAGTAATAATGATGATAAAACTGAACCCGCCTTTGTTTAATTAGCAACTGCTACAACTAGCAGGCAGGACTAATTTGGACTTCTTATCTGAGTTATGTAATAAATTTGGTCTGCTTCAACAATTTGAACCCCTTCTTTAGTACCTTAAATTCTGACCCTAAATGTGTTTAAGTCATGCTACTTATATGCTCTGTTTGCGGAGGTGCACATGAGCCTTTAATCGTTTATATGTTCCTCTTCAAATGTAGTCCTAAGTGTTTTTGTATGTCGCTCTAGCCTTTTACCTTTAAACCTAAGAGTCAGCCTAAAATCCTCCCTCTTATAGGAATAATAGTCCTAGTTCCCTCCGGGACTGATAGGAATGGGATGGGTAATAGCATGCAATTGAGGTCGAGACCAATCCGCACTTTAATACCTTAACGGGATAGGAAGGGTAGATATGGATATGATAACCGGTGCGCTAATACCACGTGTAGCCCCTCTTTTGAGAAGTGTCATACCGAGTATTACATCGATGTGATCCATATTATAAACAAACCTAGGACCCCCTTCATTTTATATTCTCAAGTGTGTTTAATCTGTAACTCTTTTCAAAATTTCGCCTTCCAATAATTGTCTTCAAACTCTTGTGTGTTTAAATTTAAATCCCCTACTATTTGAGCCAATACTTGCCTATTCGTACAAATTCATAAAAACTATCTGGTCGGGAACCACACTAGTGGATCCTGATGGGTGCCTAACACCTTCCCCTTAGGATAATTTCAAGCCCTTACCCTATCTCTGGTTATCAAACAAATTTAGAAATGAACCCTATAGGTGTCCTAATGCACCTTAAATCATTAGGTGGCGACTCTTCAAAAAATGCAAACCTTGTTCCTAAAAGGAATGATTTGTCCCATACCCAAAAATGTCATAAACCCGATTTTCCGATGTGAAGAGGGAAAAAGGGTGCACGTCAGCATGACGACTCTGCTGGGGATTTTTAGGCTTTTACCATTTCAGTTTGTTCTTATGAATTTGTACCCTTCCTATGTGCAATTACTTGTTTATTTTCTTCAAAGCATTTAATTTCTTCTTCAACTACGAAACTGACATGTCTTCTTTGTTTCTTTCCTTTATTGCCGCTTTAAATTATAAAACTGCTACATTTATCGCTTTCTTAACGTGCAAATACATGTCAACATGTTTTTAATTATTACATAATCATGCTCAACATCATACTCCACTCGTGCCAAACAAATCCTATAACAATGATTTTAATGAGTGGTTGCGCTCTTCCCATATTATTACCCCTAAATTCGGAAAGGCATATTTGCAGTAAAACTAGTCGATCAGCGGTGTAGTCGACGGTTCCGTGCCTTACCCCCTTGAGTTGTCCGCTCAAGGGTACCAGTCTAAAACCCCACAGAAGCCTTAATCTGTTTAAATTGTGCATTTATTATGGTCAAACCTAGCCAGGTCAGTTATGTTGTCCGCATAACGATCCTTTACGATAGCTTTGTCCAAAAGTCCACTGGGTTTCCCTAATCCCAAATGGACGTCGTCACATTCTGTGCATTCATTTGGAAAACTAAATGCTTCGTGCTAATTATTGATGTTAAATAGTCGAGTCTGGTGGGGGTAAGGGCCTAACCATATTTGTCTTGCAGAAATATGAGGCACGAAGTCCCCAGATTCGGCATGGTCACCAACATCCACCCAAGATTGATAAGCTGGTGGAGAGATCTACACTCTAGTGATCAAACTCTCGTTCAAAAATACTTGGGAAACCTACCATCCCTCCTGGAGGTCCAACCTAACAACATGATCATAGAAGATGCTACTCTGTTCTGGGATTGTGAAAGGGTTGTGTTCCATTTTGGGGACATTGAAATGATGCCTTTGTTGGAGGAGAAAGGAGGATTGGCCGCTTTAGTGTGGGAAACTCCGAGTTTGCTAATGCCCGAGAACCGCAAAGGCAGGGGTTTTCTCAAAATGATAGGTTTGAAGAAGAATACAGAATTTACATGCCTAAAGGACTCATACATCCCTTTCAACTACTTGTATGAGAGGTACGATTACAGCAAATCCTACCGTACCTACCCTGACGAGTTTGCCATCACATCCTTGGGGCACATCCATCGTAGGGTTTTCGTCTACATGTTTTATTTCCCGGGGCTGATCGTGTTTCTAATGCAGAAAGGGAGAATCCATACCAGACTGGCTATGGAAACTAAGAGCCTAATGGAAGGGATTGGTGGGCATCCATTCAACATCGTGCCCATGATCATTGCAGACATATATCGAGCCTTGGAGAAGTGTCAATGAGGAGCAAAACACTTCGAATGCTGCAATTTATTACTTCAACTCTGGCTCATGGAACACTCCAAAAGAGCGAATACTAACAAGAGATTCAACGAAGGGACTGGGATGATCACATCGCTTTTCATCATCCAAAGCGAATGAATTACATCCCCGATATGTTCGCCCAGCTGGAGAATGCTAAAGAATGGGTTGAGCTTTTTGAAAGTCTGACTGAAGAACAAGTTCAATGGATGTTCGAGTGGTTTCTGACCGAGGAGTTCATCGCTCGATCCAGAGATGCACCTTTCCTGATACTGATCGGTCTAAGAGGAACATATCCCTACGTTCCTCTTCGAGTTATGAGGTAGGCTGGTAGGAAGAAAATCATACCCAGGGTCGACAAGATGAGCCATTTCAGAGCTGATTTCCAAAGTGATGATAGTCCCTACAAGTTCCAAGCTCAGCATATGTGGCACTGCAAGATCGTAATAGGGAAAGACACCATCGAGCCAGACAGATATCATGCTGGTTGTACTCCCTACTATTCAGGCTGGTTGGAAGATAATCATGATGGTCTGGGCCAATTTGGTTTTGTTCGAGGTCACAAAATCATAGATGAAAAGGCCGAGGCACAAGTCAAATACAACTAGCTGCGCAAAAGGATCCGTGAATGTGAGAGCGAACACCTTGAGATACAAGAATCCAGCTAGAACCTAATTGAGGAATGGAAGGATATGGTTGTCAGTACCAACAAGAGGTTGGGATACTTGGAGCGAGGCATAGTAGAATTGGAAAGAAAATTTCTCAAAAGGATTGAAGACTGTCAAAAGGCTGAAGGGAACGAAGGTGGATATCTAGCCAAAGCATACCTATTGCTGGGATTTCACGAATAAGGGAAGCTGTTTGACGGAGCCAAGGATGCCGAATCTGGGGAAGGACCTTATGGGTCCAAGTAGATTGAAGTTTACCTTTTCGCTTTATAAATGTAATAAGGCCAATGGCCATTAGTGACTTTTATTTCCTGTTTATTTAGTGTCAATTTGGGATTCGTCTATTTTTATCAATAAAATGAGGCATTTAGCATTCTAAGTTCTCCAAATCAATTTGTCGCTAGGCCTACCTCGGGAACAAAGGGGTTCCCAAATTAGGACGCGCTTTACATTCCCGCACTATGTGTTTAAATACCACAATTCTTTTTATAATCTGCACTAACTTGATTACCTTTTGTTTTATTTTTTCGTTTTATTATTCCCCTCCCCTAAGGTTAGTTCGTGCACTCTAGCATCATTATCTTATTCCACGAGATCCAGGGGCCCTCCACCCATTCCTCCTCTAAGTCTTGTCAGAAATAGGAACAAAAGCAAGATGGAAGATCTGCACAACATCAGGAAAGAGAATCCAACTGAACGGGTAGAATCTACTAATGGACATGGTACTCAGGTTCCTTAGGAGAATGTATCCCAACTTGAACAAAAGCTGCTGAAATTCCAAGAAGAGCTTGATTAGGTTCGGAATCTAGCAAGCCTGTCATTTTTCCTCAGCACCCTAGATATCAATTTCCCCAACACTCAAAACCCTACACCTCCTCAGAATATCCCAAAGCAATAGAACCATCCCGCTCCTCACTATTACACTATTCCATAAAAAAACCAATCCAACACCTGCCATATCCCAAACAACACTTCACTACTAATCCCAGAACCTCAAAACCCCACAAATGACCATTTCCACACCCACACACCAGGCCACCATAACACCCCTATCTATGTGGAGACCATGCCACACTCCACCCAACCTATCTCAAGCACACCCGAGTCTGATGAAAATGATCTACTTATCAGAAACATTAACTAGCTGAATCCAAGGCATTGAGGGAAGCAAGTGAATTGAGGGGCTGAACTAAGAGGACCTCTGCATACAACTTGACGTCGAACTGCCCGAGGGGTAAAAACCTCCTAAGTTCGATATGTTTGATGGTACGGGTGATCTAAGGGTCCATTTGAGGATATACTACGATAAGCTGGTTGGAGTAGGAAAGGATGAAAGGATCCGCATGAAGCTGTTCATGAGGAGTTTGAAAGGAGATGCCTTATCTTGGTACATCAGCTAAGATCCCAAGAAGTGGTCAAGCTGGGTAGGCATGGCATCCGACTTTATGGACAGGTTATGTTTAATACAGAGAATGCGCTAGATGTGTTCTATATTCAGAATCTAAAGAAGAAGCCTACAAAAATGTTTCGCGAGTATGCTACTTGCTGGAGGTCTGAAGCTGCTAAGGTCAGACCTGCCTTAGAAGAGGAACAGATGAATAAATTCTTTGTCTGGGCCCAAGACCCACAGTACTATGAACGACTAATGATGACTGAGAACCACAAATTTTCTGATATTATCAAATTGGGTGAAAGAATCGAAGAAGGTATCAAAAGCGATATGGTTACAAACTTCGAGGCCTTGCAAGCTAAAAATAAGACTTTACAGTCCAGTGGTGTGTCCAAGAAAAGGAACGTGGGGGCCATAATGGTTTCACAGAGGACAAAATCTCTCATCAAATACCAAACTTACCCGACACCTCCACTCACACATCAGCCAACTCCAAATTACCAAGCACCCTCACCCTCCTACCAAGCTCCACCACCAACTTATCAATCACCTTCACCTCCCACATATCAACCTACTTCACCCAGATACTCCCAACCCGCTCATGTCTACCAAACCTATAATGCTCAACCATCCCATTACCAATCACCTCATGTACGCCAAAACTTTCCCAGACCCCGACCTAATTTTGACTGCAGACCTCCAAAACAATATACAACCATTGCTGAACCCATTGACCAGTTGTATGAGAGACTCAAAGCCGCTGGTTATGTCACCCCCATCCCTGCTGCAACCCCTGAGAACCCTTCTCAATGGGTTAACCTAAACAAATCCTGTGCATACCACTCCGGCATGAAAGGTAACACCATCGATGAATGCCGTTCCTTGGAAGACAAGATCCAATCTTTAATTGATAACAAGATTATTATGGACAAGGAACTCGCTCCAAATGTCCGCAACAACCCTCTGCCAGACCATAAGGGTGGAGGCATCCACATGATTGAAATAGAGGATGATTGGGATCCCGAAGGATCAATCGGGTTGATCACAGAAGGTGATGACCCAAAGAAGCCAATAATCACTCTCAATACAATCATAGTCCAGATTCAACCGTCTGAGAACACCGAGGTGAACTTGTCTGTACCACTTGAATTTGAAGCAACATCGTCCGCAAAGAAACCGACACCAATTGAGGTTGAATTCGTGTCTTCGGCAAATGTACCCGCACCATTTGAGGTTGCAGTTTTACCACCCAAGGCACATATTCCATTTGGAGTGAGGATAGACACGCCGATCCTAGTGGCAATGTCGACCATGACACCATTCCATACAAAGGCTGTACCCTGGGACTACACCTATAATGCAAGGAGGAAAGGCAAGGTCAAGTTTGAAAAGACTGTTGCAGCACAGGGTATGATAAGAACTGGTAGAGTCTATACCCCTGAACATCTGGCTGAGTCAAGCAAGCATGCCTCAAATCAGCCACCCGTCATTGAGATAGGTCCGAACGATCTTTGGAGAAATATACATGCTAAGGAATACTCGGTCATCGACTAGTTAAACAAAACACCAACGCAAATCTCCATTCTTGCTTTGCTACAAAATTCTGAGGCACACAAGAATGCCTTATTAAAGGTACTAAGTGAGGCATACGTGCCAAGTAACATCACTGGTGGGGAAATGGCTAACATGGTAGGACAAGTTCTGGAAAGCCATAAGATCAACTTTCATGAAGACGAACTGCCATCTGAAGGGCTGGGGCACAACAAGGCACTGCACATCACCGTGCAATAAGAAGAATATTTCATCACCAGAATCCTGATCGATGGAGGTTCCAGTCTCGATATTTGTCCATTAGTAACACTCAAGAAGCTGGGTAAAAGACTGCATGAGATAAAAAATAGAGCAATCAATGTGAAAGCCTTCGATGGTTCTTAAAGGCCAACCATTGGTGATATTGTCCTATGATTGCAAATGGGACCAACATGGTTCGATGTCGATTTCCAGGTGATAGACGTGCCAACATCTTACAAACTGCTATTAGGATGGCCATGAATTCATGCTGTTGGGGCCGTAGCATTGACACTGCATCAGGCAGTAAAATTCAAATGGAATCACCAGGAGGTGATCATTCACGGCGATGGTAGCAACCCTATATACAGTCGCCAAACCATCCCGGCGATCGAAGGAAGAAGGAAGCTGGGTGGAGAGACTTACCATCTCATTGAACGGGTCAATGCTATCGACAGAGACAGGTTGTGGGATAACAAAATCGAGAGCATACTAAATTGGAGTGGGTACGAACCTTGCAAGGGGCTCGGCAAGAACCTCCAAGGAATCGCTAAGCCCATAAAACTCAAGAAACATGGCACTACTTTCGGACTGGGATATGATTACACCTAGGAAGAATTCAATAACTGGTCGCCACCATGGCGTGGTCCTTACTATCCACTGGAGCAGCCAATACCATGTTTGGAGCAGACTTTCCAACAGGCCAACATTATTTATGGGTCAGGCGAAGAAGAGGCACTGGCAGTGGTGAAGAACTTGTTCCTAGAAGACAATGACATGGACTGTTGTGTTATTATAGAGGAGGAGGGGGAGGAAGGTCCTTCCATACAGGATGTAAGTAGAGGGGTACGCCTCAATAACTAGACCATCAGGACGACCAGAGCCCGACGAGCCTCGAGGTAGCAAGGCTAAAACAAGCATTATCCATTGTTTTTAGTAAATGATTTTCTTTTCGCATTTTTAATTCCCGCAATAAGATCTTCAATGTTCAAAACAGTTATGCAATTTATCAAAGCATTTTGACTTTTCTTATGAATCAACACTCATTATCGTTCTCTCTCATTACTTTACTTATACAACATTACTATTACTTATCTTGATGAACAAATAACTGTGACATGCAATGAGACAACGCAACAAACAGACATAGATTCAGAGGAAGATGACTTACCTGGCGAGATTGTTAAAGAAGTTGAGAATTTTGAAAATAGACATAAGTCCAACCTGGACGAGACTGAAATTGTCAACCTGGGAGATGCAGAAAACATCAAGGAAACATGAATCAGCGTTCACCTATCGCCATCAGAAAAGAAAGAATACACATAATTTTTAAAGGAATATGAGGAAATATTTGCCTGGTCGTATGATGACATAACTGGTCTAAGTACATCTATTGTGGTTCACATACTGCCAACCGATCCAACATGTCCACCAGTAAAGCAAAAGCTTAGAAAGTTCAAGCCTTCTATGAGTCTGAAAATCAAGGAAGAAGTCACCAATCAGGTCAAAGCTAAGGTTCTCAGGGTAGTAGACTACCCGACATGATTAGCCAACATCGTGCCAATGACAAAAAAGGATGGGAAGGTCAGAGTCTGTGTCGACTACCGGGATCTCAACTGGGCCAGTCCAAAAGACGACTTCCCTTTGCCGAACATACACATCCTGATTGACAATTGTGCCAAGCATGAGCTGTAGTCATTTGTAGATTGCTTCACTGGTTATCGTCAGATTTGGATGGATGAAGAAAATGCTGAGAAAACGGCTTTCATTACGCCGTGGGGAATGTACTGTTACAAGATAATGCCGTTCGGCCTGAAGAATGCAGGGGCCACTTACATGAGGGCCATGTCTACCATTCTCCATGATATGATACACAAGGAGATATAGGTATATGTAGATGATGTTATCATCAAATTTAAGAAGGCCACTAAGCACATGGAAGATTTGAGGAAGTTCTTCAATAGACTGCAGAAGTACAACCTGTAACTAAACCCCGCAAAGTGTGCATTTAGGGTTCCTGCTAGGAAATTGCTTGGGTTTATTGTGAGCCGCCGAGAAATAGAATTGGATCCATCGAAAGTCAAAGCTATTCAGGAATTGCCACCACCAAAGAACAAGAAAGATGTGATGAGTTTTTTGGGGAGGCTCAACTATATCAGCCGATTCATAACACAATCTACAGTTATTTGTGAGCCAATCTTTAAGACGTTGAAGAAGGACGCCGCTACCAAATGGATTGACGACTGCCAAAAGGCCTTCGACAGAATCAAGGAGTACCTTGAAACACCACCAGTCTTGGTCCCGCCCGAACCAGGTAGACCCTTATTACTCTACCTTGCAATATTGGATGGAGCTTTCGGTTGCGTTCTGGGGCAGCATGATGAAATGAGGAGGAAAGAGCAGGCCATTTATTACCTCAGTAAGAAGTTCACCCCATACGAGGCCCGGTATTCTCTATTAGAGTGCACCTGTTGTTCTTTGACTTGGGTAGCCCAGAAGCTGAGACATTACTTCTGTGCCTATACTACATATCTCATATCAAAGATAGATGAAGTACATCTTTCGGAAACCCATGCCCATTGGCAAACTGTCCAAGTGGCAAATTCTGTTGAGTGAGTTTGACATTGTCTACGTGACTTAGAAAGCAATCAAGGGACATGCACTAGCAGATTCAGACCCGTGGTTGGAGAATACGAACCCCTGAAAATGTATTTTCCTAATGAAGAGGTATCATTCATAGGAGAAGACATTGCAGAATCCTATGAAGGTTGGAGAATATTTTTCGATGGAGCAGCAAATTTCAAGGGAGTTGGCATCAGAGCAGTCCTAGTATAAGAAATCGGTCAGCATTATCCAGTGTCTGCCAAGCTCAGGTTCCCCTGCACAAACAATATGGCCGAATATGAAGCCTGCATCTTAGGTCTCAAAATGGCCGTTGACATGAACATTCAAGAGTTGCTAGTGATTGGAGATTCAGACCTACTTATACATCAGGTGCGAGAAGAATGGGCAATCAAGAACTCCAAGATACTCCCATATCTACATCATGTACATGAATTATGAAAGAGGTTCACGAAGACAGAGTTCCAAAATATTCCCAGAGTCCAGAACGAGTTCGCCGATGCATTGGTTACACTATCATCTATGATACAACATCCAGACAAAAATTTCATTGATCCCATTCCGGTAAAGATCCATGGTCAGGCAGCTTATTGGAAAGCCTTTGTTTCATGATATCAAGGAATATTTGGCAAATGGAGAATACCCAGAACTTGCAAGTCCTACTCATAAACGCACACTTCGGAGATTTTCTAACAACTTCTTTCACAGCGGAGGAATCCTGTATAGGAGAACTCCTAATTTAGGATTATTAAGGTGTGTCGACGCAAAGGAAGCATCCAGGCTACTAGAGGAAATTCATGCTGGGACCTGCGGTCCATATATGAACGGTTTTGTCTTAGCAAAGAAGATACTTCGGGCTGGTTACTTTTGGATGACTATGGAGATGGACTGCATCCAGTATGTCCGGAAATGCCACCGCTGTCAGATACATGCAGACATGATAAAGGTACCTCCAAATAAGTTTAATGCAACGAGCTCACCATGGCCGTTCACCGCATGGGGAATGGATGTTATTGAACCAATCGAGCCCGCCACTTCCAACGAGAACAAGTTCATCCTAGTAGCCATCGACTATTTCACCAAATGGGTCGAATCAGCATCTTACAAAGTAGTAACTAAGAAAGTCGTGGTAGACTTTGTCCGCGACCACATTGTTTTTCGATTCGGTATTCCAGAGTCAATCATTACTGATAATGGCTCCAACCTCAACATCGACTTGATGAGAGCTATGTGTGAAACTTTCAAGATCAGACATAAGAATTCCATAGCCTACATGCCTCAAATGAATGGAGCGGTAGAAGCTGCCAACAAGAATATCAAGAAGATATTGAGGAAAATGATAGAGAAACATAAACAGTGGCACAAAAAGTTATCATTTTCTCTATTGGGGTATCGCACCACAGTCCGCACATCAACCGGGGTAACCCCCTATATGCTGGTTTATGGTACAGAGGCTGTCATTCTCGCTGAGGTAGAAATTTCTTCCCTAAGGATCATACAAGAAGCTGACCTCGACGATGCAGAGTGGGTAAAAAGTCGTTATGAGCAACTAGCCCTTATAGCCGGAAAGAGAATGAATGCAGTTTGCCATGGTCAACTCTATCAGAACAGAATGTCCAGAGCCTTCAACAAAAGAGTCAAGCCAAGACAGTTCACACCGGGGCAACTTGTGTTAAAGAAAATTTTTCCGCATCAAGATGAAGCCAATGGGAAGTTCTCTCCCAACTGGCAAGGACCATACATGGTTCACCGGGTTCTGACATGAGGAGCCCTCATACTTGTAGAAATGGACGGAGAAGTCTGGCTAAAGCCGATCAATTAGATGCAGTCAAGCATTACTATGTGTAATCTTTATGCTTTACTTATATGATGTAAATTGAACTACGCCTGACCTAATTCCCATTTAAGAGGAGATACATAGGCAGCCCTATGGGTTCGGTCACAATGCAATAAAAATTTCATTTCCCCCGCAATTGGAAACTGGGGCAGAATTTTGAGGAGGACCCTCAAAATTACGAAGTAATTTTAGCTAATCGCCGCGAGCAACAGCTAGAAATGTCAACCCATCAAACTGGGGTAGAATTTTGAGGGGGACTCTCAAAATTCTATAGCTGGAGAGGTTGCAATGTCCCGAGCTATGTCGTAGTCATCGGTTCATCTAAATAAGCTATTTTAATTATACACTTATGTCATATTTTTACGAAATCATACATGTTTATTACTGAAATTGCTTTGATTAGCAATGCTACCCCAATGATACATACAGTATCACCAGATCAAAAGTCGAGCAGGTCAAGTAAAGCCAGTGGGGATACGAACTAACCTCCCCCTTTACAAAATTCATGATTTTTCTTTGGATGCAGGCACTAGGATTGCAAAGTCATTAAACATACTGTATGCTCACAGAACGAACACTGTTCAAGAATACGACTCTCCAAAACCGTTGCACTCGCCAGCATTTACTATCAACTAATAATGTCCTATATGTCACAATGCTCCCAGTAATCACAACACCACAATCTGCTATCAGCTAAGAAAGCTCTACTACCAATTGTCATTTTATTTCTTGCATAAGGCTGCTATTCTGCCTTCCGAGACTAAAAGCTATCTCCATCTGTATTTCTTGCATAAGGCTACTATTCTACCTTCTGAGACTAAATGCTGTCTCCATCTGCATTTCTTGCATAAGGCTACTATTCTGCCTTCTGAGACTAAATGCTATCTCCATCTGCATTCCTGCATAAGGCTACCATTCTGCCTTCCGAGGTTAAGCTCTACCTCCATCTGCATTTGCATTGCATAAGGCTACTATTCTGCCTTCCAACTTGCATAAGGCTACCATTCTACCTTCCGAGACTAAACGCTGTCTCCATCTGCATTCTTGCATAAAGCTACCATTCTACTTTCCGATGTTAAGCTCTACCTCTCTCTGCATTTGCATCTTTGCATAAGGCTATAATTCTGCCTTCCGAGGCTAAGCTCTGCCTCTAATTTTCTTCGAAACTAAGGGCTATCCCAAGCTCTATTTATTAAGCTTTTCTTACGGGCTAAGCTCTGCCCTTCTATTTGCAAGACTAAGCTCTGTCTTGTCCGCATCATGCTACCACACCTTTCATGGGCTAAAATATCACCAACTCATCCAAAGGTGTCATCGTTCGGAGGAACCATCCTCATAGCCCGAAAACACCATGTCATGGCCCGAGGATCTCTTTCAATCTTTTGCATATCCTTATTCAAAGGCGTCATGGTTCGGAGGCACCATCCTCATAGCCCGAGAACATAATTTCATGGCCTGTGAATGCTTTATCATACGCTTCATGGCCCAGGACATCATGGTCTAAGTACGTCATCCTAACCGTCCAAAGAAAACATTCATGGTCCGACGGGAATTTGCATCATGTTTAAATTTACACACAATATACACTTGTGTTTTCTCTAATTGCAGGTAAACTAGCAAGCAATGACCATCCCGGCTGGAGCGATCCCGCTCCAGTTCCCGCAGCCATATCAAACCTAACCACTCCCGTGGACCTATCACTCACCCAACCCTAAATATTGCGTCCGTTCTTGGAAAAGTTTCCATCGGCATACTCCGCCGACAGATCCTGAACTACATATGGCCTGATTCCTCTAAAACCAGGGATATGTAGGCAGCTCAAAAGCCAGGGTGCGGCCTAACTTCTTCAAACCATTTCGTTCGGTCAAAATTGGCCATCATTTCTTTACCCGAAAACTCCTACATCCTTCCCGGGTAAAAAGGGCAGTTGTTGATACCTAATTTTTCCCTACATATTTTTAATATTCAAAATACCTTCAAAATAACATATATATGCATATATAAGCATATCCAAGTGTTTTATTATTTTTCCATAATTTTTAAAAGATTTTAATTGATTTATTTCCTTTTTTATCCATAAATCCCAATAATTATTTCTAAAATTATTATTTTTTGGTAATTTATCTATTGTATTTTAATCTTTATGATAAAATATAGCTAAGGTCATTTTTGCATATTTTTACAAATTTATTTAGTTTTTATAAGCTAATTGCACATAATTGCAATATTAGCCCTTTTAAGGTTTAATTAGGTTTTGCATTTATAAAATGGGGTCCTGTATTTTTAAACTATTAATTATATATTTTAAATCGTTTTAGCTCTTTCAATTTATTTTTAGAAATTAATTTACTACAACAACAACAACAACAACGACCCAATATAATCCCATAGGTGGGGTCTGGGGAGGGTAATATGTACGCAGACCTTACCCCTACCCCGAAGGGTAGAGAGGCTGTTTCCAGGTAGAAATTAATTTACTATTTTTCATAATTTTAAAAAAGGGAAAATTGGCTATTTAAATAACAACCCATTTATATTGAAATTCTAGCCTAAATTGGACCCCAAATTAGACCCAATTTCCCCAGCCCAATTTCAATTTTAACCCAACCCCTAACCCAATTAAACCAACCCAACTAGGATTCCCCACCTACCCTTTTAAATCTAGGCCGTTGATCATTCAGATCAACGACCACCGTTCCCCCTTTCCATTTTTAACCCCAAATGATCCCTTACCCTAACTCATTTCCCACCACCCGCCACCTCTGAATCCCTTCCCTCTCAATTCTCTCTGCAATCTTAAATGAACCCTAGCCGCTGCCATCTAATTCCAGCCTAATCCACCTCAATCCCTGCTTAATCCATGGTCTCTTATGGTCATTTGGGATGTATACTGGCCTCCTACATCTTCTGGTGGCCCGTTTGTGTGATTTCATGGCTAGATCTCAAAGAGATCTGGCCCGGTCCAGTCCTTGCTCAACCTCTATCTCTGGTCTTTCTCCGACCATCCACGGCCGTTCAAGGCAGATCCTTGACCTTTTCGGCTACATCGGTAACTTTTCAGGGTCTCCCTCACCTTTTCTGGGTTCTCTGAAACCCTATCTTTAAGGTCTTTTAATTTTTTTCCAGATCTATCTTAGATCTAAGCTTACTACAAACTTCTTATGTGTTTTCTTGAAGATTCTTCGACTTTCTTTCAAAATGACTCTTCATTTTTCAACGATTAGGGTTTTCTCTTAACCTCTTTTTAAAGATCTCTTATCTAATTTTTGGTGTTGTTTCATGATTTTACAATGTTCAAACAACTTGTTTATGCTCTCCTTCTGCTTGATTCAGAATGTTAAAAACCCTAGTCCCTTTTTGGTCTTATCCGAGTTTTGAAACTGTCCTTGTTTGTTTGTATACTGGTTCGATTAAGTTCTTTGTTTTGACTCTCTTTTCCTTGTTTGGCTTATCTGATTCTAAGTTCTTATCATCTCTTAAACTCGACTACTATTGAAGCCCTAATTTCTTAAAAGGTTTTCCTCACTTGTTACTGTGAGACCTTTACTTGTTTCTGACTCTCTTTACCTGTTACTATGCTTTCTTCACTTTTGATTCTGTACCTAACCTTGTTGACTACTGTGCTACGATTAGATCTATTTTACTACTGAATCCTAGCTTATTTCTGCTACTACTGTTTATTTATGTTGTTTCATTTGCCAATGTGTTTGGCCTTGCATGTCTGATACTATTGTTTATTCTATTTATATTTTGAAGTGTAGAATTATGTTTCTTTGTTGATTGATCCTGATTCCCTCAATATTGTGACTAATTGCAAAAGTTTTCTTATGAACCCTAATTTTACTCGTTTGTTTGAATTAATTGATTCCCCTCCTTTAATTACTGTAATGTTTTACCTTACTGAATTTTTCCCAAATATTAAGCCTATTTTGAACTTATATGGCAATAATCAATCTATCCCAAACTGATTTCTTTCCTTAATTAAACCTGTTAGTATCCGTTAAGCAGCGATTCCTTAATTAAAGAGAATCACTTGTGTTAATTGGTTCTGATTGTGATTATTTCCATGTTTTTGTTAAGACTTTACTTATTACCTTATTCTTCACTCATTTTCGAAACTATAAATACACACCCACTCTTTTTACAAACACACGAACAATTTTGTGTTCAGAACACACACTTATACTCAAAAACTCTCTCTCTACTTTGTCTAGCCGGCTGAAACTTGAAAGCCAAGGCTAGACCGTAGAATATTGCCTGCTTTACCTTTCTGCACTTTGTTTCTCTACTGGTATGTCCTAGGTAATTTTCAAGCCTCAACAACAACATGTTTCTTTAGTTGCTTTAGTTTCTTTCACTTTTGTCTACTTCTGCCTGTAGTTCTGCGGTCAAGTTACTTTACCAACATGCTGTAATATGTTCCATTCCACCTTAGATTAATGCTTCTCCTATGTGTATTTTAAATTATACTCTACTAGACACTTGTTGTGTACTTGCTGTCTTATGAATCCCAAACCCCCACATCCCTTCTATGTGTTTGTGTTCTTTTGACTAGTTTGTGGCCATGCCACCATCAGCTATTGTTGTGCATGACCAAACCAAACCCCTTCTAGGGTCATGTGCTTACAGACAAGTGTATCCCCAAAACCTCTTGACCCCTTTGTATGACTTCTGATTCTGTGTAGTTTTGAGCTCACTACTACAACTGATTTCAAGCACTTCTGTTACTAATTACTTTCCAAATGGACTTACCAGTCCAGTTTTAAACAAACTCTTTTTCAAACTATATGTTCTGCACTTTCACTATACTCATAGAATCTAGGTTCTGCCCCTCTTGTGTGTCCTTTACTTGGGACCCCTGAGCTCCCTCTAAACTTGGACACATAAGGGCTGGCCCTTCCACACTGCACTCACTCTGTCTGGTTATGCAAATATGGGTGTGAGCACTGCCCGGGATCCCATGAGGTCCTTAGGGAACTCTGACACACCCAGATATGAGAAAGGCTTTGAACATCATTGTCATTTGGGGTGGTTTATTCCATAACTCAGAGAGGAAGTCAGAATCAAGGTTCCTATGGTTGTAACTTCTTATTTTGCACTTTTTCTGATGTAATTCATCATTTTGTCTATAATAATTTGTAACAAATATTGGGGTTGGCTAGTGAAAAGAGATGGGGTGATTATGCATGCTTTAGCTATTAGAACGGTAGATAACATGTCTATAGGGTGTATTTAGATATGATCTGTTAGAGAACATGCCTATAGGATCTGCTTTGGTTTAATAAAAATTCTGCATGCTTTACTTTCACATGAATAGAGATCATGCCTATAGGATTAAAAATTAATTTTAATAGAAATCATGCCTATAGGAATTTTGCTTTGATCAAATAAATCCTGCCTACTGCACTTTGTGTTCGATTAGATACCATGCATATATGACCAAAATTAGCCTTTAATACTTAGATACCATGTGTGTAGGATTAAAATCAGCTATAATAGAGATCATGCCTATAGGATCTAAAACCAGTTTAGTAAAAAAATCAGTTTGACTCGTACTTATCAGATTAAATAACTTGTTCTTTTCGTGTTAATCAATATCATTAGAAAGCATGCCTATATGATCCAAATCGCCTGTTTAAAATTGACCACTACTCAACTGCATTCTTAATCAATATAGATATCATGCTCGTAGGACATCATTATTACGCCTAGGCAAGCCTTAGGTAATAATAATGATAAAACTGAACCCGCCTTTATTTAATTAGAAACTGCTACAACAAGCAGGCAGGCCTGATTCAGACTTCTTATCTGAGTTATGTAATAAATTTGGTCTGCTTCAACAATATGAACCCCTGCTTTTGTACTTTAAATTCTGACCTTAACTGTGTTTAAGTCATGCTACTTATATGCTCTGTTTGCGGAGGTGTACATGAGCCTTTAATCATTTATATGTTTCCCTTCAAATGCAGTCCTAAGTGTTTTTGTATGTCGCTTTAGCCTTTTACCTTTAAACTAAGAGTCGGCCTAAAATCCTCCCTCTTATAGGAATAGTAGTCCTAAATCACTCCGGGATTGATAGGAATGGGACGGGTAATAGCATGCAATAGAGATCAAGACCAATTTGTGCTTTAATACCTTAACAGGGTGGGAAGGGTAGATATGGATATGATGACCGATGCGTTAATACCACGTGTAGCCCCTCTTTTGAGAAGTGTCATACCGGGAATTGCATCAATGTGATCCATATTATAAACAAACCTAGGACCCCCCTCCCTTTTATATTCTCAAGTGTGTTTAATCTGTAACTTTTTTCAAAATTTTGCCTTTCAATATTTGTCTTCAAACTTTTGTGTGTTTAAATTTAAATCCCCTACTATTTGAGCCAATACTTGCCTATTCGTACAAATTCATAAAAACTGTCTGGTCGGGAACCACACTAGTGGATCCTGAGGGGTGCCTAACACCTTCCCCTTAGGATAATTTCAAGCCCTTACCATATTTCTGTTTATCAAACAAATTTAGAAATGAACCCTATAGGTGTCCTAATGCACCTTAAATCATTAGGTGGTGACTCTTCAAAAATGAAAACCCCGTTCCTAAAAGGAATGAGTTGTCTCATACCCCAAAATGTCATAAACCCAATTTTCCGATGTGAAGAGGGAAAAAGGGGGCGCGACATCATCTTCCGGTGAAACTTGAGCACAAAGCCATGTGGGCTTTAAAGTGTTGAATGTTGAGTGGGATGTGGCCGCCAACTTAAGGAGGGCACATTTGAATGAGTTCCGGTACCATGCATACACAAGTTCGTCCTTATACAAAGAGAAGATGAAATATCTTCATGACTAGTACATTTGGAACAAAGAGTTTAAATAGGGTTATCTTGTGTTGCTGTTCAATTCACGATTATGGATGTTTCTCGGAAAGTTAAAGTCTAAATGGAGTGGCCTATTTGAGGTAGTAGGTGTGACATCCTTTGGTGTATTGGACTTGAAGAATACAAATGATGAGGTGTTTAGAGTCAATGGTCACCGGGTGAAGCCTTATTTGGGAAAAGTTGGTGATGGCTATGTCATGGCGGTAATTCATTTCAAGTAATGGTAATTTTCATTGTGCCGCAACGTTAAATCAAGCGCTTCTTGGGATGCAACCCATGTTTCTTTTTCTTTTTCTTTTCTTCTTCTTTAGATAAGTCTTATTTTGTGCTAACTAGATTTGAAGTATGTTGCAGGAATTAGTGTGCTTTACAGGAACTGTGTTCAGAAAAATTGGCTAAGTATGGTAAAAGTGCGGACTGCACATGTATTGTGCGAACCGCACAATTTTGAATGCTACAGCTGAAGGTAAATGTGACCGCACAATTCTTGTGTGGACCATAAATTGATATGGAAAAATGCAAACTCTCTGAAGTTTGTTTGTCAGAGAAACAGCCAAAGTGCGGCCGCATAATGAATTCTGTGGTTTGTACCAAAAATGGGACCGCACAGCTAAATCTGCAAACTGTAGATCATCAAAGGAAATTGGAACCCTAGGTAATAGAGTGCAGACCGCAGAAGGAATTCTGTGGCCGCACTCGTCTCTTTATTCCTTAGCCAGACCCACTATATATAATAGTAACCCTAGGGCTGTTGTTCAAACTTTCCATTCTATGAGAAATGAAAAAAGGCTAAAATTTTGCACACATTTGATTCAATCATCTACTACCTAAATACGCATCTGTGATCATTCCTTAGCACTACTTCATCACTTCTAGGATTCTTCAATTTTCTAAGTTTAATTTATAACCTTTGTAGTTATTTTAGACCATTTGTCAATTGCATATCCATGCAGGGTTTAAATTGTGTTGGGTTAACTCCTAATTGCTTTTTGGGAGTGGGTAGTTTGATTATCATGTTTAATTGCTATTACCATGTCCAATTTGTGCATAAATCGAAACCTTTAAGGAATATGCCAGATTTAATTTTGAAACCTGTGGTCACACACGAAATTGTTCGATCCGTATAAGTGTAGATTAGGGTAGCTGGTGATGAAAGATTATGTAGACTGTAGAAATTCAATCGCAGCCGCAGATTAGGCCAATCTCTGTCACCAGAGAGTTGGCAATTTTGGAAAGTCTAATGTGCGGCCGCACTAAAAAATGTGCGGGCCGCACTTCAATTCTGCGATCGCACTCAAAATTGTGCGGACCGCAGTTTCATCTTTTCAGCCGCACTTTAAAATTATGTGATCCACACAACCCAACCTGCAGCCACACTTGCAATTGTGCTGACTGCACTTCCCCACTCTACAACATCTTTTATTCTGGTAATGTCTGTTTATCTGCACTTGAACTAGAACTAACTCCTGCTGCTATTTGTTTGATAGAAAATGGTTAGATCACAAGGCCATGGTGATACATCAAAGGGGAGGGGTGAACCGTCCAGAAACCGAGGCAAGAGTGCCTTACCCCTCACTCTTCAAAGAGCTATATCCGAAAAGGTGACAGCCGGCCGAGATAGAGTTGTAGAGCTAGTCGAATCATGCTCTTATGTCTTGTCTAGGGAAGCATCAGAGGGTGACTCAGTGCAAGAGCAGCTTGCTATTCAATCACAACCATAACATCATCAGGGGAGATATCAACTCCAAGATGAGCCTTCCACCTCTGAGAGCACTTCTGATGGTCCGGAAGGTGATAGTCAGGCTTCGTAGCCCTCATCTACACATGCCCCCGATGCACCAACTATTACATTGGATGTTGATGATATCCCAGATGATGGCCAGGGGAATTTGTTGGCCTAAGTAAAGGTGAAGTTTTGAAGACTGACAAAAGAACTTAGACATGGACCAAGTCCATCTTGTGGAGCACAGTCATGATCAACCCAAACATGTGAGATGCACGTGAAGGAGATAAATCTTACTTATCAGAAGTAATATCTCTTGATCTGATCGAAAAGGTTGCATATTGGATAAGGAGAGAAAGACTCCTTACATGAAGAGAACACAGTTTAGGAAGAGGATAGTGTTAGACTATGAGATCAACTAGAACTCTTCTACCATAGAAGAGTAGTATCTGTATCCCACTCAATCTCTAATTACTAACCCATTAAATACAAAGTGTTGTTCTATTTTACAGGTAATGCACATAAGTAGAAGTTAAACGTAAATTGAGAGCAAAAGAGCAAGGAAATTTTGCAAGCAATTTATGTGTGATTCAAGCGTGCAATCCTGAAGCTACTTGAACAAGATAGAAGAACCAATTCCAAGTGTCTATCTTTTATTCTAGTTCAATTATAAGAGATGATTTTACATTGTACCTTTCAACTTTTATAGAAGCAATTGTATTAGGTACTTAGAGTGTTAAAGTTAGAGTTAACTTAAAGTTTTCGCAACAGTTGAGGCTGTGTGCCACAATGGGATTAAAGTTAATCCTAGGTTTACAAAAGAGTTTTTGTAAATGCAGTTTTTGGTTCAGTGATTTTAGTGAAAGTTTAGGAAAATCCTATTGAGTACTAGGTCGTGGTTTTTTCACCTTTTGAGCCAGGTGTTTTCCACGTAAAAAATCTCTGTGTTCTTTATTTTCTTTACTTATTATTCCGCAAACAGTAGTAGTTAGAACACATAGAAGAACCAGGTCCTTCTATAATCAAGTTAAGCGAAAATTGGGTACGACATAAATCACCCCCCTCTTATGTGGTATTGAAGTATAAAACATCAAGTATCAGAGTGGGTTATACTTGAAGAGGTTAATACATTAGGAAATGATCAAGATGAGTGCACCACCTGGAAACTAGGAAGGGTAATCCACTACTAGCCCCCACTCTTTAATGGTCAGTATTATTCTTGGTGGAAGAACAGGATGAGAGACCACATCATAGGAGAAGACTATGAACTCTGGGACATAGTCACTGATGGTCCCTGGCTACTACAAAGAAGAATACTGAAGGAGTGGATGTGTCAAAGACAAGAGCTGACTGCACTGCTGAAGATTTGAAGAAATGGGAAAAGAATGCCAAGGCTAAGAAATTGTTTGTGTGTAGACTAGGTCCAGACGAGTACAGTAGGATTCAAAGTTGTACCACTGCTAAGGAGATATGGGACACTTTACAAGTGGCTCATGAAAGAACTCCCCTAGTAAAGAGATCAAGAGGAACACTGCTATATTCTTAATATGATAATTTCACTATGAAGGAAGGAGAAACTATCACGGATATGTACACAAGGTTCACAACACTAACAAATGAACTTAAATCTCTTAGGAGAATTATCCTTGAAGAAGAAAAGGTTGAGAAAATCTTGACAAGGGTCTTACCAGTAACTTGGGAAAGCAAAATCACTACTATTCAGGAATCAAAGAACATTGCTACTCTCAAGTTGGATGAACTTATTGGAAATCTCACTGCCTATGAACTAAGAAGGCAAACCATGAAAATGGCTGCACCTAAGAAGGAATGGAGTCTGGCTCTCAGAATAGCTGAAGGTACATACCTAGAGGATAATGAAATAGCCATGATCACAAGGGACTTCAAAAAGTACCTGATAAGAGGAAAGGGTTATTCATGAGGTACAACCTTCAACAAACCAAGGGCTCCTGAGAAACAGACCAACGAGGGCTGCTACAAATGTGGCAAGACTGACCATATGATCAAGAATTTTCCTAAGTGGGAAATTAAATGGAAGAAGGAAAGGGCTGAACGAAGGAACAGAACAAAGGAACATGTTCAACCCAAAAGAATCAAAGGATCAACAAAGGCTATGGTTGCTGCTTGGGGAGAAACATTAGATAAGGATTCAGATGAAGCTGGAGATGAAAAAACACTTATGGCCATCGGACAATCAAATGATGAACAAGAGGTAAGTGTGATTCATATCAAAGACAAGATTAAATTTTTCTCTAAATAAAGGTTATCTGAATTATTGCTAGACTTCATAGATGAGTCTGAGGTAATAAACAATGACAAGGAACAACTGTCTAGGGAGTGTGTCATCTTAAAAGCCAAGTGCAAAAATCTAGAATCTAGGGCTAATGAGAGTGACAATAAAAATGCTGAGTTGAAGAACCAGGTTCTTGAACTTGACACCAGTGTCTTAGAACTTAGGTTTGAAAACTTAAAACTGAAATTAGGAACAGGTAAGAAGAAAGCTGATCACACACATATCACCTTGGAAGAAAATCTAGGAAAAATGAAGGATGAGCTCTACAAGAAAGATGAACAAATAAGAGTCTTAAAAGAAGACCTAGGGAAGGTAAAACATGAACTAGACAGAACTTGCAAATCGAATAAGGCTTTTGATGCACTATCCTGGCTACAAGAACACCATTGTAGCAAAAAGAGAGGACTTGGCTATCGAACCCAAGCACCTAAGTGGGATCCCAAAAGCAAGTACATCACTCTTCCTGAAAACAAAATCTGCACACACTGTGGCAAGACTGGTCATTACAAAAGTGAATGTAATGCAAAAGAAAAGGCCAGTCAAAAGAACAAAACCTTTGTTCAAGTGAAAAATAGGTTGCCTAGATGGGCCAAAAGGAATTTAATTTACCCCTTTGCCTATAGAAAGGGACCCAAACTAGTTTGGGTTCCTAAGACTAACCCCTGATTTCTTTTTGTAGGTCTAGGTGAAGGGAAGTAGCCAAATATGGTACATGGATAGTGACTGCTCAAAACATATGAGTGGAAGCAAGAACCAATTCCTTTCACTTGAGGACTTAAAAAGAGGAAATGCCTCCTTTGGAAATGGGAAGAAATGTAAGATTATTAGGGTTGGAAAAGTAGGTAAAACAGACTCACATTCCATTGAGAATGTCTACTTGATAGATGGCTTGAAATATAGCCTAATCAGTGTATCACAACTATGTGACAGAGGTAACCTTGTAGCATTTACCTCTACCAAATGCTTTGTGATTAATCTTACCACTGACAAGATTGTTTTGTAGGGAAAAAGAGTAAACAATATTTACATTGTAGATTTGTCTACTCTTTAAGAAAATGAACTCACTTGCTTGACTGTGTTGGATAATGATCTCCTCCTGTGGCACAAAAGACTTGGTCATGCAAGTCTGAATCAACTCAACAAATTAGTCTCCAAGGACCTGGGTCAAGGAAGACAAAGTTTGTGAGGCTTGTGCAAGGGGGAAGCAGGTAAGATCATATTTTAAAAGCAATAAATTGGTAAGCACAACCAGGACGATGGAACTGGTTCATATTGATATCTGTGGTCTAATGAGAACATTGGGCAGATATGGTAAGAAATATGTGATGGTACTTGTTGATGATTATTCTAGGTTTACCTGGGTACTACTTTTAACATCTAAGGATGAAGCATTTGACATGTTTACTGCCTTTGTTAGAAAAACTCAGAAACAACTAGGTAATCAACTTGCATCAATCAGGTCTGATCATGGAACTGAATTTGAAAATGCTAAGTTTGCTGAATTTTATGATGAGTGTGAGCACGTGATTTTTGCCTTACAAGAACTACTCCCAAAAATTCAAAATAAAACAATTTTCCTTTGTGTGCAGTGTTGAGAATTTTCGTGGCATTTTTGGATAATTATTTGTATTTGTCCGTGCATGTTTATTTGTTAAATTAATAAAAAATACAAAAATGTTCGCACTTGCATTTAGGATTTGATTCTACAATTAGGAGTGATTAAGTTTGTTTTTACAAAAAAACAAAAATCATAAAAATAATGTACGTTGCATTTTTAGCATTTAATGTCCAAATTGTGTGATTTCATCGTAATTGCTATTTAATTGTGTGTTAATTATTATTAAGAGTTAATTAGCACTTTTATAAATTAATTTAGTTCTATAGGCTAATTTAGGATTTTTAGAATTTATTTTTATTTTAAGAAAAATAAAAGAAGAAAAAGAAGCAATGGAAATAAGAAGAAAATCGGACTGGGCCACATTTTAAATTAAATCAACCAGGCCCAAACCAAATAACCCCTTATACAACCCAAAAACCCACCGACCCAGTCCGCCCTATAACCCAAGCTAACTGCCCCACTTCTATTCTTCATTCCCTAAAAACAACAAAGAAAAAAAACCCTAAAAAAAAAGAGAGACGCCCCCCCTTCTGCTTCATCTTATTCGTCGTTCACCTCCAGCCAAACCAGCTTTCTCCATCAACGACCACCGTCAACGAGCCACCAAAACAAGCTCCAGCCAGTCCGCCATGGCTACTGCTTCTTCTTCTTTAACAGTCACTGCTCAACACACGCACACACAGTCCGTCGACCATATCAAATAGCCCCACCCCTCCATTCCCGTCGACGAACCACCATAACCCAACGTCCAACTCCACCAAGACCTTGTCCCTCTCTAAACCACCACGCCTGAGTTTCGTCTTCAACACCCTCACGACCAGCAGCTCCGTCACACACACACACACAGTCCATCGACGAACCACCAAGCCGGTCGTCTCCCAGGCCATCTCCAAACACCAACCATCCGAGGTCATGCTCAGTCATACGTCGAGGCAGTACGTCGAGGTTCCGTTCGAGTCCGTGTCTGTTAGTCAAGCGTCGAAACAGTGTTGTGAACGAAGTTGTGTTTCATCGGAAGTTCAACATTGTTCGATGTCGGATCGTTAGCATAAAGGTCATCCATAGTTTGTTCACAGATTTTTGTTGCTTTTTCTTTGGTTTCGTTTTAATATGTGGTTTCATTTTCGATAAAAGTTTTGCATGATATTCCTACTGCATATTCGTTGAAATTGTGTGTGTGTGCGTTTTGACGACTTTCCTACTGTTTTGAGTTCGATTGATGCTCAAGTTTAGTGATTGAAATCTACTCGCTTGTTCCGTTAAGTTTGTTCTTATATGAATCTGACTCTGTTGTTAATTCATGAACGTTGTCGATTAGGAGTTTGTTTGGCGAGTTTGTTTATTCAGAGTTTGATTATTAATTGAATAATTGATTAGATGAATTGGTTATAGTTGATATTGTTTGTAATACAGATCAAAAGGGATGGGGGTAGAATGGTAATTTCAGTAGTTTCAGGGGTAATATGGGAAATGAGTCTTAAAAAAATGATTAATTTGAGTGCTCTGTCCACTAGGCATTAATAATATTAAAATAATACCTAGTGGGGGACAAGACATATGATGGTGGGAATTAATACATTGTTTAATACATAGTGGGGGGACAAGACATATGGTAGTGGACAATAATGCATTGTTTAATATAGTGGGGGATAAAGCATGCAGTAGTGGGGAATAAGGGAATTAAATAAAGAAAAGACATGTAGTAGTGGGGAACAAGTGAATTAAAAAGAGGACAAAACATATAGTAGTGGGGAACCAGGCATGCAAGTGTGGGGAGAATATTTTCGGATTAATTTAAGTGTTTTAAGGCAGATAAAGTTAATAGAGTTTGGCTATAAATAAGGAGAGCAAAACACAAGAAGGGGGGCGGGAAAGGGTTGAAGGTTTTGGTATAAATATAGAGATCAGTAGAGACATGAGGGGAGGAGAAAAAAAGATTCTGAAAATCTTAAAAAAGTGCTGGAGAGTTCAAAAAGAGGAAAACAAAAAGAAAGATAGGGTTTGACATTGCATCTGTAGGAGTAACTCGAATTCGGGACAGTGAACCTGATTCTTTTTTGAATGCTTAATTGGTTCAGTGGTCTACGAGTTCAGTTTTGGGTTTAATACACGCGTGGTTGAGTCTGTTTGTGGTGATGTTGGTTGTTGCTGTTTAGTCTTTTACAAACTTTTGGGGCTGTTTTATCGAGCCTGTTTGGTTTTCTTCAAATCTTTACGGGCTTCGAAATTTGGTTTGAATCGCTGCTGCTGGGTTGCTGTTGTATTGCTATGTTATTACTGTTGCTGACTGTTCCTTCATCTTCTTGTATTTCCATTATCCAGGTACATGTTCTAAAGCTCTCAAATTTAATGGAAAGGAAGTAAAGAGTTGTTGGAATGGATTTCTGAATTTCTCCTGTTTCTTTGTGTTTAATTTAATGTATAAGCAGTAGTTCACTTGATATCGCATAGTATGTATTAGAATGACTTTGGAATGCATAAACTGGACTGTTGAATCTATTTCTACAAACATGTGAATACCAATTGTAATTAATCTTAGTTTGTGATTACTAGTTATGAAATATAGTGTAGTTAATTCTTTTTCAATAGTCGTGAAATAGTTTCAAATAGGTTATGCCACAAAAGAGGTTCAAATAGTTCATGGAAATCAGCATGTTGGTTTAATAGGGTTAGTTCTGAAATTGCGAGTTCACTTGAGTAAGTAACATCATTTTAAATAGCATTGTGAATAATGTTAGTAACTAATATTCTCAAATGTTAGTGATTGATGTTAGCCTGATGTCAGTTTTTTAAGCATTGACTCATTTCTTCGACAAGTCGTAAAAAGAGTTAAAAAATGACTTTGTATTACACATAGTTAATTCTAGCAGTTCAATTCATCTAATAATGTTAGTTTAAATTAATTAAAGAATAGTTAGATTGTTTTGATAGTACTGGGTGTCAATCTTGTGTTCTATTCATAATCTCAACTTTAGTGTTATTAACTAATAGAATAAGGAACGATACAATCTCCCTTGAGTAAGCTCTGTTGCAATTTTCCGTTTGAATTTGTCTTATTCTAATAAATAATAAGAGGTACGAGCTCATAAAAATGTAACTAATTAGGACCTCTTCTCTTTTATTTTAGAGACGAACTTAATAGAAAAATGTAGTCACTTTAGGATTGTCCTTTTAAAATAAACGACATGAGCCTCGCCAAATAAAACGCACAGATTGCGGGGCCCTCGATAATTGTATATATTAAAATATTTAGATTTCGGGATGGGCCGTTTAGCAAAATTTCACGGCTTCACGCAAAATAATAATACGCTAGTCGCTTTAGGCGCGCCTTTAATAATTTACTTTCTTAAACTCGGGTGCACATTTATGTGATCCAAATCTAAATCTCGACAGAGTTGAAATGTGTCAATAATCATGAGTGCATTGATGTGACGTGGTTCGGGATGTATTTTCACGACGTCGCAATTCTCGTTAATAATGATAATAATAAAAGCCTAATATGACAAGTTGAGCGACCGTGCTCGAACCACGGAACTCGGGAATGCCTAACACCTTCTCCCGGGTTAACAAAATTCCTTACTCGGATTTCTGGTTCGCGGACTGTAATACAGAGTCAATCCTTTCCTCGATTCAGGATTCAACCGATGACTTGGGACACCATAAATCTCCCAAGTGGCGACTCTAAAATAAATAAACAAATCCCATTTCGATTGTCCTTTAATTGGAAAAACTCCCTTTTACGCCCCTTTGCGGGTGTAGGTGAAAAAAGAGGTGTGACAGCTCTGGCGACTCTGCTGGGGACTGAAGGACCCAGAACAGTTGGTTCAGGATTCAGAATTCGAGCTTAGAATAATTGTTATAGTTGGCTTTATCCATTATCTAATTTTGTTACATGATTTGGGCCTAATGTGTTAATTGATTGCTTTTACCGCTTTGATATTATCCGAACTTTGTATAAACTATGCCGAACCCTTCTCTTCTTGCCTCCGGGGATGTGCTTACTGGTTGGGACTCCCTATTCTGTTAGTGTCATACCCTGAAATAAGAAAGAGGCCGGACAAGTTACTAAGCCGGATGGCCTTTTGGTTCCCGGTATGTAGCCCCCTCCTCGACTCGAGTTGTCCGCTCGGGTACACAGTCTACAACAAATACCTAGGTTATAAACCTAGAATAACTCAGCTTCATGCTGGATCCCTAGTAGGAACGTTTGTTTGCATCACGTGCATTTGACTTTGGAATCTCAACACAGGGGTTGGGTCTGTCTAGGACAGGTGTACCAAAAAAAAACGACAAAAGACCATCCTGATGCATCTTACTTGCTTCTACTTGTGCATTTATTTGTTTCAGACTTGCATGCTGACCGGCTTTTGAGGAAAGAGAAATAGCAGTGTGTGGGTTAAAGAGAGTTAATCGTCTGTTTTGGAAAAAATCATCAATGTCCGAACAGCGTCGAAACTTTATCGATTTTTTGAGAAGGGTTGTGTTTATGAAAAAGGGTTTTATTTGCCATTGAAAAGAATCTTGTTTTCAAAAGAAGTTTGTTTTACCTGCCCGAACTACGCCAGTTTGGTTCTCACAGGGTGTGAGATACGTAGGCAACCCCCATCGGGTCCAACCTCCCCTTTTACAAAAATAAAATAAAAATGTCAAATTTTTAATTATAAACATAAATAAGTCGGGTGATGCCGTTTTTGGCAAGAATAGCCGAATTTTCCCGAAAGGGACGTCGGAAGGCTGACTTTGCATAAACGGCCACTTTTAGTCATTTTTGGATTTTTGACCGGTTGACTCACCCAACATTAAAATCTTCGTTCCCGAAGTGCTGAAAAGCGTGTGCGGAACCGGATCTTCCTTTTAATCTGTGGAAAATTAAAAAAATAGTCAATTTGTCGAGTCAAATAATTTTTATTTCTCAATCACCCTAATAAATGTGCAGAATGAGCACAAGTCAGAATTCGCACGTAACAACTGTGAACAAGATCCCGTTGGAGTTACACATGTGGTGGGATGACTTGGGCGAATCAGGGCGTGACACAGTCAATCAATACCTGGGAGGCCTCACTGGGTTGCTGAAGATTAATCCTAGAGGGGATATCATAAAGGCCTTGGTCGCATTCTGGGACCCGGCTCACAACGTATTTCACTTATCAGATTTTGAACTTACCCTAACATTGGAAGAAATAGCCGGATACATCGGGGGCCCCAAAATTCCTTTGAGACACCAGTACCTGATTGCTCCAAGGGCCGTAGCCGTACACAGGTTCCTAGACTCTTTGAAAATAAGCAGAGGGGTCCACAATCCAGACTTGGCAGCTGGTTTTTGTACTATGCGGTTTATATACAACAGGTATGGCCACATAGGGGGGTTCAACAAGCCGGAAAACAAAATCTGTAGCAAAGGAAACCGCCTTAAGTGGGAAGAACATAGGTGTTTTGCATTCATGGTAGCCTTTTTGGGACTCTTGGTGTTCCCTAGAAAAGACGGGAACATTGACATACGAGTATCCGGGGTTGTCAGCACTTTACTCACTCAGGCCAACAGCACCCTCGCACCCATGATAGTAGCTCAAATCTTCCGCGCTCTCACAACCTACAAAGCCGGGGGAAACCTTTTTGAGGGATGCAACGTGTTGCTGCAGATGTGGATGATTGAACACCTATGTCGTCGTCCTCAATTTATGTGCTATGGGTCGACAGAGAAAACATGCATAGAGGAATTTTCCACAAGGATTAACGGAATCAACTTACCAGAAGGGGTCACAGAATGGATAGCACGCCTCCATTCTGTCACTGCGGGCCAAATAGAATGGACATTTGGATGGTTGCCTGCAGATGAAATCATACATATGCCAGCCACTGGACCCCATTTCCTTTTGATGAGACTCTGGAGTATTCAGCCCTATGCCCCGTATCGAGTCTTGAGACAGTTGGGGAGATGCCAAATATTTCCAAAAGACGAAGATCTTAGTGGCCAAGTAGTCGAGATCGGGCCCAACGGATAGTTTCCTGAAGCAGCCGTCCGACAAATCTGGAGCGAGTGTCAATACTTAACAGCCAATACATGTGTACGTGATCGGTCCAAGGGTGAAGTTTCGCCGGGATACCTTGCTTGGTTTAGGAAAGAAATCGAGTTTGGGAGACCGGCCAAAAGGCCCCATCTCCAGGAATTCGTCCAGGCGTCACAAGAACAGTGGGATTGGTTGGCTAAAGAAGAGAGTTACAGGGCCGAAGTAGGCAAGCTGAGGCAACAGATTAGAGCCTGGAATTTGAAAATAGTCTACAAGTTGATGTTGACTAGGGAGAAAAGAGCAAATTGACCCAAGAAAACGAAGTGCTGAAAGCCCAAATCCGACAGATGAGGAGAGAGGCTGACAAACAACAAAGGAGTCGATCGGATGAGCGGCTGATAAAAGGGTTAAAAAAGGAAATCGGTGAGTGCCGAGATGATTTGAAGCAGTCTGAGGATACCATAGCACAACTCCGGGCACAGTGGGCAAAGAAAGCAAGTAAAGATCATGAAAAGACTGTGGTCGGTCTAAAAAGGAAGGTGACCACCCTAGAGAGCAATGTGGCTAAACAAGCCAAGGCTTTTGAAACCCAGAGTAAACACTGCTGTAATCTGATGGCCTCAATGGAAGGTGAAATACAACAGTTACAGAAACAGCATCTACATGATTCTCGGGTTTTGAGGGCTAGAGGGGATCTGATAGAACGCCTACTCCTAGAGAAAGACCGAACCAAAAACAAGATCCTGACTATTGCTCGTGCTATCACCAGGAAATGTCGGGAGTGTGAAAACATGACCCGCACTACCTTCTTCTCGGCGGTGATGATATTTGTGAAGCAAATCATGTATGAATTGGAACAGTTGGAAGGGAACCTTACACCTAGACCCGAGGCGAGGCCGAATGACGCCCCGCGGGCACTCAAGCTTAAAACTTTAATGTGTTCATAGTTTGAATTTGCATTTTTAGAGTCTGTTGTCTGTTAGAGTCTGTCTTTATTTCGCATCAGAGTATGCCAGTAGTTATCTAGTTCATACTTGGTTTGGTTTCGAGTCTGTTATTTTCCTTTCCAAAAAGCGTCTGGTTTGTAATATAATGTTTATTAATGAAGAATCGAAAATTTCCAAAAATTATCTTCTTCTTTTCGCACTTATGTGGAAGAACTACGCACGGTCTGATTCATGCGGGGACATGATACGTAGGCAATCCACATAAGATTTGACCACCACTAAAAAGAAAAAAGAAAAGGCAAAATGAATAAAAGAAAGGAAAAGAAGGACATAAAAAGAGAGTAAGCCGGAATGACGCATGCAGTCGAAGCAAAGACATGTTAGAAATGGTTAAACTGCCTAGGAACATTGCATTCCCCAACGTGAAATTGCAATATGTGTTAAACTCTAACGCTAACAAGTTTGTTGTTTATCCAGAGAAAGATTTCGAAACAGTTATCTCGTTAGAACGTTCTGGAAGATTACCATTACCACACAAGATCTAAAGGGCCCATTCCGAAAAGTATGTCTGGTTCGGACAAAAGTGTTGAGGAGGAAAGGAAGGAAATGCAAATGATGAAGGAGGAAGTAGACAGGTTGAGACAAGAGATAGCTGGGATGCACCTAGCCTGGGCTAGGGGACAAACATCACCAATACCTCCCCCTACTCCTACCCTCTCACCGGCTCGGACTCCAGAACACCCTCCCACTGGTCCATCAACGAGCTTCCCCATTGCCCAACACTATCAGGGGGAAACTTCATATAATCCCCAAGCTCCACCACCCAAACAAAACCCTCCTCCACCAACTGTTCCTGTTTTCGTAGCACCTCCACCCGCCACATTGCAAAAATCATCTGATGAACCAGTGTTTCAGGTTCATGACAACCAATATTATCCTCCCGAACTCACCTTCAAAGCACCCGAGCCATACACTTACACCCCTCACCTTCAGCTCTCGGTAGAAACTGAGACGCCGACTAAGAATTCGGAGCAGGACGAAGTGCTTCGTAAAGTGAAAATCCTGGAGCAATCCTTCAGGAATATGCATGGATTGGGCAGCCAAGCTAGTGTGGCCTATAAGATCTGTGTCCCTTCCCCGATGGTCAATTGCCAGCAGGTTTTAAGATGCCAAAGTTTGATCTATACGAGGGACATGGTGATCCCATGGCATATCTACGAGGTTTCTGCAGTAAGATGAGAGGGGCAGGTGGAAAGGATGAGCTGCTGATAGCTTATTTTGGTCAAAGTTTAAGCGGGTCCGCATTGGAATGGTACACAAGGCAGGATCCTAGCAGGTGGTATACCTGAGACGATCTAGCACAAGCATTTGCAGGTCACTTCCAGTATAACCTTGAGATAGTCCCTGACCGTTTCACACTATTGAAACTTGAGAAAAAGCCTGGAGAGAGCTTCAGGGAATTTAGATTCCATTGGAGAGAACAAGCAGCAAGAGTCGATCCACCAATGAGAGAAGGTGAAATGGTGGACTACTTCTTACAAACTTTGGAGCCAACTTACTTTGGTCACCTGGTGACGTCAGTTGGTAAATCTTTCAACGAAGTAGTAAAAATGAGCGGTATGGTTGAAGAGGGACTCAGGTCCAACAAGATAATGAGCTATTCGGCAATCAAGGCCACAACTCAGGCCATCGAAAGCGGCACAGGAGGTGCGCTTGGGAAAAAGAAGAGAGAGGAGGTCGCAACAGTTGAAGCAGGTACTTGGTCCAAATTCAGAGGTCCTTCCCCTCGCTACCAACCCAGACTCTATCACCAAATTACCAACATACTCCATACAACCCTCCACAACCCTATTATCCACCACAAGAGCCACATTTCTCCGTCCATCACGCCCAAACTTACACCCAGCCTCAGGCTCGCCCGCAATGGCGTGCGTTGGCTCCCCAACATACGTATCCACCTCCACAAAACACATATCCACCACCAAGGGCCTACAGGAATCCTTTGGGACCAGGTTTCCGTGGGAATTAGACTTTCAAAAATGAAAGGGTGCAGAGGCCGAGAACATTCACTCCGCTAGGAGAAACCTATACTACTATGTTCCACAAATTGAGGCAGTTAGGCCTATTGAGTCCTGTGGAGCCCAAATTGCCAAATCCCCTTCCCAGAAATCTGGACCCCTCGGTAAGCTGTGAATATTGTTCGGGGGCTCCCGGGCATGATACTGAGAAGTGTTGGAAGTTGAAGACTACCGTACAAGATCTTATTGACACAAATAGGATCGAGGTTCAGGCACCAGAGGCACCCAACATCAATGAGAACCCGTTGCCAGTGCACCATGAGGCCTACACGATCGAACTAGTGCACGAAGGAGGGGAGCCCAAGAAACCCTCACAAACGGTAATGATTATTCGTGCCAGTCCAAACGAAAAGCCGACCAGTGGAAAGGCAGTGGTATAGTTGATAAGGGTAGATGACAAGCCAGTTGTTGTAATGGGGAAAGGTTCGTCTGTTGTGGCGAAGAAGCTAGAGCCGGTCAAGGTAGTGCTGTAGGGAGTACCAAGCGCACCAGTGCTAGTTGTGAAGGGGGACCGCGTAGAACCAGTTGTTATCATGCCAGTAATGCAGTTGCCGATAACAAGTGAGAAAGCTGTGCCCTGGAGTTACAGTCAAGTGACAGTGATGCATAAGGAGAAGGAAGTTGTGGAAGAAGTATGCAAGGCCCAGGGGTTAACTCGTTCGGGAAGGTGTTTTGCTCACGCAGAATTGAGAAGGGCCAATCCTGTAACAATAAAGAATCCAGTGACGGAGGAAGAAGCAGAGGAGTTTTTGAAGAAGATGAAGGCACATGACTACTCCATTGTAGATCAGTTGAGGAAGACCCCGACCCAGATTTTGCTGCTATCCTTATTGATACATTCAAGCGATCATTGTCGGGCATTAATGAAGATTCTGAATGAAGCCCATGTTCCGGACAAGCTCTCAGTGAACCACTTGGAGAAAATAGTGCACAAAATCTTCGAGGTAAACCGAGTGACATTTTCTGACGATGAGTTGCCAGTAGAGGGTACAGAACACAACAAAGCACTCTATTTGACTGCGAAATGCGAAGACTTGGTGGTCACTCGAGTACTAATTGATAATGGGTCCAGTGCCAATATTTGTCCTTTGGCCACCCTGAACAAACTGAAAGTTGATGATGATAGGATTCACAAGAACAGTGTCTGCATCCGAGGTTTTGATGGGGGTGGTACTAACACAGTAGGGGATATCATACTGGAATTGACAATTGGTCCGGTCGAGTTCACCATGGAATTTCAAGTGGTAGACGTGGCGGTGTCTTATAATCTTCTGTTGGGATGACCCTAGATCCACACAGCCAAAGCAGTGCCTTCTACACTGCATCAGATGGTCAAATTTGAATGGGATAGACAAGAGATTGTGGTACACGGGGATGACGGTACACATGCCGTTAGTGATGCCATTGTGCCCTTCATAGAAACCGACGATGACAAGGGCCCATGGGTTTATCAGGTTTTTGACGCAGTCTCAGTAGACAAAATTCCTGAGGGCGGGGGCCTTCCACTTCCCAGAATCGCAGCTGCGACCTTCATGATAGCCTCGAAAATGTTAAACAACGGGTTTGTACCAGGAAAAGGTTTAGGGATTGATCTGCAGGGTATTGTCCAGCCAGTTTCTTTGCCCAAGAACCTGGATACTTTTGGGCTGGGATTCAAGCCTACGGCGGATGTGAGACGGGCCCGCAAGTTGAAGAAAAGAGTCTAGGTCCTTCCTAAGCCAATCCCGCGCTTATCCAGATCATTTGTCAGAGCAGGTTTCAGAAAGTTGTCGGTCCCGAAAGTTCTCGGACTACTGATCTGGTCAGATGGAGATTTGAATGAAGGCTTTGAAAGGCTGTTCGTTGATGTCAACATAATAGAAGCTGGAGAGGGTTCCAGTAAGGCAGACATACAGTTTGTGGGGCCTAGGGCCAATGTCAACAATTGGACAGCTACTCCTCTTCCTACCCGGAGGGAGTCTTGGTAGTGGGCTATGATTTTTCTTTCTTGTTTTTGGATTATTCCAGGGTTGTAATCCAGTTTTGTTTTGTATTCGGCAAAGTGTGAAACTCTGTTATCCCGTATTTTAATAAAGTGAAAGCTTTTCTTTTCTTATTTTGTTTTAACTTTGTTTTTTCTTCTCTTTCTGAACAGTTCTCTTTATATTGGTTCTAATGACATGACATGCACAATGGATCTTCAAACCGGTCTAAAAAATCAATCTAATTCCGAACTAATTGTACAAGAGGTCGATTATGATTATGAATCGGAATACGATGGGGATGAAGCCGTCGAAGATATAAACAGAGAGTTAAGCCAGTTTGAAGAGAAAACCAAACCCAATTTGAATGACACAAAAGCTGTCAATTTAGGGGACACAGACAACGTCCGAGAGACTAAGATAAGTGTCCACCTCGAGCCAAAAATCTGGGAGGAATTAATCAAAGCACTCATTGAGTACAGAGATGTTTTTGCGTGGTCATATGGCGACATGCCAGGGTTAAACACTGATTTAGTGGTCCACAAATTGCTCACTGATCCAGCGTTCCCACCCGTCAAGCAAAATTGAGGAAATTCAAAACTGATATAAGTGTGAAAATTAAAGAAGAAGTTACCAAATAGTTGGATGCAAAAGTTATCCGGGTCACCCAATATCCTGATTGGTTGGCTAATATGGTGCCAGTCCCGAAGAAAGATGGGAAGATCAAGGTGTGTGTCGATTACCGCAATCTGAACAGAGCAAGCTCAAAGGATAACTTTCCATTACCCAACATCCATATCTTGATCGATAACTATGCCGGACGTGAGATCGGGTCTTTTGTAGATTGTTATGCTGGGTATCATCAGATTCTGATGGATGAAGAAGATGTGGAAAAGACGGCAGGCATTACGCCGTGGGGACTTATTGCTACCGGGTAATGCCTTTTGGCTTGAAGAATGCTGGGGCAACATACATAAGAGCAATGACTATTGTGTTTCATGACATGATACACAAAGAGATTGAGGTATACGTAGACGATGTGATCATAAAATCCAAGCATCAGGAGGACCACATAGTAGACCTAAGTAAGTTTTTCCAAAGACTTTGAAGGTACGATATTAAGCTCAACCCGGCCAAATGTGCATTTGGTGTTCCATCAGGAAAGCTATTAGGATTCATAGTCAGTCGGCGAGGCATCGAGTTGGAGCCGTCAAAGATCAAAGCCATACAAGATTTGCCCCCTCCGAGGAACAAGACTGAAGTGATGAGTCTGTTAGGAAGGTTGAACTACATCAACAGGTTTATTGCTCAGCTCATGACAACGTGTGAGCCTATTTTCAAGCTGTTGAGGAAGGACGCTACGATCAGTTGGACTGATGAGTGTCAAGAAGTGTTTGTCAAGATAAAAGGTTACTTGACAAACCCACCTGTGCTGGTTCCGCCAGAACCGGGGAGACCTTTGATTCTTTACTTGACAGTCTTGGAAAATTCATTTGGATGTGTACTGGGGCAGCATGACGTCACCGGCAGGAAGGAGCAAGCCATCTATTATCTTAGCAAGAAGTTCACAACTTATGAGGTTAAGTACACTCACCTGGAAAGGACATGTTGCGCCTTAACTTGGGTGGCACAGAAGTTGAAACATTATTTGTCATCCTACACTACTTACCTTATTTCATGCTTGGATCCATTGAAGTATATCTTCCAAAAGCCTATGCCGATAGGAAGACTTGCAAAATGGCAGATTTTGCTCACAGAGTTTGACATAAACTATGTGACTCGGACTGCGATGAAAGCCCAGGCATTGGCCGATCATTTGGCCGAGAACCCGGTCGATGAAGAGTATGAGCCGCTGAAGACTTATTTTCTTGATGAAGAGGTGATGCATATTGATGAACTAGAACAAGCTGAAAAACCAAGCTGGAAACTTTTCTTTGATGGGGCTGCTAACATGAAAGGAGTCGGAATAGGAGCTGTGCTTATTTCTGAAACAGGGCATCACTATCCTGTTACGGCTCAACTTCGTTTTTATTGTACCAATAATATGGCTGAGTACGAAGCATGCATTTTGGGTTTGAGGTTAGCTACAGACATGGATGTCCAGGACATCTTGGTCATGGGAGACTCGGACCTCCTGGTGCATCAGATTCAGGGCGAATGGGAAACAAGGGATTTGAAGCTCATACCATACCGACAATGCTTGCTCAATCTGAGTAAACAATTTCGATCAGTGGAGTTCAGATACATCCCAAGAGTTCATAATGAGGTTGCCGATGCTTTGGCCCCTTTGGCATCGATGTTGCACCACCCAGACAAAATTCATGTTGACCCATTGCATATCCAGGTTCGTGATCAGCATGCCTATTGCAACATGATAGAGGAAGAAATGGATGGCGAACCATGGTTTTATGATGTCAAAGAATACCTCAGGATGGGGATATACCCGGAGCAGGCCACCGGAGATCAAAAGAGAGCCATTCGTCGACTGGCGAATGGATTTTTCCTCAGTAGAGGAGTGTTGTACAAAAGAACACCAGATTTGGGATTGCTGCGATGTATAGATGCTAGTCAAGCCGCGACAGTTATGACAGAGGTATATGCTGGAGTTTGTGGGCCACATATGAGTGGATATGTGCTGGCGAAGAAGATTCTTCGAGCAGGGTACTATTGGCTCACTATGGAGCGTGATTGTATCACTTGTGTACGAAAATGCCATCAGTTTCAGATATACAAAGATTTGATTCATTCTCCACCAACAGAATTGCATACAATGTCAGCACCATGTCCATTTGTTGCTTGGGGCATGGATGTCATCAGACCTATTGAGCCGGCAACTACCAATGGTCATAGGTTTATTCTGGTTACAATCGATTATTTCACTAAGTGGGTTGAAGCTAAAACTTTCAAGTTTGTAACCAAAAAGGCAGTGATAGATTTTGTTCACGCCCATATCATCTGCAAATTTGGAATCCCGAAGATGATCATCACAGATAATGGTGCTAATCTTAACAACAACTTGATGAAAGAGGTATGTCAGCAGTTTAAGATTACACACCGCAATTCCACCCCATATCGTCCCAAGGCAAATGGAGCAGTTGAGGCAGCTAACAAAAACATAAAGAAGATACTTCGGAAGATGGTAGAAGTTTCGAGACAATGGCATGAAAAGCTACCATTTGCATTGTTGGGTTATCGCACTACTGTTCGTACTTCAGTAGGTGCAACTCCTTATTTGTTGGTATACGGAACTGAAGCAGTAATACCGACGGAAGTAGAAATTCCATCCCTTCGGATTGTCGCTGAGGCTGAGATTGATGATGATGAGTGGGTCAAAGCCCGTTTGGAGCAGTTAAGCCTGATTGATGAAAAGAGATTAGTAGCTGTGTGTCATGGCCAGTTGTATCAAAAGAGAATGGTAAGAGCATACAACAAAAAGGTGCGTCCCCAGAAGTTTGAACTAGGGCAGCAGGTGTTGAAACGAATCCTGCCACATTAGGCCGAAGCAAAAGGCAAGTTCGCCCCGAATTGGCAAGGGCCATTCATTGTAACCAGAGTGTTGTCCAATGGCGCTTTATGTTTAACAGATATTGAAGGGAAATGCGTCGAAATGGCTATCAATTCGGACGCAATTAAGAGATATTATGTATGATTTCTTTTGATTGTAATTGATGTTTGTTTGTACTTGGCATTTATCGGAGAATGAAATGACAGAGGCAATTCTTTCTTCTATCCAAACACTTTAACATTTGCTTCCCCTTTTGAGCCTTATTTATTCCTTCATACCCCTCTTTTGGAATCAGTAATGAAAATGAAAGAAAAAGAGAAGAGAAAAATAATGATAATAAAGATAAAATGAAAGTCACAAGAAAAACAAAGGAATTGGGAACTACGTTTGACCTGATTCCTCAAAGAAGGATACGTAGGTGCTTCACGGCTCGGTCATAGTATAACATAGTGTGCATAGGGTAACATAGTATGCATAGTGTAACAAATAATAAAAATCCCCAAGCAACAAAACGGGGGCATAAGTTTGTGTTTGTAATTTTGGAAAGAAAGTTTGATTCCAAGAGTTGTACTGTTTCACCCCTCCAAATTATTTTGAACTTTTGATACCCCTTTTCCCTTTAGCCATACACGAAAACCCATATTGATGTCGAAAAACGACCTCCCGATCTGTATCCGAGAAGTGCCAAGTCATGCAGACGGAAGTCGGGGATAACACCCCGATCCCCAGCAGAGAAGAGGATCATGAACTGGAAATGAATTGATAGCCGAAAAGCATCCCCAGCAGAGAGAGTCATATCGGCAGCACTCCAATCCCCAGCTGAAAAATAAAATAAAATAAGAGAGTCTTATCGGTGAAAACCTTCACAGGCACCATAAGGCGACGAGAGTTGAGAGAAATGAGAGAGTCTTATTAGTGAAAACCCCTCGAAGGGCACTATGAGGCGAAAAGACAAGATTGGCGGGAAGGATCCGTAGTTAGCAAATAGTTGAATGCCTGTTTATCCCCAGCAAGATGAGGCCATCTGAAAGATTGATTTATACAAATAGACTGGGTTGATTAATCCGGAATGCATGACGTGATCGTTGGGATCAGTTATATCATTCAGATAACTTCTTTTCTTTCCTTTTCCCCAGCATTTGTTCAGAAAGATTTCTTCTTTTTCTATTTTTGAAATCATCACTTTTTCATTTCTTGGTCTAAAGACTTTACCTCCCTAGTAGTTTGTTTTTTAAAAGGATTTTCAGAGCTTACTACCAGTTGCCAAACGGTGCAAAGAAAAATGTGAATAGGACAGGCCAAAGATAAGGCGACAAAGCGAAGAGAAGTTTGTCGCAAGACCAAATGATGAATGGGTCTAGATTCCAAGAGGACCAAAATTTCCAGGGGATGTTGGAGAAAAACAGAAAAAAAACAACAGTTGAGAAGTTATGGATCAAATTCCAAGAGGATCCCCAGCAGATCTGTGAGATGCAGGAACAACTCCGACAGATTAAAGACCAAGTTCCGCGATGGTCGGACAACACAGAGTGGGAAAGGAAGAGAAAAGAAAAAACCATCCCCAGCAGAAGTATCATCCTCAGCAAATGATATTATCCCCAGTAGTTTACAGAGGAATAAAACACCAGTTTTGAGGGAAGTAGTTCTGAAAGAAGATGATTCAAGTTAAAGGAGTCAGGAGCCTCCCTGGAGAATGGAGGTGTTACATTTTAAGAGGTTGTTGAAGTCAGGAGCCCGCCTGAAGAATGGAGGTGTTATATTTTGAAGAAGTAGTCGAAGTCAGGAGCCCGCCTGGAGAATGGAGGTGTTATGTTTTAAGAAGTAGTCAAAGTCAGGAGCACGCTTGGATAATGAAGGTGTTATGTTTTAAGAAGTAGTTGAAGTCAGGAGCCCTCCTGGAGAATGAAGGTGTTACATTTTAAGAAATAGTCGAAGTCAGGAGCCCGCCTGGAGAATGGAGGTGTTATGTTTTAAGAAGTAGTTGAAGTCAGGAGCCCGCCTGGAGAATGGAGGTATTATATTTTGAAGAAGTAGTTGAAGTCAGGAGCCCGCCTGGAGAATGGAGGTGTTGCATTTTAGGAAGTAGTCGAAGTCAGGAGGCCGCCTAGAGAATGGAGGTATTACATTTTAAGAAGTAGTTGAAGTCAGGAGCCCGCCTGGAGAATGGAGGTGTTATGTTTTAAGAAGTAGTTAAAGTCAGGAGCCCGCCTGTAGAATAGAGGTGTATGCATTTTAAGAAGTAGTCGAAGTCAGGAGCCCGCCTGGAGAATAGAGGTATTACATTTTAAGAAGTAGTTGAAGTCAGGAGCCCGCCTGGAGAATGGAGGTGTTATGTTTTAAGAAGTAGTTGAAGTCAGGAGCCCGCCTGGAGAATGGAGGTGTTACATTTTAAGAAGTTAAAGGAGTCAGGAGCCCGCCTGGAGAATGGAGGTGTTATATTTTAACAAGTTGTTGAAGTGAGGAGCCCGCCTGGAGAATGGAGGTGTTATATTTTTAAGAAGTAGTTGAAGTCAGGAGCCCGCCTGGAGAATGGAGGTGTTATATTTTTAGGAAGTAATTGAAGTCAGGAGCCCGCCTGGAGAATGGAGGTGTTATATTTTGAAGAAGTAGTCGAAGTCAGGAGCCCGCAGAGGAAGGCAGTTCAAGATTCGAAGGGTAAATAATGCGAAGCTCGCCAGAAGGAAATAAACAGTTCGAGATCGGCGATCAAGGGAGAATACAAGTCAATTAAGAGTAAAGAAATACCAGAGGAAACACAAGGCAACAAGGCAGCAACAGTCACATGACCAAGCTTGGGAATAAATCTTTGTAATTCATAGATCGTAGCTTAGTATAACTTCTTTATCTTTCATCAAGGTGTAATAAGGAGGTCAGTAAGTGGTAACATCAGCAGCAACAGCAGTAACAGCAAAATTGCAGTCCCATGGTAGCCCCAGCTACCAAAATTTCCCGAACTACATTAACCTGATTCCCTTCTAGCCAGGGATATGTAGGAAACCTTTGAAGCAAAGGTTCGGTTAAATCCTTTCAAAAATGCTTCACACGGAGTATTCCAACGGGCAAAAATCGCTCGTATCCGCTCACTTCATCTTTGCACGAAAACCCTTTGTGTTTTCGGACAAAGAGGGGCAGTTGTGAGCACGTGATTTTTGCCCTACGAGAACTACTCCCAAAAATTTAAAATAAAACAATTTTCCTTTGTGTGCAGTGTTGAGAATTTTTGTGGCATTTTTGGATAATTATTTGTATTTGTCCGTGCATGTTTATTTGTTAAATTAATAAAAAATACAAAAATGTTCGCACTTGCATTTAGGATTCGATTCTACAATTAGGAGTGATTAAGTTTGTTTTTACAAAAAAACAAAAATCATAAAAATAATGTACGTTGCATTTTTAGCATTTAATGTCCAAATTGTGTGATTTTATCGTAATTGCTATTTAATTGTGTGTTAATTGTTATTAAGAGTTAATGAGCACTTTTATAAATTAATTTAGTTCTATAGGCTAATTTAGGATTTTTAGAATTTTAGTTTTATTTTAAGAAAAATAAAAGAAGAAAAAGAAGCAATGGAAATAAGAAGAAAATCGGACTGGGCCACCTTTTAAATTAAATCAACCAGACCCAAACCAAATAACCCCTTATCCAACCCAAAAACCCACCAACCCGGTCTGCCCCATAACCCAAGCTAACTACCCCACTTCTATTCTTCATTCCCTAACAACAACAAAGAAAAAAAAACCCTAAAAGAAAAAGAGAGACCCCCCCCCTTCTGCTTCATCTTCTTCGTCGTTCACCTCCAGCCAAACAAGCTTTCTCCATCAACGACCACTGTCGACGAGCCACCAAAACAAGCTCCAGCCAGTCCGCTATGGCTACTGCTTCTTCTTCTTCAACAGTCACTGCTCAACACACACACACACAGTCCGTCGACCATCTCAAACAGCCCCACCCCTCCATTCTCGTCGACGAACCACCATAACCCAACGTCCAGCTCCACCATGACCATGTCTCTCTCCAAACCACCACGCCTGAGCTTCGCCTTCAACACCCTCACGACCAGCAGCTCCGTCAACGCACACACACAGTCCGTCGACGAACTACCAAGCCGGCGACGAAACCAACCAGCCTCACCATCGTTACCACCCAGCTCCCCCACGACCTGAAACAGTCGTCTCCTAGGCAGTCTCCAAACACAAGCCATCCGAGGTCATGCTCAGTCATACGTCGAGGTTCCGTTCGAGTCCGTGTCTGTTAGTCAAGCGTCGAAACAGTGTTGCGAACGAAGTTGTGTTTCATCGGAAGTTCAACATTGTTCGACATCGGATTGTTAGCATAAAGGTCAGCCATAGTTCGTTCATAGATTTTTGTTGCTTTTTATTTGGTTTCATTTTAATATGTGGTTTCATTTTCGATAAATTTTTTGCATGATATTCCTACTGCATATTCGTTGAAATTGTGTGTGTGTGAGTTTTGACGACTTTCCTACTATTTTGAGTTCGATTAATGCTCAAGTTTAGTGATTAAAATATCCTCGCTTGTTCCGTTAAGTTTGTTCTGATATGAATCTGACTCTGTTGTTAATTCATGAACATTGTCGATTAGGAGTTTGTTTGGCGAGTTTGTTTATTCAGGGTTTGATTATTAATTGAATAATTGATTAGATGAATTGGTTATAACTGATATGGTTTGTAATACAGATCAAAGGGGATGAGGGTAGAATGGTAATTTCAGTAGTTTCAGGGGTAATATGGGAAATGAGTCTTAAAAAAATAATTAATTTGAGTGCTCCGTCCACTAGGCATTAATAATATTAAAATAATACCTAGTGGGGGACAAGACATATGATGGTGGGAATTAATACATTGTTTAATACATAGTGGGGGGACGAGACATATGGTACTAGACAATAATGCATTGTTTAATATAGTGGGGGACAAAGCATGCAGTAGTGGGGAATAAGGGAATTAAATAAAGAAAAGATATGCAGTAGTGGGGAACAAGTGAATTAAAAAGAGGACAAAACATATAGTAGTGGGGAACCAGGCATGCAAGTGTGGGGAGAATATTTTCGGATTGATTTAAGTGTTTCAAGGCAGATAAAGTTAATGGAGTTTGGAAATAAATAAGGGGAGCAAAACACAAGAAGGGGGGCGGGAAAGGGTTGAAGGTTTTGGTATAAATATCGAGATCAGTAGAGACATGAGGGGAGGAGAAAAAAGATTCTGAAAATCTTAAAAGAGTGTTGGAGAGTTCAAAAAGAGGAAAACAAAAAGAAAGATAGGGTTTTTCATTGCATCTGTAGGAGTAACTTGAATTCGGGACAGTGAACCTGATTACTTTTTGAATGCTTAATTGGTTCAGTGGTCTACGAGTTCAGTTTTGGGTTTAATACACGCGTGGTTGAGTCTGTTTGTGGTGATGTTGGTTGTTGCTGTTTAGTCTTTTACAAAATTTTGGGGCTATTTTATCGAGCCTGTTTGGTTTTCTTCAAATCTTTCTGGGCTTCGAAATTTGGTTTGAATCGTTGCTGCTGGGTTGCTGTTGTATTACTGTGTTATTACTGTTGCTGACTGTTCCTTCATCTTATTGTATTTTCATTATCCAGGTACATGTTCTAAAGCTCTCAAATTTAATGGAAAGGAAGTAAAGAGTTGTTGGAATGGATTTCTGAATTTCTCCTATTTTTTTATGTTTAATTTAATGTATAAGCAGTAGTTCACTTGATATAGCATAGTATGTATTAGAATGACTTTGGAATGCATAAACTGGACTGTTGAATCTATTACTACAAACATGTGAATACCAATTGTAATTAATCTTAGTTTGTGATTACTAGTTATGAAATATAGTGTAGTTAATGCTTTTTCAGTAGTCGTGAAATAGTTTCAAATAGGTTATGCCACAAAACAGGTTCAAATAGTTCATGGAAATTAGCATATTGGTTTAATAGGGTTAGTTCTGAAATTGCGAGTTCACTTCAGTAAGTAACATCATTTTAAATAGCATTGTGAATAATGCTAGTAACTAATATTCTCAAATGTTAGTGATTGATGTTAGCCTGATATCAGTTTTTTAAGCATTGACTCATTTCTTCGACAAGTCGTAAAAAGAGTTAAAAAAATGGCTTTGTATTACACATAGTTAATTCCAGTAGTTCAATTCATCTAATAATGTTAGTTTAAATTAATTAAAGAATAATTAGTTTGTTTTGATATTACTGGGTGTCAATCTCGTATTCTATTCATAATCTCAACTTTAGTGTTATTAACTAATAGAATAAGGAACTATACAATCTCCCTTGAGTAAACTCTGTTGCAATTTTTCGTTTGCATTTGTCTTAATATAATAAATAATAAGAGGTACGAGCTCATAAACATGTAACTAATTAGGAACTCTTCTCTTTTATTTTAGAGACGAACTTAATAGAAAAATGTAGTCACTTTAGGATTTTCCTTTTAAAATAAACGAGATGAGCCTCGCCAAATAAAACACACAGATTGCGGGGCCCTCGATAATTGTATATATTAAAATATTTAGATTTCGGGATGGGCCATTTAGCAAAATTTCACGACTTCACCCAAAATAATAATACGCTAGTCGCTTTAGGCGCGCCTTTAATAATTTACTTTCTTAAACTCGGGTGCACATTTATGTGACCCAAATCCAAATCTCGACAGAGTTGAAATGTGTCAATAATCACGGGTGCATTGATGTGACGTGGTTCGAGATGTATTTTCACGATGTCGCAACTCTCGTTAAGAATGATAATAATAAAAGCCGAATATGACAAGTTGAGCGACCGTGCTCAAAGCACGGAACTCGGGAATGCCTAACACCTTCTCCCGGGTTAACAGAATTCCTTACTCGAATTTCTGGTTCGCGGACTGTAATACAGAGTCAATACTTTCCTCGATTCAGGATTCAACCGGTGACGTGGGACACCATAAATCTCCCAAGTGGTGACTCTGAAATAAATAAACAAATCCCGTTTTGATTGTCCTTTAATTGGAAAAACTCCCTTTTACGCCCCTCTGCGGGTGTAGGTGAAAAATAAGGTGTGACAATGAGCATGGTATAGATCATAATTTTTCTGCCCCTAGGACTCTTCAACAAAATGGAGTTGTTGAAAGAAAGAATAGGATTCTTGAAGATATGGCTTGGACTATGCTTCTCTATTAGCCCAAGAACAGGTGAAGTTTTGAAGATTGACAAAAGAACTCTGACATGGACCATGTCCATCTTGTGAAGCACATTCATGATAAACCTGTACATGTGAGATGCACGTGAAGGAGATAAGTCTAACTGATCAAGCAGTAATATCTCCTGATCTGATTGTAAAGGTTGCATATTGGATAAGGAGAGAAAGACTCCTTACATGATAAGAACACATTTTAGGATGAAGATAAAGTTAGAGTTTGAGATCATCATGAACTCTTCTATGATAGAAGAATAGCAATTGAATCCCACTCAAACTCTAATTACTAATCTATTAAATGTTAGTGTTGTTCTCGTCTACAAGTAATGCACATAAGCATAAGTTAAACTTAAATTGAGAGCGAAATAGCAAGATGATTTTGCAAGCAATTTATGTGTGATTTGAGTGTGCAGTTCTGAAGCTACTTGAACGAGATTGAAGGACCAGTTCTATTGTGTTTATCTTTTATTCTAGTTCAATTGTAGTAGGTTATTTAACATTGTAACTTTCAGCTTTCATAGAAGCAATTGTATTAGGTACTTAGAGTGTTCAAGTTATAGTTAACTTGAAGTTGTCGCAACAGTTGAGGCTGTGTGCCACAATGAGATTAGAGTTAGTCCTTAGGTTTACAAAGAGTTTTTGTAAATGTTGTTTTTTCTTAGTGATTTTAGTGGAAGTTTGGAAAAATCCTACTGAGTAGTAGGTCGTGGTTTTTTTCACCCTTTGAGCCAGTGTTTTCCACGTAAAAAATTTCTGTGTTCTTTATTTTCTGTATTTATTATTCTGCAAACAGTAATAGTTGGAACACCTAGAAGGTCCAGGTCCTTCCATAGTTAAGTTAAGCAAAAATTGGGTACAACACAAATCACCCCCCTCTCGTGTGATATTGACGCTTAAAATATCAATTGGTATCAGAGTAGGTTATCCTTGAAGAGGCTAACACCTTAGGAAAAGATCAAGATGAGTGCACCACCTGGAAACTGGGAAGGGCAATCCATTGCTAGGCCTCCACTCTTTAATGGTCTTTACTATTCTTGGTGGAAGAACAGGATGAAAGATCATATCATAGAAGAAGACTATGAACTCTAGGACATAGTCACTAATGGTCCCTTGACAACTACAAAGAAGAATGTTGAAGGAATGGATGTGCCAAAGGCAAGAGCTGATTGCACTGCTGAAGACTTGAAGAAATGGGAGAAGAATGCCAAGGCCAAGAAATGCCTTGTGTGTGGACTGGGTCCAGACGAGTACAGTAGGATTCAAAGCTGTACCACTGCCAAGGAAATATGAGACACCTTACAAGTGGCTCATGAAGGAACTCCTCAAGTAAAGAGATCAAGAGTAACACTGCTATATTCTCAATATGAGAATTTCACTATGAAATAAGGAGAATATATCCAGGAGATGTACACAAGGTTCACAACACTAACCAATGAACTTAAATCTCTTGGGAGAGTTATCCTCGAAGAAGACAAGGTTTAAAAAATCTTGACAAGAGTTTTACCAGTGACTTGGGAAAGCAAAATTACTGCTATTCAGGAATCTAAGAACATTGCTACCCTCAAGATGGATGAACTGATTTGAAACCTCACTGCCTATGAACTGAGAAGGCAAACCATGAAAATGGATGCACCAAAGAAGGAAAGAAGTTTGGCTCTTAGAATAGCTGATGTTGCAGATCTGGAGGATGATGAAATGGCCATGATCACAAGAGACTTCAAGAAGTACTTGATGATAGGAAAGGGTCCTTCTAGAGGTACAACCTTCAACAAACCAAGGACTCATGAGAAACAGACCAACGAGGGTTGCTACAAATGTGGTAAGACTGATCACATGATCAAGAACTGTCCTCAATGGGAAATTGAATGGAAGAAAGAAAGGGTTGAACGAAGGAACATGAAGAAGGAACAAAAGGAACATGAAGAAGAAGCAAAAGATCAACAAAGGCTATAGTTGCTGCTTGGGGAGAAACATCAGATGAGGACTGAGAAGATGAAGCTGGAGATGAACAAGCACTTATGGCCATCGGAGAATCATATGATGAAGAAGAGTTAAGTGTCCTTCATCTCAAAGACAAGATTAAATTCTTGTCTAAAGAAAGGTGAGCTATTGCTAGACTTTATTGATGAGTCTGAGGTAATTAACAATGAGGAGGAAGATTTGTCTAGGGAGTGTGTGATATTAAAAGCCAAGTGCAAAAATCTAGAATCTAGGGCTAATGAGAGTGATAGTAAAAATGCTGAATTGAAGAACCAGGTTCTTGAACTTGACACCAGTGTCTTAGAATTTAGGTTTGAAAACTTAAAGCTGAAACTAGGAACTGGTAAGAAGAAAGCTAATCACACCTCACCCTAGAAAAAAACTTAGGAAAAATGAAGGATCAGTTGTACAAGAAGGATGAGCAGATAAGAGTCTTAAAAGAAGACCTAGGAATGGTAAAGCATGAACTAGATAGAACATGCAAATGGAATAAGGCTTTTGATGCACTTTCCTGGCTACAAGAATATCACAGTAGCAACAAAAGAGGACTTGGCTATTGGACTCAATCACCTAAGTGGAACCCTAAAAGCAAGTACCTCACTCTTCCTGAGAACAAAATTTGCACATACTGTGGCAAGACTGGCCATTACAAAAATGAATGTAATGCAAAAAAAAGGCCAGTCAAAAGAATAAAGCTTTTGTTCAAGAGAAAAATAGGCTACCTGGGTGGGCTAAAAGGAATTTGATTTACTCTTTTGCATATAGAAAGGGACCGAAACTAGTTTGGGTTCCTAAGACTAACCCTTAATTTCCTTTTGTAGGTCCAGGTGAAGGAAAGCAGCCAAATATGGTACATGGATAGTGGCTGCTAAAAGCACATGACTGGAAGCAAGAACCAGTTCCTTTCACTTGAGGACTTAAAAGGAGGTAATATCTCCTTTGAAAATGGGAAGAAAGGTGAGATTATTAGGGTTGGAAAGGTAGGTAAGACAGACTCACATTCCATTGAGAATGTCTACTTGATAGATGGCTTGAAATATAGCTTAATCAGTGTGTCACAACTGTGTGACAGAGGTAACCTTGTAGCATTCACCTCTACCAAATGCTTTGTGATTAACCTTACCACTGACAAGATTATTTTGTAGGGAAAAAGCGTTAACAATATTTACATTGTAGATTTGTCCATTCTTTCGGAAAATAAACTCATTTGCTTAAGTGTGTTGGATAATGATCCTCTCCCGTGGCACAAAAGACTTGGTCATGCTAGTCTGAATCAACTCAACAAATTAGTCTCTAAGGACTTGGTGATATGGCTACCTAACATCAAGTTCAAAGAAGAAAAAATTTGTGAGACTTGTGCAAGGGGGAAACAGGTAAGATCATCCTTTAAAAGCAAGAAAATGGTAAGTACAACCAAGACGTTGGAATTGGTTCATATGGATCTTTGTGGTCCAATGAGAACATTAAGCAGAAGTGGTAAGAAATATATGATGGTTCTTGTTGATGATTATTCTAGATTTACCTGGGTACTATTCTTAACACCCAAAGATGAAACATTTGACATGTTTATTGCTTTTGTTATAAAGACTCAGAAACAACTAGGTAATCAACTTGCATCCATTTGGTTCGATCATGAAACAGAATTTGAAAATGCTAAGTTTGCTGAATTTTGTGATGAGCATGGTATAGATCATAACATTTTTTCTAAGAAAGAACAGGACCCTTTAAGACATGGCCAGGACTATGCTTCTTTATAGTAAACTACCCCATAGCTTCCGGGCTGAGGCTGTAAATACTACATGTTATATCATTAATAGATGCATGACTAGACCTCTTATAGAGAGGACTCCCTATGAGTTACTTAAAGGAAGAAAACCAAATATATCCCATCTTAGGGTATTTGGATGCAAGTGCTTTGTGCACAATAATGGAAAGGACTCCCTAGGTAAGTTTGATCCCAGAAGTGATGAGGGAGTATTATTGGGATATTCTTCACATAGCAAAGCATATAAAAGGTTCAATAAAAGAACTTTATGTGTAGAAGAAAGTGTAAATGTGGTGTTTGATGAAACTAACATTCTTTTTGAGAGACAGAAACATGAAGATGAAGCCATTGGTCTAGTAAAGGATTTGATTAAAGTTTCAGCACAAGTTAAAGTGGAACCAAAAGAAGGAACATGTTCGTCCATCCAGGACAACTTGACAGGGGGAACTGATCAAAGAGGAATTGAAACTAATCCCCTAAAGGAACCTGTTCATGACCCTATTCCTCAGCAACAGAACATGGGAGAAACATCTAGCAGAAATTAGTTGGTTGTGAAACCTCACAAGTATAAAACTTCTCATCCTATTGAGAACATAATCACTGATCCAACCTCTGCAGTTAAAACTAGATCACAATTAAAGAATCGGTATACTTTTGATGCTTTCTTATCTCTTATTGAACCTAAAAATGTTGTTGAGGCTTTGCAGGATGCAGATTGGGTGATTGCAATGCAAGAAGAACTCAATCAATTCGAGAGAAGTCAAGTTTGGTATCTAGTTCCAAGACCCAAGGACAGATCAGTTATTGGCACAAAATGGGTCTTCAGAAACAAACTTGATGAAGATGGAATATTACAAGAAACAAGGAAAGACTAGTGGTCCAAGGTTATAGCCAAGAGGAGGGTATAGATTATGATGAGACTTTTGTCCCAGTTGCAAGACTAGAGGCAATAAGACTCCTCACAGCCTTTGCAGCAAACATGTAATTCACTCTTCATAAGATGGATGTCAAAAGTGCCTTCCTGAATGGCTACCTAAAAGAAGAAGTGTTTGTGAAATAACCTCCAGGGTTTGAAAGCAAGGAATGCCCTAAGCATGTGTACAAATTAGACAAGGCTCTCTATGGACTTAAGCAGGCTCCTAGAGCATGGTATGAACGACTGTCCAAATTCCTACTTGAACATGGCTACAAAAGAGGTAAAATTGACAGTACTCTATTCTTGAGGGAAACCGGTAAGGATCTCCTTGTGGTACAAATATATGTTGATGACATAATCTTTGTGGTCACCACTGACAAACTAAGTAAGGATTTTGCCAAATTAATGGGGAGTGAGTTTGAAATGAGCATAATGGGTGAGCTTAACTTTTTCTTAGGCTTACAGATCAAACAAAGCCAAAATGGAACCATGATCCATCAATAGAAATATGCAAATGAGCTGATCAAAAAGTTCAAAATGGTTGAATCAAAGGAAATAGACACTCCTATTGCAACTGCCACTAAATTAGACATAGATGAACCTGGTTCATCTGTTGATTAGAAGTTGTATAGGGGCATGATTGGCTCACTTTTGTATCTTACTCCCAGTAGACCTGACATAGTTTTCAGTGTAGTGCTTTGTGCTCGCATCTAGGCAAATCCAAAAGAGTCTCACTTGACTGTTGTCAAGAGGATTCTGAGATAATTCAAAGGCACTACTGATTTGTATCTGTGGTATCCTAAAGGTAGTAATTTCAATCTAGTAGGATATGCAGATGCTGATTATGCAGGTTTCCTTGTGGATAGGAAAAGCACCTCAGGTATGGCTCACTTTCTTGGTTCATGTCTTGTATCATGGGCCACTAAAAACAAAACTTAGTGGTCTTATCCACTGCTGAGGCTAAATATGTTGCTGCTGCCTCCTGTTATGCTCAATTGCTTTGGATCAAACAACAGCTGGTAGATTTTGGTATTGAAGTTGGTTGTATTCCTATATTCTGTGATAACACTAGTACTATAAGTATGACAAAGAACCCTGTTCATTATAAGAGGACTAAGCACATAGATGTTAGACACCACTTCTTAAGAGATAACTATGAGAAAGGTTTGATCTCCATAGAATTCTATGCTACTGATAAACAAATTGCTGACATCTTAAGGCACTGAGTAGAGAAAACTTTGAAAGGAACATGTTGGAATTATGGATGATTAAGATCACTTAATAGGTCCAGCTCAAAATGCAGAAATGAAAAAAATTTGGAAAAATGATTTTTTTTGGCTAGGAACTTTGAACTTGTGTGAATATCTAGATTAATTCTTACTCAGATTTATACTTTAATTAGTATACTCCTGTGACATGAGTAAATATGACTCACTGATCTCTTACAATTTTTTTTCTATTATGGTAATTTGAGGCATGTTCAAGAGAATTCTAAATGAAGAACATGATTCATCTGAAAGCTAAGGTATGTTTTTTATACTCTACACAATTAGAAAGTTAAGTATTTAACCCATGAGCAGAAGTCCTATAATTGTTCAATTCCTAGAAAATTCTATCTGTTAGCCTTGAACTAGTTCCGTCTGTCTAGAACTCTAAACCGAATAATTTCCTAAAATCTAGGGAAGATAAAACGATCATTCAAAATCTGGAATTTCAGGTTGATTAGACCTCTAATTAACCACTGCCAAAAGCTGTCGTTACCTATTAAATGTGTATTTCTCTTTAAATACACATCATTTCTTCTACCTTCTCCATAATTCTAAACCGTCAAAAATTCTTCTTCATTTTTACTAGCCATCTTCTCCAAATCTCCATTTCACAAATTCTCTTAAGAAAACAACGATCATGACCAACACACAGGAAAATCCTGGAACTTCTGCACCACCCACTCCCTGAAATTCATATACACCTCCTCCACCCAGTACATCACCAAAACCCAGACTGAGAAGGGTGAAAATGCTTGCTCGAAAGACAGTAGCTTCTGAAGCTTAGAGGAAGAAATTAAATGAGAAGTTGAAGGCAAGCCAGACCCAAATCTTCGACTCTAGTTTTGATTCTGACTCATATCAATCTGCCACTGAGGGGGAAGGACCTGAGTCTTATGACTCTGAAAAGACTCAAGAATCTCCTTCCAAGGTAATTTCTTCTGTGTTTGAAAATCTAGAAACTAGGTTTGTTCTTGTTGGGTCTGTTAAGGATGTAAAATTACCAGGGTTATGAAGGAATGGAGGTAAAAAGAATTCGAAAAAAGAAACAAATAGAGAGAGGGTGCATGTGGTGAAAGAGAGGGGAAATGGGAAAAGAGAGGTGTCTGCTATCTGTGGGATGACACAAGAAAGGGTAGAAGAGAGTGGTAAGAAGTCAGGGGGAAGTGGTTCTGGGGAAGCTGCTGAGGCGCTGATTAATCTGAGCACACAGGGTAATGAACCTGGTTCATCTACTGAAGAGACCCTAGTAGACTTGCTGAAAAAGGTTGGGGCAAGCTATGACCCAAAGAAATGCAGAACTCCTACACCAAAATCCCCTAGTGTTCCTAAGCCTTCCAAGAAAAGAAAGGCTTCATCCCCACCAACTACTGTACTTCCATCATCAAAGGGTAGAGCTACAAGAAGTAGGGTAAGGCAGAGTGAGAGTGATCTCCAGAAAGCTCTAGATGAGAGTAAGAAGAAAAGGTTGGCTAAAGGAAATGGAAAGGTTGTAGAGTCTTCAGTGGATGTGGAGGTTGAGGATATGGAATGGGTCCATTAGGAGGAAGTTCAACCAGTGGAGGTTCAGACCCCCAAGCCCAAAAAGCCCAAGACTTCTTCCAAGAAGTCAGCTTTTGTGTTTGTGGCTGCTGAACCTTCACTAGCCAATAGGACACGGTCTGCTGTGAAAGGAGAGCAAGTGAAAATTTCTGAAGAAGATGAATGGAGTGGAGTAGAAGAAGAGGGTGATGGTGAACATGACAGGCTTGCCATGTTTTGCAAAAGAAAGATCTTGAAAAGTAGACTGCTGAAAGACCTGGTACAGCTAGGAATGATGCACCTGGTGGATGCCTTAGCTACCCAGGGGTGGAAGGACATGGTCCTTCAGATGGATGGTAGGCTATCCAGGAATGAGATAATTGAGTTTATGGCAAATGCAGAGATTTAGAATGGAAAGGTCAGCAGCCTGTTGAAAGGGGTTCAAATGTCCTTTGAAGCAGAAAAACTTGGTGAAATCCTTGATATACCTTCTGAAGGGTATGGTTATTACACAAGGCAAAGGTGGCCTTGTTTAGAATCCCTTCCTACTACCCTTGAAATTACTAGGAGGTTCTGTGATGCTAAGGATGTGAATGAAGTCAGGGCTATCCAGAAGAGTGAAATGAGGCCTCAACACAAGGTCTTGTTTGAATTTGTCAATAAATGCCTTTTGCCCAGACAGGAGAGAAGGCACACTACAAACTATATGAACCTAGTTCTTATGGAGTGCCTGGAGAGTGGAAGGAAAATTAATTGTCCTGCCTTCATCATTAAGCTGCTGGACAGGGTCATAAATGGCTCCAAAGCTCATGTTACTCCCTATGGTTTCATTCTGTCCATAGTTCTGGATAGGTTCAATGTGCCCTTGAAGAAATGGGAATGGACTTAAGCAAGGAACATTTTGGCATTAACACTCTGATTGCTTGTTACTACTGAGTCAGTGCCATTCCAAATGAACCTGGTTCATCCAAGAAGACTCCTATCAACAACAAAGTCAGGGCTCTAGTTCAAGAATGTGAAGCCAAGGATGCTGAGATAGCTAGGCTCAAGGCTCGTGTGGGAGAGGTGGAATCTGAGAGGGATGCTCTCAGAACTGAGCTTACCAAAGAAAAGGAGAAGAATGATGGAATTCTTCATAATATGCTGAACCTTCTCCAAGCCCAAAACCAACCCTCTAGCACCTCCAAGCCTTAGGATTCCTAGATTTTGTCTTCTGAACCTGTCTAGTACCTCGGTGACCCAGATTAGGGACTTTTCTATCTTTTTGCTCATGGTTTAAATGTTTTTTTCTTTTTGGTTGTGGATTGTGATGGCAGCATATCTCTATCAATGATAACTACTGTTTTGCTCTTGTTCAATGTTAATCTTTCCTTAATAGTTTAAATATGTTTGCTTGATTACTGATGATTATACCATGATTGCACTTGCAGTTGCCCTAGTGGCCATGAGTTATTAAAATCTAGAACTCACACTTTGTATGCAACTTTTCGATGATGCCAAAAGGGGGAAAAGATATTGTGCTTTACATATTTTGAAAAAGTGATATTTATAACCTAATTAACCTGGTCCTTGATGATTAAGCTGAGTTCTTACAGGATCTTTATAAGTAAAAAGCACAGAGTTTGTCATCATCAAAAAGGGGGAAATTGTTGGCCCAAGAACAGGTGAAGTTTTGAAGATTGATAAAAGAACTCAGACATGGACCAGGTCCATCTTGTGAAGCACAGTCACGATCAACCTATACATGTGAGATGCACGTGAAGGAGATAAGTCTAACTGATCAAGCAGCAATATCTCCTGATTTGTTTGAAAAGGTTGAATATTGGATAAGGAGAGAAAGACTCCTTACATGATGAGAACACGGTTTAGGATGAAGATAGAGTTAGAGTTTGAGATCATCATGAACTCTTGTACGATAGAAGAGTAGCAATTAAATCCCACTCAAACTCTGATTACTAATCTATTAAATATCAGTGTTGTTCTCGTTTACAGGCAATGCACATAAGCAGAAGTTAAACTTAAATTGAGAGAAAAAGAGCAAAGCAATTTTGCAAGCAATTTATGTGTGATTTAAGTGTGCAGTTCTGAAGCTACTTGAACGAGATTGAAGGACCAGTTCCATTGTATCTATCTTTTATTCTAGTTCAATTGTAGTAGGTGAATTAACATTGTTCCTTTAAACTTTCATAGAAGAAAGTGTATTAGGTACTTAGAGTGTTCAAGTTATAGTTAACTTGAAGTTGTCGCAACAGTTGAGGCTGTGTACCACAAGGGATTAGAGTTAATCCTTAGGTTTACAAAGAGTTTTTGTAAATGCTGTTTTGGCTCAGTGATTTTAGTGGAAGTTTAGGAAAATCCTACTGAGTAGTAGGTCGTGGTTATTTCACCCTTTGAGCCAGGTGTTTTTCACGTAAAAATCTCTGTGTCATTTATTTTCTGTATTTATTATTCCGCAAACAGTAGCAGTTGGAACACCTAGAAGGACCAGGTCCTTTCGTAGTTAAGTTAAGAGAAAATTGGGTACCACACAAATCACCCCCCTCTCGTGTGGTATTGACGCTTAAAACATCATTCTTTCTAGTAAACTACCCCATAGCTTCTGGGCAGAAGCTGTAAATACTGCATGTTACATCATTAATAGATGCATGACTAGATCTCTTGTAGAGAAGACTCCCTATGAGTTACTTAAAGGGAGAAAACCGAATATATCCCATCTTAGGGCATTTGGATGCAAGTGCTTTGTGCACAATAATGGAAAGGACTCCCTAGGTAAGTTTGATCCCAGAAATGATCAGGGAGTATTCGTGGGATATTCTTCACATAGTAAAGCTTATAAAGTGTACAATAAAAGACCTTTGTATGTAGAAGAAAGTGTATATGTAGTTTTTGATGAAACTAATATTCTTTCTGAGAGACAAGAAAATGAAGATGAAGCTATTGGGCTGGTAAAAGAATTGAGTAAAGTCTCAGCTCAAGCTAAAGTTGCACCAAAACAAGGAACAGGTGATGGAACAGGTTCTTCCATCCAGGGCAACCTAATAGGGGGAACTGAATAAAGAGGAACTAAAACCAATCCCCTAAAGGAACGTGTTCATGACCCTGTTCCTTATCAACAGAACACGGGAGAAACATCAAGCAGAAATCAGTTGGTTGTAAAACCTCACAAGTATCAAATTTCTCATCCCATTGAGAACATAATCACTAATCCAACCTCTAGAGTTAAAACTAGATCACAATTAAAGAATCTATGTGCTTTGATGCTTTCCTATCTCCTATTGAACCTAAAAATGTTGCTGAGGCTTTGCAGGATGCAGATTAGGTAAATGCAATGCAAGATGAACTCAATCAATTTGAGAGAAGTCAAGCTTGGCATCTAGTTCTAATACCTAGGGATAAATTAGTAATTGGCACTAAATGGGTCTTCAGAAAAAGCTTGAAGAAGATGGAACAGTTACAAGGAACAAGGCAAGACTGGTGGTCCAAGGTTATAGCCAAGAGAAGGCAGTAGATTATGATGAGACCTTTGCTCCAGTTGCAAGTCTGGAGGCAATAAGACTCCTCATAGCCTTTGTATCATACATGGAATTCACTTTTTATCAGATGGATATCAAAAGTGCCTTCCTGAATGGCTACCTAAAAGAAGAAGTGTTTGTCAAACAACCTCCAGGGTTTGAGAGCAAGGAATGTCAGGAACATGTGTACAAATTAGACAAGGCTCTCTATGGACTCAAGTAGGTTCCTAGAGCATGGTATGAACAACTGTCCAAATTCCTGCTTGAATATGGCTACAAAAGAGGTAAAATTGACAGTACTCTATTCCTGAGGGGAAAAGATAAGGATCTTCTTATGGTACAAATATATGTTGATGACATAATTTTTGGGGCAACCACTAACAAACTAAGTAAGGATTTTGCCAAATTAATGGGGAGTGAGTTTGAAATGAGTATGATAGGTGAGTTTAACATTTTCTTAGGCTTACAGATCAAACAAAACCCAAATGGAACCATGATCCATCATTAGAAATATGCAAAAGAGCTGATTAAAATGTTTAAAATGGATGAATCAAAAGAAATAGACACCCCCATTGCAACAACTACTAAATTAGACATAGATGAACCTAGTTCATATGTTGATCAGAAGTTGTATAGGGTATGATTGGTTCACTTTTGTATCTTACTGCTAGCAAACCTGACATAGTTTTCAGTGTAGGGCTTTGTGCTCATTTTCAAGAAAATCCTAAGAAATCTCACTTGACTGCCGTCAAGAGGATATTGAGATATTTGAAAGGCAATAATGATCTTTGTCTTTGGTACCCTAAAGATAGTAATTTCAATCTAGTAGGGTATGCTGATGCTGACTATGCAGGCTTCCTTATGGATAGGAAGAGAACCTCAGGTATGGCTCATTTTCTTGGTTCATGTCTTGTATCATGGGCCGCTAAAAAGCACAATTTAGTGGACTTATCCACTGCTGAGGCTGAATATGTTGCTGCTTCCTCTTGTTGTGCTCAATTACTGTAGATCAAACAATAGCTGATAGATTTTGGCGTTGAAGTTGGTTCCATTCCTATCTTATGTGATAACACTAGTGCTATAATTATGACAAAGAACCTTGTTCATCATAAGATGACTAAGCACATAGATGTTAGACATTACTTCTTAAGAGATAACTGTGAGAAATGATTGATTACCATAGAATTCTGTGATGCTGATAAACAAATTGCTAACATCTTTACTAAAGTATTGAGTAGAGAAAGCTTTGAAAGGAACATGTTGGAATTAGGGATGATTAAGATCACCTAATAGGACCAGCTCAGAATGCACAATGAAAAAAAAATTAAAAATTGAAAAAAAAAATTTGGCTAGGAAATCTGAACTTGTGTAAAAATCTAGATTAATTTTTACTCAGCTTCATACTGTAAATAGTATACTCCTGTGACATATATTAATATGACTCACTGATCTCTTATAAAGTTTCTCTTTTGTGGTAAACTGAGGCATGGTCAAGAGAATTCTAAATGAAGAACCCGGTTCATTAGTATTGGTTCATCTAAATGCCAAGGTATGTTTTCTATACTCTGCACAATTAGAAATATCAATATCTAAATCATGTGCAGAAGTCCTACAATTGTTCAACTCCTTAGAAAATTCTATCCGCTTGTTTTTTGAACCAGTTCCGTCCTCCTTAGAATTCTAACCACAAAAATTTCCTAAAATCTAAGTAAGCTTAACCGTTCGTTCAACCTGCAATTTCAGGTTGATTAGACCTCTAATTGACTGCTAAAAGCTACCGTTATCCATTAAATGAGTCTTTCCCTTTAAATACTCGTTATTACTTCCTGCCATCTTCATAATTCTAAACTGTCAAAAACCATTTTCACTCTCAATTGCTTTCTTCTACAAAGATTTAACTCACCAATTCTCTCCGGCAATAAGATACAGTGACGAATTCACAAGACAACCTTGGAACTCCTCCATAGCCTACCCCCTCTGATGCATCTACCCCTCCTCCACCCAGCACAACTCCCCAGCCCAAGCGAAAGAGAGCAAAAATGCTTGCTCAAAAAACAGTGGCTTCTAGTGCTCTTTCAAAGTAATTGACTGAGAAATTAAAGGCTAGTCAGGTCCAAGATTCTGATTCTAACTCTGAGTCTGATTCTTTCAAATCTGCTAGTGAGGGGGAAGGACCTGGGTCTTCTGACTTTGAGAAGGCTCAAAAATCCCCTTCTAAGGTAAGTTCTTCTTTGACTAACTATTTAGAACATAGGTTTATGTTGGTTGGACCTATAAGGGACGTGGAATTACCTGAGTTAGGTAGTAGTGGAGGTAAAAAGAAATCTGGAAAAGAAAAGGAGAGAGAGGGTGAATGTGGTGAAGTGAGGGGAAAAGGGAAAGGAGTGGTTGATCATTCACCCTACTGCTGAATTGTCTGTACCTGCTATTTGTGGGGTTGTACAATAAAATGTTGAAGAAAGTGACAAGAAGTCAAGGGGAAGCGGTTCAGGGGAAGCGGTTCAGGGGAGGCTGCTGAGGGGCTAGTTAATTTAAGCTCACAGGGAGATGAACCTGGTTCATCAATTGAAGAAACCCTAACAGACCTTCTGAAAAAGGTGGGTGCAAGGTTCAATCCAAAGAAAAGAAGAAATCCCACACCAAAACCCCCTAGTGCTACTAAACCTTCTAAGAAACGAAAGGCTTCCTCCCCAACAACTACTGAAACTCACTTGCCAAAGGGAAGAGCCACAAGAAGCAAGGGTAAAACAGAGTAAGAGTGATCTACAAAAGGCTTTGGCTGAAAGTAAGAAGAAAAAGATGGATAAAGGAAAAGGTAAGGTTGCAGAGTCCGCAAAAGCTATTGATGTTGAGGAGATGGAACAGGTCCATCAGAAGAAAGTTACAACAGTGGAGGTTCAGACCCCCAAGCCCAAAAAGACCAAGGCTTCTTCCAAGAAGTTTTCCTCTGTGTCTAAGTCAGCTAAACCTTCATTGGCCAAGAGGACAAGGTCTGCAGTGAAAAGTAAACAAGTTAGAGTTTCTAAAGATGAGGAGTGGAGTGGTAAAGAAGAAAATGAGTCTGATAGTGAACAAGATAAGCTTGCCAAGTTTGGCAAAAGGAAATTTTTTAAGGGAAGGTTGTTGAAAGATTTGGTGGAACCAGGAATGGTTCGTTTGGTTGACACCTTAGCTACTCAGGGATGGAAGGACATAGTCCTTCAGATGGATGGGAGATTGGCCAGAAATGAAATCATTGAATTCATGGCAAATGCTGAAGTCAAAGATGGCAGAGTTACAAGCAAAGTCAAAGGAGTTCAAGTGACATTTAATGATGAGAAGCTGGGGGAGATTCTAGACATCCCTGCTGAGGGATATGATGATTACACCAGACAGAGATGACCAAGTCTAGATTCCCTTCCATCTGCCCTTACAATCACTAAGAGATTCTGTGATGTTGCAGAAGTGAATGAGGCCATGTTTGTGCACAAAAGTGAAATGAAGCCACAACACAAAGTCATTTATGAGTTTGTCAACAAGTGCCTAGTGCCTAGGCAGTAAAGAAGGCATATTGCAAATTATATGGACTTAGTTCTGATGGAGTGACTTTAAAGTGGAAGGAAAATTAACTGGCATGCATTCATCATCAAGCTACTGGACAGGGTTATCAATGGCTCCAAGGCTCATGCTACCCCCTATGGTTTTATTCTGACTACGGTTCTGGATAGGTGCAATGTGCCTCTAAAGAAATGAGAAATGGCCACAAGCAAGGATTACTTTGGCATTAATACTCTACTTGCTTGTGACTATTTAGTCAATGCCATCTCAAATGAACCTGGTTCATCTAAGAAGACACCTATCAATAGTAAAGTCAGGGCTCTTGTTCAGGAAAGTAAAGCCAAGGTTGCTGAGATAGCTAGGCTAAAGGCTCGTATGGCAGAGGTGGAATTTGAGAGGGTGCTCTCAGAACTGAGCTTACCAAGGAAAAGGAGAATAATGATGGAATTCTTTATAATATGCTGAATCTTCTCCAAGCCCAAAACTAACCCTCTAGCTCCCCCAAGCCTTAGAAATTCTAGCCTTTATCTCCTGAACTTGTCTAGAACCTTCAATGACCCGGATTAGGGATTTTTTCATTCTTTTTGCTCATGTTTTGAATATTTTTGCTTTATGGTTGTGGATTGTGGTAGCAACATATCTTCTATCAATGATATCTACTATTTTTGATCTTGTTAAATGTTAATATTTCCTTGATAGTTTAAATATTTTTGCTTGATTACTAATGATTAATCCATGATTGCACTTGCAACTGCCCCAGTGGCCATGAGTACTTATTAAAATCTAGGACTCACACCTTGTATGCAACTTTTCGTTGATGCCAAACGGGGAAGAGATATTGTGCTTTACATATTCTGAATAAATGAAATTTATAACCTAATTAACCTGGTTCTTGATGATAACTTAATTTTCTAAACTTTCTATTGATGGTTAAGCTAAGTTCTTACATGATCCAAGTAAGTAAAAAGTACAAAGTTTTTCATCATAAAAAAAGAGGAATTTGTTGTCCCAAGTAAAGGTGATATTTTGAAGACTGACAAAAGAATTCAGACATGGACCAGGTCCATCTTGTGGAGCACAGTCATGATCAACCAAAATATGTGAGATGCACGTGAAGGAGATAAATCTAACTTATCAGAAGTAATACTCCTGATCTAATCGAAAAGGTTGCATATTGGATAAGAAGAGAAAGACTCCTTACACGAAGAGAACACAATTTAGGAAGAGGATAGTGTTAGAATATGAGATCAACTAGAACTCTTCTACTATTGAATAGTAGCAACTGTACCCCAGTCAATCTCTAATTACTAACCCATTAAATAACAGTGTTGTTCTCTTTTACAGGTAATGCACATAAGCAAAAGTTAAACATAAATTGAGAGCAAAAGAGCAAGGTAATTTTACAAGCAATTTATGTGTGATTCAAGCATGTAATCCTGAAGCTACTTGAATAAGATAGAAGAACCAGTTCCAAGTGTCTATCTTTTATTCTAATTCAATTGTAGTAGATGATTTTACATTGTACCTTTTAGCTTTTATAGAAGCAATTGTATTAGGTACGTAGAGTGTTCAAGTCAGAGTTAACTTGAAGTTGTCGTAACAGTTGAGGCTGTGTGCCACAACGAGATTAGAGGTAATCCTTGGTTTACAAAAGAGTATCTGTAAATGCAGTTTTTGGATCAGTGATTTTAGTGGAAAGTCGTGGTTTTTTCACTTTTTAAGCCATGTGTTTTCCACGTAAAAATATATGTGTTCTTTATTTTCTTTACTTATTATTTCGCAAATAGTAGTAGTTAGAACACATAGAAGAAACAGGTCCTTCTATAATCAAGTTAAGCGAAAATTAGGTACCACACAAATCACCCCCCTCTTGTGTGGTATTGAAGTATAAAACATCAGGGTGATACTAGAGTTGTCGGCCTTAAGAGGTAGAAGAAGAAAGAGATTTGGGAAGATAGGTTTGTTAGTCTGGCTGCCTTCTCAAGTTTTTGAGAACGGTGGTCGATGAGATCGCTCACTCTTGAGTGTCGTTTCATGTTGAAAGACCTTGAAAAATATAACTCGGTGTTGCTGAGACAATTCCGGGAGCGGAAGGGGTGGATGTGGTTCACCAAAAGTGTGGTAGATGCCAAGGAGTACCTGGTTCGAGAATTTTACGCTAATGTGGCGCATATAAAGAAAGGGACCAAGGTAACAAAAGTGAGAAATCTAAAGGTGAGGTTCGATCAGAATACCCTGAACTCATATTTGGGGTTTGAGGATGTGGAGCCTATACAATACCTGGAAAAGTTAGCACTGGGAGATGTAGCTCGACCATGGCTAGCTGAGATTCTTGCAGCTCCAGGACCGCCTCCAGCATGGATCAAAATAGGGTTCTTATTCAGCAGAACACCTAAATTTCGAGGCAAAGGGATGACAAACATTTGTTTGTAGCAGACTAGACCCGTGCCAAAATGAAACCAATCTTCCACTTCTGTGGGCAGTGCTAGTCGCCTCTATCATGGCCGGTATCCAATCAATGTAGGTGTCGTGATGTCAGCCAGTATGTTTGTGGTCTCTAGGCAAGGTGACACCTCCTACCCGTATCCCAACACTATCACTGAGTACCTTACGGATGCGGGGTGAAGCCGAGGGATTTTGACAAAAAGGTTTAGGAAAAGAAGCCTTTCTCTTGGTATTCTCTGATGGACCCGAAGAAAGCAAAGAAAAAGGGTCAGCCGACTACTACCGTAGGCCAGTCTGATGAGCCTTTGGTGGTAGCTATAGAATCAGCAGATATGCCTTCCACTTCAGTAGTGCCTTCTGCCAGTGCAGTAGCTATACTTCCACCTCCTTCTTCAGATCCTTCAGCATCAGCGCCTTCCACCTTAGCTTTGAAGCCGGTGCCCATGCCCACTTATCCACTATCAGTGTTGCGAGTCTCTCTGACACTGGAGAGCCTCAACAACTGGATGCAGACAGCCATTGCATAGTTTTCTGACACATCCAGTACAGTTGCAGCACAACCATCCACTCCGGCACCCCAGATTCCTCCGATAGTGGAGGATACATTGAATAAGATTTTGGAGAACCAGACCACCATCATGAACACCTTGGTAGCACATGGAGCAGTGATTGAGGAGATGTGAAAGTAGGTAAAGAAGATAGAGAAATCCCAAGTGTCCAAGAAATCAGTTGAAAGACTGAGGAAGGAGGTGACCAGGATAGCAGGCGCTGGTGATCTTCTATTTGATATCCTGTGGGAGACAGATCCAGCAGCACCAGTAGATCTAGTAGCACCATCAGCACCAGCTGGCTAGTCTGAGGAGCCAGACTTGGCTACCGACACTGCTGAGGCGGTGCGCCAGATGTTCACCAACTCAGTCACTCCCAGAGCCGATGATGATGAAATCTGATTATAGAAGATTGAGGGAGGTGCTGCTGCTATGGACACAAAAATGTCCAAGGCCACATAGGGAGTCCTTTTCCCTTTTACCTCTATTTATTCTTATTTTGTTAAGCATTGGGGACAATGCTTCTTTTTATTCGAGGGGATGAAGTTTATTTATTATTTGGACGATTTCTAGACATTTGGTTTGTAATAACTGACAATATTTTCTTCTTTCTCTTTATCATGTATATATTCTCTCCTCTCTCTCTCTCTCTTAATGTATATATTTTCTCTTTTCCTCTTTCATTATGTATATCATTATGCTTTTAGTAGTTTGCTTTGTAGCTTCTTTATTCCATTTTCTTATTAGTCAATGTTTAATTTAGTAGCTTCTTGTTTAATCTAATAGCTTCTTTTTATGTTTGAGTGGACAATAAGCCTTTGGTTTTCTTAATGCCATGGTTCTTTCCAAAGGTAGTTTTTGTGTGAACCGGGTGACTCTTCCCAATGATGGATGGCGTGACAATATTCTTAAGGGATTGAGTCTGTTTTTGGTGTTTAGGTAAGAATAGTAATAATAATGAATAAAAAGTCCTAACTGAGTCGAGCTCGAAGACTCAACATGCTTCACTTGGTACCAACACACTTAACTACGTGCTTATGATTAAAAACAAGCTTTTTGGAAAGAAATAGCTCTAGTTAGTGACCTTCTGACTCTTGTGTTGACTTAAGCAATCATCAAGTTATTTAGTCGAACCATAGTGGTCTTTAATCTTGAATATGGTCGTTGTGGGCCCTTGAATATATCCTCTTTAACAATCCAGCCGTGTGAGAGGTGAGATGTTTTTGTTCCAAGTCCAAGTACCCGTGTGAATAGTCTAGAACTTGCCCCAAATGTGTTTCGAGGCAAAATTTTAAGTTTTACTTGGCTTGAGAAGTGATTGTAGGCTCTCCTTGACCCGCTTGAAATTTTCCATGGCCCACCAATATTGTTATCCCTAGTCAACCCATTTGATCCCAAAATCTTTCTCATTTGATAACCATGTTACAAGCCTTTACCCGTTTTGTTGTGACCCTCTCTTGGCACCCGAGCATTCCTTAACACTCTTGTGAAACAATTGGCTAACATTATAAGTTCGGGGGAGAGACGAGAATTTGAAAAAGGTATCAAGGCACAAAAAGAGAAAAGAAATGAACAGAAGGAAAGGCAAGGGGAAAAAAACAAAAAGAAAAATGCAAAAGGAAAGTGAATAAGTTGAAGAGTTGAAGGGATTCAAAGAAAAGTAATGATGCAAAGCATGAAGAAAGCAAATAAGGAGAAAATGAATATCAAGACCAAGAAAGAGTGATGTTAAGTCTTTTTAGTTCCACTAAGGGAAAGAAAATGCCTCAAAGAGTTGGCAAAACTTGAGCCGATAAGAGAAAATGGAGTGCTTAAGGAAAGATGAACCTGATATATCATAACATATCCAATCTTAGTCCAAAAGCCTTCATTGCATTTTGAAAAAGCCCTACGTGATTTCAAGCCAAGTGAGATAACATTAGTGGAGATCTTTATGAGGGGCAAGCCTATGGTACTTAGAGTCGTGCTTGCGACATTCTTTCGAGAGAGATGAGCGAACCTTTCACAAATCTTTGAATTGAGTGCTACATTCTTAAGTGAGAAATGCTAACAGAGAGTAGAGGAGGAGGAGTTTGGGATCTACAATGAAAAGCATGAAAGAGCGAGCTTCCTTGATGAATAAAGTCAACTTTTGATGCTCAAGTGTCACAGTAGAACTATTTGTGCTTAAAAGTTCAACCTGTTGCCTTGTTGATAATTCATAAGTGTTGTGGGTTATTATTGGTCCAAATTGAAGTGTGATTGATGCATCTTTGATTAGCTGGAATAGCTCTTAATTTGTGAAGATGAGAATTACCTTATTTGCTTGAGGACAAGCAAAAGCTTAAGTTTGAGGGAGTTGATAAATGGGGATTTTGACTACTTATTAGCACCTTTTAGCTTTCGTTTTACTCCAAAAGCATTTAATTGCATTCCCAAAAACTGATGAAATATGATTAATTGCAGGAATATTGGAAAATGAGCTCTTAAGATGAAATCCAACTCAAGAAGGAGTGATCTGAAGGCACATAAGCTCAGAAGTGCGAACAACAGGTTATCATCTGTGACCGTAGATTATTATCTGCGACCGCAGATTATCATATGCGATTGCAGATTGTGAAGAAACTCCTATCAGAGACAGGTGAAAAGTGCGGTCCGTACATGACAAGTGCGTCCGTGGAAACTGGGCATGAGCAAAAGTTCCTAGAACTAGCATTTCAAGTTCAACAAAAGTGTGGACCGCACAATTATTGTGCGGCCACAGAAGAATAGCTACGCGGCCGCAGTCACATTTGTGTGGTGCACAAAAGAGTAAAGTTCGGCCGTAGACACATTTGTACGAACCACAGAAAGATAGAAGTGCGACCGCAGTTCAGAATTATGTGGCTGCAAGTTTCCAATCATGTTAGACAGAAGCAAAGTGCGGACTGCACATGGAATTGTGCGGCCACAGAACCTCCGAAGGGGCATTTTTGTCCGAAAATTCCAGCCCTATATAAATAGAAGAGTTTCACCTTTTTAGGTCAAGTTTTGACATCAGCTGCTACAGTAGACGGTTTTATTTACTCTCTTTAGTAGTTTTTGCTATTTTGAGTTTTTGAATATAGATTTTATCATTATAATTATTAATATGGGTTTAATTATCATTTCTTTTTCTATCTTAAGCATGATGTATATGGTGAAATCGGAGGGTCTTATTTCTCTCCATTAAGGCGTTTTTAGGGAGTCATATCAATATCTCGAGGCTGTGGGGTTGCGGTCGAGTTCTCTCCCTCAAGGTTCATTTACGCCCGGCCCAACGATGATCCCGAGGGTGGGGAATTCTCAAGGCAAGTAGATAGCACCAGTAGAGTCTAATATCATGTATAGTCGTCCCATCTCCGTATCTTTACAATTAATGCATTCTATACTATGTTGCATTTCCTCTCCTATTATAAAGGGACCTTCACACCACGGTAAACAGTTTGGCGTCCACCATGGGGCTAAAAATAGTAGTGATTATTTTCTTGCTGGTTTTAATACACAAACGCAAGTTGTCTTTCACACTTTTTCTTCTCCAAGATCTTCGATTTTAGGTCAAAATGTCTGGCTCAATAAACAGAGTCGAGAACGACAACCTCGAAAACTACAGAGAAAACGGTGTAGTTGTTCCAGTTGTTGGCGTGCCACCGCAAAACCACGATAACACACCTAGACTAATTTCAGTGGACGCGAATTTGCAACACGCGCAGTAGGTCGACGAAACCTCACACACCGACAGGATCATATGACATGGTGACCAACAGGAAGCCCCAAAAACCCCAGCCTGGGAAGAACATGAAGTTAGTCTTCATGTTATTTTTGGAATGTTGCAGGTAGGGGTGTCAAATGGGCGTGTTGGGTCAATTTTTGGCGGGTCAAAATGGGTTGAGTCAATAATTGGGCGGGTCGAATGACCCGCCCAAAAGTTACTTGGGCTAAGATGGGTTGGGTCAAGATGGGTTAAAATTCGGGTCATAACCCAACCCGCCCAACTCTTATTAAACTTTAATTAATATATGTTATTTTCTTATAAATTGTATAATTACTAAATAAGGCTTTTTTGCTTTTGTTATGGTCATATTTAAAATATTAAACAAAAAATAAAATTATTTCTAAGATATTTTGACAACCTTACTCATGGATCAATTTCTGCTAAAAATTAGCCCAACTTTAAATGAGTTGAAATGTGTTGGGTCAAGATGGGCTAAGTTCAATAAATGGGCGGGTCAATAACCAACCCATCCTTGGGCGGGTTGGGCGGGTCATTTGGGCTTGGGCCAAATTTGACAGCCCTAGTTGCAGGCATAACAGTTGGCTATCGCTCAGTTGCAAAGCCACCCGAAGACTCCCAGCACAGTAGCACAGGAAACTACTTCCCCGGGCGAATAGGTACCGGAGAGATCGAGCAACAACGAATCAGTAGCTGATGCTGCCATCGTGAAAATGCTGGAGGACCTCACCAAAAGGATCGTGTCAGGTGAGAAAATGATAGCAGCCAACGATAAGAAGGTGGAAATCTATAACTTCAGAGTCGACCAAATCCCGGGTGCACCCCTAGTCCTGAAGGGTGTAGATTCGAATAAGTTCATACAACGGGCGTTCCCGAAGGAAGCAGCTCCGAAATCCATTCCAAAGAAGTTCAAAATGCCCGAACTCCCAAAATACATCGGGACCTCTGATCCTAATGAACATGTCACTACCTATACATGCGCGATGAAAGGCAATGACATAAAAGATGACGAGATCGAGTCCGTCTTACTGAAGAAGTTCGGACAAACGCTCTCGAAGGGGGACATGATGTGGTATCACAACCTAGCTCCCAACTCCATAGATTCATTTGCCATGCTAACAGATTCCTTCATAAAGGCACACACCGGTGCCATCAAGGTAGCAACAAAGAAGTCCGACGTATTCACGATTAAGTAGAGGGAGAATGAAATGCTGCGAGAATACTTGTCTCATTTCCAAATGGAACGAATGGAACTACCCCCGGTCTCCGATGACTGGGCAGTGCAGGCCTTCACTCAAGGCCTGAATGAATGAAGCTCGGTGGCGTCAAGGCAGTTGAAAGAGAATCTGATCGAATATCCCGTCATAACCTGGTCGAACGTCCACAATCGGTACCAGTCAAAGATCAGGATCGAGGATGACCAGCTGGGAGCCCCCTCGGGCTCAGTATATCCGAGCAGACTCCTGGCGAAGGAGTCAAAATCAAATAAAGAGAGGTACCAGTTGTACCCCGATTATAGGATGAATGCCCCGAGACGCAATCCGCCTCATAATGATCGATTGGTAAATAGAGGATAGAACCCTCGGGGACCTATCAATAGAGGTGGCTTCGACGGGGACACGGGGCCAATGGGGGCACCTCTCCTATCATATTACAACTTCAACGCTGATGTATCAGACATCGTGTTCGCCATCAGTAAAATCAGGGATGCCAGATAGCCCGGGACTATACATTCAGATCCTTCCAAAAGGAACTACAACTTGATATGTGAGTTTTACAATTCGCACGGGCACAGAACCGAGGATTGCAAGCAACTCCGGGAGGAAGTGGCCCGGCTACTCAATAACGGGCACCTTCGGGAATTTCTCAGCAACCGAGCTAAACCAGTCCTGAGAAAGAGAAACAACCAAAAAGAACAAAGTAAGCGAGCCTCAACACGTCATCCACACAACTTTTTAATGCACACCCTCGGCCATATTCAAATGAAGGACCACATCACATCCGCCAAACAAATGCCGAAACCCTAGAGCGCCATCGCCACTAAGGTATAATCATCCTTCCCTTCTTCAGGACGCTGATCTGGCTCGAGAGCCCTGAGTTTTCAAAGCGTCTGTTACACTCTTTTCCTTCGACCAAGTTTTTATCCCGAAATGGGTTTTTGCCGGCAAGGTTTTTAACGAGGCAACATCCACGCTCTACCTAAGAAGGACTCAACAAGCTTACAGGGTTTCCTTTGCGATCAACCATGTACCAGGAAATGACAAATGAGGTTCCAATAAGAAATGATGTACCGGGTGTCGCGCCCCCTTTTTTCTCGCGAAATCGGGTTTATGACATTTGGGAGGACAACTCTGTTCCCTTTTGGGAATTGGTTTTTTTGATTTGAAGAGTCGCCACCTAATGATTAAGTGCATTAGGGCACTAGGAAGAATTTATTTAGAAAAATCGGAGTTTGGGTAATGGCTAGAAATTATCTTGAGGGGAAGGTGTTAGGCACCCCTCAAGATCCACTAGTGTGGTTCCCGACCATGCTACAATTGTGACTTAAGTACAAACAATAAATAAGCAAATAAAGGTTTCAAATATGAGGGGTTGTCACATTGTGATTGCAAATAAGTTAAAGTTTGAAGAAACAAGGAAGCTGAAATCTGAGAAAAAAGGAGTTTTTAAATTTTGAAAGTAATAGAATAAACAAGTAAAGGGAAGGGGGTCCTAAGTTTATAAATAATATGGATCACATCAATGCAATACCCGGTAATCACTCCTCAGAAGAGGGGTTACACATGGTATTAGCGCACCGATCATCATATTCATATCTACCCTTTCCCAACCCGTTGAGGTATTAAATGCGGAATGGTTTCGTTTACTTATTTTATGCTAGTACCCGCCCCAATCCTATCAGTCCCGGAGGCATTTGGGACTACTAGTCCTAAAGGTAAGGGAGATTTGGGCTTTGTATGGTTTAAAAGGATAAAATTCTAAAGCGACAAACAAAAACACATAAGGCAGATATGGGAAACACATAACAATTTAAAAGGCTCAGACAAGCCTCCTCACTTAAAGACAGATTGTTTAGCATGTCTTGCAGATATTGGTTATGGTCTGAATTAAACTTAAACGTTAAGGAGGCAGATTGGTCTATTACACATTTTAGATAAGAAAACAGAATCAGACCTGCCTGCTGGTTGGAATTAACAGAGTCTGATTTAATTAGCTAATTTACCTTATAGCTTGCTTAGGTGAAACCTATAGGCATGATATCTAAATACGAGACAAAGATACTGATTTCAGAAGCAGATTTATTAACAGCAGGAACACAAGTTCTGCAAGCGTTTAAGCAATACTATTACCAATTTTAAACTTATAAGCAAGTTGAGGGATTCAGATTAGTTGCTTATTCATATAGGCATGCTTTCTAAGTGTGACTGATTTTAACCTTTACAAAATGCAGAAATCTTATAGGCATGGCGTCTAAAATGCTGATTTTATTATTTAAGCCTATATATCATTTGCCTAGTGATGGATACGTATGCAGTATTCAGAAACCCTGTAGACATGATTTCTAAATGATAGGCAAAACACAGAATCATATTGTCATGTTCTCTATATGAGATGCAGAAATGCAAAAGCTATTGATATGATATATATGCAGAACTTATAGGCAGGATTTCTAAGATGCAAAAGTGCAGAAGTTTATAGACAGGATTTCTATATGAAAATGTAGAGGTGCAGAACCTAAAACAGGATTTCTATATGAAAATATAGAAGTGAAGAACCTAAAATAGGATTTCTATATGAAAATGTAGAAGTGCAAAACCTAAAACAGGATTTCAAAGATGCCGAAATGCAGAACTTGCCATGATTTGCAGAAATAAAGACCTAATGAGCATGATATCTACCCTTATGTATACATGAGTACCCCCCATTTTCACTATAAGCCCCCATTAGTTATTACAAATTATTACAGCCCAGAATGAAGAAAAGAAAGTAAACATTATATCAGAAAGCTAAAATCCAAACCAAGGAGAGCCTGATTCAGACTTCTGTATGAAGCATTAAGTAAACCAACTCCAAAGATCAAATTCCAAATCCTTTATCCTATTTGGGATGTGTTAGAGTTCCCTAAGAGTCTCAAGTGGACTCCGAGCAATGCTTACACCCAAATATACTACAGAATTGGAATATAGTGTAGTGTGAAAGGGCCGACCCTCAAATGTCCAAGTTCAGAGGGAGCTCAAGGTCCCAAAGCAAGGCTCATAGGAAGGGGGCAGAACTTAGAATATCAGAGAGAGTGCAAGTGCATAGAGGGGATTTTGGGGAAGGCCAAGACAGGCTGGTGGTCATACCCAGCAATTAGGAGTCCTGGCACACCCCTAACCAGCCTGTTAGCCACATTGTTTGTGAGTTAGGATCCATTAAAGGATCATGTTCAGACATGAGCAACAATTTGGACACTGCCATGCCTGAACCTCAACTCAAAACATAAAAGGGAATAAGGGTATGGGGAATTCACACAGCAACAGGTGCAAAGAGAACAACATATTCAATACAGAACATAAACAGCAAAGTAGACAAGATTGTTGAAACTGTAAAGCAAACACATAGGGATGAAGTCGAAAGTTAAATTAGAACATACCAGTTTCAAGGAAATAATAAGAGAAGAGCAGTAGTAAAGCCAAATTGTAAACACACAGCCAGAAGATTTCAGAAGAGAGTAGAGTGTTGAATTGAGAATGTAGGAGTATTGAAATTGAAAGTGTTCAATAAATGTTGAACTCAAGGTCTTAAAGAGTATTGAATTGGAAGTCCTCAAAAGTGCATAAGGGTCGTGCTCTTTATAGTGCAGAAAGCAAGTAAGAAAAGGTAAGAAAATAGTTTCGAAATCAATCACATAAGGTCTCCCTTCAATTAAGGGATTCTGATTTTAAACAAGTAAATGATAATTAAGGAAAGAGTTTGATCAAGATCTTTTCCAAAGTAGCACAAGAAGGGTAAATACACAGAAGTTATTTAAGGAAAGAGTTTGATAACAACACGGTTTGTGCAAATAAGTAAAGGCAATCAATCAGCAACTAGTAAAAAATTAGAAATTGAGTTTTGGTATGAATGAATCCAACCAGAAAAGGTGAAGAAAGGTCTAATTAAAGAAAAATCAGTAACAATCAATCGATCCTTATTAAAAGAAATTCTAAATCAATCACAAATCGGCAAAACCTTTTTTGAAGGAAGAATTCATCATATATAAAGTGCAAAGACATGTGAATCAAGAAAGAGTTGTCATGCTAATTAGAAAAGCCTAGCATAGTAAAGTTTAGAGTCAAAGAAGTTCGAGTTCAGTACAAAGACTCAAAACGAGTCTGAGAAACCTATAGTTCCAAAGTAGAACCGTAGTCTCAAATACAAGATCGAAACTTGCCAAAAACCTCAAACCCTAGGGTTTTCAACTCGAGTCAGATACAGAGAAAAGAAGACAAATAACGAAAACAAGCTCAGAGGTCTTCTTTCAAGGATTCATGTGAAAACAAACAGATAAAATAGCAGGTTCAAGGCAAATAGAATGAAGAACTGATTTGAAGCATATAGAACACATTTTAAGAAAGGCTTGGGATTTAAACAAGTTCAAAAGAGAAAAGAGGTTGTATAAACTTAGGAAAACAGTAGAGGGAACGTGTTAGAGAGAACTCAAACAAGGTTCAGTAAAAGCAAACAAAAACTTAAGGACTTAGTAGGAGATACATACAGTAGAAGAACACAAAATACTGGAAAAGGATAGTAAAAGAACATATAGGAAAACACAGCGAGATGAACATGTGAGCATGGTGTAGAAGCACAGTAGAACACAAAGCACAAAAGAATCATGTATAGCAGAAAGAAAGCAGAAGAAAAACACATGCGTGGTAAAAAAGAAACATACGAACATAGTATAGCCAAATACACATAAAGAAAAGAAAGCGAAGAATCAGAAAGACATTTTGAAACTTTTTCAGAAACCCTAATTTGAAGAGAAGTAATTTTTGAAAGAAAATTAGGGAAAACGTTTAAGAATTCAAGTAGAGCACAGACATAGAATAGATTTTTAAAAAATAATCAGAGAGAACCTCGAGTAGATGAGGTTTCAGAGAAACCATAGAATGAGAAAGGCTTGGAAGAAAAGTCCGATCTTGAGTCGGATGAGTTAGAACTAGGCTCGAAATACTTTAGATGTGCCGGAGCAAGGCCGTAGAGGCTTCAAAACCATGGATCTGAGAGGATCTGAACGGACACCACTGAGGTCATACCTCAAAACTTTGAACCCCAGACGTTTGAGAGTGGAAGGAGGTGAGTACAGGTAATCCATGGCCTGAGAAGCCATGGATTCCATTGAGGTTATGGTCGGGGAGGTTGATAGAGGTTAGGGTTCCAGGTGTTACACCCCAAGTTTTCATACGTGAGAGTACGTCATAAGTCATTGATGTAAGCTCGGAAATGAGATTATATTTGGAAGAAAATAAAGTAAGTTAATCATGTTACCTTGGAGGTTACAAATATTTAAGATCATGAATAACGAGTACCAAGAGGGTTGGAAATCTTAGAAGCTAAACCAATTGAAGAAAATAAGTTTCGTCAAAAGTCGACAAGTTTGGAATGTTATAACATGTACTTTGGGGTGAGACTATGGTTCTTAACATGATAAGGAGTTTATTCTGTGAGTTATTTTATTCGTATGATATTCATTTTCTACATTTTGAAGGCAAGCAAGTTGTGGAACAAGAGTTGACAAAGGTCATCACAAGTTACATTCATAAATTTGCTGAACTTGAGGTGAAATGTATCTGCGAATTTATCCAAATATACTTGGAATCATGGGATGTTCTATCTTCAAAATTGAAGGTCTACGAGTCTATTTTCTAACACATTAAACCGCTCATCAATATGACATCGGTGTAGAGAGATATTCGTGTTTTTGTGAGACCGCGCAAGCAGCTACCAATGGGACCCACTTAGGCGGTTGTTGACCTACTTCAATTTATAAACGATTTGGACGCCTATCTTTGCTCATTTTTCAACTACAATTCGTCTTGAAACTTCTCTTAACCCTCCTAAACATATACCACAAGGGTTTGAAGTGATTCCAAAGTGATTACACCATATTTCAACATCAAAACTTAGTTCTAGTGAAGAAAAACACCTCTTCGAGGTTGTGTTGTCATTGAGGATTGTTGTGGGCTATATTTGGATGAAATTCCAAGTTTTTGATGCTGTCTAAGGTGAGTATAAAAGCCTACTAATTGTGCTTAAGCTTGCTTGTATGTTGGTTAAGTTGTTAGGATGATAAACTACAAGATAATACTTGGATTAGCTTAAGTCACTTCTATGGTGTTGTATTGCTATTAAGGGTTGTTGTAAACTGAATATAACTTGGATTTTGACTTGAAGTTACTGTATAAGGTATGTATATTGTGATCTTGCTTGTGCCTAAGGTTATCTTGATGTTGATTAAGTTAAATGGATGGGCTAGACATGAACTAGTGAATAAAGTTGCTAATTGAGGATAGTTGAAGTTGTGGATTATTTTCGTTGTTATAAATATATGGTTTAAGGCTGGAATCATTGATTAATGACATCATTATCATTTTAATGATACTTTTTTGTTGAATAAGGAAGTCTATAAGGATTGATAAGGGGTATACGGATTCCAATCGGAGCTTGCCGCTCGTCGTAATGTAGTTGTGACTTGTTGTTGTTATATGGTGTATTGATATTGATAATTATATATTTATAGATTGCTCTAGTCATTGTTATTGGTATATAGTATTGGAGGAGGCCCTTGTTACAAGGGAGATGCTGCCCAAATTTACGTAAACGAGCTACTAGCTTAAGTTATAGACTTAGCCTTTGCTCAACACTGATTTTGAATCTCCTTATACTATGATAGATTGAGTTGACTTGTTTGAAGAGTTGCTTGGAAGGGATTAAGGACTCCACGGGTTTAAGGTATGTTAAGGCACTTTCTTCTTTCTTTTGGCATGATCTAAAATGAAATGAACATAAACGATACGCTATTTCATAATGACTCTACTCCTAGCAACTAAGGTTGTCCATGTTGTTCTTTCCTTATAAAATTATTCTAAACAAGTGTGTATGATCCTTAAATCCTACTAAGGTTCATATTGATGGTAGGGATGTCCATAATGTTCTTAAGTCACTCCAAAAGGTTTAGAAGATGATTCCATGAGTCTAGCATGCATTATATATAGTATCTATTTTACTCTACCGAGCCGCGCTATAGTCGGCCGGGTACGGCACCTATTGTGCAACCACTGATCAGTTGGGTTTACCGAGCTCCACGTGGCCGGGTACGATTCTACCGAACCTTATGATGGTCGGGTACGCTTTTACCGAGTCCTCTTTGAGGCCGGGTACGATATGATGATGATGATGCCCACAGAGGTGAATGTTTTAAAAAGTTTATGTATATATATATGTATTATGCATTTCATATCAGTAATCCCCAGAGGCACTCAGATGTTACAGGTTGTATGTCCTCTATCTCTCTCTTCACATTACTATTCTTGTTTATGCTTTCCTGCCTAACATACTCGGTACTTTATTCGTACTGACGTCCCTTTTGCCTGGGGACACTGCGTTTCATGCCCGCAGGTCCCGATTGATAGGTTGACAGTCCTCCTAGTAGGCTATCAGCTCAGCGAAGGTGTTGGTGCACTCTACTTGCTCCGGAGTTGCCTATTTGGTTAGTATGCTTTGGATATGTATTGATTGGTCTGGCCGGGCCCTGTCCCGACCTTTATGATTTTATGTACTCTTATAGGCTTGTAGACAAATATCAGGTGTATGGATACTTGTATGGCCTTGTCGGCCTATGTTTCGAGTTTACTAATGGTCATGTCGGCCTTATAGGCCCGTATGTCACATATATAAGTTTGTATATCATGTTGGGTCTTCATATGTTGAGTATTCCCTTATGTTTTATTCTTGTTATCTCATGACGGGTTTTCTGGCTCATTTACTCATGATAATATGATAAGAAAGATATGTTGCGTTGGTACTCGGTTGAGTAAGGCACTGGGTGCCCGTCGTGGCCCTTCGGTTTGGGTCGTGACAGAAGTGGTATCAGAGCAGTTCTGTCCTAGGGAGTCTACAATCCGTGTCTAGTAGAGTCTTGTTTATGGGTGTGTTGTGCACCACGCTTATAAGCAGGATGCTACGGGGCATTTAGGTCTGTCACTCTCTCTTCTTACTCTAGATCATGTAGTAGAGCTCAGTTGTAAGAATTCAAACTCCTAAATTCGACTTTAGTCGTAATACAATGATACATACATCCACAAAGACAGTTGGTAAGAGATTGCATGTGGATGTTGAAGAGTTGAGTCAGAGGAACTCGATTTCACATCATGCTTATGATGAGTAAATGTGAGATCTTCAACAGATCATGTGTGTACTAAGTTGTGTATGCTTCTTAATAAGGAGTCTTAAGGAAAGGATATCTATTCACGAATATGGTGAAAATCTATGAGGGATTCAGAAGCTAGATACAAGTTTCAACAAGTAAAAGAAGGTGAAGAGGGGTACGAGGCACCCAGATAATGAAGATTATCAATATTTTCAAATCAGGCATAGAAATATAAGCATTTTGGTACCTTCATCAATGACAGAGGTAAGTACAATTGGCCACACCCATCTCAGTTATGTTTTATGGGAGCTAACAGATATTATTTAAGAGAAAGATGGGATATCAGGATCCAGTTGGAGTTAGAGTAACCCAAAAATTGTGGATGAGTTGTTATCATTAACTAACGTTTCCGAAAGATGGTGCAAATGTGGTAATAGATCTCCTTCTAAGACACCCAGATGATGAACTCTAGAGTAGTACAATCAGATACAAATACTGGAATATTCAAAATATTTAGAATATAGGCAGTGGGATCCTAGTAGGGACAAATATTTACCTTAGTATGACTCCAGCCCCGAGTAAAAAAAAAAATGAATGTTACGCATTCCAAAGAGCCAGTGAGATGAAGCTAGGGGAGCTTATAGGGAAAGAACTTTTTGTTGAAGTTTTCAGAATAAAGTGATAGACAAAAAGAATATTATCCGGAGAATAAGAAGAAAATAAATGAAGCATCATGAGTAAGATGTGATATAGGGGTGATAACAGTAAATCAAAATATGACACGATGACAGAGTCTATAGTCAAGTGAAGGAAAATACAAGAGGTGACAAGCCTTAAGGCAATAAAAGAGTATAAGCCATAAAGTCATATCCTTATTTCGAGAAATGAGTTGGTGACTTCAACGTGATTACCAGGAGGAAAGGTTAGACCCTAGAGTAATAAAAATCAGTATGGGCTGGTGAACAAGATAAAACCGAACATGAATTAGGGACCGGAGGATTTGATAATTGTGGACATCGTGAGAATTTCAAAGATCGTGCTCCAACAATAATAGAATATACAATAGACGAATAACCTTTAAAGGCCATTTAGGAAGTCGCTTACATAAAGCAAGCACTCTGAGCAGAGTTAATCTTAAGGGACTAAGTGTGCCAGTTACCGTAGGTGTCACCTTCGTGCGTAAGAAATTTAGTTATCCCTGGTACAGAAGGTTACCATAAGGTGATTAAGGTTCATTGATAATGTGAAAAGACGCCGAATATGAAAAGGTAAAACAAGTATAGGTAGATCGTCGTAGTACTAAATCTTAGTACTCCCCTGAAGGGGGGAATATGGTGTGATATGGTATTAAGTCGGAGTTAAGCGGTTCAGTTAACTATGGAATGGTAAAGGAAGAATGTGGTAAAAAGGAGAAAGGGATGATGTTGCATTTATTCAGTTCCTGCAGATATGTTGTGACTCCAGAACATTATACAGGCACGACACTAGGGAGAGGCAGTAAAAGTTTTCGGCCAGGATGTTATTAATAAATAAGTGTGAATGGACACTTGATACATCAGGAGCCAGTGGCAAGAGATAAGTTAAGACAAAGGATATATCCCAAGCGGGATTATGCAGAATATATATATATATATATATGGACCAACGAGTAATTAGTAGTTGATTCAGGAAGAGCCTAGTTATGGCTAGACAAGAGGTCAAAGATAAATCAATAGATCATGCAAGATAAATGTAGTGAACCGCAGCATAGTGAATTCAGTCTCGCAGATACGAGATCGCAATCATTTGAAAAAAATTCAGATACGAGTTGAGGCAATTAAAGGTACCATTTTTAAGGTTTATAAAAATAAGAGAGAGTGCCACTAAGGAGACAATAAAAATTTGAGCTTAGAAGTAACCCTACGAGCACAAAGGCATAAATTTATGTAACTAAGGATTATTATAGGCGAGTAAGAATAACGAAAATTACCTTCGGGTGTACGATATATCAAGCTCGCAACTTTACAAGAGCCAGAAGGTCTCCCTAAGTACTACAATGAAAGACTAGCTGAGGAAATAAGGAAGAAGGTTTCCACCTAAGCATAGTGAGCTAAAGAGTAAATGATCCTGTAACAACAGTCTCACTACAATATTGTATACACTCCATAAGAAAGTGGCACCTATCATGGCTAATGAATGGTAAAAAAAAGCCATCAAAGGTGATGTTTGAGATCATATGAGGTACAGGAAATTATAGTATTCGTGGGCAAAAAGACAAGCCAAGTATTCATGCAACAAGTGATAGAACGACCAGCAAAAGTAATTGCTTACATTTAAGGACAACTGAGAAGGCACGAAAGGAAATTTATGGTGCTAGCAAGTTAAAGGAAGGTTGCGAGTAGTATAAATAGATCGGTGTAGGTCCTAAGGTAAAGTATTGTAGAGCAACAAGGTTTTAGGTAGATAGGAGTAAGGATATGAAAAGATGAGTGAGAAGGTGACGAGAATATGTATGTCCTCGGGATTAAACCCATCAAAACAAGGGAGCTGATGATTTCCATATGAATAAAAAACTCTATACAGCCTGAATGAACCCAGAGGAGTCTAAGACTAGGTGCATTTAGAAGAGATGGAATGTTGCCCTGGCGGTAGAATAAGGGTGTAATTGTGATAGATAAGAGGATGATTCTTAGGCCTTTGATTGAGTAATGATTTAACGAGAAAGGGATTTCATTAATTGCACGGGATTAGAATACCCCCATAAGATGAATCGCGTTGGGATGCAATGAAATACGGTTATTGAAGTATAGTATTATCCCTAGGTGGATCAGGAAAATCACTTCATATGTTCCCCGATAAGATGTGAGCCCTAGTGACAGTGTATTACGTAAGAGGTTGCAAGTTATCAGTGATAGATTATAGATCAACATTAAGGTGAATAAACAATAGATGGGTACAAGTTCCAAAGTACGAGATGAGATTTGTTTGTTATTCTTAGATGAATAATAATGAGGAAGCACTAAAGGACTTAGATTTATACATATAGGACAAGCAGCGAGAGAGTAACCTGGAGTTGGGTAGCAAACCTTGGTAATAATAAACCGAAGTAAGTTTTATGGTATAGTATAACCAACCTAGATGTAGTAAATCCATAAGGATAGATATACAAGGCGATGAAACAAGAGATAGAAATAGTCTTAAGTTCGATAAAGTACCAAGCGAAAGACATCAGTACACCTATAGATGCCTAAAGGGACAGCTTATCATAATTCTATATATGTTCATAAAGTGAGGCTTAGAGATTAGCTAAAAGATGGAGGAAAAAGAGAAGACGAGTCGCTAGGCACTCATACAAGGACACAGTCGTACATACTGCATGACATAAGGTATCAAATGTTATGATGTTGGAAGAATTCCAACCACATGTCATGGTGTGACAAAGAGGCCTAAAAGGGGGGATGCCCAAGCGTTTGGATTTATTCACAAAATAGTTGCTTAGATGGAAATATGAGCATTAAAGTATTCATAAGAGCCATAGTTTATGAAACTGATAAGCGCATCAGTCAACATTCGAGGACGAATATTCCAAAGGGGGGAATGATGTTACACCCCAAGTTTTCATACGTGAGAGTACGTCGCAAGTCAGTGATGTAAGCTCGGAAATGAGATTATATTTGGGAGAAAATAAAGTAAGTTAATTATGTTACTTTGGAGGTTACAAATATTTAAGATCATGAATAACGAGTACCAAGAGGGTTGGATATCTTAGAAGCTAAACCAATTGAAGAAAATAAGTTTCGTCAAAAGTCGACAAGTTTGGAATGTTATAACATGTACTTTGGGGTGAGACTATGGTTCTTAACATACTAAGGAGGTTATTTTATGAGTTATTTTATTTGTATGATATTCATTTTCTACATTTTGAAGGAAAGCAAGTTGTAGAACAAGAGTTGACAAAGGTCATCACAAGTTACATTCATAAATTTGCTGAACTTGAGGTGAAATGTATCTGCGAATTTCTCCAAATATACTTGGAATCATGGGGTGTTCTATCTACCAAATTGAAGGTCTACGAGTCTATTTTTTAACACATTAAACCGCTCATCAATATGACATCGGAGTAGAGAGATATTTGTGTTTTTGCGAGACCGCGCAAGCAGCTCCCAATGGGACCCACTTAGGCGGTTGTTGACCTACTTCAATTTATAAACGATTTGGACGCCTATTTTTGCTCATTTTTCAACTACAATTCGTCTCCAAACTTCTCTTAACCCTCCTAAACATATACCACAAGGGTTTGAAGTGATTCCAAAGTGATTACACCATATTTCAACATCAAAACTTAGTTCTAGTGAAGAAAAACACCTCTTCGAGGTTGTGTTGTCATTGAGGATTATTGTGGGCTATATTTGGATGAAATTCCAAGTTTTTACTGCTGTCTAAGGTGAGTATAAAAGCCTACTAATTGTGCTTAATCTTACTTGTATGTTGGTTAAGTTGTTAGGATGATAAACTACAAGATAATACTTGGATTAGCTTAAGTCACTTCTATGGTGTTGTATTGCTATTAAGGGTTGTTGTAAACTGAATATAACTTGGATTTTGACTTCAAGTTACTGTAGGAGGTATGTATATTGTGTTCTTGCTTGTTCCTAAGGTTATCTTGATGTTTATTAAGTTAAATGGATGGGCTAGACATGAACTAGTGAATAAAGTTGCTAGTTGGGGATAGTTGAAGTTGTGGATTATTTTCGTTGTTATAAATATATGGTATAAGGCTGGAATCATTGATTAATGACTTCATTATCATGTTAATGATACTTTTATGTTGAAGTAAGAAGTCTATAAGGATTGATAAGGGGTATACGGATTCCAATCGGAGTTTGCCGCTCGTCGTAATGTAGTTGTGACTTGTTGTGGTTATATGGTGTCTTGATATTGATAATTATGTATTGATGGATTGCTCTGGTCATTGTTGTTGGTATATGGTATTGGAGGAGGCCCTTGTTACAATGGAGATGCTGCCCAAATTTACGTAAACGAGCTACTAGCTTAAGTTATAGACTTAGCCTTTGCTCAGCACTGATTTTGAATCTCCTTATACTATGATAGATTGAGTTGACTTGTTTGAAGAGTTGCTTGGAAGGGATTAAGGACTCAACGGGTTTAAGGTATGTTAAGGCACTTTCTTCTTTCTTTTGGCATGGTCTAAAATGAAATGAACATAAACGATACGCTATTTCATAATGACTCTACTCCTAGCAACTAAGGTTGTCCATGTTGTTCTTTCCTTAAAAAATTATTCTAAACAAGTGTGCATGATCCTTAAATCCTACTAAGGTTCATATTGATGGTAGGGATGTCCATAATGTTCTTAAGTCACTCCAAAAGGTTTAGAATGTGATTCCATGAGTTGAGCATGCATTATATATATGTATCTATTTTACTCTACCACTATCGTCGACCGGCTACGACACCTGTTGTGCAACCACAGATCAGGTTGTTTATCGAGCTCCACGTGGCCGGGTACGATTCTACCGAACCTTATGATCGTCAGGTATGCTTTTTCAAAGTCCTCTTTGAGGTCGGGTATGATATGATGATGATGATGCCCACAGAGGTGAATGTTTTAAAAAGTTTATGTATATATATGTATTATGCATTTCATAACAGTAACACCCAGAGGCACTCAGATGTTACAGGTTGTATCTCCTCTATCTCTCTCTCTTTACATTACTGTTCTTGTTTATGCTTTCCTGCCTAACATACTCGGTACCTTATTCGTACTGACGTCCTTTTTTGCCTGGGGACGCTGCGTTTCATGCCCACAGGTCCTGATTGATAGGTTGACAGTCCTCCTAGTAGGCTATCAGCTCAGCGAAGGTGTTGGTGCACTCCACTTGCTCCGGAGTTTCCTATTTGGTCAGTATGCTTTGGATATGTATTGATTGGTATGGCGGGGCCTTGTCCCGGCCTTTATGATTTTATGTACTCTTAGAGGCTTGTAGACAAATATCAGGTGTATGGATACTTGTATGGCCTTGTCAGCCTATGTTTCGAGTTTACTAATGGTCATGTCGGCCTTATAGCCGTATGTCACATATATAAGTTTGTATATCATGTTGGGTCTTCATATGTTAAGTATTCCCTTATGTTTTATTCTTGTTATCTGATGACGAGTTTTCTGGATCATTTACTCAAGATAATATGATAAGAAAGATATGTTGCGTTGGTACTCGGTTGAGTAAGGCACCGGGTGCCCGTCGCGGCCCTTCAGTTTGGGTCGTGACACCAGGGAACCTTCGACAGAGTTTGAGAGACGAGAGTATTCGAAGGCGGCTGAGAGATGGACATGAAGGGATTAGGTTAGGGTTGGGGAATTAAAAAGGCAAGGGATGATCGTGGCCGTTGATCAAAATGATCAACGGCCTGGATTGACAGAAGGACCGGGCGGGTTAATTGGTTGGGTCGGGGGTCGGGTTAAAATTGAAATTTGACCGGTCCAATTGGGGGTTCAAGATTGGGTCAATTGGGGGATAAAATTGAAATGTAATGGGGCTATAATTGAAACGAAATGAGGCTAAAATTTACATAGCCAGTTTTTCCCTTTTATTTTACAAAAATAGTAAAAATGATTTTGAAAACAAATTAAAAGTACTGAATCAGTAAATAATATATAAATATTAATTTAAAAATACTGGAACCAATTTTATGATTATAAAAATGCTATTAAATCTTTAAGTAGACTAGAATTGTAATTATATGCAATTAAGCTTTAAAAATACCAAATAAATTTGTAAAAATATATAAAAATTAACTTAACTATATTTTTGTATAAATATGGGAATAAAATAAATTATTCACCAAAATTGATGATTTTGGAGTAATTATTGATTTTGTACTGCTAAAGTGGACAGTAAATTGGTTTTTAAAATATTTTAAAAATTGGAAAAAATACTAAAACACTTGGGCATGCTTATATATGCGTACATATGTTATTTTGAAAGTATTTTGTATATACAAAAAATATACAGGGAAAAATTGGGTATCAACAACTGCCCCTCTTTACCCGGGAAGGATGAAAGAGTTGTCGGATAAAAATATGATGGCCAATTTTGACCGAACGAAACAACTTGAAGAATTTGATCGTGCTCTGGTTCCTGAGCTGCCTACATATCTCTGGTCTTACAGGAATCAGGCCATATGTAGTTCAGGATCCATCAGCGGAATATGCTAACGGAGATTTCTTCAAGAATGGATGAGATATTCGCGTTGGGGTGGATGGTTATAGTCTAGTAGGGTTGCGGGAACTGGAGCGGGATCGCTCCTACTGAGACGGCCGTTGCTAGCCGGTTTACCTACAAATGAGCAATACGAACATATATGGTGCATAATTTTAAACGTGATGCAAGTTCTCGTTGGACCATGAATGCTGTCTTTGGACGGTTAAGATGACGTCCTCAGACCATGACGTCCTGGGACATGAAACGTATAATAAAGGATTCGCAAGCCATGAAATGATGCTCTCGGGCTATGAGGATGATGCCTCCAAGCTATAATGCCTTTGAATAATGATATGCAAAAAATAAAATGGGGTCCTCAGGCCATGGCATGGCGTTCTCGGGCTATGAAAATGGTGCCTCCAAACAATGATGCCTTCAGACAATTAGGCGATCTTTCATCCCATGAGATGTAGAAGGAGGCGATCTTTTAGCCAATGCAAAAATGTAAATGAGGTGGCGGTATTTCAGCCGATGCAAGCTGTAAATAGAAAGTGGCGATATTTCAGCCATGCAAAAATGTAAACGAGGTGGCGGTATTCAGCCGATGCAAGATGTAAATAGAAAGTGGCGATATTTCAGCCATGCAAGAAAAAATAAAAGTGGCGATATTTCAGCCGTGCAAGATGTAGATGAAGGTGGCGATATTTCAGTCGATGCAAGATGTAAATAGAAAGTGGCGATATTTCAGCCATGCAAGAAAAATAAAAGTGGCGATATTTCAGCCGTGCAAGATGTAGATGAAGGTAACGATCTTTCAGCCACACGAGGCATAAATAAAGTGGCAATATTTTAGCCACACGAGGCATAAATAAAGTGGCGATATTTCAGCCATGCAGGAGGAGACAGTGCTTAGTCTCAAAAGGTAGAGTGGTAGCCTTATGCAATGCAAGAAATGCAGGTGGAGACAGAGCTTAGTCTCGGAAGGTAGAATGGTAGCCTTATGCAATGCAAGAAATGCAGGTGGAGACAGAGCTTAATCTCGGAAGGCAAGATAGTAGCCTTATGCAATGCAAGAAATGCAGGTGGAGACAGAGCTTAGTCCGGGAAGGCAGGATGGTAGCCTTATGCAATGCAAGAAATGCAGATGGAGACATAGCTTAGCCTTGGAAGGCAGAATGGTAGCCTTATGCAATGCAGGAAATGCAGATGGAGACAGAGCTTAGTCTCAGAAGGCAGAATGGTATCCTTATGCAATGTAGCGAAATGCAGATGGAGGTAGAGCTTAACCTCGGAAGGCAGAATGATAGCCTTATGCAATGCAAAGAATGCAGATGGAGGTAGAGCTTAACCTCAGAACGCAAAATGGTAGCCTTATGCAATGCAGAGAATGCAGATAGAGGTAGAGCTTAACCTCAGAAGGCAAAATGGTAGCCTTATGCAATGTAGAGAATGCAGATGGAGGTAGAGCTTAACCTCGGAAGGCAGAATGGTAGCCTTATGCAATGCAAAGAACGCAGATGGAGGTAGTGCCTAATCTCGGAAGGTAGAATGGTAGCCTTATGCAGAAAGTAAAAATGGAAAATGGCAATAGAGTTTTCTTAGCTGATAGCGGATTGCGATTTCGTGATTGCTGGGGATATTGTGCCTGTTGGGGACACTGTTGTGCGGATAGCAGTTGCGAGCAAGTGCAACGGTTCGGAGAGTTGTATTCCTGAACTTTGTGAGTGAGCGTATAGTACATTTGATGATTTTGCAACTCAAGTGCCTGCATCCAAAGAAAAATCGTGAGTTTGTAAAGGGGGAAAAGTTAGTTCGTATCCCCGCTGCGTTTGCTTGACCTGCTCGGCTTTGATTTGGTGATACTGTACGTATTATTGGGGTAGCGTTGCTAAACAAGGAAATTTTAGTAATGAACATGCATGATTTAGTAAAAGCATAATATAAGTGCATAATTAAGAATAATTTTCTTTAGATGAACCGACGACTGCGACGTGTTCATGACATTACAACTTCGCTTGCTCCGGAATTTTGAGGGTCCTCCTAAAAATTCTACCCCAGTTTACTGGGTTGCTGCTCCTGACGGCTGTTAATGATAAATGGCTGGAATCGACTTCGGAATTTTGAGGGTCCTCCTCAAAATTCTGCCCCATATTCCAATAGCAGGGGAAATGGAAATTTTATTGAATTATGACCGAACCCATAGGGCTGCCTACGTATCCCCTCTTAAACAGGAATCAGGTCAGGTGTAGTTCAAATTACATCATAAAAAAAGCATAGAGGTTACACATAGTATCGTTTGACTGCGTCTGAATTGATCGGCTTTCGCCTAACTTCCCCGTCCATTTCTGCAAGTATGAGGGCTCCTCCTGTCAGAACCCGGTGAACCATGTACGGACCCAGCCAGTTGGGAGAGAATTTCCCTTTGGCTTCCTCTTGATGCGGAAAAATTTTCTTTAACACCAGCTGCCCCGGTGTGAATTGTCTCGGCTTGACTCTTTTGTTGAAGGCTCTAGACATTCTGTTCTGATAGAGCTGACCGTGGCAAACTACATTCATTCTCTTTTAGTATATAAGAGCTAGTTGCTCGTAATGACTCTTCACCAATTCTGCGTCGTCGAGCTCTACTTCTTGTATGATCCTTAAGGAAAGAATTTCTACCTCAGCGGGTATGACTACTTCTGTGCCATATACCAACATGTAGGGAGTTGCCCCAGTTGATGTGCGGACTGTGGTGCGGTATCCCAATAAAGCAAATGAGAGCTTCTCGTGCCACTGCTTATGCTTCTCTATCATTTTCCTTAGTATTTTCTTGATATTCTTGTTGGCAGCTTCTACGGCTCCATTCATCTGAGGTCTGTAAGTTGTAGAATTCTTGTGTTTGATTTTGAAGGTTTGACACATGGATTTCATCAAATCACTATTGAGGTTAGAGCCATTATCAGTAATGATTGACTCTGGAATTCCGAACCGACACATGATGCGGTCGCGGACGAAGTCTGCCACAACTTTCTTAGTCACTGCTTTGTATGATGTTGCTTCAACTTATTTGGTGAAATAATCAATTACCACTAGAATGAACCTGTGCCCATTTGATGTGGTGGGCTCGATAGGTCCAATGACATCCATTCCCCAAGCGGCGAACAACCACGGCGAGCTTGTTGCATTAAGCTCATTTGGGGGAACCTTTATCATGTTTGCATGTATCTGACAGCGATGGCACTTTTGAACATACTGGACGTAGTCCATTTCCATAGTCATCAAAAAATAACCAGCCCGGAGTATCTTCTTGGCTAAGGAAAAACCGTTTATATGTGGACCGCAGGTCCCAGCATGGATTTCCTCTAGTAGCCTGGATGCTTCCCTTGTGCCGACACACCTTAATAATCCAAATAAGGAGTCCTCCTATACATGATTCCTCCTTTGTGAAAGAAATTGTTCGATAACCTCCGAAGTGTGCGCTTCTGACTGGGATTTGCGAGCTCTGGGTATTCTCCTTTTGTCAAGTATTCCTTAATATCATGGAACCAAGGTTTTCCGTCTGCTTCTTCCTCGATATGAGCACAGTAAGCTGGCTGATCATGAATCTTCACCGGAATAGGATCTATGAAGTTCTTATCTGGATGCTGAATCATAGATGATAGGGTAGCCAATGCATCGGCAAACTCATTCTGGACTCTGGGAACATGCCGGAACTCTGTCTTTGTGAACCTCTTCCTCAACTCCTGTACATGATGCAAATACAGGAGTATCTTGGAGTTCTTAGTTGCCCATTCATCTCGGACCTGATGTATAAGCAAGTCTGGATCCCCGATCACTAGCAATTCCTGAATGTTCATGTCAATGGCCATCTTGAGCCCTAAGATACAGGCTTCGTACTCAGCCAAGTTGTTAGTGCACGGGAATTTGAGTTTGGCGGACACCGGATAATGCTGACCGGTTTCTGATACTAGAACTGCTCCTATGCCAACTCCTTTGAAATTTGCTGCTCCATCGAAAAACATTCTCCAACCATCATAGGATTCTGCAATGTCTTCTCCTATGAAGGATACCTCTTCGTCAAGAAAATACGTTTCAAGGGGTTCGTATTCTCCATCCACGGGATTTTCAGCAAGATGATCCGCCAATGCCTGCCTCTTGATTTCTTTTTGAGTCACATAGACAATGTCAAATTCACTTAACAAAATCTGCCACTTGGCCAGCTTGCTAGTGGGCATGGGCTTTTGAAAGATGTACTTCAACGGATCCATTCTGGATATGAGGTATGTAGTGTAGGCACAAAAATAGTGCCTCAGCTTCTGGGCTACCCAAGTTAGAGCACACAGGTGCGTTCCAACAGAAAATATCGAGACTCGTATGGGGTGAACTTCTTGCTGAGATAATAGATGGCCTGCTCATTCCTTCCCGTTTTATCATGTTGCTCTAGAACACAACCGAATGCTCCATCCAATACTGCAAGGTAGAGCAATAGAGGTCTACCCGGCTCGGGCGGGACCAAGATTAGCGGTGTGGACAGGTACTCCTTGATTCTGTCGAAGGCTTTTTGACAGTCGTCAGTCCATTTGGTAGCGGCGTCCTTCTTCAACATCTTAAAGATTGGCTCACAGATGATAGTAGATTGTGATATGAATCGGCTGATGTAGTTAAGTCTTCCCAAGAAACTCATTACGTCCTTTTTGTTCTTTGGCGGTGGCAACTCTTGAATGGCTTTGACCTTTGATGGATCCAGTTATATTCCTCAGCGACTCACAATGAACCCAAGTAGTTTTCCGGAAGGAACCCCGAATGCACATCTTGCGGGATTCAGTTTCAAGTTGTAACTTCTTAGTCTATTGAAGAACTTTCTCAAATCTTCCATGTGATCAGTGGCTTTCTTGGACTTGATGATAATGTCATCTACATATACCTCGATCTCCTTGTGTATCATATCACGGAAAATGGTAGTCATGGACCTCATGTAGGTGGACCCAACATTCTTTAACCCAAACGGCATCATCTTGTAACAATACATTCCCTAAGGCGTAATGAAGGCCATTTTCTTAGCATTTTCTTCATCCATCCAGATCTGATGATACCCAGCAAAATAATCAATTAACGACTGCAGCTCGTGCTTGGCGCAGTTGTCAATTAGAATGTGTATGTTTGGCAAGGGCAAGTCATCTTTGGGACTGGCCCGGTTGAGGTCCCGGTAGTCGACATAGACTCTGACCTTCCCGTCCTTCTTTGGTACTGGCACGATGTTGGCTAACCATGTTGGATACTCTACTACTCTGAGAACCTTAGCTTTGACTTGCTTGGTGACTTCTTCCTTGATTTTCAAACTCATGTCAGGCTTGAACTTCCTAAGCTTCTGCCTTACCAGTGGGTATGTCGGATCAATTGGCAGCTTGTGCGCCACAATAGATGTACTCAAACCATTCATGTCGTCATACAACCAGGCAAATATGTCCTCATATTCCTTCAGAAATTCTGTGTATTCTTTCTTTTCTGCATGTGACAAATGAACGCTGATCCGAGTTTCTTTGACATTTTCTACATCTCCCAGGTTAACAATCTCGGTCTCGTCTAGGTTGGACTTAGGTCTGTTCTCAAAATCCTCAACCTCTTTAATAACCTCTTCTAGTATATCATCTTCCTCTGAGTCCGTTTATCACGTTGTCTCGTTACATGTCACAGTCGTTGGTTTATCAAGATAAGTAATAGTAATACTGTAAATAAAGTAAATGAGAGAAAGTAATAAGAGTAAGATTCATAAGAAAAAATCGAAATGCTTTGAAAAATTCCATAACTGTTTTGAACATTGAAGATCTTATTGCGAAATTAAAAGGCAAAAGGAAAGTCAACTAGTAAAAAATGAAAAATAGTGCATGATGCTTGTTCAGCCTTGCTACCCCGAGGCTTTCCGGGCTCTGGTAGTTTTAATGGACCAATTGTTGAGGTGTGCTCCTCGGCTCACAGCTTGTATGGAAAGGCTTTCCTCCCCCTCCTCCTCGAAAATGACACAGCAATCCATGTCATCCTCTTCCAAAAACAAATCCCTCATCGCTGCCAGTGCTTCCTCTTCTTTTGACCCATGTATAACATCAGTTGGCTGGAAAATCTACTCCAAGCAAGGTATCAGATGCTCTAGTGGATAATAAGGCCCGCGCCATGGCGGCGACCATTCATTGAACTCTTTCCAGGTGTACTCGTATCCCAGACCGAAGGTGGTACCATGTTTCTTCCACTTGACAGGCTTAGCGATTCCTTAGAGGTTCTTGCCCAGTCCCTTGCCTGGCTCATATCCGCACCAGTTCAATATGCTTTCGATTTTGTTGTCCCACCATTTATCCTTGTCAACGTCGTTGACTCGCTCGATGTGGTAATAGGTTTCTCCGCCTATCTTCCTTCTTCCTCCGATCGTTGGGATGGTCTGGCAACTGTAAATGGGATTGCTACCGTCGCCGTGGATGATCACCTCTTTGTGATTTCACTCAAATTTCACTGCCTGAAGCAGGGTTGATGCTACAGCTCCAGTGGCATAAATCCATGGTCGTCCCAAGAGCAAGTTGTAAGATGTCGACACGTCTATTACTTGAAAGTCGACATCAAACCAAGTAGGCCCCATCTGTAAACACATGCTGATTTCCCCAATAGTGGACCTTTGGGAACCGTCAAAGGCTTTGACGTTAATGGCCTCGTCTTTGATCTCATGTAGCCCTTTCCCTAATGTTCTGAGTGTTACCAGCGGACAAATGTTGAGGATGGACCCTCCATCGATCAGGACCCTGGTGATAAAATAATCCTCGCATTGCACAGTGATGTGCAACGCCTTGTTGTGGCTCAACCTTTCTGGTGGCAACTCATCTTCATAAAAAGTGATTTTGTGACTCTCCAATACCTATCCCACCATATTTGCCATTTCCCCTCCGGTGATGTTTCTTGGTACATATGCCTCACTCAGCACCATCAATAAGGCATTCTTATGTACATCAGAGCTTTGTAGCAGAGCTAAGATAGAGATCTGGGCTGACGGTTTGTTCAACTGATCAATGACTGAATACTCTTTAGCCTGTATCTTCCTCCAGAGGTCGTCAGGCCCAACTTCAGTGATGGCTGGCCATCAAGATGCCTGCTTACTCAACTCAGCCAAGTGTTCTGGAGTATAAACCATGTTGGTCCTTGTCATACCTTGTGCCGCAACTGCTTCTCTGAACTTGATTTTCCCTTTCCTTCTTGCCTCGGCTGTGTAATCCCATGGTATGGCCTTTGTGTGAGACGGTGTTATGGCTATCATTGTTACCGAAATGGGCAACCTTACTTTGGAAGGTAACACAACAACCTCAAATGGCGCAGGTGCCTTTGGGGACCCAAACTCGACCTCAATTGTTGTTGGTGTCTTTGTAGGGGGTGGTGCTTCAAACTCAAGTGGTACAGACATATTCACCTAGGCATCCCCAAAAGGCTGAATCTGGACTACAATTGGGTTAAGGGTGACTGTTGATTTCTTTGGCTCGTCACCATCTACGATTAATCTGATCGATCTTTTGGGGTCCCAATCATCCTCTATCTTAATCATGTAAATGCCTATACCCTTGTGGTCTAGTGATGGTTTTTGCAGACGTTCAAAGCATGCTATTTTGCCACGATGATCTTGTTGTCAATCAAAGCTTGGATCTTATCCTTCAGGCGACACTCATCAATGGTATGCCCTTTCATGCCGGAATGGTATGCACAAGTTTTGTTTGGGTTGACCCATTGGGAGGGGTTTTTGGGGGTTATGGCAGGAATAGGTGTGGCATAACTAGCAGCTTTGAGCCTTTTATACAACTGGTCAATTGGTTCGGCAATGGCGGTATACTGTTTGGGAGGTTTGCGGTCGAAATTTGGTCTGGGTCTAGGAAAGTTTTGGTGAGGGGGAGGTGATTGATAGTAGGCTTGTTAGGTGTTGTAGGGTTGGTAGACGTGTGCGGGTTGGGAGTATCTGGGTGAAGTAGGTTGATATGTGGGTGGTGGAGGTGATTGGTAATTAGGTGGTGGAGCTTGGTAAGAGGGCGAGGGTGCTTGGTAATTTGGGGTAGGTTGATATGTGAGTGGAGGCATAGGGTAGGCTTGGTATTTGATAGGGGATTTGGTTCTCTATGCAACCATCACGGTGCTCACGTCCCTCTTCTTGGACGTGCCACCAGACTGTAGAGCCTTGTTGGTAGCCTGCAAAGCTTCAAGGTTTGTGACCATGCCACTTTTGATACCTTCCTTGATCCTCTCCGCCAGCTTGATGATGTCGGAAAATTTCTGGCTTTCAATCAGCATGAACCTTTCATAGTACTGTGGGTCTTGATCTCGGACGAAAAACATGTTCGTTTGTTCTTCTTCTAAAGACGGGTTGACCTTAGCAGCTTCTGATCTCCAACGAGTGGCATACTCGCGGAAAGTCTCTGTAGGTTTCTTCTTAGGGTTCTTGATGTAGAACACATCAGGCGCATTCTCCGTGTTGAACCTGAACCTGTCCATGAAATCGGATGCCATACTTACCCAATTCGACCACTTCTTCGGGTCTTGGCTAATGTACCAAGACATAGCATCTCCTTTCAGAGTTCTCATAAAAATCTTCATGCGAATCTTTTCGTCCTTCCCTACTCCCACCAGATTGTCGTAGTATGTCCTTAAATGGACTCTAGGATCCCCTGTACCATCAAATATTTCAAACTTAGGAGGTTTGTACCCCTCGGGCAGTTCGACATCTGGTTGTATGCAGAGGTCTTCGTAGTTCAATCCCTCGATTCACTTGCTTCCTTCAACACCCTAAACTTGGCTAGTCAACTTCTTGAGTTCTGCGGCCAGGTTCCTGATAAGGGAGTTTTTGTCATCGGACTCAGGTGTGCTTGAGACGGGTGGAACGGAGTGTGGTATGGTTTCCACATAGATGGGGTGTTATGGTGAGTGTGGATATGATTATTTGCGGAGTTCAGTGGTTCAAGGATGAGTAGCAGGGTGTTGTTAGAAGTGTGGCAAGTGTTACAGTGGTGATGGGGAGCGCGATGGTTTTGTGGTTTCGGGATGTTTTGTGTAGGTGTGGGGTTTTGAGTGTTAGGAAAGTTGACATCTGGGGTGGTGAAGGAAAACGACAAACTTGCCAAATTCCGGACTTGATCAAGTTCCTCCTGAAATTTCAGCAGTTTTTGCTCGAGTTGGGATGCACCTTCTTTGGAGGCATGAGTACCCTGAGTGATTTCTACCCGTTCAACCGAGTTTTCCTTTCTGATGTTGCTAAAATCTTCCATTTTTCCCTTGTTCCTGTTTCTGGCGGGACTAGGAGGAGGACTGGGTGGAGGGCCCTTGAATATTGTGGAGTATGATGACGATGCCAGAATGCACGAACTAACCTTTGGGGAGGGGAATAAAACAAATGTAAAACCAAAAAGGTAGCAAGTTAGTGTAGATTATAAGGAAAGATGTTGCGATATTTAAACACATAGTTAGAGAATATAAACCCTGCCCTAATTTAGGAGCCTTGTTGTGCCCGAGGTAGACCTTGCGACAAGTTGATTTGGAGAACTTATAATGCTAAATGCCTCATTTTATTGATAAAGATAAGACGAATCCCATAATGACACTAAAATAGCAGAAGGTAAAATGTCACTACTAGCCATTAGCCTTATTACATTTAAAGCAAAAGAAAAGGAATCATAACTACTTGGTCAAGAAGGACCTTCCCCAGACTCGACATCTTTGGCTCCATCGAATAGCTTCACTAGCTCACGAAGTCCCAATAGTAAGTAGGTTCTAGCCAGGTGTCCACCTTCGTTTCCCTCAGCATTCTGGCAGTCCTCGATCCTTTTGACAAACTTTCTTTCCAGCTCCACTAAACCCCGCTCCAAGTATCCTAATCGCTTGTTGGCATTGATAGCCATGTCTTTCCATTCTTCAATCAGTTTTTGGTTTGCTTCTTGTATCTCTCGGTGCTCGCTTTCACATTCCCGAATCCTCTTGTGCAGTTGGTTGTATTTGATCTGTGCTTCTGCCCTTTCATCGATGATTTTGTGACCTCGAACAAACCCGGGTTGGCCTAGACCATTGTGATTATCCTCCAGCCAGCCTGAATAGTATGGTGTGTAACCAATATGGTATATGTTGGGCTCGATAGTATTTCTCCCCATGATGATCTTGAAATGCCATATATGCTGAGCTTGGCACTTATAAGGACTGTCATCAGCTTGGAAGTCGGCCCGAAAGTGACTCATCTTGTCGACCCTTGGTATAACCTGTTTCCTACTAGCCTGTCTCATAACTCGGAGAGGGACATAAGGGTACATTCCTCTCAAATCGATCAGTATAAAAAATGGAGCGTCCCTGGATCAGGAGATGAACTCCTCAGTAGGGAACCACTCGAACATCCATTGTATTTGATCCTCAGTTAGATTTTCAAACAGCTCCACCCACCCCTTGGCATCTCCTGGCTGAGCAAACATGTTGGGCATGTAGTATATTCACCTTGGTTGATGGAAGGCTATATGATCGTCCCAGTCTCTACACTGAATCTCTTGCCTATATTCACCCCTTTGAAGATGCTCTATGAGCCAGAGTTGGAGTAGCAACTTTCAGCCCTCAAAGTGTGGGGCTCCTTGTTGACACTTTTCTAGGGCTCGGTACATCTCTACAATAATCATGGGTACTATGCTGAATGGTTGCCCGCCAATTCCCTCCATTAAGGTCTTGGTGACCATGGCTAGTCTGATATGGATCTTAACCTTCTTCAAAGGAAATACTATCATCCCCAAAAAGCAGAACATAAAGACAAAGACCCTTCGATGGATATGTCCTAATGACATAAGGGCAAACTCATTAGGATAGGTACGGTAGGATTTGTTGTGACCGCACCTCTCGTACAAATAATCAAAGGGAATGTACAACCCCTTCAGGCAAGTTGAATCTGGATTCTTCTTTATACCCATCATCTTGAGAAAACCTCTACCTTTGCGATTCTCTGGCATTAACAAACCCAGAGCCTCCCATGGAATACCAGCCGATCCTCCTATTTCCTGTAGGGGTGTCATCTCAATCTCCCCGAAGCAAAACACAGACCTATCGCAATCCTAGAATAGGGTGGCAGCTTCAATAATTTTGTTGTTAGGTTGGATTTCCAGAAGGGAAGGTAAATTTCCCAAGTATTTTCGGACAAGGGTCTGATCACTGGAATGAAGGTCTTCCCACCAATTTAGCAATTTTGGGTGGATGTTCGTGACCATGCCGAATCCGGGGACTTCGTGCCTCATTTCTGCAAAACAAAAGTGTTAGGCCCTTACCCCCGCCGGACTCGACTATTTAACTATCAATAATTGGCATAAGCAGCATTTAGTTCTCCAAATAAATGCACAGAACATGGTAATGTCCGTTTAGGTTCCAAGGAAACCTAGTGAACTTTGGACAAGGCTATCTTAAAGAGTCATTATGTGGATAACATAACTGACTCGACTAGGTTTTGACAGTGATGCATGCTCAATTAAACAGAGTAGGGTTTCTATGGGGTATTAGACTGGTACCCTTGAGCGAACAACTCAAGAGGGAAAGGCACGGAACCATCGACTACACTGTTGATCGACCGATTTTACCGCAAATACGCCTTTGCCAAATTTAGGGGGTAATAATATCGGAAGGGCGCAACCACTCATTATAAGCGTTGCTATGGTATTTTGTTTGGCATGAGTGGAATATGATGTTGAATATACAGTTACAATAATTAAACAAATTGTCATGTATTTGCACATTCATAAGGTAATAATTACAATAATTACAATAGTATTAAAGGAAAGCGGTAAAAGAAAGCATTAAGAGAAATAAAGAGAAGAAACGAAGAGCCAAGTCAGTTTTCAAAGTAGGAGAGCAAAATAAATACTTAAAGGAATTAAAAACATTCAAGGAAGCATAATGTCACAAATAGTATGAAATGGTAAAAGCCTTAAAGAAATCCCCAGCAGAGTCGCCATGCTGTCGCGCCCCCTTTTTTTCTCGCGAAATCGAGTTTATGACATTTAGGAGGACAACTCGTTCCCTTTTGGGAATTGGATTTTTTGATTTGAAGAGTCGTCACCTAATGATTAAGTGCATTAAGACACTAGGAAGAATTTGTTTAGAAAAACCGGAGTTTGGGTAAGGGCTAAAAATTATCTCTAGGGGAAGGTGTTAGGCACCCCTTAAGATCCACTAGTGTGGTTCCCGACCATGCTACAATTGTTACTTAAGTACAAACAATAAATAAGCAAATAAGGGTTTCAAATATGAGGGGTTGTCACATTGTGATTGCAAATAAGTTAATGTTTGAAGAAACAAGGAAGCTAAAATTTGAAAAAAAAAGAGTTTTGAAAATTTGAAAGTAATAGAATAAACAAGTAAAGGGAAGGGGGTCCTAGGTTTATAAATAATATGGATCACATCAATGCAATACCTGGTAATCACTCATCGGAAGAGGGGTTACACGTGGTATTAGCGCACCAGTCATCATATCCATATCTACCATTTCCCACCTCGTTGAGGTATTAAACGCGGAATGGTTTTATTTACTTATTGCATGCTAGTACCCGCCCCAATCCTATCAGTTCCAGAGGCATTTGGGACTACTAGTCCTAAAGGGAAGGGAGATTTGGGCTTTGTATGGTTTAAAAGGATAAAATTCTAAAGCGACAAACAAAAACACATAAGGCGGATATGGAAAACACATAACAAATTAAAAAGCTCAAACAGGCCTCCTCACTTAAAGACAGATTGTTTAGCATGTCTTTCAGATACTGGTTATGGTCTGGATTAAACTTAAACGTTAAGGAGGCAGACTGGTATATTACACATTTCAGATAAGAAACCGGAATCAGACCTGCCTGTTAGTTGGAATTAACAGAGTCTGATTCAATTAGCTAATTTACCTTATATCTTGCTTAGGTGAAACCTATAGGCATGATATCTAAATACGAGAGAAAGATACTGATTTCAGAAGCAGATTTATTAACAGCAGGAACATAAGTTCTGCAAGTGTTTAAGCAATGCTATTACTGATTTTAAACATATAAGCAAGTTGAGGGATTCAAATTAGTTGCTTATTCCTATAGGCATGCTTTCTAAGTGTGACTGATTTTAACCTTTACGAAAATGCAGAAATCCTATAGGCATGGCGTCTAAAATGTTGATTTTATTATTTAAGCCTATATATCATTTGCCTAGTGATGGATACGTATGCAGTATTCAGAAACCCTGTAGACATGATTTCTAGATGATAGGCAAAACACAGAATCATGTAGTCATGTTCTCTATATGAGATGCAGAAATGCAAAAGCTATTGATATGATATATATGCAGAACTTATAGGCAGGATTTCTAAGATGCAAAAGTGCAGAAGTTTATAGACAGGATTTCTATATGAAAATGTAGAAGTGCAGAACCTAAAATAGGATTTCTATATGAAAATGTAGAAGTGCAGAACCTAAAACAGGATTTCAAAGATGCTGAAATGCAGAACTTGCCATGATTTGCAGAAATAATAAAGACCTAATGAGCATGATATCTACCCTTATGTATACATGAGTACCCCCCCTCCCCCCGCGTTCACTATAAGCCCCCATGAGTTATTACAAATTATTACAGCCCAGAATGAAGAAAAGAGAGTAAAAATTACATCAGAAAGCTAAAATTCCAACCAAGGAGAGCCTGATTCAGACTTTTGTCTGAAGCATGAAGTAAACCAACTCCAAAGATCAAATTCCAAAGCCTTTCTCCTATTTGGGATGTGTCAGAGTTCCCTAAGAGTCTCAAGTGGATTCCGGGAAGTGCTTACACCCAAATATACTGCAGAATTGGATTATAGTGCAGTGTGGAAGGGCCAGCCCTCAAATGTCCAAGTTCAGAGGGAGCTCATGGTCCCAAAGCAAGGCTTATAGGAAGGGGGCAGAACTTAGAAGCTAAGAGAGAGTGCAAGTGCATAGAGGGGATTTTGGGGAAGGCCAAGACAGGCCGGTGGTCATACCCAGCAATTAGGAGTGCTGGCACACCCCTAACCAGCATGTTAGCAACATTGTTTGGGAGTTAGGATCCATTAAAGGATCAGGTCCAGACATGAGCAACAATTTGGATACTATCATGCCTGAACTTTAACTCAAAACATAAAAGGGAATAAGGGTATGGGAAATTGACACAGCAACAGGTGCAAAGAGAACAACATATTCAATACAGAACATAAATAACAAAGTAGACAAGATTGTTGAAACTGTAAAGCAAACACATAGGGATGAAGCCGAAAGTTAAATTAGAACATACCAGTTTCAGGGAAAGAAGAAGATAAGAGCAGTAGTAAAGCCAAATTGCAAACACACAACCAGAAGATTTCAGAAGAGAGTAGGGTGTTGAATTGAGAATGTAGGAGTATTAAAATTGAAAGTGTTCAATAAGTGTTGAACTCAAGGTCTTAAAGAGTATTGAATTAGAAGTCCTCAAAAGTGTAGAAGGGTCGTGCCCTTTATAGTGCAGAAAGAAAGTAAGAAAAGGTAAGAACATAGTTTTGAAATCAATCACATAAGGTCTCCCTTCAATTATGGGATTCTGATTTTAAAATGGTAAAGGATAATTAAGAAAAGAGTTTGATCAAGATCTTTTCCAAAGTAGAACAAGAAGGGTAAGTACACAAAAGTTATTTAAGGAAAGAGTTTGATAGCAACACGGTTTGTCCAAATAAGGAAAGGCAAGAAATCAACAGCCAGTAAAAAAATCAGAAATTGAGTTTTAGTATGAATGAATCCAACCAGAAAAGGTGAAGAAAGGTTTAGTTAAAGAAAAATCAGTAACAATCAATCGATCCTTATTAAAAGGAATTCTGAATCAATCACAAATTGGAAAAACCTTTTTTGAAGGAAGAATTTATCATATATAAAGTGCATAGACATGTGAATCAAGAAAGAGTTGTCATGCTAATTAGAAAAGCCTAGCATAGAAAAGTTCAGAGTCAAAGAAGTTCGAGTTCAGTACAAAGACTCAAAACGAGTCTGAGAAACCTAGAGTTCCAAAATAGAATCGTAGTCTCAAACAGTAGATCTAAACTCGCCAAAAACCTCAAACCCTAGGGTTTTCAACTAGAGTCAGATACAGAGAAAAGAAGACAAATAACGAAAACAGGCTCAGAGGTCTTCTTTCAGGGATTCATGTGAAGACAAACAGATAAAATAGCAGGTTCAAGGCTAATAGAATGAAGAACTGATTTGAATCATAGAGAACACATTTTAAGAAAGGCTTGGGACCTAAACAAGTTCAAAAGAGAAAAGAGGTTGTATAAACTTACGAAAACAGTAGAGGGAACGTGTGTAGAGAGAACTCAAACAAGGTTCAGTAAAAGCAAACAACAACTTAAGGATTCAGTAGGAGATGCATACAGTAGAAGAATCATGTATAGTAGAAAGAAAGCAGAAGAAAAATACATACGTAGTAGAAAAGAAACATACAAACATAGTATAGACAAATACACATAAAGAAAAGAAAGGGAAGAATCAGAAAGACATTTTGAAACTTTTTCAGAAACCCTAATTTGAAGAGAATTAATTTTTGAAAGAAAATTAGGAAAAACGTTTAAGAACTCAATTAGAGCACATACATAGCATAGATTTTAAAAAAATAATCAAAGAGAACCTCGAGTAGCTGGGGTTTCAGAGAAACCATAGAATGAGAAAGGCTTGGATTAAAAGTCCGATCTTGAGTCGGATGAGTTAGAACCAGGCTCGAAATGCTTTAGATGTGCCGGAGCAAGGACGGAGAGGCTTCAAAACCATGGATCTGAGAGGATCTGAACGGACACCACTGAGGTCAGACCTCAAAACTTCGAACCCCAGACGTTTGAGAGTGGAGGGAGGTGAGTACAGGCCATCCATGGCCTGAGAAGCCATGGATTCCAGTGAGGTTATGGTCGGGGAGCATGAGAGAGGCTAGGGTTCCACGGAACCTTTGAGAAAGTTTGAGAGACGAGAGTATTCAAAGGCTGCTGAGAGAAGGAAATGAGGGGATTAGGTTAGGGTTGGGGAATTAAAAAGGCAAGAGACGATCGTGGCCGTTGATCAAAATGATCAACGACCTAGATTGAAAAAAGGACTGGGCGGGTTAATTGGTTGGGTCGGGGTCGGGTTAAAATTGAAATTGGACCGGTCCAGTTGAGGGTCAAGATTGGGTTAATTGGGGGCTAAAATTGAAATGTAATGGGGCTACAATTGAAACGAAATGAGGCTAAAATTTACATAGCCAGTTTTCCCTTTTATTTTACAAAAATAGTAAAAATGATATTGAAAACAAATAAAAAGTACTGAATCAGTAAATAATATATAAATATTAATTTAAAAATACTGGATCCAATTTTATGATTATAAAAATGCTATTAAATCTTAAAGTAGGCTAGAATTGCAATTATATGCAATTTAGCTTTAAAATTACCAAATAAATTTGTAAAAATATATAAATTACCTTAACTATATTTTGGTATAAATATGGGAATAAAATAAATTATTCACAAAAATTGATGATTTTGGGAGTAATTATTGATTTTGTACTGCTAGAATGGACAATAAATTGGTTTTAAAAATTGGGAAAAATACTAAAACACTTGGGCATACTTATATATGCGTACATGTGTTATTTTGAAAGTATTTTGTATATATGAAAAATATACAGGGAAAAATTGGGTATCAACACCGGAACAAATGGTTGAACGAACCGTGTCCGCTTAAGGCGGGCTTACGGCAACACAACGACATGTACTTACGCCAAGCAATCAAAGAATATCTTTTGCCAAAAGCAGCTCGTACTCTAAAGAAAATTCAGCCCATCACAGTAAGGATCCCTCTATCAAGTACGTCCCGAAATACTCGGAGACTAGCATCAATAATTTGATACCCACATGGCCTCAGGGTTGGAATTCCATGCTCATAAGTCCTCTATGAGGCAATTCCGAGCTCACGAGTAACGGCCTTCGAGCCTGAGCAAACTCGATGACTTAGAGACTATCGTCAATCGCCACTCACTAAAAAACCCGAGGTCGTAAGACCCCGAACGGGCAAACTCGGTCAAGCAAGATCCATTTAACATAGCAACAAAAACTGTAAGACCTCAACATACATGAAAAAACTGTAAGACCTCAACAAGAATGAAAAAATTGTAAGACCTCAACATACATGAAAAAACTGTAAGACCTCAAAAGGCATGAAAATTTTGTAAGACCTTACTACAGGCATAAAACTCGATCCAGAAGTCTAGGCTATATGTCGCATTTGTAAGACTCCCGAAAGGGCATACCCTCGATGTAGATGCCTAAACTACTACACTCGGGATAAAAAAGGCCAAACACAAATGACTACGGTCAATATGGCTGCACCAGCCAAATTAACGCAACTCGGGGACACCCGACCGTCGCTATAAAATCACAGGCCATTACTTCGAATCTACTTTGAAAAGAACCGGTAAAATAGGCTACCTTTGACAGGAAAACAAGCTTCGACCATGTCAGCTCCAAATCATAAGGCTTTGAGCTACTCAGCCTACGAGCTAAACTTTCGAGGTGCGCGAACATCGCCGCAAACAACTTGAAATCGAGGTTATTCCCAAACTGACGACGGGTCAAGAAAAATCATTTCAAAAAGTCCTCAACGAGAGGAAAACAAAGCCTACACATGCCGAAGGGCAAAAGCATAAGAGCTATTATCGCCAGCCAAATGAGTCTCAGGGCCACACACTAAAAGGTCTCCTAACCCGATTCAGAGACCGAATCCAAAATAGTTAACTACTGCATGCCTAAGGGCAAAAGCGTAAGAGCCATTGCCGCTAGCTTCATGAGCCTCAGGGCCATATACATAAAAGGTCGCTTCGACCCAAGGCGTAAGAGCCATTGTCGCCAGCCCATGCAGATATGAAACTTGAGGGTCGATTGAGCTCGAGTCGAAGCCTGATTCGGAGACTAAACCCAAAACAGTTAAAATGTGTATGCCTAAGGGTAAAAGGTAAAAGTCATTGTCACCAGCCTAACGAACCTCAGGGTCGTATCACGGGTTCGGAGATTCCTACTAATTCAAAGGTAGAATCGACCCGATTGAGATCTTGGAAAATAGAAATACAGAAGACACAAATGCGGGGTTCCCCATTTTTTACATACAGACGGTAAGAAATAAGCTCTGTCTACAACATATTATGAAAGCTATGTACACAAGTACAAGTCATGAAATAAACATTCCTCCCTCGGTGACTACGGCCCGACGGCCCCCTCCCCGCTGTCTTCAGCATCGGACAGAAGGAACTTGGCATCATATCTCTCCCCTTTGGCTTGCTCGATCTCCCCCGAGAGATCAAAGCCCTTGGTATGAATCTCCTCGAGGACTTCCCTCTAGGATCTGCACCTCGCATACTCCTTGCTACTACTTGCATGATCAAGGGCTCTCTTCAGTTCAGCTTTAGCAATGGCAGCACTCTTCGAATAGGCTACCACTTTCTGTCCCTTCCTGGTATTGCTCATCACAACCTCGGCCCGAAAATTCACTACATCGGTCTTCGCCTTCGAAAGCTCGGATGATAGCCTTGCGATCATATTCACCCGAGAAGAATCATTCACATGAACGGTCTGGATTTACGGCTCAAGAGCACAAACCATGGCTAGAGCCCTCTCTTTTGCCACAAAATGGGAACTTAAGTGCGCTTGCAGCTTGTTGAATTCGCGTTTGGCTCGGACTTGTCCTCCAACTGAAATATCAAAACATCAAGACGCTGAGGTAAAAAGGGAGTGCAAGCCAGCATGAAATAAAGGGTACCTGTTTCTCTAGGCAGATCTCACGACTCCGGCTTCGGTCCACCTCGCGCCGTAAGGAAATCAGCTCGCTTTCTTTTTCCGCACAAAGAAGATTAAGGGATTTCTCCCTATCCAAAGCTTCCTGCAATGGGTCCTCACAATGAAGCAGTTCGAATTTAAACCTATCAAAGGCCTATGAAAGAAAGCTAAAAAAAGGAGAGATAAGGGCACGTGGCCGGGATAATCTTACAGCAATCAAAACTCACCATGAGGCCAAGCTGCTGAGCCTCGCCGAAGGCCGAAGCAGCATACGATGGCGTACCACCTTTAGAAGGTGGCCAATCGACTGAATCTCTTCTCCTTAACCGTTGAGAAAGAGTCGCCTCACTGCAAGCCCTTTCGCACCCCGGAGCATCTTTTCGTTTGTCACCACTCCTCGATCCCCGAGGCTAGAAATCTCTCCTTCTCCCCTGGAGGACACTGCCTCTTTTTAAAAGAACCCCCAGCACCTGTGACAATTGAGTTAAATAAGTCGATAAGAAAAGCGCCATTCTCTAGGAAGCAAAGCGGTGGACACATAATACGATGCTTCGCCTCCTATCTCCCTTTGGACAGATCTCGCCACCAGCACCTATCATAAATCAGGCAATCTGCCAGCTGACGAGACCACTCGGCCAAATCGGGGACCTCGTTCAGCGACCAATGAGTTGCTACAAATATGGAACGAAAAGATATCATTACGGAGCCTGCCGCTGGACAAAATGATGATGGTTCAGATGAGACACTTACGTGTGAAGTTCCATTTCTTAGGAAATGGCAAAAAATCTCTAGGAATGACATCGATCGTTCGAATCCGAATGAACCAATTCATCCATTCCCGATCCTCGTCCTCCTCGCAGTCGACGACAGGAGCTCGGGTGGATCGACGCTGAAGAGCAATCAATCCCTAGTAACGTAGTGGCCGATATAACCTCACAAGATGGCTGAGGGTAAACTCTATCCCGACCTTATTGCCAAAATATCTCATCGCCTGCACTATTTTCCAAAGGAAGGGATGAGCCTGCGCCAGTGTAACCTGATATCTCCGACAGAAATCAAGCACGGCCTGGTTGGGGAAAACCGGCGCAAAAACATGCGTATATACGCTCAAAACCCCATCAACGTATGTCATGACGCTCTCATCGGGAGAAGGTACTTGTAATACCGCACCTTCTCCCCATCTGCAGTCTTTTCTGATCATTTCGAGGTTTTCCTCCCCCACTGATGAGACGATCCTTGAAACATGCTCCCGATGACCCAAAACATTGGGAGGCCTACCCGGCGTAATGGCTCTCCTCGAGGCAGGTCACCCCGAGGCTCGCTCATCGGGCATCGGCGATGAGTCTCTATCACTAACCAAATGTGGAGGACAAGAAGAACTCCCCTCTCCTCGACGGTGGGACGTCGACATAGCAGTCATGGCTACGATGGAATAGGGGGATAAAGATGTGGATCTGAGCAAAAAAATTTAATTGAAGCAACGGAAGAACTAGCACGAACGTCAGACTCTGTGGAAGGGATAATCTGTCCAAGCAGCAGGGGCAAGGCAGCAACTGCCCGCCTACCTAAAAGGCCAACTAATTTTGTCTGCGTTAACATCACCCTCTCCTAGGGAAACGTACTAGAAGAATCACCCCGAGACCCCTCTTTACCAGATCAAAAAAATGTTGTTACCCCGCGGAAGTGAAGAACTGCGAGGCCTCGGGGGTTCCCCAATATTGCCAGCACCAGTCCAACAGGAGCTGCCAATTTAACCACGGGGCATGGTCCAGTTTGAGGGTCCCGATTGCTCCAAGAACAGATTTCAAAAGGTGGACGTCATAGGTCGAAAGTTAATCCGCGTAAGTAAAGGAACAAAAAAGGAAAGACTAAAAAAACTGAAAGGAGGAAAGCCCCTCTTTTTTACATTGCCACAAACGTCTCCAAAAAAGACATCTTTACAAAATGCATCCCCCGGGGGGCTGCATACAAAGGGAAAAGGAGGGGATACAAAATAACTTGTGGACTACTCCTCATCACTACTATTTTCGCCCTTATCGGGGGCAATTAAAAGCTCCAATTCTCTCTCCAATTTGCGGGCTTCCTCTAGATCAACTGACAGGTCGACACATCTAGCTCCGACTGTTGTATCGGATTCCGTACTTTGTAGACCTATAGCAGATTCTGTAGTAGCTCATGACTTGTGACACACCGATTTGGGCTGTGTCGGGATGGTTCTTGCGATTGTTATCGTTAAATTCCGCAATTTATGAGTATTATATTATATGTTATTACTGTTTATGATGATTAACTGTTTAAAAGAGGTTTTCCATTTTGGTCTGGCTGGCCTTGTTTTCACGAGAGGCTCCATCACGACCGGGTTCGGGGGTTGGGTCGTGACAAGTTGGTATCAGAGCCTAGGTTACATAGGTCTCATGAGTCATGAGCAGGTTTAGTAGAGTCTCGTGGATCGGTACGGAAACGTCTGTAATTATCCTCGAGAGGCTACAGAACCTTTAGGAAAAACTTCATATTCTTGAAACTCCTGTCGTGCGAACTTGTTGATCCGAATGCTAAACTTCTATTATTCGATTCTCTCGTAGATGGCGAGGACTCGCGCTACCGGACGAGGTGGACGACCACCAGTGCCACCCACTGAGGCCACCAGAGGCCGTGGACGTGGAAGAGGCAGAGCAGCAAGGGTAGCACCTGTTGATCCACCAGCTGCCCCGGCTCCGGATCAGGCTCCAGCTATGGATGCTCCAGCAGCACCAGTTCAGGCACCAGCTATGCCTATCATGGTTCCGGGTCTTCAGGAGGCCTTGGCACAGATCTTATCAGTTCGCACTGGCCTGGCTCAGGCAGTTTCAGCCACTACAGCAGCAGCTACTTCACAGGCCCGGGGAGGCAATCAGACCCCCGCTGCCCGCACACCTGAGCAGGTAGTGTAGGGACTACAGACACCGGGGGCACCTCCAGCTCAGCAGGTTGCACCAGCTCAGGAGTTTGTTGTGCCAGTTATGCCGGATGATGAGCAGCGTCGTCTTGAGAGGTTTCGTAGACTCCAGCCTCTGTCATTTAGTGGTGCCGAAGGCGAGGATGCCCAGGGTTTTCTTGATAAGTGTCAGCAGATGCTCCGTACAACAGGGATTCTTTAGACTAGTGGTGTGGCATTTACCACCTTTCAATTTACTGGGGCTGCCTTCACATGGTGGGAGGCGTATGAGAGGCATATGTCGGTTGGAGCAGCGCCCCTTACTTGGCAGCAGTTCTCCACTTTCTTCTTGGAGAAGTATGTACCGCAGTCCCGTAGAGAGGAGCTGCGTAGACAGTTTAAGTGGTTGCGACAGGAGGACACAATATGAGTCAAGGTTCTCTAAGTTGGCTCGTCATGCCATTTGGATGGTTCCGATAGATCGTGAGAGCATCAGGAGATTTTTTGATGGCCTTAACTATCACCTCCGTATTCTTATGACCCGAGAGAGGGTGTTGGGTGCTACGTTCGAGGAGGTGGTCGATATCGCTCTCGAGATTGAGACGGTTCACCGTCAGGATCGAGAGGAGAGGGAGGCCAAGAAGCCTCAAGGATCTAGCAGTTACAGTGGTGCTTCTTCGAGGGGCCAGTTTCAGCATGGTAGAGGCCGTTCTTTCAGGCCTGCTCATTTAGCCCACCCAGAGTATCGCGGAGCATCTTTGGGTCATGGTCATCATAGATCTCAGCGGGGCCAATCATCACTCAGTGCCCTTCCAGCCCAGCGTTCATCTCGTGCCCCGTCAACTCAGGGTTCTTCTATGCCGAGTGCATCAGCTGGTCACTTCGGTGCGAAGGGTTCCCTTAAGTCCCCTTCTCCAGCACCCGGGAGTTGTTTTGAGTGTGGAGAGTTTGAACATGTGTGGAGGTAGTGTCCTCGTCGTGTTGCTAGTTCGTCCTAGTAGAGGGGCCAGCCCTCGACTTCTGCTCCAATTACTTCACCACCTGCCAAGCCAGCTAGGGGTAGAGTTCAGGCAGCCAGGGGTCGCCCCATAGGGGGAGGTCGATCAGGGGGCGTCAGGCCCATTTCTATGCACTCCCAGGCAGACCCGATGCCATTGCTTCGGATGCTGTCATTACAGGTATTGTTTCAGTCTACCGCAGAGATGCCTTTGTATTATTTGATCCCGATTCCACCTTTTCTTATGTGTCATCATACCTTTCTCGTTATTTGGGTACGCCCCGTGAGTTTTTTACTTTACCTGTTCATGTATCTACCCCCGTGGGCGGTACTATTGTTGTGGACCGTGTGTACCGGTCATGCGTGGTGACTATTGGGGGTATGGAGACCTGAGTAGACCTATTGCTATTGAGCATGGTGGATTTTGATGTCATTTTGGGCATGGATTGGCTATCTCCGTGTTGTGCTAAGACAGTCACTTTGGCTATGTTAGGTGTACTGCGGATCGAGTGGCATGGTGTGACTGATTATGTTCCTAGTAGATTGATATCTTTCTTGAAGGCCCAATGTATGGTTGGGAAGGGTTGTCTTTCATATCTATCGTTTGTGAGGGACGGTGGAGCTGAGACTCCTCGTATCGATTCTGTCCCAGTTGTGAGGGATTTTCCCGATGTGTTTCCTCCAGACCTGCCGAGCATGCCACCGGATAGGGATATTGATTTTGGTATTGACCTGTTGTCGGGCACTCAGCCCATTTCTATTCCGCCATATTGTATGGCACCAGCAGAGTTGAAAGAACTGAAAGAACAGCTTCAGTAACTCCTAGATAAGGGGTTTATTCGGCCTAGTGTGTCCCCTTGGGGTGCACCAGTTTTGTTTGTGAAGAAGAAGGATGGCACGATGAGAATGTGCATTGATTATAGACAATTGAACAAAGTAACAATTAAGAACAAGTATCATTTGCCTCGCATTGATGATTTATTTGATCAGCTTCTGGGAGCGAGAGAGGTCTACAAGATTGATCTCCGTTCGGGCTTTCACTAGTTGAAGATCAGGGATTCAGATATTCTTAAGACTGCTTTCAGGACCATATATGGTCATTATGAGTTTCTTCTTATGTCTTTCGGGCTAACCAATGCCCCAGCAGCCTTCATGCATTTGATGAACAGCGTGTTCCGGCCTTATCTTGATTCATTCGTTATAGTATTCATTGATGATATCCTGGTGTACTCGTGTAGTCAAGAGGAGCACACGGAGCATTTGAGAGTTGTGTTGCAGAGATTGAGGGAGGAGAAGCTTTATACAAAGTTCTCCAAGTGTAAGTTTTGGCTCAGTACAGTGACTTTCTTAGGACATGTGGTGGCCAGCGAGGGTATTTAGGTTGACCCAAAGAAGATAGAGGCGGTTCAGAGTTGGCCTAGACCGTCCTCAGCCACAGAGATTCGTAGCTTTCTTGGGTTAGCAGACTATTATTGCCAGTTTATTCAGGGATTTTCATCCATTGCATCGCCCTTGACCAAGTTGACTCAGAAGGGTGCTCCATTTATATGGTCGGACGAATGTGAGGAGAGCTTTCAGAAGCTCAAGACAGCCTTGACCACAGCTCCAGTGTTGGTGTTGCCATCACCTTCGGGTTCATATACTATGTATTGTGATGCTTCGAGAGTTGGGATTGGTTGTGTCTTGATGCAGGAGGGTAGAGTTATCTCTTATACTTCTCGTCAGTTAAAGCCCCATGAGAAGAACTACCTCGTTCATTATTTGGAGTTGGCTGCCATAGTTTATGCATTGAAGATTTAGAGGCATTACTTGTATGGCGTATCTTGTAAGGTGTTCACTAATCATCGCAGTCTTCAGCATTTTTTCAAGCAAAAGGATATTAATTTGAGGCAGCGGAGATGGTTTGAGTTGCTTAAGGATTATGATATCACTATATTGTACCACCCGGGAAAGGCCAATGTGGTGGCCGATGCGTTGAGCAGAAAGGCAGTGAGCATGAGGAGTTTGGCATATATTCCAGTTGGGGAGAGACCCCTTGCAGTTGATGTTCAGGCCTTGGCCAATCGGTTCGTGAGATTGGATATTTCGGAGCCCAGCCGGGTGTTGTCATGTGTGGTTTCTCGGTCTTCATTATATGATCGCATCAAAGAGTGCCAGTATGATAATCCACATTTGCTTTTCCTTAAGGACAGAGTTCAGCATGGTGATGCCAGAGATGTGACCATCGGTGATGATGGTGTGTTGAAGATGCAGGACCGGATTTGTGTACCCAATATGGATAGGCTTAGAGCGTTGATTCTGGAAGAGGCTCATAGCTCACGGTATTCTATCCATCCGGGTGTCATGAAGATGTATCAGGATTTGAGGCAGCATTATTGGTGGAGAAGAATGAAGAAAGATATCGTGTGATTTGTAGCTCGGTGTCTCAATTGTCAGTAGGTGACATATGAGCATCAGAGACCGGGTGGCTTACATCAGCAGATGGATATTCCCGAGTGGAAGTGGGAGAGAGTCACCATGGATTTTGTGAGTGGTCTTCCTCGGACTTTAAAGAAGTTTGATGCTATTTGGGTGATTGTGGATTGGCTGACCAAGTCCACGCACTTCATCCATGTGTGTACTACCTATTCTTCAGAGCGGTTGGCAGGGATTTATATCCGGGAGATTGTTCGGTTGCATGGTGTTCCGGTCTCCATCATCTCAGATAGAGGTACTCAATTTACTTCCCAGTTTTCGAAATCTGTTCAGCAAGAGTTGGGTACTCAGGTGGAGTTGAGCACCGCTTTTCATCCTCAGACGGACGGACAGTCCGAGCGTACGATTCAGATATTGGAGGACATGTTGCGTGCTTGTGTTATTAACTTTGGAGGTTCATGATATGAGTTTCTATCGCTTGCAGAGATTGCTTACAATAACAGCTACCATTCAAGTATTCAGATGGCTCTGTATGAGGCTTTGTGCGGGAGGCGGTGTAGATCTCTAGTTGGTTGGTTTGAACCCGGTGAGGCTAGACTATTGGGGACAGATTTGGTTTAGGATGCCTTAGAGAAGGTGAAGGTGATTCAGGAGAGGCTTCGCACGGCGCAATCGCGTCAGAAGAGTTATGCGGATCGGAAGGTTCGAGATGTGTCCTATATGGTTGGTGAGAAGGTCTTGCTGAAGATTTAGCCCATGAAGGGTGTTATGAGGTTTAGGAAGAAAGGCAAGTTGAGTCCGCAATTTATTGGTCCTGTCAAGTGTGCATCCGGTATTTCATGTTTCTATGCTCCGGAAGTATATTGGGGATCCGTATCATATATTGGACTTCAGCACGGTTCAGTTGGATGATAATTTGACCATTGATGTGGAGCCAGTTGCTATTTTGGGTCGCCAGGTTCGGAAGTTGAGGTCAAAGGATATAACTTTAGTGAAAGTGCAGTGGAGAGGTCGGCCCGTGGAGGAGGCTACCTGGGAGACCAAGCGGGAGATACGAAGAAGATATCCTCATCTGTTTGAGGCTTCAGGTATGTTTCTTGACTCATTCGAGGACGAACGTTTGTTTAAGTTGGGGAGGATGTGACGACCCGGCCAGTCATCTTATGAGTTACCGTTCCATTTCCCCTATTTCAGCTTCTTTATCCGTGTTTTATGTGATCGGGTTGATTAGTTCGAGTTCGGAGAGGATTTGGTAAGAAATGAGACACTTAGTCTCCTTTAAGAAGGCTTAAGTTGGAAAAGTCAACCGGATTTTGACTTATGTGTTAGAAGGCTCGGAAGTGAGTTCTGATGGTTCGGTTAGCTTCGGGAGGTGATTTGTTACTTAGGAGCGCGATCGGAATGAGTTTTGGAGTTGTAGAGAAGATTTAGGCTTGAATTGGCGAAATTGATATTTTGGCAAATTCCGGTTGATAGTCGAGATTTTGATATAGGGATCAGAATGGAATTTCGAGAGTTGCAGTAGCTTCGTTATGTCATTTGGGATGTGTGTGTAAAATTTCAGGTCATTCGGACGAGATTTGATAGACCTTTTGATCGAAAGCATAATTTAAGAGTTCTTGGAGTTCTTAAGCTTGAATCCTATGTTAAATTGGTGACTTGATGTTGTTGTAAGCATTCCGAAGTGTTGAACAAGTTTGAACGATGTCATGGGATGTGTTGGTACAATTAGTTTAAAGTTTCGGGGGTCCCAGGTAGGTTCTGGGATGTTTTAGGCCGAAAATCATAGCTGTAGCAGGTCCAGGAGGGTTGCAGGCCCCGGAACTCACCCATGCGGTCCGCACAAAAATGAGTGTGCCCACGGTGAGTGCTGTGCAGACCGCACAAAAGCGGCCGCGGTAGGCGTCGCACGGACCGCACAAAAGTGGGCGCGGCCGCGGTGAAGAACCTTCCCACCGGTCTAACTTCGGAAGCTCATATCTTTTGATCTACAAGGAATTTTGAGGTGATTCAAAATCGAAAGTTGTATCCTTAGTGTCTAGTTTCCAGAAAGGTAAAGATATTGCAATTTAGACATCTGTAGAAAATGTTATGGCCAAAATACTAGAGCCTGTCACTAGAGAAGAAGACTTGTGCGGCCGCGGTCGTTTTTGCGCGGACCGCACTAGCTTGTGTGAACCGCGGTCGATTTGGTGTGGCCCGTGGTAGCTGAAATCTGAGGGGTACCTATAAATACGAGGTTTTGGGTTTTATTTAATATTTTGACCTAGAGAGCTCGGATTTTGGCGATTTTTCGAAGGTTTTTCAAGAAATTCATCGGGGTAAGTGATTTTAACTCAGATTTGGCTAGAATACATGAATCTATCACTGAATTCATTATTTAATTCGTGATTTGGGATGGAATTTGGGAAGAAAATTGTGAAACCTTTCAAAAATATAAAATGATGATTTGAAGGACCAAATGGTATCGGAATTAGATAATTTTGGTATGGTTAGACTCGTGAGGGTATGAGGATTCTGAAAATGTAAATTTTACCTGATTCTGAGTCGTGGGCCCTGGTCTCGGGTTTTGCTAATTTCGGGATTTTTGATATTTTTCGAATGTTTTCGCTTGGGCTTTGTTCCCTTAGCATATTGTGACGTATTCGTTCTGATTTTGGATAGATTCGATGCGCGTGGAGGCCAATTCGAGGGGTAAAGGCATCACGAACTAGAGAATTAGCTAGTTCAAGGTGAGTAATGGTTGTAAATGATGTCCTGAGGGTTTGAAACCTCGGATTGCACATCGTAGTGCTATATTGAGGCAAGATACGTGCTAGATGATGAGCGTGGGGTCTTTCACTACTGGGGATTGTGACTTGGTCCATCCCGATTGATGAATTTACCGAATATTTGAATGAAATTCATTTGTTATCATCATGATTTAGGCTGATTTCCATACTTGGGCTTCGTGCCAACTATTTGAACCCTTCGAGGATTTTTATCATTGTTTTCTCACTGCTTGACTTATTATTTGAACTCAGTCCTATTGATATCTACTGTTTTACAAACTCAGCCACTTTTACTCATATTTGAAACTTAAATGTTATTTCTACATCATGTTTTGGGCTGAGAACTACTATTTTACTAATGCCCAAGGGGCTTATGATGATTTTCGGACTGAGTGAGGCCGGGGGCCATATGTGAGGATATGCTGAGTGTTATGAGGCCGAGGGCCTAAGTTACTATTTACGCCACGAGGTGGCTTGAGTGATGTGAGGCCGAGTGATATGAGGTCGAGGGCCTGAGATACTTTATATGCCACGCGGTGGCTTGAGCAATGTGAGGATATGCTGATTGATGATGCCACGAGGTGGTTTGATATAGCGATTGGGCCGTAAGGGGCCCCTCCAGAGTCTGCACACCCATAGTGAGCACGGGTACCCATTGTTCTGAGTGATTGATGTTATGCCCGAGGGGCTGATATGATTGATTGTGAGGTAGCGCAAGGGGCTAATACTATTCTGAGAGTGAGCCCGAGGGGCTGATACTGTTCTGAGTGATTGATACTGAGCCCGAGGGGCTGATACTGTACTGATACTGAGCCCGAGGGGCTGATACTATGCTGAACGAATAATACTGTGCCCGAGGGGCGGATTTCTACTTGTTATTTACCTGTTAAATTACCGATTTTAATTGTTTTAGAAGGAATATCATTTGATTTCTTCACTGATTTACTGCTTTAAGTGATTTTTACTACTTGATATGGAATTGCTTTGTGCCTTTACGTGTTTTCATACTTTCAGCCATTATTTATAATTATTACTCACTGAGTCGGAGTACTCACATTACTCCCTGCACCATGTGTGCAGATTCAGGCATTGATTCCGTCCAGGCTAGGCAGTGATTTGGAGTTACGAGGTAGCTGTTGACGTTCGCAGCCCCTTGTCTCTCTTATCCTCTATCATTTATGTTTTCTTCAAACTGTTGTATCGGATTCCGTACTTTGTAGACCTATAGCAGATTTTGTAGTAGCTCATGACTTGTGACACCCCGGTTTGGGCTGTGTCGGGATGGTTCTTGCGGTTGTTATCGTTAAATTTCGCAATTTATGAGTATTATATTATATGTTATTACTGTTTATGATGATTAACTGTTTGAAAGAGGTGTTCCATTTTGGTCTGGCTGGCCTTGTCTTCATGAGAGGCTCCATCACGACCATGTTCGGGGGTTGGGTCATGACAGGATGATATATCTATGACCTCACTAGCAACCATTTCAGATGAAGGAGTATGTGTAGCAGGAGAAGCACAGAGTACTTCTGATACAGAAGTAAACATGGAAGAAATTGAAGATTTTCTTGCAAAATTGAAGGAAATCACAGAAGAATCTTCTGTAAGGATAAACGACAAAGGGAAAGATAAGGCATGAAGGATAAGAAGGCCCCATATAATGAATTATTGGGGTAATAAAAACAACTTTAATAAAGTAAAGGGTCCCTCCATTATTGAAAGGAATTTGCTTTTATAAAGCAAGCTGTCCGTTTGTAATAATAGACTTTATCTTTTTATCTTGTCGGCCACACATGTAATTATTTTGTCGGCCAATTCTACTTTTTAGTTTTGTTTGTTTGTAGACTGATCCATTATATAAGGATCATTTTTCATTCGCTAGAGGTAGGCGTTAGCCAAAACATTAGCTCTGCCTTCTCTCTAGTTTCTCTCTCCACTTGTAAAGAACTTTTTTGTAATATTTCCTATTTTAAAATAAAATTAAAAAAAGTTGCTTGGTCACAACTAAAGGTCTCTGATCTTGTATTGTTCTTCTCCTTCCCTCTTCCATTGTTGCAAGTACTGTTAGCCTAAATGATAGGCTAAATAAGTAAGTGTTAAACTTGGTTTTCGAAGGTTATTTACTATACATGCTTGGTAGTTAGGAGTTTACTGTGTCAACCCGATGGGGTTTTGGGTTAAGAACTATATAGACCAGGCAGTTACCAATCTCGACAGTAAACCTTGGTTAGGCCAACCTAACCGGTGGGGCTCATAAACCCGTTTAGGTAGGTGGCCGTTGAAGGGTTGTGAGGAGCCTTGTAGTTTAAGGTTTACTGTAGAGTTTAGTAGCTGGCCAGGACTGGTGTTCTTGTAATTCATTTCCTGAGCCCTATTCGGAAGCGATCCTGTTTTTGAGATGTAATTTCTTCCACCTCTGTTCCTACCTCTGGATTCGTAGGAATTTTATCTATTAGCTGGGACCTTAATTCTAGGTCTTTAATAACCCTTAGTAAATCAATCAAATTATCATTAGACAAAACATTAATCTTTAAATCCCTAAATTGGGAGTAGATATTAAAAAGTTCATCGTCAGTATTACAACAATGATTTGAGCATTGTCCCTTATTACAGGAATCTTGCTCTTCTTCAGAAGATGAAGTATAACTTTCTTCATGAAGGACCCTTAGGTCTTCACTTGTTGATGAAGATCCTTCATCAGTGTCAGATATTTCTGAAGAAGAATTCAAAAGAATTTTACATAAAGAATCTTTGATATGATCATCTAAATCGAGTTCTTTGATATTATCTTTGATCTTGCAATCTTTTGCTTAATGGCCTACTGTTTCACATTTATAACAGGCCTGAGGATTTTTAGACTTTATAAAACCCTTTCTGGCTTTATGAAAAGCCTTTCTTCTTTGGGTTTTTTCAAGCCGTTTTTCCGGCGAACCCTTTTTCTTTTTGAAATCCTTTTTATGGGATTTCTTTCTTTTGGATGGTATATCAATGGTGAATTGTTCACAGAATTCACCTAGTTGTTGTCTCTCAGTGAGACGATGTTTCTTAATTTGTTGGTTTAGCTTGATCTCATTACACAGAGCTAAACCTTCCTGAGTGCATACACTAAATAGTTTACCATATGAGTAATTATTATAATCAATACTCATTCCAGTACCTATAAGGACTTTTCGAATCCTTTCAGCAAATAAGGGCAGAAGTCCATTTATGAACTTAGACTTCCAATGAGTACTATTACTCTCTGGTAATTTCATCACTCTAGATAAGAAAACATCTTTATACCATCTAAAAGATGTGAGGGTTTTACACCTCAAATTCTGGAGCATTGTTCTAATGGTCTCACTATTATCAGACCATCTTCCATAAAAGTGTTCAATGATATTCATGACTAAAGAATAGACTGAGTTTTGAACAATCTTATCATCTTTAGTCTTGGTTGCATGCATTATTTGAAAGCGTTGGTCTTGGGTGAGATAATTATCCCACCAGCCTTTTAGTTGACCAGTAAATCCAGTAATAATCATTTCTGCTATTGCTCTATCTGTATTTTTATTAACTTTACAGATAATACTATACATTAGCATCCTATGTACTGTCGTATAAATTTGTCTTTCAGCAAGACCATCTATATTCCATTCATAGATATCTGACCCACTGTAACCTTGGTGGTAGTGGCCATTGTCATGTTCCTCTATTAGGACATCTTGAGTAGTTGGTCTTGGATAGTAAAACATTCTTTGGTATGGTTACCGAGCATACCTTTCAGAGATTTTATTAATCTCATCATCTACTCTCAGATTGCTAGTAAATGCATGCTCTAAACTTAGAGGACTAACTCTAAATTCACCTAATTTCTTAACAAGAATTTCTTCAATATTTTCTAGACTTACGTCATCCAGACTTTTTAATTTAAAGTCTTTTACCTCAGGAGGTGGTTGGATACTAGTAGTAGCGATTTTCTCTTTACCTTTAGTATCCTTTTGTTGGATTTCTTGGACTTCAGCTATAAGCTTGTCCAATTTCTCATGGATCTTAATGACCTGTTCACCCAGAATACTCACATACATGTTAGTATAATTGTTCTACGTAAGCATAGTATTTAAGTTCTTTGCAGTTATTGCAGCAACATCATTTTCAAATATTTTGGAAAAAGCAGTACAGTAAATAATTTTATCCTTTTCCCCTATATGAAAGATTGTTGGGGTGGAAAAATATAATTGATAATATTTCCATTTGTGAGCGTATAATCTCTTTCTAACACAGAAATATAGTTATAAACATGTTTAGACATAAACCATGGAACAAAAGCAATAATTTTATTTTTCTTGCTAATGTCTGTATAAAAGTTATGTCTAAAAATTTGTACCAATTTAGGAGTCATGTTTTCATGAAACCATTTTCTGAAAACAGCCCATCTGGGTTTTAGAAATTCTTCTAAAATCATTTTTCTTGCCAGTGAACCCGGACTAAAATCTATTTGGTTTTAAACCATTATTAACACCATTTGAAAAATCCATTTCGGAAGCAGTTGGTTCAAGATCTGTATTAATCTTGACGATATTATCACTGCTGATGCTAATATCATTTATTCTATTTCTTTCTCTAATTTGTGATGTGGATGCTCTAGATGGAAAATCTACCACATAATCAATCGGAGAAATGTATGAGGAATTTGATCTAGTTAACCTAGATGATAGACTGATATTAGTAGTTTGTACGGGTTCATTGAACCTGATTTTAATAGTGCCATATGAGGTTTGATCTATTTTTTTAACCTCGGTATTACCAGTGTTTCGAGGTGCAACAACTTCCTTCATGACCCATTCTTTAGGGAAATCAATTTCATCCCATTTAATAGGCCTTCTGGTAGTTACTTTGGATTTACCAAAGTTGGTTTCTATAAGAATAGTTTCATTTTTGAAGTCCATGATTTTGCACATAGGATTTAAAGTATACAATGGTTTATAATAAATCCTATAGCAGATACATATAACTTTTTACCAGGAAAATAGTCATAACCATGCATATTGATGCTAAGTATTAAAGCATTTAAAGAATTCTCATCATTAAGAGAAATTTGCAAATTGGGATAAGCATTAAAGTAAACAGGGACATAAGCCAAACTGGTTTGCACAGTCCCTATAAGAGACTTTTTCCAGTTCTGATTTCTGGCATCTTTGAGAGCTGCTATAAAGCTTTCAGGTAAGCCTCTTAAAATAAGTGGCTTAAAGGCAACTTGTATTAATCCTATGTGTATAAATTTATGTGAATCCTTATAAGGGGCTAAATCACTTTCAGATAATAATCTGAACGTAGCATGATCACTATCTACGGTGATCGTCTCTTCAGTAGTTTTAACTACTTGTTTTAAACCTATTCTTTTGAATGTTCCTAACTGGTATATTACCTTACGCTTGACTAATGGTATAGTCCACTTATTAAGTGGATCTAATTGTTGAGGCAATTCATATTCTTCTTTTCTATTGTTTTTAACAATAGTCTTTTTCCTAATGATATTCATTAAGAAAATAGTGTTAAACTTAGCTTCTAAGGTTTTCCACTAACATGGCTCTGATACCAAGGGGGTACAGGATCGCTTCCGAATAGGGCTCAGGAAATGAATTACAAGAACGCCAGTCCTGGACAGCTACTAAACTCTACAGTAAACTTTAAACCACGAGGCTCCTCACAACCCTTCAACGGCCACCTGCCTAAACGGGTTTACGAGCCCCACCAGTTAGGTTGGCCTAACCAAGGTCTACTGTCGAGATTGGTAATTGTCTGGTCTATATAGTTCTTACCCCAAAACCCCATCGGGTTGACACAGTAAACTCCTAACTACCAAGCATGTATAGTAAATAACCTTCAAAAACCAAGTTTAACACTTACCTGTTTAGCCTATCATTTAGGCTAACAATACTTGCAACAATGGAAGAGGGAAGGAGAAGAACAGTACCAGACCAGACACCTTTAGTTGTGGCCAAGCAACCTTTTTGATTTTATTTTAAAATAGGAAATATTATAGAAAAGTTCTTTACAAGTGGAGAGAGAAACTAGAGAGAAGGCAGAGCTAATGCTTTGGCTAACGCCTCCCTCTAGCGAATGAAAAATGATCCTTATATAATGGATCAGTCTACAAACAAACAAAACTAAAAAGTAGAATTGGCCAATAAAATAATTATAGGTGTGACCGACAAGATAAAAAGATAAAGTCTATTATTACGAACGAACAGATTGCTTTATAAAAGCAGATTCCCTTCAATAATGGAGGAACCCTTTACTTTATTAAAGTTGTTTTTATTACCCCAATAATTCATTATATGGGGCCTTCTTATCCTTCATGCCTTATCTTTCCAAGCCTAAGGTAATATACCAGTTAGAAACATTCGAAAGAATAGGTTTAAAACAAGTAGTTAAAACTATTGAAGAGACGATCATCGTAAATAGTGATCATGCTACGTTCAGATTATTATTTGAAAGTGATTTAGCCCCTTATAGGGATTCACATAGATTTATAAACATAGGCTTAATACAAGTCGCCTTTAAGCCACTTACTTTAAGAGGCTTAGCTGAAAGCTTTATAGCAGCTCTCAGAGATGGCAGAAATCAGAACTCGAAAAAGTCTCTTATAGGGATTGTGCAAACCAGTTTGGCTTATGTAATATCTTTTACGATGGAATTGCCGCTATGTATTTTTTTCATAGAATTTTCTATCCCTTGGATTATGAAATGGGATGTAGAAGTTGGTTATACCAACGAAGGAGTTCCTTGCCTCCAAAGAATTGTTTATAACAAATTCTGGACAAAGTTAGTTCAAACAAACCAGCAGGAAAAATTATTTGGTGAAGAATTAATTCAACAAATTAAAGACAAAATTGATGTATATGTCAAACAAGAAAGGACAGACATCAATGAAGGAGAAATCAGCCCTTTCCAATAGGTTACCATATATATATATATATATATATATATATATATATATATATATATATATATATATATACACATACATAACGACCTATAATGTGACGCTAGTGTAACAAATCATTGTGGTTCGGTCCTTCCCCAGACCTCGCGCATAGCGGGCGGTTAGTGCTCTGGGCTGCCTTTTTTATTTTTTATTGTAACAAATCATTCATAAGTTAGTATAAATATATATATATATATATATCGGAAAGAGATATTTATTAAATAATAAAAGCGGCATTATCCCTAAACTTTAAGAACACACAAAGAAATCATGCAACACAACTTATTAACATCATCTGCAGGAACCATCCCTTCTTCAATGTCTATTGATACTAGCTTCTCAAATGTAAAATCACTAGGATCCCCTTTATTTTACCATGTATACTGAGGTCCCAAAGCAGATATTGCTATTAGTCCCAGCTCATTGATAAAGTTCTTCAAATCCCTTGCTCCAGGTTTTGACTGGTTCGAAAGGACCAGGAAGCAGATGTCTATTCAATAGAAGAAGTTGTTCGACCTTTCTTTCATTTAGTTTGAACCACCCGAAACAAAAGGAAAATCAGGCTAGGAGATGACTCGTAATCGATCCGGCTGTTGGACCCTGGACCCACCCGGCCCGTATATTTCATAAGATGTGTTTCATTCGGGAGGATGAACTAGACTTTTTTCATCGCCCCACCCAAGGCAGATCGAACAAAAGATCTTCCCACTAATGCTTTCATTCTCCCGGCTATGATACTGGTAAAGAGCCCTCTTCCTTCTCTCCGACACGGTTGTTGAGACACACTAAGTAGTCATGGGAAAGATAAATGTCATCTGTGTGAAGGATATTGAGATAGCTTCTTCCTTCTCTGTGCGTGGGTTAGCCCTTGATCGGATAATTATTCTTATTTAAAAGTCAAAAAATAGAGTTCTTTTCACTTTAACAACTGTGTTTTTTCTAACAACTCGAAAGGCGATTTCCGAGAGTTGTTGTAGCTTTTTTATGTCATTTGTGATGTGTGTGTGCAAAATTTCAGGTCATTTGGACGTCGTTTGGTCGACTTTTTGATCGAATTCGAATTTCAGAAGTTTTGACATTCTTAGGCTTGAATCCGAGGGTGATTTGATGTTTTGATGTTGTTTTGAGCGTTCCGAAGGTTGGAAAAAGTTTGAATTATGCTATGGGGTGTGTTGGCATGTTTAGTCGGGGTCCCATGAGGCTCGGATATGTTTTGGAAGAGTTTTTGGAAGATTTTGCCGTTTTGAGCATAAGCATGTAATGATCCAAAGGTCCATTTTTTGTTCTAGAGATCGAAATTTGATTTTAAGACTTCCGGAATTTTGATAATGAATTATAGGACTGATCTGGAAAGTTTGGTCTAATTTCATCAAGTCGCAATTGGGTTTTTGACACGAAACATGAGTTAATTGTTTAACGAGCGAAATGGGTATTGAACTGAGCAAATGAGCTCCGAATTGAGTTTCGACTAAAGGGCTATGTTCGTATTATTATTTGTGACTCATAGGAACAAGAATCATCGAATTCCGAGTTCGTATGATGGAGTTAGAGCCTTTTTAGTGAAAAGAAAAGTTGCTGCAATTTTCTGGGCAGTTTTTGCATTTTTCGCACGGGTGAACAGTACCCCGTGAATAGTCGTGAATAGTGTGAACAGTGTGAACAGTACCGGACAGCATGTTAAGTTCTAGAAAATGGCACGAATCCTATTTTTCATTTTTACCAAATTGGAGCTCGGGGAGAGGCGATTTTCGGGAGATTTTTAGAGAAAACAACGGGGTAAAAGTTCTTAACTTAATTTTGGTTAGATTACCCGAATCTATTACTAGTTTTGGCATTTAATTGGTGAATTTAGTTGGGAAAATCCTGAAAATCCTCTTGGTTTAATTTGAAGATTTGAGGGTCGAGTTGATGTCGGATTTTAGTAAAATTGGTATGGTTCGACTCGTGGTTGGATGAGGTTTCATATTCCGTAATTTTTGTCGGGTTCCGATACGTGAGCCCCACGGGCAAATTTTGAGTGCAATTCCGGATTTTTAATAGAAATGTAGAATTTCATAAGGAATTAATTCCTATAATTTTTATTAACTGAATCGAATTATTGTGGCTAGATTCGAGACATTCGGAGGTCGATTTGAGCGACAAAGGCATCGCGAGCTAGAGGATTAGCCGGTTTGAGGTGAGTAATGATTGTAAATGATGTCCTTAGGGTTTGAAACCCCAGATTTGCACATCGTAGTGCTATATTGAGGTGAGACAAGCGCTGGATGATTAGCGCGGGGTCTTTTACTACCAGAGATTGTGACTTGGTCCATCCCGATTGATGATTTTACGCATATTTGATTGAAACTTATTTGTTATCATCATGATTTGGGCTTATTGCTATATTTGGGCTTCATACCAATTATTTGAATCCTTCGGGAATTTTTATCACTATTTCCTCACTATTTTGACTTATATTTAAACTCAGTCCTGTTTATAATTATTGTTTTACAAACTCAGCCGCTTTTATGTAGATTTGAAAACTCAAATTATATTTCTAAATGGTATTTTGGGCTGAGAACTACTGTTTTACAAATGCCCTGTCACAACCCCAACCCCGGTCATGATGGCACCCAACACACTGCTAGGCAAGCCCGACCATTCAACAACATTATCCCAAATTCTTATTCAGATTATAGATAAATATTACAGAGAATTTACTAAGTCATCACTTTCAAGTGTATAATTAATAATAAAACCTGCGAAAATTCAACTAAAATACCACACCATAGCCCAATAGAATCCGGTGTCACGAATATGAGCCTCTAATACAGAATATCCACCTATTACAAGTCTGTCTAGAAAAAAATGAGAAAATAAAAGATAGAGATAGAGGGTAGAGATCAAGGCTGTGAACGCCATGCAGCTACCTCAATACTCCCGGATACTGCTGCTCAGCTAAACAAATCCTCACTCAGCCTGTGGTGTACCTGGATCTGCACGCAAGGTGCAGGGAGTAATGTGAGTACTCCGACCCAGTAAGTAATAAACATAAATAAAGGTGAGAATAAGAAATCGTGGAAAAATACAAAGTAAACTATAACTGGCAGTTTAGAACAACAAATAGTGAAGCAACAAGTCAATTAAATCAGAGTACCAAATACTGAGACAGGTATAACAGATAAAAATAAATGCACGAGTGCAATGCAATGCATATGATGGTACACTCTATGCATGAGTGTAATGCAATGCATATGATGGTACTCTCTAGTACCCACTGCGGCGTGCAGCCCTAGCCATCCGTTTTATTTATCGTCGACGACGCTCATTGGGGGTGTGTACAGACTCCGGAGGGGCTCCTACAGCCCAAGCGCAATATCAAGCCATCTCGTGGCATCAAATCTAGGCTCTAGGCATCATATCAATATCAGTATAATCACCCAGGCTCTCGGCCTCAATATCAATGTAATCAACCAGGCCCTCGGCCTCAATATCAATGTAATCAACCAGGCTCTCGGCCTCAATATCAATATAACACTGTTGCGGCACGCAGCCCAATCCATGCTCAGTCCAGAAATCATCATAAGCCCCTTGGGCATTTGTAAAATAGTATTTCTCAGCCCGAAATATCATTTAGAAATATCATTTAAATTTTCAAATCGTAGAAAGATGGCTGAGTTTGCAAAACAGTATTTAAAACTTTGGACTGAGATCAAATGATATGCATGTATGCAAAAACAGTGATGTCAATCCCTGAAGGATTCAAATAATTGGCAAGAAGCCCAAATGTAATAATTAAATCCACGTAAGGATGATTCTCAATTTAGTTCAAGTAGAAAACACGGTAAAAACATCTCTCGGGACGGACCATGTCACAATCCCTAATGGTGCTCTACCACACGCCCGTTATCCGGCGTGCAAGTCACCTTAATATAGCGTTACGATGTGAAATTCTGGGGTTTCAAACCCTCAGGACATCATTTACATCAATTACTCACCTCAAACCGGCCAAAGCTCTAGCTCGCTATGCCCTTGCTTCTCAAATTAGCCTCCTCTTGCGACTAATCTGCCCAAAATCACAACGAATATGTCGCATTATGCTAAAGGGATAATACCCAATCGAAAACACTCGAAAAATATCAAAATTCACGAATTTCACAAAACCCGAGCCTCAGGCCTACGTCTCGAAACTCAGAAATTTTTACGTCATCGGTTTCCTTATCTTGCCACGAGTCTATACATATAAAAAAACTCTCAAATCGGACCACAAATGGTCCCTCAAATCCCAAATTTAGAATTTCAATTTCAAGCTCTATTTTCTTACAATTTGGCTATATTTTTATGAATTTCAACGATGATTTCACAATATAATCATATATTTAGTTCATAGGACTTACCTCCAATCACTTCCTGTCAAAACCCCTTCAATTCCCGTCCAAAAGCTCTCAAGGTTGCTCAAAAATGGTGGAAAAATGGGTTGGGTTCGCGGATAAAATGTTAATTTTTCGAAAGTACTGTTCACCGTGCGGTTACTGTTCACCCGCGTGGTCACTGTTCACCCGCGCGGTTACTGTTCACGCGCGGTTACTATTCACATGCGGTGACTGTTCACGCTGCTAAAAAATTACAGCAGCAGCCACAAAAATTGCAGCTTTTTTTCGTTTCACTAAAATGGCTCTAACTCCATCATACGAACTCGGAATTCGATGATTCTTGTTCCTATGAGTCACAAATAATGATACAAACATAGTCCTTCAATCAAAATTCAATTCGGAGCTCGTTTGCTCAGTGCGATATCCATTTCGCTCGTTAAACAATTAACTCATGTTTCGCGTCAAAAACCCAATCGCGACTTGATGAAATTAGACCAAACTTTCCAGATCACTCCTATAATTCATTATTTAAATTCTGGAAATCTCGAAATAAAATTTCGATCTCTAGAACTAAAAATGGACCTTTGGATCATTACATGCTTATGCTCAAACGACAAAAATCTTCCAACAACTCTTCCAAAACTTATATGAGCCTCATGGGACCCCGACCAAACATGCCAACATAATTCATAACATTATTCAAACCACTTTCAATCATCAAAACACCTCAAACAACATCAAATTACCCAAAACTCATCAAATTCAAGCCTAATTTTCTAAAAACTTCCGAAATACACTTTCGATCAAAAACCCGACCAAACCACGTCCGAATGACCTGAAATTTTGCACACATATCCCAAATCACCTAACGAAGCTACATCAGCTCTCGTAATTCCATTCCGACTCTCGAATCAAAATCTCACCTATCAACTGGAATTCGCCAAAATACTAACTTCGTCAATTCAAGCCAAATCCTTCTACGGACTTCCAAAATGCATTCCGATCGCGCACCTAAGTCATAAATCATCCCCCGAAGCTAACCGAATCATCGGGATTCAAATCCGAGCCCTCTAACACATAAGTCAACGTCCGATTGACTTTTCCAAAACAAACCTTCCTTAAAGAGACTAAGTGTCTCATTTCCAACTAAAACCAATCCAAATCAGCTCGTTCACACCCAACACTGATAATGAAGCATAAAGAAATAGGAAATGGGGAAAACGGGGCGGTAACTCATGAGACAACGGGTTGGGTCGTCACATGCCCGAAGGGCTTATGATGATTTCCGGACTGAGTGAGGCCGAGGGCCATATGTGAGGATATGCTGAGTGATATGTGGCCGAGGGCCTGAGATACTATTTATGCCACGAGGTGGCTTGAGTGATGTGAGGCCGAGGGCCTGAGATACTTTATATGCCACACGGTGGCTTGAGTGATGTGAGGATATGCTGAGTGATGATGCCACGAGGTGGCCTGATATAGTGTTTGGGCCGTAAGGGGCCCCTACGGAGTCTGCACACCCACAGTGAGCGCGGGTACCCATTATTCTGAGTGATTGATATTATGCCCGAGGGGCTGATATGAGTGATTGTGAGGTAGCCCGAGGGGCTAATACTATTCTGAGAGTGAGCCCGAGGGGCTGTTACTAATCTGATATTGAGCCCGATGGGCTGTTACTATTCTGATATTGAGCCTGAGGGGCTGGCACTGTTCTGATATTGAGCCCGAGGGGCTAGTTCTGTTGCTATTATGCCCCAGGGGTGGTTTGTTGTACATGTTTTTCCCGAGGGGCTATTTACATTTCTATCATTTTTGTTACTCACTTGTAAAGTACTTGCTTTACTTGTTGGGAAAAAAGGGATTTTCACTTGATTTCTCACTGCTTTACTTTTTAAAGTGATTTTACTGCTTCAGTATGGAATACCTTGTATTTTTGCGTGATTTCTTGCCTTCAGTCTTTATTTATTATTATTACTCACTGAGTCAGAGTACTCACATTACTCCATGCACCTTGTGTGTAGATTCAGGTATGTTTTGGCTGATCGGAGGCAAAGTCATCAGAGTTTAGCAAGGTAGCTGCCGGTGTTCGCAACACTGCTTTTCTCTCTCCTCATTTCATTAGTCTGTATTTGTACACTCCAGGCTTTTAGTTGTATTTATACCCTAGTAGATGCTCGTGACTTGTGACACCTCGGTTAGGGCTGTGTCGGGCTGGATTTCTGCATTTCTTATTCATACTTTCCGCCATTTGGTACTATTAAACCATGTTTATACTATATTTGTGTTAAATTACTGTTTTAAAGGATGAGTTGGGTTAGACTGGCTGGCCTTGTCTTCACGAGAGGCGCCATCACGACCAGGGTCGGGATTTGGGTCGTGACAAATACTTAGTGCATAGTATATATATATATATATATATATATATATATATATATATATATATATAAGCTATATTCGATATAATATTAGCTAATGCACTAATACTTAGTGCATAATATAGTATAGTATATATATACTAAGTGTATTATATATAATATAATACACTTAGTATATATATATAGTATAGTGTATTATATATCAAGGTATATTCGATATATATAGTGTAATATAGTATATAGTATATAAGCTATATATATATATACATATATTAATTGATATAAGCCGAGACGTTTTAATTTATTGTTAATATATATACATGCATATGAGTAGGTTATAAGTCGATGAATCAATTTACAAGTGTATCAATACCTAAAAGAACTCGTCCCTGTGTTCCGAGCGCTTCATGTTCTTATATATACATACCTAATATATATATATATATATATATATATATATATATACACACACACACACGCGCGCGCGCTTCGTAGTACTACTTAACTGCATATATAGCATGTTAGAGTATATTTTAGTCTATTCATCCCTTGTATTACAAAAGTGTTAACGGTTTACATTTATATTATTTAGATAGTAAATACAAAAGTGATTTTTAATTTTGACCAATGTTGACCAGAAAAGCGACAAACTTTGGTCGCTAATTATACATAATTTTAAATTTGCGACCAACGTTGGTCACTATTAAATCAGATTTATTTATATTTCATATAATATTTAAAATATTAATATTATTGTTAAACGTTAGAACTGGGTCCCAGATTAGCGACCAAAGTTGGTCTCGATTTTACTAAGCGACCAACTTTGGTCGCTAAATTTGAATTATATTTATTTATATTTTATAATTTTTTTTAAATAATATTATAATTATTAAAATTTTATAATTGGGTCCCAAATTAGCAACCAAAGTTGGTCTCTATTTGTTTACTCTTTATTTAGCGACCAACTTTGGTCGCTAATTTTAAATTTTATTTATTTATATTTTATAATTTTTTTAAATAATATTATAATTATTAAAATTTTATAAGTGGGTCCCCTTTAGCGACCAACGTTGGTCGCTAATCTGAGTATTTCTTTGACCAAGCAAGTCTGACCAGTCCGGTCAACAGTTTGACGAAATTTTCGACCAAGTAGCGACCAACCTTGGTCGCTAATGTATTTAAAATTATTATTTTATTATTTTCACCAGTTTAGCGATCAATTTTGGTTGCTTTTCTTGTCAAACCAACTTTGGTCGCTAAATTTTGGTCGCTTTTTACAGGAATTTTAGTAGTGCGAGTTCCATCATAAATCTTCAAACTTTGACAAACTTTGTTACAACAAACTACTACTATGCATACACAACTTCAATTTCCAGAGACTTTTTTTCAACCTCACTTCAAATAATTCTTTTTTCAACTTCAACTTCAACTCAAGTTTCGTCCCGAGGAATACTTTAAAATATTTTCCCCTTTCATCTCTAAAGGATGAATAGATGTTGTGCCTCGTATTCGTTCCATCATTTGCTGAGTGGTAAAGTTGTTGTCATGTGACCTTACGGGTTCGTGCCATGAAAATAGTCTCTTGCAGAAATGCAGGGTAAGGCTGCGTACAATAGACCCTTGTGGTCCGACCCTTCCCCGGACCCACGCTTAGTGCACCGGACTGCCCTTTTACTTGTCGAGCCTAAATCCTGATTGAGTGTTCGCTGTGATATTAGGAAAGCATGGCCTGCACAGCATGTGCTTGTGATTTGGTTTTCTGCTGTTAGCGCCTTCTTATGGCTTCTATGTTTTTCTTTTCTGGTCGATTGCAGAAGGAATGGAGAGATAATAGAGATGAATTCAAGAAAAAGTTCAGTCCTTGTGTAAGACGGTCTCAAGAAATGACATAAAGACGCGAATGCTAAAAACGGACTTCTTTTATCAGCTGTTGATTGATACAAATGTAGAATTGCTGTGAAGGTCTGTCATACCTTTTGTAATATGCCTTTTGTTTTGCGAGTTCGGTCATTATATACATTTTTGTTAAACTTATTTTTGAGGTTCTTACCATTAAGTAAGATTTATTTGATTTTACTAAAAATGTCGACTGCCGGACGTTATGATCTCTGACCTCTCTGTATTTTCTTTGTAGTCTGATGGTGTATTGAGAAAAATTGAGTTTATATATATTGAAGTGATTGAAAGATGACATGTCATGACACGAAGGCTGGTCAAAAAATGATGATTAGCAAAGAGGCACGAGTTGTAACAGATACGAGCAGAGGCACAAGCAGAGGCACGAGTAGATATTCAAAAAACTCGACGCTCGTACCTATTTAAATCCAAAAATTAAGGAGAATGAATCCAACAACACAAAAGAGTACAGATACAATATTTAATAAGTATTAAATACTGAAAACGTTAGAAAATCTGTATTGAATTACAATGATTACCATTGTAACGTAGCATTAAAAACCTTTAATTGTCCATAATGGCCTTATTATGACAAAGGCAAAACGTATATCTTACAAATGGCTATAAAAAGGGGAAGACTGAACATTTGTAAGGACACAAAATATCATCGGAATATACTGATTTACTTTGTTAGCAAAATCAATTTCCTTTATTCATTTTTTGATTATCAGTAATCCGAGTTCTTCTAAAATAAAGTTTTGACCAAAATTTCACTTTTTGGTTAAACAAATTGGTTTCGTCACCGGGAATCTGATAATCTATTCTTTCTTAACCTAATCTCTTTTGTTGCATCAACCATGTCAAACGTTAACGACAACAACCAAGGAAAACATCAACTCCAGGGGAATCCACAAGATGATCGCACCCCGATCCCTTCTCCACAAAGCTCCCCCTGGCGGTCTCGAGAAGGCATTCCTGATGGATCTCATTCAAATGCAAACGCTCAATTTGAAAACTATGAAGCTATCAATGAAGCTTTGCAAAAGCTAATCGCTTAACAGGTCAACAAAGCTCTTGAGGCCTTTGACAGCCAGTTACCTGTTGCCCCACCAACACCCACTCCAAATAATAACACTTTGGAAAACCCTCGTTCCGGGCTTGCTAATTCGGGCAGTGGTGGAATCCCTAGCGAGTCACGAGATGGAGAACCAAGTAACTTAGTTAATTCTGATTTACAAAATTTAGTATTACCATTGCAGAAACAGCTCAAGGAACAAAGTGACCGCATAGAGCAAATACCTTGAGTACCGCTTGTAATCAAAGGGATAGATATGGACAAATATTCACAACAACCTTAGAAGCCAAGTGTTGCTCCCCTCCCAATTCTAAAGAAATTCAAAATGCCCGATATCCCAAAATACGATGGAACTACTAATCCACGAGACCACGTGACTGCATTCACAACAGGCGTAAAAGGCAACAACTTGACCAAACAAGAAATTGAATCAATATTGGTCAAAAAATTCGGTGAAACACTCACTAAGGGAGCATTAACATGGTATTCTCTTTTACCCAAAAATTCCATAAATTCTTTTGCTGAGCTTGCAGATTCATTTATCAAAACACATTCGGGAGCTTAAAAAGTCGAAAAAAAAATAGAGGATATTTTCAAAATCAAGCAAGGGGACTCAAAGTAGCTTAGAGAGTTCATGGATAGGTTCCAGCATGAAAGAATGACGTTACCGCGTGTGCCAGACAATTGGGCAGTTATAGCCTTCACTAGTAATTTGAATGAAAAAAACTCAGAAGCCACGAGGCGACTCAAGGAAAGTCTTCGTGAATTCCCAGCAACAACATGGAATGACGTTTACAACAGGTATAGCACGAAGCTAAGGATAGAAGAAGATATTATCTCACAGTCTCAAAAAGAGGAAAAGGTGAGTTCGAGGCGGGCGGAAACAGAAAAAAGGTCCGGTAAAAACAGATACGAACCACATATGGGCCCAGCGGAAAAAGATTCACGATCAAAATATGACAATTCAAGGTACGATCATAGATCGAGGAATAAAGAGCCGGGCTCATCATCAAGATTTGCGAATTATCGAAACACGCGAGAGTCGCGGGATGATGATAGAAACTTGAAGGCAAGATTTGGCGGTTATAATTTTAATGTAAGCACTTCCAAGCTCGTAGCTGTTTTAAGAAGCATGGGTGATAAGGTACGGTGGCCAAAAGAAATGAGATCGAATCCAAACAAGCGCAATCCTGATCACTGGTGCGAATTTCACAACGATCATGGTCATAAAACGGCAGATTGTAGGTTGCTACAATGTGAAGTTGATCATCTATTAAAGCAAGGGTATCTCACCGAATTATTCAGTGAGAAAGGTAAGCAAGCATATATGAAGAATAGGCAGGAGCCCTCTAAACCGCCTTCTCCCAAAAGGATCGTTAATGTTATAAGCGGAGGTGAAGAAATCAATGGTGTGACGTACACGACAGCCAATAAAGTTTCAAAGGTCACAATTAACCATGGGAAGCGGGTTCGACATGTCTTAGAGGAAGAAAGTATGATGCATATTTGGATGGCGTATTAACTCCACATAACGATGCACTGGTAATATCTCTATTTGTACATGAAACTAATGTGAAACGAGTTTTGATTGATCCAGGTAGTTCCGTGAACATTATTTTGCTAAGAGTACTACACGAGATGCAAGCTGAAGTTAAATTAGTACCAAAGGCGCATACTTTGTCTGGATTCAACAATTCCAGCATTATGACGAAAGGGGAGGTAATACTTACTACATTCACAAAAGGAGTTGTCAAAGATACAAAGTTTCAGGTGGTAGAGATGGAGATGGCTTACAATATGATTCTCGGGAGACCATGGATCCACGAGATGGATGTCGTTCCCTCTACCTTACATCAAGTTATTAAATTTCCATCACCATGGGGAATATGTCAAATCCGTGGGGGTAAACAGACATCCAGAAGCATCAACTCCGTAGCAGATTCAAGTACGAGAAACGAAGAAAAATAGCAGTTACAGAATGCAGTTGGGGATACCACAACACAAGCCTCAACTGAACAAGGGCGAACAGATGTGGACTCAAGGCCCGATTCCATTCAAGAACCAGAGGAAAACGAAAATATCAAAACAACGATTAAAGAATTGGAGGCTATAGAGTTATTTACACAATGGCCTGAAAGGAAAGTCTACGTAGGGGCCAATCTAAGCCAATACATGAAAGGTAAGTTGATTGAATTTTTGAAAATGATTGTTTTGCTTGGTCTCATTCTGATATGACATAAATACTACCGGAGGTAATGACTCACAAGTTAAATGAAGACCCATCATATCCACCTGTCAAACAAAAGAAGAGAAAGCAAGGAACTTTCAAAAATCAGGTGATTCAAGATGAGGTCCAAAAATTATTAAAAATTGGGTCTATTCGCGAGGTAAAGTATCCTAATTGGTTAGCCAATATTGTCGTGGTCCCAAAAAAGAATGGTAAATGGCGAGTTTGTGTAGATTACACAAATCTTAACAAAGCTTGTCCTAAAGATTCTTTTCCATTACCACTTATAAATCAACTAATTGATGCTACTGCAGGACATGAGTTGTTAAGCATTTTAGATGCGTATTCAGGATACAACCAGATCAAAATGGATCCTATAAATGAAGAAAAAACTTCATTTATAACAGACAGGGGGACTTATTGTTATAAAGTAATGCCTTTTGGTCTCAAAAATGTTGGTGCAACATATCAAAGACTGGTGACCAAAATGTTCCAAGAACATTTGGGAAAAACTATGGAGGTTTATATAGACGATATGCTTGTTAAAACTCAACATTCATGGGATCATGTATCACACTTGTCTAATACGTTTCAGATCTTGCGAAAATTCAATATGAAACTAAATCCTGAGAAATATGCATTCGGTGTTGCATCAGGTAAGTTTTTGGGTTTTCTTGTTTCTAACCGTGGTATTGAAATGAATACCGCACAGATTAAAGCCATTGAAGAAATCCCTGACATGCTTACAAGTAAAAAAGAAGTGCAGAGGTTGACAGGAAGAATTGTAGCCTTGGGGAGACTTATTTCCAAATCTTCAGAAAAGTGCTTTAAATTCTTTCCAGCTCTTAAAAAGCAAGATCAGTTCGAATGGACTGAGGAATGTCAACAGGCACTCAAACATTTGAAGACATACCTGTCAAATCAGTCGTTGCTCGCAAAACCAAAGGTTAGAGAAAGACTACTCATATATCTTGCTCTCTTAGAAGTAGCGGTGAGTGTTGTTTTAGTTCGTGAAGACCAAGGTAAACAATCTCCAATTTATTATGTCAGCAAATCATTATTAGATGCGGAGACGCGGTATCCTCAATTTGAAAAGCTTGGACTTGCACCAATCAAGGCATCTAGAAAATTAAGGCCTTATTTTCAATGTCACCCTATTGCCGTAGTAACTGCTTATCTATTATGCAATATATTACACAAGCACGAGTTGTCAGGTAGATTAGCCAAATTGGCTATAGAATTAAGTGGATATGACATCACTTATCAGCCCAAAACCGCGATAAAATCTCAGGTGTTAGCAAATTTTTTGGCTGATTTTAGCCAAGAGATGCAATTAGAAGCAGAAAAAGAATTACAGGTGTTTAACGTGTCTAATTCAGAAATTTGGACCTTATTTACTGATGGCTCATCTAACGTGAAGGGGGCAGGTTTAGGAGTTGTTTTAGTGCCACTTACGGGTGAAACCATTCGACAAGCCATAAAATACCATTCTATAACTAATAATGAGGCAGAGTATGAAGCTGTGATTGCAGGTTTGGAATTGGCACGAGAACTTGACATTAATCAAATTGTAATCAAAAGCGATTCGCAGCTCGTAGTTAACCAAATGTTGGGTATTATACAGCCAGGGAAGCATGGATGCAGCAGTACTTAGAGAAGGTACGGGATCTGGTCAGGCAATTCCAAACCTGGAAAGTTATGCAAATACCAAGAGATGAAAATGTCAAGGCGGACGCCCTAGCCAATCTCGCATCTGCGGCAGATGTAACGAGCAATGAAAATGCTTCCGTAATTTATTTGTTTCATTCAGTACTCGATCCAGATAAAAATGAGGTATATTTCGATATCTTAACCTGGGACTGGAGGAACTAGATTGTTGCTTTTTTGCAGTATGGTACCGTCCTGAAGACAAGAACAAAGCCCACGCGCTTCGAAAAAAGGCTGCTCGATATTGTTTAAAGCATGGCAATCTTTATCGAAAAATGTTCGGTGGTCCCTTAGCAATATGCCTTGGGCTTTCTCAAACGGAATATGTAATGAGAGAAATACACGAGGGGCATTGTGGAAATCACGCAGGAGGACGATCACTGGTAAGAACCATGATTAGAGCATGCTATTATTGGCCTAAAATGGAAGAAAAAGTGAAAACTTTTGTGGTTAAATGTGATAAATGCCAGAGATACGATAGTAACATGCAAAGACCTGCGGAGTTGCTACATCCGGTCATTGCACCGTGGCCTTTTATGAAATGGGGGATGGATATCGTAGGTTCTCTGCCACAGGCAAAAGGTAAGGTAAAATTCCTATTTGTACTCACTGATTACTTTACTAAATGGGTAGAAGCAGGAGCATTTAAACAAGTACGGGAGAAAGAAGTCAGAGATTTCATTTGGCGAAATATCATCTGTCGATTCGGTGTACCAAAGGGAATTGTGTGTGATAATGGCCCGCAATTTATAGGCGCACAAATCATAGAGTTTTTTCAAAGTTGGCAGATCAAAAGGATTACATCCACACCTTATCATCTGGTGGGTAACGGACAAGCTGAGTCGACAAACAAAGTTATTATCAACAATTTAAAGAAATTATTGGAAGAATCCAAAGGCAATTGGCTAGAATTGCTACCTGGTATTTTATGGGCATATCATACCACAGCAAAAACAAGCACGGGTGAAACACCGTAGTATACGGGGCTGAAGCATTGATCCTAGTGGAGATAGGAGAACCTAGCACGATATATACAGAAACAAATATGGAATCCAATGAAGAGGAAATGCAGCTAAATCTTGATTTACTCGAAGGAAAAAGAGAAGTTGCGTTAATAAGGATGGCAACACAAAAATAAGTTATGGAACGATACTACAATCGAAAAGCACGCCTAAGATACTTTAAGATTGGGGACTTCGTACTTAAGAAAGTTTTTCAATCCACAAAAACTACTAATACGGGAAAATTAGGCCCAACTTGGGAAAGACCTTACAAGATTCATGGTATTGCGGGAAAAAGGAGCATACGAGCTGGAAACAATGGATGGCAAGATATTACCTTCACATTGGAATGTCGTTCACCTGAAGAGATACTATTTCTAAGAATTACCCACAGTCAGGTATCCCCATTTTAAAATTTTATTTTTGAATTGTTAAAATTTTACTAACGATTTTAGAGGATAGGCATAAAGCTAGCCCGTACTAAATGATGAATCACGACCTGCAAGGCACGTGGATTAGATTAAAATTCCCGGTCTAGGGTTACACCTATTCTAATAAAAATTTATACGGGTTAAGCAGTCTTCATTTAAAATTGTACCTTCGAGTCCCGTGTGTTTTATTCCTTTACAGGAAAAGGACCAAATAAGAGGAATAGTCAAGTGCTCGAAACTTCATACTTCAAAGCTCAAACACTTGGGGGACTATATGATATACATAGACAAATGTATGAAGAAGGCAAAGAAGATTGAGAAATAATCAAAATTCAAGCCTAAAAAGTTTACTCATTAAAAAAGTCAAAGTGTAGAGCAAAGAGTCAAGTACAGAGCAAAGGTACGAGCCAAAGCCAAAGAAAAACCTTATCATAAATAGGTTAAAAGGCAATGTAATGAAAACCTTATGTATTATCCAAGTGAAACAAGGTTACAAATAAAAACCTTTTATTTAATATACATGTACTGAAACGGGTTATTACATAAAAACCTTGTGTTTTATTTTCTTTTGAAAATCTGTTGTAAGGAAAAACAGTTACGAAAAAGTTATAGAAGTTACTCAAATACATGTAAGATGTTATTTAAAGCTTGACAAAGTTCAAATAAAAACTTGTCGAAGTTATTCCAAAAAACATGTGTATTCCTATTTCTTTTATCGTACATTAACATCATTATAAAGTTGAGACGTCTTCTTCATTAAGTGTTGAAATATATAAGGCCCTCTTTTATAAAATTCATGATGATTTAAAACATTCATGGAATTAATAAAGACTTTTACAAAATAAAAGTGCAAATTATCGAATAAGTCTTTAAACATAAAAGCAAGACAGAAGTTCAAAAATAGTTACAAAAACTTCTTAAAATTAAAAAGCTTAGACTAAGTATGAACTTAGTCATAAACTGAGAGTTGTTTATACAAAATGCCCCGAAAAAGGTCCGGAGACATAATGTTTTCAAACCCTCAAAAAGACCAAGCGTTACAATCATGTTTCGCCAAAGAAAAAAAAAGAGTCACACATCATTGGCTTGTCACTGAGGAGTTGAAGAAGGAAACAAAGAAGGGTCATCAGCAGAAGCGGGTTCAACTTGACTCGAAGGAATTGTGGCACTCACCATACCCATATCATCTTCAATGTTGCCAGAAGTTTCAGCCAAAGGAGAAGAAAAGTCTTGGATCTACTGAGTCTTTTCAATAGTTTCTTTGATTTTGGCTAACTCAGATTCCAAGTTAAATTTTTCCTGGCTAACTTCAATCAAGGTATCATGGCGAGACTTTAAAAATTCCCAACTCACTTCAATTGCAATTTTGTCTTCAAGAATCTCATAATCTCTTTCCCAGTCAGCAAGTTTACTTTTTAGCTTCTCATTCTAAGCCAAGGCAGAATCATAGGAAGTTTTAAGAGAAGCATTTGAATTCTCTAAGGAACGAACTTTTTCAGAAGACTCCCGAAGGTCTTCTTGAGTTTGAGTCAGAGTCTGCACGAGTTCACCAGCATATGCTTCTTTTTCACCTAAGAGAGCCTTCAACTCTCTGATATCTTCACTTGCCTTGGAAAGTTGCTCGGAAAAAGAGTTTTCAAGACGATTCTTCTCCTTACCTGCTTGATTTGAAGAAGCTTTTTCAACCGCTAACTCTGAAGTCAAAGCCCCTACCTGTTGCTCTAAGGTGTACATTTACTCTCTTCTAATATTTCCATGTCGATTTGAAGACTTTCAAACTGTTCCTTCCAATTATCCGCCTCCACTTGGTAGTCACGCGCTAGTTGCTCTAAAAGGGAAACCCTCTTCATCACTTCCATGCCGATTAGATTGACCTAAAAAAAGGGAAAGATGAGAACCCTGAAAATAGAAAAAAGGGAAAGTAAAGTTTGAAAAAGAGATATCTTTAAAGAAGAATGCACTATATCATTCATCAAAGTCAAGGAACTATGGCCATCAAGTTTAGTTTTTTCAACTGGACCAATCAATGGCTTCAACCACACGTTAGCTCGACCTGATTTCCTCAAAAGGTTGCCCTCAGCAGGAACTTCAATGGTAACTTGCCTCATAGCTTCACCTCTGCTTGAGGAACCAACCTCAGTATAATGAACAGTTTAAGGAGAAGTAGTCAAAGGAGAAACTGTAGAAGCAGTCAAAACAGCCTGGGGAGGAACAGTAACAGCCACGACCGGCAAAGGAGGTATCACAGGAACGGGAGTAGAAAAAGAAGCAAGAGGTGCTTCATCAGAAATCGGACCAAAATTTTCACTACCACACCCGCGACTAAAACTTTGCTCAACTAAATCATGAGCAGCAACGGGAACATCATTATCGGTAATCGTCGGGGCTTCATTAAACTCGGTAAGAGGAATAGAACGAGGGGAAGATGCTTCATCATCAGAAATGATTCGTCTACGAGCTCGTGGCCTTTTTACCAAGGAACCCCCATCTTCCTCTTCCTGACAGTCTTGGTCAACAGCAACTTTTCTTTTCGATGAAAAGCCCAAAATTATCTCTTGGGCCCTTTTCAAAGAAATTCGAGAAGTTACGACAGCCTCAGCACTAATACCTCGAACGGCAAATCCTGATAAAAAGAAGGATTAAAATAAGATCTGAAAAAAGTAATAAAAAAACTCTTACCATGAGTTTTCACTTTCCAACCAAACCGTTGGGATAGAGCTTTCCAAGATCTACCATTCATTGGGGCTGTATACATTAATTTTCCTACCTAACCACGAAAATTGGGAATTTCATCAACAATTCCCATGGTTGCTGGAAAAGAAACGGAAAATTAAGATAATGATCATCAAAACTGAAGAAAAAAGGTATGAGAAAGTTATTAAAAAGAAAACTCACGTACAAAATTCCACTTCTTAGGGAAGGGAATATTTTTATCACCCGCTAAACCAATAGTGGGGGCTGCAACAAACCTGGCATACCAGCCACGGTCTCTGTCATCTTCTGGACTTACTAGAACTCTTTTGCTCTTTGCTACTAAAGTAAAAACACCTTGGTGAAAGAGTCTGGGAGAGTAAAGGTGAATTAAATGGGCAAAAGTGAAAGGCACACCGGCCATATTAGTCAAATGCCTCAAACAGGCAACAGCCCTCCATACTATGGGACCAATTTGACCTAAACAGCCATCGCAAAAAAGACAGAATTCAAGGATAACAGGGTAAATAGCAGGTTTGAAACCTAATGTGAAAGAGTATGTATAAACAAAAGAAAACCCAATTAAATAAGAGGTGATTCTTTGATTCGCATTGGGAATTATGATAGGGAAGTCATGACTCCAATGGCAGTCTTTACGAATTAAAGAAATCAGACCTTCAGTGATCTAAGCTAGGTAGATATCAGCACGATCCAATGAGGACACTTGGTTTCTAAGGAACTCTCTATCATTAAAGAAAGATAGTTCCGCAGGAACTATTGTGAGCGTCTAATTTTTTACCATGTTTGAATTTATTCCCATTTTTCTCCACCCATTACCCACTTTCCCCACTTTCTCCACTCACTACCCACTTTCCCCACTCATGTTCCCCACTCTCCCTACTTTCCCCACTCATGTTCCCCACTCTCCCCAAAAATATTTCCTCCACCCAATCTTCACCTCTGACCTGCATAAAGAACACACGACACAATAGAAAAATGGGGGTTGATTCTCTCATCTTCAAGACCGATCCCTTCCCCACCAAAAAAAATCCTAAGAGCCCTTGCCTTCTTAAGACCCGTGAGCTTAGGAGCTAAAAAAAAGTAGCAGAGACGAGTTTTTAAGTTCAAACCCACTTTTGTGGGTTCACAAGAGTTGTTGAGGATTGCTTCTGTTTCGGTTGTTGCTTCGTTTCACCATTGCTGCTGAAATTCATTTTCTGTTCGGAATTCTATTTGGTCTTTCAATTGCTATTTAGGTATGTTCATCTTTCTCTGATGTTGGTGTTTGAACCTCAAATAAAATTTCAGTTGTTTAGGTATTAATTCTATCCCACTTCACAAATTTATCATGTGGAATTGTTCATCTTTCACCTGTTTTCGCTATTATGATTAATTGATAGCTTATCTTTATTTATTTTTTTGTTGTGTTTGTTGAACTGTTGTGATGATTGTTTGAAGCATGAAAATCAAAATATACACTTCTATTTTTATTTTGTTCTTTTTGTTTCTCTTTGATTTAAATAGATTGAAGATTGGCAATTTGAGTGAAACTCAAAAGACGTATAAATTAGGGGTGATTCGCTGTAAATATTTTTTTATTTATGTTATAATGGATTAATTTCAAACTTGTTTGATCATATAGATAAGGAAAAATGAGGAAAAGACGAAGAGAAAAGACAATACATAAAACGCATCTGTTCAGTTAATTGATTTTGAAATTGTCTAGCAAAAATCATTTTGCTTCTTTACCATTGTTTGACATATGTTTAGCTAGTATGTAATTGAATAAGTTTAAGAGCTACAAATCTTTTCCATATCTCAAAGATAGTTAGAAAATAATCATGAACACCCGTAGTTTGTTTTAGTTAAAGTACAATATTTTGAAATAATTTGAAGCGTGTCATGCCAAATAAAATCCCTAAGTCCATGGCCCTCATAAAACTAGCTAGCTTTTATAGAAAAATCGAGGTGTCCCATGCCCAAATAAAATCTCAAAACGCATGGCCCTCATTTAATTAATTCTAATCCTTTAGAAATCGAGGTGTGCCATTTAGTTGAATTTTCTATGGCCCTCGCAAACTTGAAAGTGCGTAGTTGCTTTAGGCGCGTAGTTTAAATTAATTTCTTTAAACTTGGGTGTGCATTTCATGTGACTCAAATCCAAATCTCAATAATGTTAAATAAAATGTGTCAAAGACTGCGGGTGCATTTCATGTGGCGTGGTTCAAGACGTGTTTTAGATAACGTTGAATCTTCCTAAAACTAATTAAAAGTGGCTAATAAGTTAAAAATGTACCATGGGTAAAAACATAAAATAAATCAGATAATAGGCCAATTGTAATAGTTTAAGCGACCGTGCTAGAACCACAGAATCCGGGGGTGGCTAACACCTTCCCTCGGGTTAACAGAATTCCTTATTCAAAATTTCTGGTTCGCAGACTTCAAAAGGAAAGTCGAATTTTCCTCGATCTGGGATTTAAAAAAAAAATAAACCGGTGACTTGGGACACCAATTAAAATATCCCAAGTGGCGACTCTGATAAATAAAATAATCTCATTTCGAATAATGAAGGGGAGTTTAGAAGCCCCAATATCAATCTTTTACCTTTTTAACAACATTAGGGCTTCAATCCCTAAGTTGAGATTTTTAGACATAGGGCCTCCATTCCCTAGTTGCCTTTTGCCAACATTAGGGATTCAATCCCTAAGTTGAGATGTTTAGACATAGGGCCTCCATTCCCTAGTCGTCTTTTTGCCAACATAGGGCTCCCATCCTTAAGTTGAGATTTTTAGACATAGGGCCTCCATTCCCTAGTCGCCTTTTTGCCAATATTAGGGCTCCCATCCTTAAGTTGAGATTTTTAGACATAGGGCCTCCATTCCCTAGTCGCCTTTTGCCAACATTAGGGCTCCAATCCCTAAGTTGAGATTTTTAGACATAGGGCCTCCATTCCCTAGTCGCCTTTTGCCAACATTAGGACTCCAATCCCTAAGCTGAGATTTTAGACATAGGGTCTCCATTCCCTAGTCGCCTTGTTGCCAACATTAGGGCTCCAATCCCTAAGTTGAGATTTTTAGATATAGGGCATCCATTCCCTAGTCGCCTTTTGCCAATATTAGGGCTCCAATCCCTGAGTTGAGATTTTTAGACATAGGGTCTCCATTCCCTAGTCGCCTTGTGGCCAATATTAGGGCTCCAATCCCTAAGTTGAGATTTTTAGGCATAGGGCATCCATTCCCTAGTTGCCTTTTTGCCAACATTAGGGCTTCAATCCCTGAGTTGAGATTTTTAGACATAGGGCCTCCATTCCCTAGTCTCCTTGTTGCCAATATTAGGGCTCCAATCCCTAAGTTGAGATTTTAGACATAGGGCCTCCATTCCCTAGTCGCCTTTTTGCCAACATTAGGGCTTCAATCCCTAAGTTGAGATTTTTAGACATAGGGCCTTCATTCCCTAGTCGCCTTTTGCCAATATTAGGGCTCCAATCCCTAAGTTGAGATTTTTAGACCTAGGGCCTCCATTCCCTAGTCGGCTTTTGCCGAAATTAGGACTGCAATCCCTAAGTTGAGATTTTAGACATAGGGTCTTCATTCCCTAGTCACCTTGTTGCCAATATTAGGGCTTCAATCCCTAAGTTGAGATTTTAGACATAGGGCCTCCATTCCCTAGTCGCCTTTTTGCCAACCTAGGGTCTCCAACCCCTAGTTGAGATATTTAGACATAGGGCCTCCATTCCCTAGTCACATTTTACCAACATTAAGGCCCCAATTCCTAAGTTGAGATTTTAGACATAGAGCCTCCATTCCCTAGTCGCCCTTTTGCCAACATTAGGGCTCCAATCCCTGAGTTGAGATTTTAGACATAGGGCCTTCATTCCCTAGTCGCCTTTTTGCCAACATTAGAGCTTCAATCCCTGAGTTGAGATTTTTAGACATAGGGCCTCCATTCCCTAGTCACCTTTTGCCAACATTAGGGCTCCAATGCCTAAGTTGAGATTTTTAGACATAGGGCCTCCATTCCCTCGTCGCCTTTTGCCAACATAGGGCTTCAATCCCTAGTTGTGACTGTTTTTAAACATAGGGTCTCCATCCCCTAGTCATCTTTTGACAACATAGGGTCACCAATCCCTATTTGAGATTATTTTTAGACATAGGGTCTCCATCCCCTAGTCGCCTTTTTTCAACATAGGGTCTCCACTCCCTAGTTGAGATTATTTTTAGACATAGGGTCTTCATCCCCTAGTCGCCTTTTCCAACACGGGGTCTCCACTCTCTGGTTGAGTTTTTATAGATATAGGGCTCCACTCCCTATTCTCTTTCTTCTAAATAAACACGATCCTTGTTTTATTGTTTTCAATAGAGAAATAGTGTAGGGTTTGTTACAATAACTCACGAAATTTTCCTCGTGAAAACTGGGGCAGAAAAATTTCGTTCATTTGTTTGTTTTTGGTGTTTGAGCAGGTTTTACCTTAAGGCACATGGTTCGAGATGACCAAAAGATTGATTCTCAATCCAGAACAAAGAAAAGAAGAAAAAGAACAAAAAAGAAATGAACTCAAGGTGTGGAAGCAAATAAAGATGCAGGTTGCTCAAGATATGATTGAAGTCACAAGCTTCGCATGTCCCGCCTTAATCCGAAAAGTTGAAGAAGAAAGAACTCGCACCTACAGCTGATGAGCATCGAGATTCAGATAAGAGTCTGCATGAAGACCTAGCCAATACTCAAGATCAATCTTCAGAAGACTTATAGATAGGAATCTTGTAACTCGTAGTTGATAGGCTTAGCTAGTTTAGCTTTTTATTTTTCATTTTTGTGTAATAAGGAGATCAGCAAGCAGAAACAGCAGCGAAATCACAGCTTCCTGGTAGTCCCAGCTACCAAAACTTCTAGAACTACACGCGACCTGATTCCCTTATGACCCAGGATAGGTATGTTGTCCAAAATCAGGACTCGGTTGCACCCTTTCCTTTGTTTATTTTCCTTTTTAAAAAAAAAAGAGATTTGTTCAAAAAATTAGTCACATGGCTCACCTTATCTTTGCTTGAAAACTCTTCATATTTCCAAACAAAGAGGGGCAGCTGTGAGCGGCTAATTTTTTACCATGTTTGAATTTATTCCCACTTTTCTCCACCCACTACCCACTTTCTCCACTTACCTCACTCATGTTCCCCACTCTCCCCACTTTCCCCACTCATATTCCCCACTCTCCCCAAAATTATTTCCTCCACCCAATCTTCACCTCTGACTTGCATAAAGAACACACGACACAATAGAAAAATGGGGGCTGATTCTCTCATCTTCAAGACCGTCCCTTCCCCACCAAAAAAGAAAACTAAAAGCTCTTGCCTTCTTAAGACTCGTGAGCTTAGGAGCTAAAAAACGTAGTAGAGACAAGTTTTTATGTTCAAACCCGCTTTCGTGGGTTCACAAGAGCTGTTGAGGATTGCTTCGGTTTCGGCTGTTGCTTCGTTTCACCATTGCTGCTGAAATTCATTTTCTGTTCGGAATTCTATTTGGTCTTTCAATTGCTATTTAGGTATGTTCAGCTTTTTCTGATGTTGGTGTTTGAACCTCAAATAAAATTTCAGTTGTTTAGGTATTAATTCTGTCCCATTTCACAAATTTATTATGTGGAATTGTTCATCTTTCACCTGTTTTTGCTATAACGATTAATTGATAGCTAGTCTTTATTTTTATTTTTTTGTGTTTGCTAAACTGTTATGATGATTGTTTGAAGCATGGAAATCAAAATATACACTTCTGTTTTTATTTTGTTCTTTTTTTTCTCTTTGATTTAAATAGATTGAAGATTGGCAATTTGAGTGAAACTCAAAAGGCGTATAAATTAGGGGTGATTCGCTGTAAATGTTTTTTTATTTATGTTATAATGGATTAATTTCAAACTTTTTTGATCATATAGATAAGGAAAAATGAGGAAAAGACGAAGAGAAAAGATAATACATAAAACGCATCTGTTCAGTTAATTGATTTTGAAATTGTCCAGCAAAAATCATTTTGCTTCTTTACCACTGTTTGACATAAGTTTAGCTAGTATGTAATTAAGAGCTACAAATCTTTTCCATATCTCAAAGATAGTTAGAAAATAATCATGAACACCCGTAGTTTGTTTTAGTTGAAGTACAACATTTTGAAATAATTTGAAGCGTGTCATGCCAAATAAAATCCCTAAGTCCATGGCCCTCATAAAACTAGCTAGATTTTATGATAAAATCGAGGTGTGCCGTGCCCAAATAAAATCTCAAAACGCATGGCCCTCATTTAATTAATTTTAATCCTTTAGAAATCGAGGTGTGCCATTTAGTTGAATTTTCCATGGCCCTCGCAAACTTGAAAGTGCGTAGTTGCTTTAGGCGCGTAGTTTAAAATAATTTCCTTAAACTTGGGTGTGCATTTCATGTGACCCAAATCCAAATCTCAACAACGTTAAATAAAATGTGTCAAAGATTGCGGGTGCATTTCATGTGGCGTGGTTCAAGACGTGTTTTAGATAACGTTGAATCTTCCTAAAACTAATTAAAAGCGGCTAATAAGTTAAAAATGTACCATGGGTTAAAACATGAAATAAATCAGATAATAGGCCAATTGTAATAGTTTAAGCGACCGTGCTAGAACCAAGGAATCCGGGGGTGCCTAACACTTTCCCTCGGGTTAATAGAATTCCTTATTCAGAATTTCTGGTTCGCAGACTTCAAAAGGAAAGTCGAACTTTCCTCGATCTGGGATTTAAAAAAAATAAACCGGTGACTTGGGACACCAATTAAAATATCTCAAGTGGCGACTCTGATAAATTAAATAATCTCATTTCGAATAATGTCACTTAAATTGGAAAAGCTCCCTTGTACTACCCTCGGCCATGTAAAAAGGAGGTGTGACAACTATTTCCTCTACTGAAGGTTCACGAAGAGGTTCAGAGGGTTTCTTACCTCTAGAAGAAGACCTTTGAGAAAGAGAACCTCTGGTTCTAGAAGAAGGACCGGAACTAGATGAAGGAAGAGAAGAACCACGTATGGATGAAGACCCTAAATTACTTAGTCTACCTCCTTTTCTGCTCCTACTAGGGGCAAGAGGAAAGTTATCAACTATGGGGACTCTTCTAGGGTTAGGGTTTGATGAAGACATGATAGTACGAGGAAGAAACAAACAAGGATTTAAGAATTGAATATTCAGAGAACTTTATGTGAGAAAGACAAAGGTGAAAACTATATTTATACTAAGAAGCAAATGTCAAAGGAAACGGTGCAATGATGGAAAGGTCATAATGAGAATTGTCGCTTCGTAATTAGTGAAGCCGTAAAAGAGCCTTAAAAAGCACTACAAAGTCGCAGAACCAATAAAAAGATGCCACGTGATTAAATGGAAGTGATAATTAAAGCGTCGATTCTATAATAGCCTTAATGGCGGCAAATATTCCCGCTTTAATAAAATTCACTTCCCAAATATTCAATTGATGAATAAATGGCAAGTGGGGGGACTATCTGTATTGGGGAAAATTGAGTTTATATATATTGAAGTGATTGAAAGATGACATGTCATGACATGAAGGCTGGTCAAAGAATGATGATTAGCAAAGAGGCACGGGTTGTAACAGATAGAGCAGAGGCACGAGCAGATATTCAAAAGACTCGACGCTCGTACCTATTTAAATCCAAAAATTAAGAAGAATGAATCTGACAGTACAAAAGAGTACAGATACAATATTTAATAAGCATTAAATACTGAAAACGTTAGAAAATCTGTATTGAATTACAATGATTACCATTGTAACGTAGCATTAAAAGCCTTTAATTCTCCATAATGACCTTATTATGACAAAGGCAAAACGTATATCTTAGAAATGACTATAAAAAGGGGAAGGCTGAACATTTGTAAGGACACAAAATATCATCGGAATATACTGATTTATTTTGTTTTCTTCTGTTCATCTTATTGTTAGCAAAATCAATTTTCTTTATTCATTTTTTGATTATCAGTAACTCGAGTTCTTCTAAAATAAAATAAAATTTTGACCAAAATTTCACTTTTTGGTTAAACAGATGGTAAACTTCATTATATACATCTTGGAAATGAGCTAATTTTTGCACTCTGAATTGGTTTTGCCTTCCTCCCTTCTTTGTCGAGAAATGTCGTTTCATGTCTTAGGGATTGTCGTTTTGCGACGGAATTTACTTCTGCTTTAGTCAAATCAATAGTAACTCATATCTAAACCAGCTTTTGACTGTTTCACTTTTTGTTTTTTGAATGTTCGAACTTGGCGTTTGGAGATCATTTTTTCAGATTGAAATGAGAAAACTGATTTTTTTTATTTTTTTAAAACTTTTGTATAAAACAAAACATGTACGTTTGGCCATAAAATCTGGGAGTTTTTTTTCTTCAAATTTTATTTTCAAATATTATTTTCAAATATCTATTTGTTTACAGATTTTTACTATTTTTGGCAGACTTTAAAACAAAATCCTCATATCTCAAATTAGCTCTAGAGTAGTTTTTAAAATTTTTTACTTACAAAACTTCAAATTTTTTAAAATAAAATGCATGGTTAAACATGTCACACCTCCTTTTTATCCGCCCGAGGGTAGTACAAGGGAGTTTTTAAAATTTAAGTGACATTATTCGAAATGGGATTATTTTATTTATCAGAGTCGTCACTTGGGATATTTTAATTGGTGTCCCAAGTCACCGATTTATTTATTTTTTTAAATCCCAGATCGAGGAAAATTCGACTTTCTTTTTGAAGTCTGCGAACCAGAAATTCTGAATAAGGAATTCGGTTAACCCGAGGGAAGGTGTTAGGCACCCCCGGATTCCGTGGTTCTAGCACGGTCGCTTAAACTATTACAATTGGCCTATTATCTGATGTATTGCATGTTTTAACCCATGGTACAATTTTAACTTATTAGCCGCTTTTAATTAGTTTTAGGAAGATTCAATGTTATCTAAAACATGTCTTGTACCACGCCACATGAAATGCACCCGCAGTCTTTGAGACATTTTATTTAACGTTGTTGAGATTTGGATTTGGGTCACATGAAATGCACACCCAAGTTTAAGGAAATTAATTTAAACTACGCGCCTAAAGCAACTACGCACTTTCAAGTTTGCGAGGGCCATGAAAAATTAAACTAAATGCCACATCTCGATTTCTAAAGGATTAAATTAATTAAATGAGGGCCATGCGTTTTGAGATTTTATTTGGGCACGGCACACCTCGATTTTTCTATAAAAGCTAGCTAGTTTTATGAGGGCCATGGACTTAGGGATTTTATTTGGCATGGCACACTTCAAATTATTTCAAAATATTGTACTTCAACTAAAACAAACAACGGGTGTTCATGATTATTTTCTAACTATATTTGAGATATGGAAAAGATTTGTAGCTCTTAAACTTATTCAATTACATACTAGCTAAACATATATCAAACAGTGGTAAAGAAGCAAAATGATTTTTGCTGGACAATTTCAAAATCAATTAACTGAACAGATGCGTTTTATGTATTGTCTTTTCTCTTCGTCTTTTCCTCATTTTTCCTTATCTATATGATCAAACAAGTTTGAAATTAATCTATTATAATATAAAAAAAAATTACAGCGAATCACCCCTAATTTATACATCTTTTGAGTTCCACTCAAATTGCCAATCTTCAATCTATTTAAATCAAAGAGAGAAGAAAAGAACAAAATAAAAATAGAAGTGTATATTTTGATTTCCATGCTTCAAACAATCATCACTAACAGTTCAGCAAACACAACAAAAAAAAATAAAGACTAGCTATCAATTAATCGTAATAGTGAAAACAGGTGAAAGATGAACAATTCCACATGATAAATTTGTGAAGTGGGACAGAATTAATACCTAAACAACTGAAATTTTATTTGAGGTTCAAACACCAACATCAGAGAAAGCTGGACATACCTAAATAGCAATTGAAAGACCAAATAGAATTACGAACAGAAAATGAATTTCAGCAGCAATGGTGAAACGAAGCAACAGCCGAAACAGAACCAATCCTCAACAGCTCTTGTGAACCCGCGAAAGCGGGTTTGAACTTAAAAACTCATCTCTGCTACTTTTTTTTTTAGCTCCTAAGCTCACGAGTCTTAAGAAGGCAAGGGCTCTTAGGTTTTTTTTTGGTGGGGAAGGGATCGGTCTTGAAGATGAGAGAATTATCCCCTATTTTTCTATTGTGTCGTGTGTTCTTTATGCAGGTCAGAGGTGAAGATTGGGTGGAGGAAATATTTTTGGGGAGAGTGGGGAACATGAGTGGGGAAAGTGGGTAGTGAGTGGAGAAAGTGGGTAGTGGGTGGAGAAAAGTGGGAATAAATTCAAACATGGTCAAAAATTAGCCGCTCACAGCTGCTCCTCTTTGTTTGGAAACATGAGGAGTTTTCAAGCAAAGATAAGGTGAGTCATGTGACTAATTTTTTGAACAAATCCCTTTTCTTAAAAAAGGAAAATAAACAAAAGAAAGGGTGCAACCGAGTCCTGATTTTGCACAGCATACATATCCTGGGTCATAAGGGAATCAGGTCGCGTGTAGTCTGGAAGTTTTGGTAGTTGGGACTACCGGGAAGCTGTGATTTCGCTGTTGTTTCTGCTTGTTGAGCTCCTTATTACACAAAAATGAAAAATAAAAAGCTAAACTAGCTAAGTCTATCTACTACGAGTTACAAGATTGCTATCTATAAGTCTTCTGAAGCTTGATCTTGAATCTTGGCTAGTTCTTCATGCAGACTCTTATCTGAATCTCGATGCTCATCAGCTGTATGTGCGGGTTCTTTCTTCTTCAACTTTTCGGATCAAGGCGGGACATGCGATGCTTGTGACTTCAATCATATCTTGAGCAACTCGTATCTTTATCCGCTTCCACACCTTGAGTTCATTTATTTTGTGTTCCTTTTCTTCTTTTCTTTGTTCTGGATTGAGACTCATTCTTTTGGTCGTCTCGAACCCTGTGCCTCGAGGTAAACCTGCTCAAACACCAAAAACAAACAAACGAACAAAAATTTTCTACCCTAGTTTTCACGAGGAAAATTTCGTGAGTTATTGAAACAAACCCTACACTATTTCTCTATTGAAAGCAATAAAATAAGGATCGTGTGTCTTTAAGAGAAAGAGATTAGGGAGTGGAGCTCTATATCTATAAAAACTCAACCAGGGAGTGGAGACCCCGTGTTGGAAAAGGCGACTAGGGGATGAAGACCCTATGTCTAAAAATAATCTCAACTAGGGAGTGGAGACCCTATGTTGACAAAAGGCGACTAGGGGATGGAGACCCTATGTCTAAAAATAATCTCAACTAGGGATTGGTGACCCTATGTTGTCAAAAGATGACTAGTGGATGGAGACCCTGTGTCTAAAAATAATCACAACTAGGGATTGAAGCCCTATGTAGGCAAAAGGCGATTAAGGAATGGAGGCCCTATGTCTAAAAATCTCAACTTAGGGATTGTAGCCCTAATGTTGGCAAAAGGTGACTAGGGAATGGAGGCCCTATGTCTAAAAATCTCAACTCAGGGATTGGAGCCCTAATGTTGGCAAAAGGCGACTAGGGAATGAAGACCCTATGTCTAAAAATCTCAACTCAGGGATTGGAGCTCTAATGTTGGCAAAAAGGCGACTAGGGAATGGAGGCCCTATGTCTAAAATCTCAACTCAGGGATGGAGCACTAATGTTGGCAAAAGGGCGATTAGGGAATGGAGGCCCTATGTCTAAAATCTGAACTTAGGAATTGGAGCCCTAATGTTGGCAAAAGGCGACTAGGGAATGGAGGCCCTATGTCTAAAAATCTCAACTAGGGGTTGGAGACCCTAGGTTGGCAAAACGGTGACTAGGGAATGGAGGCCCTATGTCTAAAATCTCAACTTAGGGGTTGGAGCCCTAATATTGGCAACAAGGCGACTAAGGAATGGAGGCCCTATGTCTAAAAATCTCAACTCAGGGATTGGAGCCCTAATGTTGGCAAAAAGGCGACTAGGGAATGGATGCTCTATGTCTAAAAATCTCAACTTAGGGATTGGAGACCTAATATTGGCAACAAGGCGACTAGGGAATGGAGGCCCTATGTCTAAAAATTTCAACTCGGGGATTGGAGCCCTAATGTTGGCAAAAGGTGACTAGGGAATGCAGGCCCTATGTCTAAAAATCTCAACATAGGGATTGAAACCCTAATGTTGGCAACAAGGAGATTAGGGAATGGAGGCCCTATGTCTAAAAATCTCAACTTAGGGATTTGAGCCCTAATGTTGGCAAAAGGCGACTAGGGAATGGAGGCCCTATGTCTAAAAATCTCAACTTAGGGATTGGAGCCCTAATGTTGGCAAAAAGGCGACTAGGGAATGGAGGCCCTATGTCTAAAAATCTCAACTCAGGGATTGGAGCCCTAATGTTGGCAAAAGGCGACTAGGGAATGGAGGCCCTATGTCTAAAAATCTCAACTTAGGGATTGGAGCCCTAATGTTGGCAAAGGCGACTAGGGAGTGGGGGCCCTATGTATAAAAATCTTAACTTAGGGATTGGAGCCCTAATGTTGGAAAAAAGGAAAAAGATTGATATTGAGGCTTCTAAACTACCCTTCTTCTTTTTTGATTTTCTTCTTATTTATTTTCTTTCAGTTCAATTCATTTTTTTAGTAAAAAAAATGCAGGAATGAATTTGGAGGAGACTTCCCTTTTGGGTTGATTATTGTTGCAAAGCTGTTTCTAGCGCTTGCACATTTCTTTTTCCATTTTGGTTGCACCTGCTTCTTGCACAGTTGCTTTGGATTGCACCTGTTTCAATTTTTCAAACAAAGAACAATTGTTAGTTTGAAATGATGGTTGGTTTTGTGGCCTTGACTGTTTTGATCACTTGATCGCGTCCCAACTCTCCTGGTGAGAACCTCTGCCATTTGCTGGCTTTTCTGAAGATTGATGTCTCTCCTAAAACTGAGGAACTCAAATTTCCAAACTTTCCATATGACGGTTCAACCACGTGGGGCTTTGGTTTTTTCACCTTATTCTGCCTCTAGGGGCTTTTGGCTTTGATTTCTTTTCATTTTCAATGACTTTGATTTCAAAGCATCGGCCATCATGGCCAGTCGGGATCGACTTGATGCACCCGTTGAGGCTAGGTACTTTTCATTGGACTTGTCTTTTGTTAAGCAAACATTTTCTTTGTATTAGTTTCAGAACAGTGTTAGACTGAAAGGGATTCAAAGAAAAATAAAATAAAGGACAAGAAAGTGAATTTAAGGAGAAGTGTCCCTTTCATAGAGGAAAGAAAGACTTATCTGGAGCGCATGCGGACTTCAATAGACATGACATGCTTCTTGGACTGGATACCTACTCTGCACAACTATCCAACTTCTCATAAACCCATTGCGACTCGTGTTTTAAAACCAAGAAACTTTGCCAGGACTCTTTTAGTACCAATGGTGGTGAGGGGTTTCTTCTTTTCGATCAACGGCGCCCTTTGCGGGTTTTCGCCAATCGACCTCTCTTATTTCTCTTCTCACCGTCGCCTTATAGTGATCTTTATGTGTTTTCACTGACAAGACTCTCTCATTTTCAATTTCTCTGTTCACCGTCGACTTATGGTGCCCGTGGGTTTTCACCAATAAGACTCTCTCATTTTATTTCTCTCATCTTGATTGTATCGGATCCAAATAGCTGCGTTCTCCGATTTTGAAAACCTTTCGCCGATTGATCGGAAGGACTTGAACAAGGTTTGGGTAAAAAGAGTTGGATCGAATTACAACTTTGGAACCGTTCAGGCGGGATCATCGCCGAACCATTATAAAATCTGCCCCAGTTTCACTTTTGGGGAAAATTTGATTTTTGTTTTGGTGTGACTGAACCCCAGGAGAGAGACTGCCTACGTATCCTTTCGGAATCAAGTCGAACGTAGTTCAGGGAACTTTGTTTTTGATTTCTTTTTTTTTCTTTCCTTTTTTTGTTTTTTTTTTGCGGTTTTAAAGAGGGTAGTGAAAGAAAAGTAACCGTCTCAAAGGGTTAGCAAAAGGATTGGAGTGTTTGGGGTAGCGAGAATGAAAGACTTCGTCATCCCAATCGGATAGTGCTATTACTGCAGAAGGACTAAACATAGTATCTTTTGACCGCGTCTGCGTTCACAGCTGCCTCGGGGTCATTTCCTTCGATATCTTCCAGATATAACGCTCCTCTTGGTAATATCTTTCGGATAATGTATGGGACTTTCCAGTTAGGAGCAAATTTCCTTTTTGCTTCCTGATGATGAAGAAGAATACGCCTTACAACAAGTTGTCCCACTTCAAAATTTCTGGGCCGTACTTTCTTGTTGTAAGCATGGGCCATTCTTTGTTGGTACAACTGCCCGGGGCAGACTGCGGTCATTCGCTTTTCATCAATCAGGGTTAACTGTTCCAGACGGGCTTTGACCCACTCACTGTCTTCAATTTCAACTTCAACAATGATCCAGAGAGAAGGGATTTCAACTTCCGCGGGTATTATGGCTTCTATGCCATAAAACAAAAGGTACGGGGTTGCTCCGACCGACGTGCGCACAGTAGTGCGATACCCAAACAATGCAAAAGGAAACTTTTCATGCCACTGCCTGGAACTTTGAATCATCTTTCTTAAAATCTTTTTGATGTTCTTGTTTGTTGCTTCGACGGCACCATTGGCTTTAGGCCGATAAGGAGTAGAGTTCCGATGCGTTATCTTGAATTGTTCGCATATCTTCCCCATCAAATGACTATTCAAGTTTGCAGCATTGTCTGTGATAATAGTTGCAGAAATGCCAAAACGCCAGATAAGATTGGAGTGCACAAAATCTACCACAGCTTTCTTGGTGACAGATTTGAGAGTGATTGCTTCAACCCATTTCGTGAAATAGTCGATGGCGACCAATATGAATCTATTCCCATTTGAAGCTTTTGGCTCGGTTGGCCCAATGATGTCCATGCCCCAAGCAACAAATGGACAAGGCGCTGACATGGGATGCAATTCTGTGGGAGGTGCATGAATCAAATCACCGTGCACCTGACACTGATGACATTTTCGAACAAAACTGAAGCAGTCTTTTTCCATGGTCATCCAGTAATAACCCGCTCGAAGGATTTTCTTTGACAAAACATACCCGTTCATGTGGGGTCCGCACACTCCTACGTGCACTTCGTACATGATTCTTCCGGCTTCTTCGGCGTCAACATATCTTAACAAGTTGAGATCCGGGGTCCTTTTGTACAAGACATCACCACTCAAAAAGAAACCATTTGCATGCCGTCTAATGGTTCTCTTTTGGTCTCCACTGGCTTGCTCGGGGTATTCTTTGGTTTTCAAAAATATTTTGATGTCATGATACCATGGCTGAATATTTGGTTCTGCCTCAACCGTATTACAGTAGCCATGCCTTTCCCTAATTTGGATTTCCAAGGGATCAATGTGGGCATTGCCTGGGTATGGAAGCATCGAGGCCAAAGTAGCAAGCGCATCGGCCAGTTCGTTATGGCAACGAGGGATATACCTGAACTCTATTGACTTGAATCGCTTACCAAGATCTTCCACATGTTGCCTATAAGGAATAAGCTTGACATCTCGGGTTTCCCATTCTCCTTGAGCTTGTCGGATAATCAGATCTGAGTCTCTCATGATTAACAACTCTTCGACATCTTGGTCGATTGCCATGTTCATACCCATAATACAGGCTTTATACTCGGCGGTGTTGTTTGTACAGAAAAACTGAAGCCTAGCTGTGGCCGGATAATGCTGACCAGTGGGTGAGATCAAGATTGCCCCAATTCCATCACCCTTTGCGTTTACCGCTCCATCAAAGAACATTTTCCAAGCATTGGTGTCTTCGGATATTGCCTCAACTGAATTTACCTCTTAATCCGGGAAGTAAGTGTTCAAAGGTTGGTATTCATCATCGACCGGATTTTCAGCCAAATGATCTGCTAACGCTTGGGCTTTCATTGCAGTGCGAGTGACATAGACTATGTCAAATTCCGTGAGCAGGATTTGCCACTTCGCTAACCTCCCAGTGGGCATTGGCTTCTAGAATATGTATTTTAAAGGATCCAACTTGGTTATGAGGTAAGTGGTCTAGGCCTGCAAATAATGCCTCAGCTTCTGAGCGACCCAAGTTAAAGCACAACAAGTTCTTTCCAGTAAAGTGTACTTGGATTCATAACTGGTAAACTTCTTGCTCAAATAGTAAATGGCCTGCTCTCTCTTTCCGGTCACATCATGTTGCCCGAGGACACAGCCAAAAGAATTTTCCAAAATGGTCAGATACAGGAATAGAGGCCTCTCTAGCTCAGGTGCGACCAACACTGGTGGATTCGACAGATATTCCTTGATTTTATCGAAAGCTTCTTGGCACTCGTTTGTCCATTTGATCGCCGCATCTTTCTTTAACAACTTGAATATGGGTTCACACGTGGAGGTCAACTGGGCAATGAATCGGCTGATGTAGTTCAATCTACCCAACAAACTCATAACATCCTTCTTGGTTTTCGGAGGAGGAAAATCCCAAATGGACTTTATCTTTGTTGGGTCTAACTCAATGCCCCTTCGGCTGACTACGAAACCCAAGAGTTTGCCAGATGGGACTCCAAATTCGCACTTGGCAGGGTTTAGCTTCAAATCATATTTGCGTAGCCGCTCAAAGAATTTTCTCAAGTCCCGAACATGGTCATCCTGAGTTTTGGATTTGATGATTACATCGTCCACGTACACCTCTATCTCTTGGTGCATCATATCATGAAAAATGGCAGTCATGGCCCTCATGTAGGTTACCCCGGCGTTCTTCAGACCAAATGGCATGACTCTATAACAGTATATACCCCAAGGTGTGGTAAAAGCTGTCTTTTCTGCATCTTCTTCATCCATCAACACCTGGTGATATCCTGCGTAACAATCCATGAAGGACTGTATCTCATGTTTGGCGCAGTTATCAACAAGGATGTGGATGTTCGGCAAAGGGAAGTTATCTTTGGGACATGCCTTGTTTAAATCTCTGTAATCCACACACACTCGAGTCTTCCCGTCTTTCTTTGTCACTGGAGCTACATTAGCTAGCCATGTGGTATACCGAACTACTCGGATCACCCCCGCTTTCAGCTGTTTCGTTACTTCTTCTTTGATCTTGTCACTGATGTCAGTTTTAAACTTTCTTTGTTTTTGCTAGACAGGGGGTAGTCAGGGTAAGTCGGCAACTTATGAACCACCAAATCAACACTTAATCCTGGCATGTCGTCATATGACCAAGCAAACATATCTTTGAACTCAAACAGGAGTTGGATTAATGCGTCCCGAGTTTTTCCATCTGTGTGAATGCTTATCTTGGTTTCCCTGATTTCTTCAGAACTACCCAAATTAACCGGCTCGATATCATTTAAGTTCGGCTTAGGTTTATTCTCAAATTGTTCCAATTCTCGATTTATTTCCCTAAAAGCATCTTCTTCATCGTATTTCGGTTCTTGGTTCATTATTTCACAGTTAGACAGCGTGTTTGGATCTGGGCATGAACTCCGCAAGCATGTCATGTTATTTAAAGCTGTATTATTAGAACTGAAAGAAGAAATAAAAGAGAGAAATAACTGAATCAGAAAGAATAAAGAAAGATGAACGATGAAATATTGATTTCATTTCATTGAATTTGAAGATAACGGGGTTTACATTGGAAATTAAAAGACAGGAAACTAAAGAAAACATCCGAGTTACACCCTGGAATAACTCGTGATGCAGAAAAAGTGGTAGGATAGGTCTACCGGGATTCCCACCTGATTGGGAATGGCGTGGCCTTCCAATTCTGCAGTTTGGCATTAGGTCCCATATACAACACCTCAGCGGTGCTTGAGCCTTCCCCTGGTTGAACCATGTGGGCTTCATACAGTATCTTCCTCATGGCCTCACAGATTTCTTCGATTTCTTCGGCCGTAAAGGCCTTATCTTCCTCTTCCTCATTGTATTTCGGCTTGACAAATGTTCTGTACAGATGCAGCACCGGCTGAGGCAAGACACAACCATCATTATTTCTATTATCTTCCCATTTTACATCATCTGGAGTAGGTCGGAAGCCTACCCCAAAGAACTTTTCACTGGTGGTCAGGGTGATAGGTTCAGCTATTCCTTGCAATGATTTCCCAAGCCCTTTCCTAGGTTTGTAGCCGTGCCTAATCATTTCTTTGACCACCATGATTGATGCATTAGAAAGGAAGTGTTGAGGGCAAGGTTTTCCTTCTTCGCACTGATCAGCAACCACGATTTTAAAGGCCTGATAGACTATGTGCTCGCTCCCCTCTCTTGCTTCAAGACACGGGACTGATGGAACCCGATAAATTGATTGCTCATCTTCCCCGTGGACCACAATCTCTTGATCCGCGTGCTCGAACTTCATCATATGGTAAAAAGTAGAGGGTACAGCCCCCGCTACATGGATCCATGGCCTCCCCAAAAGAAAGTTGTAGGATGTGTCCATGTCCAGAACCTTGAAGGTTATTTCAAAGTCTACTGGGCCAATGGTCAGAATCAGATCAATCTCTCCAATTGTGTCCCTTTTGATACCATCGAAGGCACGTACACAGATATTGTTGGGTCGGATTCTTTCGGTACCGATTTCCATACGCTGCAGAGTTGAGAGTGGGCAAATGTCTACCCCAGAGCCTCCGTCCAACATAACCCTTTTCACGTAGTACCCTTCGCATTTGACTGTCAGGTGTAGGGCTTTATTATGTACGGCCCCTTCTAGGGGCATGTCATTTTTGCTGAAGGAGATCTGGTTGATTGCGAAAAATCTTTCGACCATTCTCTCCAACTGCTCTACAGAAGTCTCAACAGGCACATATGCTTCGTTAAGGGTCTTGATCAATACCTTTTGATGTTCAGTGGAGTTCATCAACAGAGATAACAAGGAGACTTGTGCGGGAAATTCTCAAAGCTGGTCGATCAACTTATAATCCGCCATTTTCATCTTTCGAAAGAAGGCCTCCGCTTCTTCGGCACTCACGGGCTTATTAGATAGGAAGAGCTTTCTAGTGGCATTGTTCACCTCTTTCAAATTGAAATACTTTTCAACCGGATTATTTTCTTGAACTTCTCCCGAGATTTCTTTGCCTTTGTAACTCACCACTGATTTGTTGTAGTTCCAAGGCACAACGGTAGGATCCGTCATGGGATTTTGTGATGCGCGGCCAATAACCACGGGCTCACTCAGCCTTGGTGGATTAATTGGCCCCCACATCACATAAGCTCCCTTGGGCATATACATTTGGGTTGTCTTATTCAGCTCGAATCTCCTGGGAGGACTCAAAGTCATCTGATTTTCTTTGCGGTCTCGAGGGACATAGAGAACAACATCTTTGGGAGGCGTTGTCCCAGTTTCAACTTCAACTTTCTTCTGTGACTTTGGAGGTGTGGTTTTGTTCTTTTCTCCCATTCGTCTTTCTTTAAGGCAGCTTTTGGTTTCTTTTCTACATCAGCGATGGCAATGATGGCCTTCAACGTTGGGTCGAATTCCTTGTCCTCACAAATCATTCTAATTACCGGCCCGTTATTGTGGACCATCAGTGGGTTGTTAGTCACATTGGGAATATCTTCATCCTTAACACAATCTTCCTTTGTTCTATCAAGTTCTCCACGACTCTCTTCAGAGTCCAGCAATCATCCGTGTCGTGGCCTTATGTCCCTGAGTGATAGGCGCATCGGGTGCCGGATCTGTAAGCGGGTGATGCTGGGTTTTGCCTGGTTTGAGGAACATGCTATAGCAGACCCATTTGAACAAGCTTTGGTAATAGGCTGGAGTAGGTTTCGCCAATTGGTGTAAAATTTGGCCTCTTAGGTGGTTCACGAGGGTGGAAATTGTTTTGTGGAGGCCGGAGGTTGTAGTGGTTTTGGTAAGGAGGCTGGTTTGTAGAGAATGGAGCTTGGTTTCGGTTGGCTTGTTGTTGTGTTCGAACATAAGGTTGAGCATTCATGACCGTGTATGGCTGAGGAGCATATGTTACGTCTTGGTGGGGGTAATAGTGTTGCGGGGTCCTTTCTGAGAAAAGGGATCTGGGAGTACGGTGTTTACTTGCACCCGACGCTGTCATGGATGTTTCTTCCTTTTTCTTGCCCTTCGCTAATCCTCCAGACCCACCCTGAATAGCTTGGGAGGTAGCTCTTATGGCGGATTGGCTTAGAATTCGACCCATTTTCAACTATTTCGCCAATCTTGATGGCTTCAGCGAACGGTTTACATATTGCGGACATCATATTTTGGAAGTAGTCAGCTTCCTGAGCTTGGAGGAAAACTGTGACCATTTCAATCTCATCCATCGGAGGCTTTACCCTGGAGGCATGTTCACGCCATTTAACTGCGTACTCTCAGAAGCTTTCCGAGGATTTCTTCTTCAAGTTTGTCAATGAGTTCCTATCTGGAGCAATATCAATGTTGTACTGGAACTGCCTGATGAAATCTCTAGCAAGGTCATCCCAGATGTGCCAGCGGGACATATCTTGGTCCATGTACCACTCAGATGCGATGCCAACCAGACTTTCTCCGAAATAGGCCATGAGGAGTTCTTCCTTCCCACAGGCTCCTCGCAGCTGGTTGCAACATCTCTTGAGATGAGCAATAGGATCACCGTGTCCATCATACTTCTCAAATATTGGGGTTTTGAATCCCAATGGCAGATGCACATGAGGGAACATACATAAGTCGGCATAGGATACACTTTTCTGTCCACTCAAGCCTTGTATTCTTTTAAAACTCTGTTCCATACTCCTCATCTTCTTCGCAATCTCTTCTTGCTCAAGGGTTTTGGTGGCTTTCTATTGCCCTGCAGTGAACTCATACCGGGGTGGTTGGGAGTAAGTATAGGTGGGAAACTGTGTAGGTTCCAGTGGGAAAGATGGTGTTTGGAAGGTGAAGGATGATGGGTTAAAGCTGGGCCTGGGCAGTGTAGGTTGTGCCATAGCCGAGCAAGGCGGAGCAGTGAAGATATTCAAAGCTGCACCTAAATCTAACACCTGGGGGCGAGCCTCATAAGGTGCTCTCACAAAGTTGGCGGAAATAGTAGGGTATCCTAGTAGGGTATTTGGATAGTTTATGGGGATGTTGGAGGTCCCACTTGCCCTGGGAAAAAGCTCGAGAAATCCAGGGATTGCACTTGGTGGTTCTCTTCCGTTTGCCCAGGCGTCCCACATTTCCATCATGCGGAGACGCAGTAACCTGTTTTCCTCGGCAGCTGTCGATTCTGAAGTTGGCATGCCCGAGATCGGACTCTCATCCGTAATAGGAACTGTTGGAAAAGTCATCTCTGAAGACATTTCAATGCTTCCCTTCGACCTCGTGAAGTATGGATGTGAAGCCAGACTACCACAAAACCAACCACCTTTCTATAAAACCTAAACTTAACAGTATACAACAAACAGGTCAGTTTGAAGCAAATAACACATAGGTAATCGCATGTTGGGGTGTGATGCACCTATACAGTCAAATGTGTTTCTACGTGTATCGCAACGATTGCATGTTTCATCCCGACTTTACTTATTTCCCCCGATTTTCTCTTCTTTCTAATCTTCCACTTTTTTCATCTCTTTTCTTGCTTTATTTTCTCATTTTTCCTTTGATTTTTCTTCGGCTCTCTTTTCTTCCTTTTTGGGTTTTTCTTCTGGGTCTTTCTTTACACATCCCTTTCTTATTGGAGTTATTTACAAAATCATGACCGGATCCGATGAGGATTGCCTACATATCACGATGCCGCGTGAATCAGATCATTACGTAGTTCAAGAAAATAAATGCGAAAAAATAAAGAAACAATTTTTTTTATTTTTGGGAATTTTTGATTTTCATTAATAAAAACTCCTAAACTATTCTATTACAAAAGACTTTAACTACTCATTTTCTTGGAACTGCGAACAGACTCAAAATAAACCAAAATACAGACTCGATAAATGAAAAATCAAGAATACATTAAGGCTTCGACTCCTGGGGCCCGTGGGACATCATTCGGTCTCGCCACGGGCCTATATGCGAGATCCCCTTGAAGTCGCTCCAAATCACTCATTATCTGGCGGACAACTGTCATCACTGCAGCGAAGAAAGTGGTTCGAGTCATGTCCTCACATGCTTGGCATTTCATGACAATGTAGTCGGCAATGGCTCTAACCCTCTCTCGGATTCTACCCTTTTCCTGAAGCAGACGCCCGACCTGCTGATTCCTGGCTTCTAACACTTGAGAGTCGTGAAGGTGTTGATTTTTCAATTGTTGTATTCCTTTCTCCATATGAGCCATCAAATCATAATAGTGTTTCCTGTCAGCTTTGAAATCTTTAGCCTGCTTGGTTGCCTCATTCTCAAGAGTAGTTACCTTTCTTCTCAGACTGGTGATTGTACCTTCATATTTTCTCTTCATGTGTTGCACAAACTGTGTCCGGCCTTTTTCATTTTCAGCTAATTGAGCCCGGGCTTTTGCTAGACTGGCCTCAAACTTTTCTAGGTTATCTTGACACTCGGGGGCTTTCTTTTTCAGACTGCTTATAAGCCTTTCATCCGCACGGCTTCTTTTCGGGTTTCTAGCAGCTATTTTAATCTTTCGGATTTGAGCTTTGAGGGCTTTATTTTCTTGATTTAGTTTTTTCTTTTCTCCCTCATCTGTGGCGGCTTGCAAACCATTTTCAAACTGAAGGTCCATGACTTGCCTTTCCAACTGGTTTATTTTAGCCTTGTAGCTTTCTTCTTTTGCCAACCAGCCCCACTGCTCTTGCGAGTCGCTAGTAAATTGTTGAACGTGGGCTCTCTTAGCAGGTCTCTCAGGAATCTAAAATCTTTTACCGAACCAAACAATGTACTTAGGGTCCACTTCACCTCTAGCTAGATCTCGCACTATGGTCTTAGGTTCAAGAAATCTACATTCATTCCACACCTGGCGAATTCTCCCTTCTGGAAATACGGGTTTTGGGCCCAATTCAATGACATGTTTACTCAAATCTTCATCATGGGGGACGGTTTGAAATCTTCCTAATTGGTGCAAAACCCTATGGGGAGCATACGGCTGGATGCTTCGGATGCCCATCAGGAGGAGATAACACACTTCAGCTGACATGTATACTGCTTCGGTGACAGGAAGCCATCCGAATGCCCACTCAATTTTATAGGCAGTCAAGGAGCTCAAATGTGCAAGCCAAGCTTCAGTCCCCTCGGGGAATTCAATACCCACTACTCGGCTTTCAAATTCTTAAATGCAACTCAAACCGGTCATACCGTAATTCATATACCCAACCCGGTGGCAGAGATGTTCCTGTATCCATAATTGTAGTAACAGATTGCAGCCTTGGAAGAACTTTCCCCCTTCCCGACAGATAGTCAAGGCTTGGTAGATTTTAGATAAGATCAGGGGAACCACAGTGCCGATGGCTTTCTTGATTGCAACATTGATCATTCCTACGAGACCTACCTCTATATTACCATCTTTTCGCGGGCAGACTACAACACCCAAGAATGCTACTATAAAAGTCAAACCCCGCCTTGCCTCCCATTTGTCTTTATTCCCGACATGGGTCAGACCAGTATTCGGCTCTTCAAAACCTCGAGGGTTACCATAGCGTTGATACAAGAACTGAAGAGTGCAATAACCTTCAAATAAACTTCCATCTTGGATATCCCGACTAATACTCAGCAGATCCAGAAATCTATGGGAAGATACCGGTCTTGGTGACACTGGATATCGACTTCTAAGGTTTCCATTAAGGCCCGCATAACCCGCAACTTCCTCTAGCGTGGGTGTGAGCTCAAAGTCAGAGAAACGAAACACATTGCGAGTTGGGTCCCAAAAAGGTACTAAAGCTTCAATTATGTCCAACCTTGGCTCGATGTTCAACAGTCCGACGAGGCCTCCGAGAACCTTTACCGCAGTTTCTCTACTGCCTTTTTCTAAATCATTCCACCACATGTGGAGCTGTAAGGGGATTTCTTTAAAGGCTGTGAAGGGTTCAATTTCATTTGTGCTCATCCTGCACATTTATTAAGGTGATTTAATAACTCATTTTGACCCAAAAGAGTAACACCATTTTTTTCAAAATTTTACTTAAAAATAAAACCCGATTTCGCAGATACGGCCTTTCAGCACTTCGGGGAAGAATATTTTAAGGTTGTGCCTACTAATCGGTCGAAAAATATAAAAAAATGACCAGAGGTGACTATTCTTACAAAAACAGCCTTCTGGTGCCCTTTTGGGGACATTCGGCTTATTTTAGACAAGAATGGCATCACCCTGCTTATTTGTGACAAAACTAAAATTTTATTGTTTTTGGGCTATTTTTGCAAAAGGGAAGTTGGACCCGATGAGGGTTGCCTACGTATCTCACATCCAGTGAGAATCAAACTGGCGTAGTTCGGGAAGATTGAGAATGGAGTAAATAAGCTAACTCTTTTGTTTTTTTTGTTTACTTTTATAAAACTCAGACCATGAAAGCTTTAAGAAAAATAAAAACATATTATTATTTTTTTTATACTTTTTTTTATTTTGGAATTTTCTAAAAAAATGCTTTAAAGGAATAAGGAATTTTTTTTTCTTTTACTTTTTGAAAGAAAGACTTCTAAAAATTCTTTTTCTATTAATTGGCACTTTGGGTATTTCAAAAGTAAAAGAAAAATATTTTTGTTTGGATTTTCATTTATTTTATCTTTATAAAGAAGGAAGAAAATATTTTTTGGATTTTTGATGTTGCCTCTTACTTTTCGATAGAGGGAACTTTTAAGAAAATATTTTGAATTTCTGAGCTTTTTATTTATTTACAAATGTATTTCTAAAGAAATGAAAAAATATTTTTGGACTTCAATTTTTTTTATTGACATTTATAAAAGAAATACCTTTAAAGAAAGAAAAGAATATTTCCCCTTTTTTGTATTTTTTTGGAAAAATATTTCAAAATAAAGGAAATTCTTATTTTGGATTTTGATTTTTTTTTATTTCTTTTTTTTCCATATGAAAGACTTCAGAAAGAAGGAAACTACTTTTTTTTTTAGTTTAAAAAAACTTCTTCCCCTTTTTGTAAATTTTCTAAGGAAATATTTCTAAAGAAGGAATTAAAAGAAAATATTTTTGGATTTTTTTTGAAAATTGGGGTCGGAACCGATGAGGTTTGCCTATGTATCTCACATCCGGTGAGAATCAGATCCGCGTAGTTCGGTCAGTTTTGACAGAATAAGGGAAACATGGAACTTGAAAATTTTGGCTCATTTTGAAATGACTTTTTTTTTTATTTCGGCAAAGTTTCAGAATTTTCTAAATACCTACCTCTCACTCCTATTTTTTATTTTTGATTTTTTTTCTCTTTTTTTTTTATTTTCTTTCCCTATTCTAAAAGCCAGTCAACATGCAAGCCGAAACAAACAGATGCGCAAGTAGCACGTAAGATGCACCTGGATGGTCTTTTTAATTCGGGTACACCTGTCCTAGACGGACCCAACCCCTGTGTCGAGTCCCCAAAATCAAATGCACGTGATACAAACAAACGTCTCTATTAAGGATCTGACATGAGGCTATGTTATTCTTGGTTTAAAAATCTAGGTGTATTGTTCTAGACTTGGCTTACCCGAGCGGACAACTCGAGCCGAGGGGGGAAGCGTACCGGGAATACAGAAGCTTCACCGGCTTTACAATTTGTCCGAACCTCGTTCTAAAATTGGGATATGACTCTAACATAAAAGAAGTCACACGAAGTGCTCACTTCCCAGATGATTTAGAAGACTCGGAGAGAAGAAGGTTTCGTAACAGTTTTATATACAATTCAAGAAACATCAAAGCGGTAAAAAGCAGCATTTAGCACATTAGGCTCAACACGTAAAATCAGATAACACAAGCCAAATATAACAGTTATTCTAAGCTCGAATTCTTGAAACCTGAACCAGAAGTTCTGGGTTATGTCCCCAGCGGAGTCGCCAGAGCTGTCACACCTTCTTTTTACCCACCCAAGGGTAGTACAAGGGAGTTTTTCCAATTTAAGTGACATTATTCGAAATGGGATTATTTTATTTATCAGAGTCGCCACTTGGAATATTTTAATTGGTGTCCCAAGTTACCGGTTTATTTTTTTTTTTAAATCCCAGATCGAGAAAAATTTGACTTTCCTTTTGAAGTCTGCGAACCAGAAATTCTGAATAAGGAATTCTGTTAACCCGAGGGAAGGTGTTAGGCACCCCCGGATTCCGTGGTTTTAGCACGGTCGCTTAAACTATTACAATTGGCCTATTATCTGATTTATGGCATGTTTTAACCCATGGTACATTTTTAACTTATTAGCCACTTTTAATTAGTTTTAGGAAGATTCAACGTTATCTAAAACATGTCTTGTACCACGCCACATGAAATGCACCCGCAGTCTTTGACACATTTTATTTAACGTTGTTGAGATTTGGATTTGGGTCACATGAAATGCACACCCAACTTTAAGGAAATTAATTTAAACTACGTGCCTAAAGCAACTACGCACTTTCAAGTTTGCGAGGGCCATGAAAAATTCAACTAAATGGCACACCTCGATTTCTAAAGGATTAAAATTAATTAAATGAGGGCCATGCGTTTTGAGATTTTATTTGGGCACGGCACACCTCGATTTTTCTATAAAATCTAGCTAGTTTTATGAGGGTCATGGACTTAGGGATTTTATTTGGCATGGCACGCTTCAAATTATTTCAAAATGTTGTACTTCAACTAAAACAAACTACGGGTGTTCATGATTATTTTCTAACTATCTTTGAGATATGGAAAATATTTGTAGCTCTTAAACTTATTCAATTACATACTAGCTAAACATATGTCAAACAGTGGTAAAGAAGCAAAACGATTTTTGCTAGACAATTTCAAAATCAATTAACTGAACAAATGTGTTTTATGTATTGTCTTTTCTCTTCGTCTTTTCCACATTTTTCCTTATCTATATGATCAAACAAGTTTGAAATTAATCCATTATAACATAAATAAATAAAAAATTACAACGAATCACCCCTAATTTATACGTCTTTTGAGTTTCACTCAAATTGCCAATCTTCAATCTATTTAAATCAAAGAGGAAAAAAAAAAGAACAAAAAGAGAAGTGTATATTTTGATTTCCATGTTTCAAACAATCATCACAACAGTTCAGCAAACACAACAAAAAAAAATAAAGACTAGCTATCAATTAATCGTAATAGCGAAAACAGGTGAAAGATGAACAATTCCACATGATAAATTTGTGAAGTGGGGCAGAATTAATACCTAAACAACTGATATTTTATTTGAGGTTCAAACACCAACATTAGAGAAAGCTGAACATACCTAAATAGCAATTGAAAGACCAAATAGAGTTCCGAACAGAAAATGAATTTCAGCAGCAATGGTGAAACGAAGCAACAGCCGAAATAGAAGCAATCTTCAACAGCTCTTGTGAACCCACGAAAGCGGGTTTGAACTTAAAAACTCGTCTCTGCTACTTTTCTTTTAGCTCCTAAGCTCATGGGTCTTAAGAAGGCAAGGGCTCTTAGGATTATTTTTTTTTTGGTGGGGAAGGGATCGGTCTTGAAGATGAGAGAATCAGCCCCCATTTTTCTGTTGTGTCGTGTGTTCTTTATGCAGGTCAGAGGTGAAGATTGGGTGGAGAAAATATTTTTGGGGAAAGTAGGGAACATGAGTGGGAAAAGTGGGGAACATGAGTGGGGAAAGTGGGGAGAGTGGGGAACATGAGTGGGGAAAGTGGGTAGTGAGTGGAGAAAGTGGGTAGTGGGTGGATAAAAGTGGAAATAAATTCAAACATGGTCAAAAATTAGCCGCTCACAAAACACAATTTCAATTTTCAAAAACTATTGTTCATCTCATCTTCAAGAACTCCTTTTTTCTAATTTCAATTCAAATCTATGTCCGAACGCTAGCTTAGCTTTAGAAGATATAAATTCAATTTTATTCTAAACACAAAAACACCTCCTTGTTACAAACACTCTTGTTCTAGTTTATTTGACATTTTTATATTTAGGTAGTCAAACTTTTTTTCTTTATTGCGATTCTTTCAAATGTTCCTGAATAGTTTTGTTTATTATGTTCAAGATTGTGATTTGAAAATCTATCTATTTTGTATTCAATGTGTATATCTCATTCCAGAGAAATATGAAAGTAGTATCTAAATTAAGACCGACAATTATATAATTTACTTTTCATACCCGAATTCTGTCATCATTTTAGGAGGGATGAAGTTAATATTGACGAGACATGACACATGCATGAGTTGCTTCTTTTGCGAATTACGTATTACTTTTCCCAAATGTTGTGTCTTGACTTCGAATACTAGGGTCATTGTGCTAATGTATCATATTAAAACTAATGAATCATAACAAGCAGGACAAGCGGCCAAGATATTTTACTGATATTGATCTTGAATCTTGAGTCTTCACGATCCTCTTCAATCTGCCTCTACTCTGGTCATCAAATCTATAAAAGTTCTTAATATTACTTAATTCTTCCTCAAGAAAAATCAAACCCCTTTTTTTACTAGTACCATTCTGCATTGTCCAAACTCTTGTTGCAAGGTTTGGATTCTGTTCTGAAAGCTTTATTGTAATCGATCTCTTGTTGCAACAACTCACGTTCGGAGTATTTTTTCTTTTCCTACTATTCAAAATACGGAAAAGGGTCATATATGTCAGTGAACTATGCGAATTAGGACAGATATGCCCGTCGTTAATAGTTTGGCACATATATGCCCAATCCGTCCAATACTTGCTCATTCATACCTTTATTTTAACGGAACTCACTATTTTGTCTTTCTTAAATAATTAATAACCGGACCCAACCAAAATTATTATTTTGTAATTGAAAATATGAAAATCATACTCAAAGAATTTTTTTTAGTTTAATTCCTCAAATATTAATAATGTCACAGAAGAAGTAACATTTTGATGTAAAATGAGACAGAGATTATTAATTTTTCTTTTTCGTGTTGCTGCTTGTTTGACAACTAATATTGACAATTTATGAAAGAAAAAATGTTGTAACTAATCATTGATGATCGAGACAACAATGAGACTTATGGCGCATGTTGTATCTAATATCAAAGATAATGGAGCAGAAAAAATGAATATAAAAATGGAAAAGAAGCACCACTGTTTTAACAATTTATTAATTATTTCATAACAAATTTGTAATGCAGAAAATAATCCAATAAACTAATAATCAATCATATAATGATCACTTATCTGAACAAAAAAACGGAACCATCACGTTAAGTTATAATGAACATGGAGTTATTTGTATAGGTGAAAAATACAAATAGATTTTGAGAAAAATAAAATAAATGGTAAAATGATTGAAGAAAGCACAAACTAATTTGAATATTATATTATTAAAATAATAAATAAATATTGATTACTACTTTTAGTAGGATTACTTCCCGAAATGATGTATAACAAAAAAAATCGATTATCAAATTACTCAAATAAATAAATATGATTATCATACAATTTCTCAATTAAACAAAAATAATATATCAAAAAATATCTTTAAAATAAGGGTGGGCCGGGTCCTAAGGGATCGGGTTAGCAGATTTTGGTTGGGTCTCATTATTAATTATTTAAGAAAGACAAAATAGTGGTTTCGTTAAACTAAGGGCATGAATGAGCAAGTATTGGACAGATTGGGCATATATGTGTCAATCAATTAATGACGGGCAATATGTCCTAATTCGCATAGTCACTGGCATATATTGTTGTGGAAGCCAAATGTATAGAGTGTGATTGAGTCACAACTACTATATCAAAAATTATGGCAGCCACCAAATAATAAATAAGACAATAAAGCAACAATAAAAGGAACACCAGAATTTACGAGGTTCGGCCAATTTTGCATACTTCCTCGGACACAACCAATATTTTATTCCACTCCAAAATTACAAGTGAAATAATACTAAAGAGAGAAGATACAAATGCCTTAAGAAGATAAGAAGGCAAATGAGAGGTGTGATTAAATCCTAAACATTATGCCTTCGTTTATAGGAAGAAATTCTCCCCAAATTTAGTCTCCCACCGATGTGGGAGTTTGCCATTTTCAACAAATCTCCACCTTGGCAAAACTCCACATCTTCAATTTTTTCTCGGTAACAAATTATGGTTGTGTCTTCATCTTCAATCTTCAGCATTCAACAATGTTGATCAAATCCAAACAATGTTGAAACTTGACCGCAGTCACCATTTTTGTCAGCATATCAGCAGAATTCTCTGTAGTATGAATTTTCTTCACCGTGACTCCACTCTCTTCTATGATTTCTCGTACGAAATGATACCGAACATCAATGTGCTTCGGCGTTGCATGATAAACTTGGTTCTTCGCTAATTGAATAGCACTTTGACTATCACAAAAAATTGTGATATTTTTTTGTTCAACACCAAGCTCTTTTAGCAACCCCTAAAGCCAAATTGCCTCTTTTACAGCCTCTGTAATAGCCATGTACTCCGCCTCTGTTGTAGACAAAGCAACTGTTGACTGCAAAGTAGACTTCCAACTAACTGGTGCCTTTGAAAAAGTAAACACATAACCAGTAGTTGATCTTCGTTTGTCCAGATCACCCGCAAAATCTGAGTCACAATATCCAACTACAGACTGATTGCCTTCCTGCTCAAAAACTAAGCCAACATCTACAGTATTATGAATATACCGTAGAATCTACTTCATAGCTTGTCAATGCTCCTTTCCTGGATTATGCATATATCTGCTAATAACTCCAACAGCTTGTGAAATATCAGGTCTCGTACAGACCATTGCATACATCAAGCTACCAACAGCATTTGCGTATGGTACCTTTGATATATACCCTCGTTCAGCTTCATCTTTTGGCGACATAGTAGTACTTAGCTTAAAATGGGGAGCAAGTGGAGTACTAACTGACTTAGTCTTTTCATTTATGCCAAAACGTTGTAGTACTCTTTTCAAATATTCTTTCTGAGATAAATAGAGTTTCTTTGAACATCTATCTCTTATTATCTCTATGCCAAGAATTTTCTTTGCCTCACCCAGATCCTTCATCTCGAACTCCTTCTTCAGTTGAATCTTCAACTTATCAATTTCTTCTGAATTCTTGGAAGCTATCAACATATCATCAACATATAGGAGAAGATATACAAAGGAACCATCTTTAAGCTTGTGCAAATACACACAATGATCGTATTTGCTTCTCTTGTACCCTTGCCGCAACATAAACTCGTCAAATCGCTTGTACCATTGTCTAGAAGATTGTTTCAATCCGTACAATGATTTTTCAAGTTTGCACACCATATTTTCTTTTCCAGCAACTTTGAATCCTTCTGGCTGAGTCATGTAGATTTCCTCCTCCAAGTTTCCATGTAAAAATGCAGTTTTTACATCCATCTGAACTAGTTCCAAATCCAACTGTGCTACCAAAGCCAACATAATTCTAATGGAGGAATGTTTTACAACTGGATAAAACACTTCATTGTAATCAATTCCCTCCTTTTGAACATATCCTTTGTCCACCAATCTTGCTTTGTAGCGAACATATTCTTGGTTAGGAAATCCTTCTTTCTTTGCAAATACCCATTTGCACCCAATTGCTTTCTTTCCCTTCGGGAGATTGGCCAATCTCCATGTATGATTCTGATGAAGGGACTGTATTTCATCATTCATGGCAATCCTCCACTTATCTTCTTCTGAACTTTGGACTGCGTCTTTATAAGTGGTAGGAACATCATCAGCTACAATTGAGGCGGCACAAGCAACCGTCTCTATAAGACGAACAGGTTTTGTTATTGTCCTTTTTGGCCTGCTAGTTGCAATTGATTCAAGTTATTGTTGAGGTTCCTGAGTTGGAATTTCCCTCTCTACTGGCTCTTCTTCTAGAGGATAATCTTCATTTGTTTCCTCCTCTGCTTCTTGTGTAGGAAAAATAAATTTTCCCTCAAACTCCACCTGCTTAGAAGTACCCTCATTTTGTTTGGTATCTTATGTTACCTTATTTACCATAGCAGATTCATCTAAGGTAACATCTTTGCTGAATATTACTTTCTTTGTCGTAGGACACCATAAGCAATATCCTTTGACTCCAGAAGTAATCCCCATGAAAATATTCTTCTTTGCCCTTGGATCCAATTTTGACTCTGTCACATGATAATATGCAGTTGAGCCAAACACGTGAAAAGAGTCATAAGCTACAGCAGGCTTTCCATACCATTTTTTAAATGGTGTCTTGCTATCAATAGCAGCAGATGGTAAGCGATTAAAGAGGTGGCATGCATGTAACTGCCTCAGCCCAAAATTCTTTGCCCAAGTCAGCATCGGACAACATGCATCGTACCTTCTCCAGCAAGGTCCGATTCATACGTTCTGCCACTCCATTCTGTTGTGGTGTATGTCTGACAGTGAAGTGTCGGACGATGCCATCAATTTCACAGACCTTATTAAAATGATCATTTTTGTATTCACCTCCATTGTCTGTGTGAATACACTTGATCCTCCTGCCTGTTTGATTCTCCATCATCATTTTCCATTTGAGAAAAAATCCCAACACTTTATCTTTGCTCTTCATTGTATACACCCACACTCCTCGGGAAAAATCATCAACAAAGGTTACAAAATAGTGCTTCCCACCCAATGAAGGTGTTTTGGAAGGACTCCAAACATTAGAGTGTACATAATTCAATATGCCTTTAGTATTATGGATCGCTATACCAAATTTAACCCTTGTTTGTTTCCCTTTGATACAATGCTCGCAAAACTCCAAAGTTGCAAACCTTTACTCCTTTTAACAATCCTTGATCTGATAGAGTTTTCAAGGATTTTCCTCCAGCATGTCCCAAGCGCATGTGCCATAGCTTGGTTGCTTCTGCCTCTTTGTCGTCACTGGATGTTACTGTCGCTGTCCCAATAACTGTACTGCCACGATAGCGGTACATATTATTATTCTTCCGATTAGCCTTCATTACCACTAGTGCACCGGAGCATACTCTCATCACTCCATTTTCTGCAATGATTTTGAACCCTTTTGATTCTAGGGCTCCCACAGAGATGAGATTCTTCTTCAAATCCGGTACATATCGAACATCTATCAATGTTCTGATCATTCCATCATGGTTCCTTAATCGTATTGAACCAATGCCATATGAGGTAAGAGGGCTGTTATCCGCTGTGTGGACGACTCCATATTCTCCTTCTTGAAATTCCACGAACCAGTCCCTGTTGGGACACATATGATAGCTACAAGCCGAGTCCATCAACCATATGTCTGATGATGTTGATGACTCTGTTGTAACTAATGAGAAGTCTGAATCATCACAATCAGCTACATTTGAATCCATAATGGCCTTTCCATTGTTATGTTTGGCCTTATTCTTCAACTTCGGACAGTCTTTCTTCCAGTGCCCTTTTTCTCGACAAAAGGCACATTCATCTTTGCTGGGTCTGGATCTTGACTTGGATCTTCCCTTCTTTGTCCTCGTTTGATTTTGAGGACGACCCCTCACAAACAGTGCTTCTCCTTCTCCGCCCTTCTGTTTTTCTCGCTTTCTTTGTTCATAGCTGTACAAAGCTGAACAAACTTCTCTGAGAGAAATTTCGTCATTTCCATGGAGTAGAGTAGTTTCAAGGTGCTCGTACTCATCAGGAAGTGACGCCAACAACATTAAGGCCAAGTCACCATCATCATAAGTTGTATCCATATTTTGCAAATCTGTGACCAACTTATTGAAACTGGTGATATGTTCATTCATCGTGGTACCAGGAACATAGGTGAAGTGAAACAGTCTCTTCTTCATGTACAATTTATTTTGACTGTTTTTCTTCAAAAATTTATCCTCCAGTGCTTTCCATAATTTACTTGCAGAAGTTTCCTTTGTGTATGGATATTTCTGCTCTCTAGCAAGGTAGGATCGAATGGTACCGCAAGCAACACGGTTGATAATTCTCCAATCTTCTTCTCCAATAACATCTGGTTTCTTTTCTTCAATGGCCAGATCTAGCCCTTGTTGAAAAAGGACATCTAGAACCTCGCCTTGCCACATCCCAAAATGTCCGGACCCGTCAAAAATTTCTACCGCAAATTTCGCATTTGACACAATTCTTGTCATAAGCGAAGATGCCAATGATGACGTATTGTTGACACTTGATGTAGATTCTTCTTGTTTATTGTCTCCCATCTTTGACACAAATATTATTTAATAGCTGACGACACAAATCAAGATTATTTCCTTTCTGGTGTGGAAGATCAGACTAAGCTGCAACCACAGAGCATACTCAGACAGAACCTTGACTCAGTTACCAAGATAAATCTTTTCTGATGTGGAAGATCAGACTATGCTGTAACCACAGAGCATACTTATACAGTACCTTGGCTCTGATACCAATTGTTGCGGAAGCCAAATGTATATAGTGTGATTGAGTCATAACTACTATACCAAAAATTATTGCAGCCACCAAATAATAAATAAGACAATAAAGCAACAATAAAAGGAACACCAAAATTTACGAGGTTCGGCCAATTTTGCCTACTTCCTCGGACATAACCAATATTTTATTTCACTCCAAAATTACAAGTGAAATAATACTAAAGAGAGAAGATACAAATGCCTTAAGAAGATAAGAAGGCAAATGAGAGGTGTGTTTAAATCCTAAACATTAGGCATTTTTTTATAGAGAGAAATTCTTCCCAAATTTAGTCTCCCACCGATGTGAGAGTTTGTCATTTTCAACATATATGACCCTTTTCCGTTCAAAATAAAATGGGTAATGGGCATATTCTGCCTTTTCCTTTGAAGCAACAAATAGAAGATGATATAACGTGTGAATCAAAACCCTAAACGTATGCTAAACAACTAGAGATCAAGTATTATAAATAGATATTAGTTGTAGGCCTTTTCCGACTAAATTTAGGAGAAGGGTTTAGGAAATCAAAACAGAATAGGAAATGGTAAAGATTTTGACTGCACTCGGGAGTGTTTAAAGTTAAACTTCTTAGGACTTAAATTATGTACTTACTTTTGTTTCCTAATTTGTTTTTTCCAGGTAATGGAATAACATCTTTGCAGTATAATTCTTTCTTCTTTGTAGCAAAAGGATAATAATCACCAAAAAAAGAAATTATTTTGCCTACATTTTTTTCTTAAGAACGTACGTAATTAAGTAAATAGAGACTAATATATTGGGGAAAAAAACAAGTAGTTTTGTTTGTCAGAGGCGGACCCAGAATTTGAAAGCGACGGGACACCATTGTCGAGTAACACTTTGAGCAAATGTTGGAGTCAGAATTGAACCCAGGCAGCACACTAAGGGGTCGTTTGATTGAGAAATAAGTATGTTACCCCCTACCCAAAGACTTGTCCGTTTCTTTTGTTTGTATACAACAGATCAATATATAAATACGAAGACTGGAGTGGAGTTGACTCGTGGCCATTTTTGTTGAAAGAGCATCCACTTAGCTAGCTAATGTTTTTCAGTTTACTGTGAGTCAAGTTATTCGATGTAGTCATGTAATATTTTTAAAAATTTAATGGAATAAGTTACTTCTAAAAGAAAAAGAAAGAGGAAAACCAGAAAGTAACATACTATATAATAATTGAAAGGAAAAATGTTCTATAACTAGAAAAAGGAAAAGGATAACGCAATGATAATCAAATTCAACTGCTATGATGGAATCAAAAACCTGAAAAGATTGTGTAAATAAAGTTCATTCTTATATCAGAAGTCTCGAGTTAAAGACATGAGAATAAATAAAAAATTAATAAGGAGCGCTTTCTGTATATTCACACTTAGGCGGTAAGAATATATAAATTAGTTGAGGTTCCAAAATAGATGGAGTGAGATACTAAAATACTTTTTGGAAAAGAAAAAAAAGGTAGAAGAAAGCAAGCACGAAAAGTAAACGCTACAACCCCACCTCTCTACTCTCTCTTCATCTTTGTTGTCTGGCTGCTGCTTCTACCTAATCTTGTATTGCCTCTTTTTCTCTTTTAAATTTACCTCTTCGACTAACTCTAATTTTAACTGCATAAATCATTAAGAAGATAAAAAGCTCCTTAAATAATACTATTAGTAAACTTAAAGATTTGAATTTGAAACCACGAATGAAAGGATAAAGGAATTTCAACACTCTCATTAGATCCTTTAAAAGTACCTTTCGCCTTCTCATTTTCACACACGTTCTATTATAGTCGAAGATTGAGTACAGGATTGAAATTAGTGAAAGAATAAAACCTTTGAGTTCCCCTTTTCTTTTGGCTTGTTTGGATTGATGTTTCATGTCGTTTTATAATGTATTGTATTGTATTATTTGATGAATACAATGTTTGGATAAATTGTATCATTTGTCGTCGTTTCATGATGTTACGCACCAACAATATGAAGAACAAAACTTACAATATTACTAAGAAAAAAATAGTATACAGAGTAGAATTATTATATAAAAGAGAAGGATAAAAGATGAAATATGATTATTTAATAATAAGGAAGGGCGAGAAAAAAGTAAGGTAACGACAATCAAAACGAACATTGTATTTAAAGTAACAATGCAATACAATACAATAGGTAACAACCATCCAAACAATATATGTGAAAAATCATTTGTCCATTTGTATAGAGACAGATTCAAGATTTAATTTTTGTGGGTTCAACCTCTAAAATTTATAGCATTGAACCCATTGTACTTCACAAATTATTCGTTCATATTAACTACTATTTATCATAATTGTGAGCACGTGATTTTTGTTTTCGCGACAATCACTCCAAAAGAAACAAAAATAATAGCAATTGGTCTTGCTGTACAATTTTTCGGATTTTACATTGCATTTTTGGTAGTTATTTGTGATCTTCCCCTTTTGTATTTTTATCAAACAAAATATACAAAAAAAAATATGTGTCGTGTGTAAAAAATATAAAGTGATGTTATTTTTTGTTAATTGTGTGATTAATTGTTGTTTAATGTCTTTATTAGTATTGTTTAATTTAATTAAGAGATTAAAGAGGAAAAGGGATTTTCGGATTGGGCCAGTCCAAATCAAATAAAAAACAAGCCCAAACCAAATTATCCGGTCCAGATCAGTTCGGCCCCAAGGGTATCCCAACGACGTCGTTTGGGTCATGCCTGATCTGGGCCGTTGATCTCAGAATGATCAACGGCCAAGATCACATCCCCCATATCCACAAACAAACCCGACCCGTTCTACCCGAACCAACCTTGACCCTTACTAAGCCAAACGACACCGTTTCATTTAAACCTTCAGATCCAGGCCGTTGATCTCGATTGATCTAACGGCTGAGATCAAGCCATCCACCACATATATAAGCTTTCCACTCATACCCCACCCCCTATTCAAATACCCCTCCTTCGTCCTCATCCCCTTCACAGACCCAAACCCCGGAACCCTAGAGTCGCCCCCCTTTCCCCTCACCAAAAACCCGGCGGCATGGATGCCGGTGACCCCCACCTTAACACCATAGGACTGCCTCACCACCCTGAACATGGATCTGTTGTCTCTCTGCCTCGAATCAACTCCTAGGGTCTCGAATCTTCCTTTGAAGATTCGAACAAAGACTCGATCCACACCAAACCACCCCAGGTTTATACCAGGCCCTCCTCTGACCTCCCTCGTGACCAAACCATGTTTGGTTTGGTCCGAATCTAACCAGGGAAGCATAAATCCCAAATCTACCTTTAGGAACCCTAGGAGTCCTCATGTCTGATCTGTGTCCGTTTGAGCCAAATGATTAGGGTCTAATGGACCTTAATGAGAACACTTCGATTAAAGTCCGTTCAACCCTAAGAAAGATCGATTCAAATCCGAGCTAGGGTTTGCTGATTTTTCAAGATTTCAGGTATTTTTGCTTTTCTTTTATCAATTCATGAGTTTTTGTTGTAGTTAAATGTTTGTTTATTGCCCCAAAATGTTTAGTTGATTTTATTTTTGAATTGTTTGTCGACTGTGTCCTGTCCACCTAGCCCGGACCTCTGTATTTGGTCAAGTCCTTCTTCATTCACTGATAATGTGTGTGTGTGTATGTAGACTGTGTAGTCGATTGAATTTGAAATTGGTCGATTAATTAGTTCCCAAGGTCATCTTTGTTTTGAAAGTGCAATCTGAACCCCTTGTTCAATACTGTTTGATTCCAATCCTTGGCTGTTGATTGTATATGTTATAATTAGTATAGTCGATTCGATACGTGTCATCGAATAGTTTCAGGGGTTTGAATGATAACAATTTGATTTTGTTTCCTGTTGAAACTTTGTTTGAGTCAAATTAGAAGCTGAGTGTTGTCTGTGTTTGTTCGATTTGAATCAGAAACATTTATAGTTTAGTTTGTGGTTTCAGTTCAGCTTGAGTTCTGAATTGATAGCATGTGCACTATAGTGCTTTAATAATTAGAGCAAATGGGATAGCATGGGCTGTCAGACCATTTTCAGCCTGCCCATACCTTTGTTTAGTTTAATAAGGTGATAAAAGGTTTGTCAGGGAATCTCATGGGAAGGGTTCTACTTTTAAAAGATGAGTGGAAAAACGGCAGAAAAGAGAGGGGGTTCTGATGTGTTTAACAGACTGTAAAGGGCTAATGTTAGGCTATAAATAGGAGAACTTCCATTAGAAGAGGGGACTGAATTTTAAAAAAGGGAGATACCACAAAAACAGGCATATACAGATACACATTGAGAGAGGATATATACAGGAGAGAGATAGAGAGCAAGGGATAGAAAACACACAGACAAAATTAGAAACTATCTTTCCATTATTGTCGTGATTTCACTTGTTTCGACCTGTCTATTCAACACTGATTTTTTCAAGTCCCAACTGAGTTTACTGGTTGTTTATTTCGTTGGTTTGTTCCTGGATTTGGTCTATCTGGGATTTTGATTCTACTCCAATCGTTCTGCTGTTATTTGTTGCTACTGCTGCTGCTCGTTGCTTTATTTGTGATCACTGCTTTCATTTGAGTTTGTGGCTGACTTGCTGCTTCTATTTTCTTCTTTGCGTTTCAGTATCCAGGTACACATTTTCGAATCTCATATTGATGTAACAATAGCAATGAGTTGAAATGAAAGACGCGAAGAATTTTAGTCCTTTGGTACTGCACCCATAGTCTTATAAAGTGTTAGTAAATTCGCGCAAATTTTCAGATTGTAACTCGATAGGAAGACAAAGTAGGTAGTTTTATATTTAAAACTGGGTCTGTTTAATTATCTTAACTTACAATGGTTTACTTTGTTTAATTGTGTGTATGATGTGATTACGTAATGCGTGGAATGTACGAGTAATTGGTACACCAAAAACTAGACTTCATTCTTAGTTATGTTCTGCACGTATAAGATGGATTGTTGTTAACCTGGACAGATGCAAAATTAGTTTTAAACTATTCAACTTAATTCCTTCACATCTGAATTCCGCTAGGCAGTTTGAATCTAATTAATAGCAGTTTTCTAATAAATAGTCGATTCCATTAATCAAGCCCAAATAAGCTAGTTTAAATTCAAACTTGAAGGCCGTTTAGTGTAAGTTTAGTATATGTTATTCGTCTTGCTTGCAATCTCCCTTAGCAAATTAACAAGCGTATTCACTCGTTGAAGTAAGGCATGAGACAATTCCCACCACATAAACAACCAATCGGATAAGTAAACAAGAATCCGGAATCGGCCATGCATGCAATTTACTTAGAACGTAATTTCTTTCTCCACTTATTAGAGACAAACATAATAGAGATGTAATCATCGTAGGTTTACTTGCTTTCACAAAATGAGACGAGCCTCGCCAAATGAGAAACACAAACTGCGGGGCCCTCATAAATGTATATATATTAAAAATACTTAGAATTCGGGAAGGGCCGTTCAAGCGAATTTCATGGCCTTCCTCAAAGACAATAACGTGTTAGTCTCTTTAGGCACGTTTTTAATAATATTACTTTCCTAAAATTAGGGTGCGCATTTATGTGACTCAAATCCAAATCTCAACGGAGTCGAAATGTGTTAACAACTACGGGTGCATTGATTGTGACGTGGTTCGAGATGCATTTTCACGACGTTGCAATTCTATAAAAAATAAATGATAATAATAAAAGCGGTTTAAACTTAATAAAAGCACATAAGTCATAACATGTATTTAAATCAGATATTTAGCCATTATAACAATTTAAGCGACCGTGCTAGAACCACGGGATTCGAGGGTGCCTAACACCTTCCCTCGGGTCAACAGAATTCCTTACTTAGAATTTCTGGTTCGCAGACTTCATTTGGAAAGTCGAAAATTTTCCTCGATTTGGGATTCAAGATAAACCGGTGACTTGGGACACCAAAAGCCAAACCTTTCCCAAGTGGCGACTCTGAATTAAATAAATAATCCCATTTCGAATATTGTCACTTAAAATGGAAAAACTCTCTCGCGCATTTTAACCCTTCGGGGCGGGGCGCGCAAAAAGGAGGTGTGACAGCTCTGGCGACTCTGCTGGGGATTGTTTTTACCTAGAACCACTGGTTCGGGGTTCAAGAATTCGAGCTTAGAATAATTGTTATACTTGGCTTTATTATCTGATATTTATTACATGTTTTAATGTGCTAAATGTTGTCTTTTACCGCTTTGATATTATCTGAACTGTATATAAACTGTGCCGAAACCCTTCTCTCTTCACCTCCGGGGATGTGCTTACTGGTTGAGACTCCCTATTCTGTTAGTGTCAATACCTGAAATAAGAAAGAGGACGGACAAGTTACGAAGCCGGATGGCCTTTTGGTTCCCGGTAAGTTGCCCCCTCCTCGACTCGAGTCGTCCGCTCGGGTACACAGTCTAGAACATATACCTAGGTTATAAACCTAGTATAACGAAACCTCATGCCGGATCCCTAGTATGAACGTTTATTTGCATCATGTTGCATTCGACCTAGGGGACTCAACACAGGGGTTGGGTCCGTCTAGGACACGTAACCTGAAATGAAAAGACCATCCTGCTGCATCCCGTTTGTTTTGCGCATCTATTTGCTTCGGATATGCATGCTGACCGGTTTCCAAAAAATTTCAAAAAAAAAAAGAAATAACAGGGTAGGGAGATAATTACTTTTTTTTTTTGGAAAAATAAAACCAATGTCCAAGTAATGTCAAAACCTCGCCGGAATTTTCTTAAAAAAAATAAAAAAAGAAAAATGAAAATAAAGTTTGTCTTTTAGTTTTGATTTATTCCTTTTAATCACTTTCAAAATCCAAAATATATATATAAATAAATAAAAAAGAAAAAAAATTCAAAAAAAAAATTTTATGGTTTCATTTGTAGTATCTCTTTAAAAGATTTTCGAAATTTCAAAAAAAAATGAAAAAAAAGAAGTTTAAATGTATAAATATTTCCTTAGTCTCTTTTCAAAAAAAATATATATAAAATAAAATAAAGATATATATAAAAATAGTTATTCCTCTTTTCTTTAAAAGATTTTATTTTTTTCCCCTATTTCTGACCGAACTACGCCGGTTTGATTCTCACCGGATGTGAGATACGTAGGCAACCCCCATCGGGTTCAACCCCACCTTTTGCTAAGATAGCCGAAACCAATATTAAAAAAAATGACAAAATGTCGCCACTTGTATAAAGAGTCGGGTGAGGCCGTTTTTTTTGTAAAAACAGTCGAATATTCCCAAGCGGGACGCCGAAAGGCTGACATTGCATAAACGGCCATCTTCGGTCATTATTTTTGGTCGTTCGGTCCTCGCAGCCTTAAAGTCTTTATTCTCGAAGTACTAAAAGGCCGCATTTTGGAAATCGAGTTCGTCATTTTGAAAAAAATAATAATAATAAAAAAAAAATCTTGAAAAAATCTAGATAGTTTTATTTTGAGTCTAATAAAAGTCTTTTCATTGGCATAATCACCCTAATAAATGTGCAGGATGAGCATGATACAAAACGAATCCTTTTCAATAATGACCAAGATCTCTTTTGAGTTGCGATTATGGTGGAACGACTTAGGCAAGGAGGGGCAAAACAAAGTAAGGAAATATCTAAAAGATCTCCCGGATTTACTAGACATTCAGCCTCGTGGTGATATTATCAGATCATTGGTCACTTGCTGGGATTCAGCGCACAATGTATTTCATTTCTCAGACTTTGAGCTCACCCCGACGTTGGAAGAAATAGCGGGATACATTGGAGGTGATGAAGCTCCGTTAAGGTTCAAATACTTGATTGCACCTAGAGCCGTCACGGTACACCGGTTTCTGGATTTCTTAAAAATACCCCGAACATTTCACCATCCAGATCTTGCCAAAGGTTTCTGCAGTCTCCACCTCATATATGCTAGATACGGCCATGAGAGCGGGTTCAATAAGCCGGATTTCAAACTGTGTAGTAGAGGCAACCGACAAAAGTGGGACGAACACAGGCTGTTAGCTTTTATGACAGCCTTTTTGGGTCTTATAGTGTTCCCAAGGAAAGACGGAAACATCGATCTAAAAGTAACTGGGGTCGTCAGTACTTTGCTCACCCAAGATAAAAGTACTCTGGCACCTATGATTATGGCTGACATTTTTCGGGCTCTCACTGCTTGCCGAGCCAGGGCTGACTTTTTCGAAGGATGTAACCTACTATTGCAAATGTGGATGACCGATCATTTATGCCACTGCTCCCCGCTTTTGGGTTACGGTTCGCCCGAAAAAACTTGTATTGGAGAATTCTACACAAGAATCGAAAGGTTCAGTCTACCCGAGGGAGTTACAGCATGGACCTCATTTCTTCGAACTCTCACTGCCAACCAAATCCAGTGGACGCTCGGATGGTTACCCGTTGAGGAAATCTTATACATGCCGGCCACCAGGCCCCACTTTCTGTTAATGGGACTTAAAAGCATCCAACCCTATGCACCCTATCGGGTTTTGAGGCAACTTGGGAGGTATCAAATAGTACCAAAAGATGAAGATCTGAGTACTCAATTGATTGAAATCAGCTCGGACGGTCATTTCCCCGAAGAGGAAGTTCGCCAAATCTGGAGCGAGTGCCAACATCTGACAGCAAACACTTGTGTGATGGATACAGCAAAAGGGGAAGTCGCCCCAGGGTATCACGCTTGGTTCAGAGGTGACTTGTCTTGCGAGAGACCAGCTAAGAGACCTCATCTCAAAGATTTCGTTGAGTCGTCCCAAGGGCAATGGAACTGGTTAGCAAAAGAAAAGGGGTATCGGGCAGAGATCGGTGATTTGAAGCTACAAATTGACAGTCTGAAATTCAATAACAGCATACACATCGCTGCGGATCGAGGCAAAAGGAATAGATTGATCCAAGAGAATGAAGAACTTAAGGCCCAAATCCAAGAATTGAGATTGGCTCTTGATGAACAGCCCAGAAGTCGATCAGACAAGCAGTTGATAAAAGGTTTGAAAAGAGAAGTCATGGAATGGCGAGATGGTTTAGAAGAATCTGAAAATGTCATGGAAGAACTCAAAGCACAGTGGGGTACAAGAACAGATAAGCATCATCGATACTTGAACCAACTGAAACGTGACCACGAGAAAACTGTTGCTAAGATGAAGAGAGAGATGGCTACACTTGAGGTTAAAACAGCTAGACGGGCCGAGGATTTCCAATTTGAGAGCAGATACTGTTACGACCTGTTGGCCCAAATGAAGACAGAAGTGCGGCAACTGAAAAATTGGCATATACAAGATTCTCAGGTTTTAAAAACGTGCAGTGACCAGATGAAATGCCTGCTCATAGAAAAGAAACAAACCAGAGATAGGATCAGGACCATTGCCCACACCATCATCAGACGATGTCTACGTTGTGAGAACATGCCCAGCGTTACCATTCTCTCGGCAGTGATGAGTTATGTCAAGCAGACCATGCATGAGTTGGAGCAACTTGAAAGGGATCTCACACCTAGGACCGCGGCGAGGCCGAACGATGCCCCGCGGGCACCAATTTTCAAAACCATAATGTATTCATAGGTCGAGTCTGTATCTTAACATCTTCTGTCTATCATTTCGCATCAGGGTGTTTTAATCTGTTTGAGTCTATGTTAATTTTCAAGTTTTGTTTTTCCTTTTTCGAAATATTGCTTGTAAAAGATCATTTCGATAATAAAATGTGTGTTTCTTTTACATTCATCTGTTTTTGAACTACGTAATGATTTGATTCACGTGGCATCGTGATACGTAGGCAATCCTCATCGGATCCGGTCGCATTTTAACCACAAAAATTGAAAACAGTAACAAAAGGAGAAAGAAAGAAAGAAAAACATAATAAAAAAATAAAAGGGAAAAGAAAAAGGGGAATCCTAAAAGGAAGCTGGAATGACGCATGCTTTCGTCGCAAACATGTAGGAATCCACTTAACTGTATAGGTGCATCATGCCCCAACGTGAGATTGCCTATCTGTTATTTGTTTCGAATTAACCGTTCATTTGTCGTTGAGTTTCCCAGGTTTTGGAAAAGGCGGTTGGTTTGGTGAAAGTCTGGCCTCGCACTCATACTTCACAAGGTCGAAAGGGAGTGTTCAATCACCTGTTATTAAGTCAGGAGGCGGTGCTCACACTTATTTCACAAGGTCAAAAAGAAGCATAGAAATGTCTGCAGAAATTCCTTTACCGACAGTTCCTGTTTCCGAGGAAAGTTCGATCTCGGCCATCCTCACACCCGAGTCCGCAACTGCGGAGGAAAATAGAATCCTGCAGCTCCGCATGTTGGAAATGCTGGACGACTGGAATAACGGAAAAGAGCCACCAAGCGTCGTCCCTGGATTCCCTGAGTTATTCTCCAGGACAAACGGGACTTCTAATGTCCCCATAAGCTATCCTGCTACCCAGTTTGGATACCCAGCCATTTCGGCCTTCTCTGCTGGATCGCCCTCTGAGTCTTATCCCCGAGTGTCAACAACGGATGTAAACACAAACATCTTTACTGCACCACCTTGCCCGATCATGGCACAACCTGCTGCGTACAAGCCGAATTTTGACTCGTCCTCGTTTACATTACAAGAACCATCTTTCTCAATGGAACCAACTAGGTTCGCCACCAGCACTCTTCCTCCACAGCCTCAGTGCGAGCTTGCACCTGGGCAGGATCAGAACCCCAGAATTGCTGAACAAAATGAGATGGCCAAAAGAATGAGAAGCCTTGAACAGAGTTTGAAGAACATGTAAGATTTGAGCGGACAGAAAAGCGTCTCCTACACCGATCTATGCATGTTCCCTCATGTGCACCTACCAGTGGGTTTCAAGACCCCAAAGTTTGAGAAGTACGATGGACACGGTGACCCCATTGCTCATCTCAAGAAATATTGCAACCAATTGCGGGGAGCCGGCGGAAAAGAGGAACTACTAATGGCATATTTTGGGGAAAGTCTGGTAGGGATAGCCTCAGAATGGTATATGGACCAGGAAATGTCCCGATGACATATATGGGATGATCACGCTAGAGATTTTGTGAGACAATTCCAGTATAACATCGACATTGCACCAGACCGAAATTCTCTGTCGAACTTGAAGAAGAAACCTTCAGAAAGCTTCAGAGAATATGCTATTAAGTGGCGCGAGCAGGCGTCGAGGGTGAAGCCTCCCATGTATGAGGTAGAAATGGTCACTACTTTTCTCCAGGCTCAAGAGTCCGACTATTTCCAAAACATGATGTCAGCCATGGGAAAGTCGTTCGCAGAAGTGATTAAGATTGGAGAGATGGTGGAGAATGGGCTGAAAACGGGTAGGATTTTGAGTCAAGCAGCCATAAGGGCAACCTCCCAAGCCGTCCAAAGCGGGTTCGGAGGAATGGCAAGAGGGAAGAAAAAGGAAGAAACGGCCATGGCAGCATCAGAAGCAAGGGAATATCGTAATCCCAGGCCCCGTTTTCCAGAAAGGACTCCACAACACTACTACCCCCACCAAAACATGGCATATGCTCCTCAACCCTACATGGTCATGAACACCCAGCCTTATGTCCATCCGCCACAACAAGCCAACCGAGGCCAAGCTCCACCTCCTAGAAATCAGCCTCCATACCGCAACCACTATAACCCACAGCCTCCTCATAATAACTTCCGCCCTCAGGAACCACCTAGAAGGCGGACTTTCACGCCTATCGGTGAGCCATACTCTACTTTGTTCCCGAAGCTAGTCCAGTTGGGTTTCCTACAGCCGGTCCCTCAGACAAGGCACAATCTGGCATCACCTTCTTACAAAGTCGGTGTTAGATGCGTCTATCATTCAGGAGCGGAAGGGCACGATACAAATGACTGCTGGGCTTTGAGAAGGGTAGTCGAGAATTTAATAGAGCAAGGGAAAATAGTGTTAAGGGACGAGGAGGTCCCAAATGTGACTAACAATCCATTACCTGCTCACAATAATGGGCCGTTGATCGGAATGATTTGCGAAGACAAAGAATTTGACCCTGCTTTGAAAGCTATAATTGCCATTGTCGACGCAGGGACAAAGCCTGAAACAGCCCAGAAACCAGAAAAAGGGGAAAAGGCCAGTACTGTAAAGTGCGAGCCCGAAAATAAGGTGGAGAAGAAGGCGGTGCCTGTGAAGAATGGAGTTCTTTACATCCCACGAGGACGAGCAGAGAAGCCGCAGAGCTTCGAGTTCAAAAGGGCAAAACCTATGTACGTACCAAAGGGGGCCTATGTGGTCCGGGGGACGATTCAACCACCTCGGCTGAATGAGCCAGTGGTTATCGGACGCGTGCCACAAAAGCCGATGACAAACCCGTCCACAGTACCGTGGAACTATCAGAGGACGTTGGTAACGTACAAAGGTAAAGAAGTCACGGGAGAACTTCTGGAAAATACTTTCATTGGAAGGTATTCGAACACCCAAGAGCTAAACAACGCCACACGGAGATGCTTCCCACCAAAGAAGCCTGTAAGCGTTGAAAAAGCGGAAGTTTTCTTCCAAAAAATGAAAATGCCGGACTACGAAGTGGTAGATCAACTACGCAAGTCCCCGAGCAAGTGGCCATGCTATCATTGTTGATGAGGTCGGCCGAGCATCAAAAGATCTTACTGAAAACCCTGAACGAAGCATACGTGCCAGTTGAAACCTCAGTCGAACAACTGGAACGAATGACAGAAAGGTTCTTCGTCGTTAACCAGGTCTCTTTCAGCAAGAACAATTTACCCCCAGAGGGAGCGGCGCACAACAAAGCCTTGCATCTAACAGTTAAATGCGAAGACTACTACGTCAAGCGGGTAATGTTGGATGGGGGTTCAGGTGTTGACATTTTTCCGCTCTCCACGCTACAGAGAATGGAAATTGGGACCGGAAGAATCCGCCCCAATAATGTCTGCGTAAGGGCTTTTGACGGCATCAAGAGAGACACCCTTGGGGAAATAGATTTGGTGGTGACCATAGGGCCAGTGGAGTTTGAAGTAACTTTCCAAGTGCTCGACATGGATATGTCCTACAATTTCCTCCTCGGCAGACCTTGGATTCATGCGGCAGGAGCTGTGCCTTCCACTCTTCACCAGATGGTGAAGTTTGAGTACGAAGACCGAGAGATCGTGGTCCATGGAGAAGACGAGCATGATATTTATCGGGACCCATCCATCCCATATCTTGAACCAAGAGAAGGGAGCGAACACACGGTCTATCAAGCTTTCGAGATTGTGTTAGCAGAGCAGCATGAAGAGGGAAGACCTTGCCCCCAACCTTTCTTGTCTAACGCCTCGGTTATGGTGGCTAAAGAGATGATCCGACACGGATTCAGGCCAGGGAAAGGGCTCGGACGAACATTGCAGGGAATAATGGAACCCATCACCCTGCCTTCCGCCAAAAAACTTTTTGGGATAGGTTTTCAACCCACTCCAGAAGATGAAGAATGGGCAAAGAAAAGGAAGAATGGGGGGTGGAAACTGCCTCGGCCACTGCCGGATTTATATGAAACTTTCGTCGAACCAAAATACACTGAAGAAGAAGACGATGAGGTTTTCACGGCTGAGGAAATAGAGGAGATATGTGGGGCAATGAGAGAAATGCTCTACGAGGCTCACATGGTTCAACTAGGAGAAGGCACCAGCACCGCCGAAATACTATATATGGGGCAAAACGCCAAACTCCGAAACTGGGAGGCCACGCCATTCTCGACTAGGCGGAAGTCCGGGTAGACCTGTCCTGCCACCTTTCCTGCATCACAAGTTATCTCCAGGATATAACTTAGATGTTTTCTTCTTTTAATTGTTGTTTTGAATTCCTGAGTTTGTAAACATTGTTGTCTTCCAAATTTCAAGAAGAAAAATAAAAAAAATCATCATTGTTTTCCCATTTTTCCCTTTGTTCTGATTTTATTATTTTTCCTTTATCTTTTCTTTCAGTTATAATAATGCGGCTTTAAATATGACATGTTTGCGGACTTCACGCCCAGATCACAACGAGCTATTTAATTGTGAAATAATGAACCCAGAACCAGAATATGATGAAGAAGAGGCTTTTAGGGAAATAAACCGAGAGTTGGAATATTTTGAGAATAAACCTAAGCCAAATCTGAATGACACCGAACCGGTTAATTTAGGAACTCCTGAAGAAATCCGGGAGACCAAAATAAGCATTCATACGGACAAGAAAACGCGAGACGCGATAATTCAACTTCTTTTTGAATTTAAAGATGTGTTTGCTTGGTCATACGATGACATGCCGGGACTAGGTGTTGATCTAGTGGTTCATAAATTGCCAATTCACCCTGATTGTCCTCCAGTTCAACAAAAGCAACGAAAGTTCAAAACTGAGGTCAGTGACAAGATTAAAGAGGAGATCACCAAGCAGCTGAAAACGGGAGTGATTCGGGTAGTCCAGTATACAACATGGTTGGCAAATGTGGTTCCAGTGCCGAAAAAAGATGAGAAGACTCGGGTGTGTGTGGACTATCGAGACCTAAATAGAGCGAGTCCCAAAGATAATTTCCCATTGCCCAACATCCACATCCTTGTTGATAATTGCGCCAAACATGAGATTCAGTCTTTCGTAGATTGTTACGCTGGGTATCATCAGGTATTGATGGATGAAGAAGACGCCGAGAAGACTACCTTCACCATGCCTTGGGGCACTTACTGTTATCGGGTTATGCCATTTGGTCTGAAGAATGCTGGGGCAACTTACATGAGAGCCATGACTGTCATTTTTCATGACATGATACATCAAGAAATAGAGGTGTACGTGGACGATGTGATAATCAAATCCAGGACGCAGGATAATCACATCCAAGACTTGAGGAAGTTCTTCGAGAGACTGAGGAAGTACGACTTGAAGCTGAACCCAGCCAAATGTGCTTTTGGAGTCCCATCGGGCAAGCTTTTGGGATTCATAGTGAGCAGGAGAGGTATCGAATTAGATCCAACAAAGATAAAATCTATCAGGGATCTACCTCCCCCAAGAACGAAGAAAGACGTGATGAGCTTGTTGGGCAGGTTGAACTATATCAGTCGATTCATTGACCAACTAACTAGCACGTGTGAGCCCATATTTAAGCTATTGAGGAAAGATGCGGTGATCAAATGGACGGCTGAGTGTTAAGAAGCTTTTGACAAAATTAAAGAATTATCTTTCAAATCCCCCAGTTTTGGTCCCACCAGAGCCAGAAAGACCACTGTTCTTGTATCTGACAGTCTTGGAAAATTCTTTCGGTTGCGTCCTCGGGCAACATGACATAACCGGAAAGAAAGAACAAGCGATCTACTACTTGAGCAAGAAATTCACCGGCTACGAGGCCAAGTACACTCTGCTGGAAAGAACATGTTGCGCTCTGACGTGGGTTGCTTAAAAGCTGAGACATTATCTCTAAGCTCACACTACTTTCCTCATAAGCAGGCTGGATCCTTTGAAGTATATATTTCAGAAACCAATGCCTACTGGAAGACTGGCCAAGTGGCAAATCTTGCTTACTGAATTCGACAGAGTCTATGTCACTCGCACGGCAATGAAAGCTCAGGCGCTAGCAGATCATTTGGCCGAAAATCCAGTCGATGAAGAATACCAGCCATTGAGTACCTACTTTCCAGATGAAGAAATAAACACTGTAGAAGTGGTCTCGGAGAACGCTCATGTTTGGAAGATGTTCTTTGATGGAGCCGTAAACACCAAAGGTGTAGGGATTGGGGCAATTTTGATCTCGCCCTCTGGTCAGCATTATCCAGCCACAGCTAGACTACTTTTCTTTTGCACAAACAATACAACTGAGTATGAAGCCTGCATCATGGTTGTAAGCACGTGATTTTTGACCCTCCCCGGGAATTTTTACGTTCTTAAGCTTAAATATCTAATTTAGGACTAGTATAGCTATTTTAACTATTTTACTTTATTTCGTTGCAAAAAGAAAATTTCAAAAAATATATATATAAATTTTAGTTTATGTATTTCTCATAAACTTGAAAAATACAAAAAAAATTGCACTTTATTTTTGTACCTTATATAATTTCGAAAAATACAAAAATAATAATTCTATTAAAGTTTTATAGGCATTTTTAACTTTGAAAAAATACAAAAAATATTACCTCATATTTTATCTTAATATTTTAAAACGAAAATTACAAAAAAAAATATAGTTTTATTAATATTTTGTAGCTATTTTAAACCTTGGAAAATATTTAAAAAAGATATAGTTTTGTTTAAGTACTAGTCTTATTTTTGGTAGTTATTTTGCTTACATAGGACTAGTTAAGCAATGTGTTCCTATTTCTCGGGTCCGGGCCAAAGAATAATATTCGGGTTTAAACTATCCGGTTTTAGGCCTAATTTTCGGACCTAGCCCATAATAAACCGTGTCCAGGACACGTGGGGAACCCCACCACGCGTGGGGGACATATGCCTCGAACCCCACCACGCGTGGGGCTCATTTTCATGGGCAAAGCATTACAATACACGGACAAACACAAAGGGATGGGGGGATTTTTGAAAAAATTTAAAAAAAAGCAAAAAAGACTGTTCCGTTTTTTTCTTCAGAGAAACGAAAAAAAAAAAAAAATTTGAAAGGGGAGGGGGACTGTTCCTCTTTCTTCTTAAAAAGAAGAAAGAGAGGAAACCCTAGAGGGGGGATACGCAGAGAAAAAAAACGGGGAGAGAAAAAAACCAGCAGAACCACCCAAAACAACCACCTCCTTTCGCCGTCGTCACTGTTCACCCGTCCCCTCCAAACTTCCGGCCACCCTAAACCATCGTCCACCACCCTAACCTCCTAGCCCGCGAGCTCCCACTCCCCCATTGCCCATAACCCCCGTCACCTTCCCCAGCTTCCCTCCGTCCATAACCACCACCCAAAAGAACGCCATAACCACCACCCCCCCACGTCCAAACACCGACTGAAACCAGTCGCACCCCATGCACACGCCATTGCTCGTCGTCGACCTCAGCTCTAGCCTCACCCAAACTCCTCCGAACGACTCCCTCGTCGTCACTGTCCAAACGTCGTGACCCACCTCCAACCAGCAATCACCCATCACCAAACGACCACTCCCTCACGTCCAAAACCAGTCACCACCTTCCGGCACCCCCACGTACCATCCCCGTCAACCTGCTGCCTCAAAGCCACCATGGACGACCACTAAAAACTCCCTCCATCGCTGCACTCCGACGACCTCAGCTGCTCGTCGTCCCAGTCCGGTCGTCGACCACCAAACAGGCCCGTCAACCACTGCCCGCAACCCCACCGTCCAAACGCGACCACCACTGCTTCAGCTCATGTTATCGTGGTTCTTTCACTGTTGTCGTGCAGTCCGTTGAGGTCGTCTTTGGTTCGCCGAGGTCCGGTACGTCGAGGTCCGGTGCGTCGAGGTTGGTCGTTGAGGTCGCTGTCGAGGTTTGGTCCATGGCTCTATGTGTTTCGGTTTGTTCAGGTTAGTGAACCTCAGTGTATTAGACAAAGAAACGCTATTTTAAATGTTCGAAGATGCAATATAGAAATTGGTATGATAATTTTCTGCTTATGTTTCACCGTATGCATTTTGGTTCATCTTTTGTGTTATGTTATTCTTGTTTACTTGATGTCATTTGATTTAGTTGTATTAGGAGATCTAGGACACAGTTTGACGTTGATTCGTTTTTCCCTTCGTTTCCTTAGTTTATTTGGACAAAATTAGTATTAGTACCTGTTGTTACTACGCCCGAAACACTCATTCGCTTAACTTCCTTTATTAAACTTTTGACAAGTTATGAGACTCTGGTCGTAAAGAAGCTGTAAGGTTTAGTATGGTTAAAGGCATAAAACAACATCCCTTTTTTTTTAAAAAAAAAAAAATAAATAATAAAAAATAAATAATAAAAAAAAATAAATAAAAAATAAAAATAAAGAATAAATAAATAAACAAAAACGAGACCAGCTTCGCCAAAAATAAAAATGTACAGATTGCGGAGCCCTCGCAAAATATATGTATTAAACACTTAGATTCCGGGACGGGCCGTTTAGCAAGTTTCACGGCCCTACCCAAAATAGTAATGCGCTAGTTGCTTTAGGCGCGCCTTTAATAATGTTATCTCCCTAAACTCGGGTGCACATTTATGTGACCCAAATCCAAATCTCAACGGAGTCGAAATATGTCTCTAGTCACGGGCGCATTGATTGTGGCGTGGCCCGAGATGCATTTCCATGACGTTGCAAATTCTTTAAAAAAAAATAAGAATGAGATGAGCCTCGCCAAATAAAAATACAAATTGCGGGGCCCTCAGTAAATACTTGTTTAAAATTACTTAGAATTCAGGAGGGTCGTTTAGCGAATTTCGCGGCCTCCGCAAAATAATAACGCGATAGTCTCTTTAGGCGCGTGTTTAATAATTTACTTTCTTAAGCTCGGGTGTGCATTTCATGCGACCCAAATCCAAATCCTAAAACATCAAATAAAATATGTTTCGGATTGTGGGTGCATTTCATGTGACACAGTCCAAAGATATATTTTAAGCGATGTTCACATTCTTATAAAAAACAATAATAATAAAGCGGTTAAAAGATAAATTTGCACATAAGTTCATATTGTATTAAAAATCAGATAAATAAGCCAAATATAACAGTTGAGCGACCGTGCTAGAACCACGGAACTCGGGAATGCCTAACACCTTCTCCCGGGTTAACAGAATTCCTTATCTAGATTTCTGGTACGCAGACTGTAATATAGAGTCATTCTTTTCCTCGATCCGGGATTAAAATTGGTGACTTGGGACACCCTAAATCTCCCAAGTGGCGACTCTGAAATAAATAAACCAATCCCCTTTCGATTGTCCTTTAATTGGAAAAAACTCCCCCTGCGCCCCGCGGGCGCGGAAAAAGGAGGTGTGACAGCTCTGGCGACTCTGCTGGGGATTTTATGACCCAGAACCACTGGTTCAGGGTTAAGAATTCGAGCTTAAAATAATTGTTATTATTTGGCTTTATTTATTATCTGATTTTTACATGTTTGAGCCTAATGTGCTAAATGCTGCTGTTACCGCTTTGATATTATTTGGACTGTATATAAACTGTGCCGAAACCCTTCTCTTCTTACCTCCGGGGAGAAGCTCGCTGGTCGAGACTCCCTATTCTGTTAGTGTCAATACCCGAAATAAGAAAGAGGACGGATAAGTTACGAAGCCGGACGGCCTTTTGGTTCCCGGTAAGTTGCCCCTCCTCAACTCGAGTTGTCCGCTCGGGTACACTGTCTAGAACACTGACCCAGGTTTTTGAACCTAGTATAACAAAGCCACATGCCGGATCCCTAGTAGGAACGTTTATTTGCATCATGTGCATTTGACTTAGGGGACTCAACATAGGGGTTGGGTCCGTCTAGGACAAGCAACCTGAAAATAATAGACAATCTTTCGGCATCCTATGTGCTACATGTTGTATTTAGTCAAGGGCGTATGGGTCATTTGGTCATTTCCAGCATGATGTTATTTTAATCAAAGCATGGGGAACATTTGTGGAATCCAAGAAGCCTTGGAATTCCCTATGTCCCCCACGCTTGCTTTTTGGGAAAGCACATGGGGAACATTTGTGGAATCCAAGAAGTCTTGGAATTCCCATATGTCCCCCACGCTTCATATGTTGGGAAAAGCGCATGGGGAGCATTTGCGGAATCCAAGAAGTCTTGGAAATCATTATGTCTCCCATGCCACATTTTTGAAAGAAATAATAAATATAAAATAAAATTACAAATAAAAAACAAAGCATGAAAATTCAAAAAAGATTTTGTATGTTGTCATCATTTTCCACATATAAGAAAATTGTGAAAAAAAAAAAAGGAGAAAATAACAGTATAGAAGTCCGAGTAGAGTTGAAACTCTGCCGAAATTTTGAAAAATGAAAAAATGTCTTGTAAAAGCAAAGGAAAAATAAAAAGAAATTACCATTGTTCTGTCTGTTTTAAAAAAAAAAAAATATTAAAGAAAATATTTGTTTTGCCATAAAAATGAAAAAAAAGGGTTTTGTTTTAAAATGGGTTTTTATTTGTTTATCTGTTTATAAAAATGTCAAAATAAAAATGAAAATAGTAAAATAAAAAAAAGAGTCCGGCGTTGAATGTGATTTTATTATTTGTTCCAAAAATAAGTATATATATAATCCAAAAAGAAAAAATTTCAAAAGAAAGTTCAAAATTCAAAAAGATAAAATAGAAAAACAAATATTTTGATTCTTTTTTCGAAATTGAAAAGAAAATTCAAAATTCAAAAAAAACATTTTGAGAAGCATTTCTTTTATTAAAAGCAAAATTCCGAAAAATATTTTCTTCTTCTTCTCTAGAATAAAGAAAAAAGACCAAATGAAAATTCAAAATATATCTTAGAAGTGTTTCTTTTAAAAAGAAAATCAATCAAAAAATAATATTTCCTTGCTGCTTTTAAAGTAGTTCTTTTAAACGAAAAATCAAAAAAAAAAGTTAGTTCATCTGCTTATCATTATTTGCCTACTTATTCTTATTTGACCGAACTACGCGGGTTTGATTCTCACCGGATGTGAGATACGTAGGCAACCCTCATCGGGTCCAACCCCCACCTTCTCAAAAAAGAAGGAATGTTTTATGTTTTTTGTTAATTCGTTTGTTTGTTATAAATGAAAATAATAGAATAATAGTCTATTTGATTGTTGTGAAAATAATAATAAAATAAAAAAAATATATATAGAAAATGGAAAAGGGTCCTCTCAAAAACAGTTTATTTGACCGAACTACGCGGGTTTGATTCTCACCGGATGTGAGATACGTAGGCAACCCTCATCGGGTCCAACCCCACCTTTTGCTAAAAAGCCAAAAAAACAAATAATAATAATAAAAAAAATACATGTCAAATTTTAGTTTTGTCATAAAGAAGTCGGGTGACGCTGTTTTATCAAGACATAGCCGAATGTTCCCGAAAGGGACGCCGGAAGGCTGACTTTGCATAAACAGCCACCTTTGGGTCACTTTTTAAGGCTTGGTCCAGTTGACCCCCACAGCCTAAAAATCTTCGTCCCCGAGACGTTGAAAGGCCGTGTTCGCAATATCGACTTTGCTAATTTGAAAAACGATAAAAAAGAGTTATAAATAAGTCAGGTGATGTTGTTTTGTCATAAATAGCCGAATGTTCCCGAAAGGGACGCCGGAAGGCTGACTTTGCATAAACAGCCGCTTTTGGGTCATTTTTAAGACTTGGTCTAAGTTGACCCACACAGCCTTATAAATCTTCGTCCCCGAGGCGCTGAAGGGCCGTGTTTACGACGCCAAATCTTTTACTGTAATTTGGAAAGAAAAAAAAATCAAAGAGTCAGCGGTCATGTGAACGCCGTCTTTTGTCATAATAAGCCGAGCCAGCTTCGGCCGCGTCTTAAACCGTTCTTGCCGAAATAGCCTTAGAGTATCTTTCAGTTGTCGAAAGGTTATTTTCGTAAAAGAACGGACAAGTTTGTAAAAGTGTCATAAAATAATCCTCCCCGGCCTCAAAATTCATGTGAAATTTGGAAGGGGCCACATTTGCAAAAAATAACCATTTGGTTGCATTTGTCGAACAGAGAAAGGGAGCTGGAATTTTGTTTTTGAGTCTACCAATCTTTTGATTAGAACATGCGGGTTGTTTGATTTTCAAGTTTGCGGGTCATCTTTAAATCCTTGAAACCCAGTTTGTTTTAATATGAAAATAAAAAAAATGTTGAGTATTGTTTATCTTTATTGGCACGAACTACGCAAGGTCTGATTCATGCGGGGTCATGATACGTAGGCAATCTCCATAAGATTCGACCACAACAAAAGAAAAAAAAAAGAATGAAAAAAAGAGAATGAAAAAAAAACGAAATGAAAAAATGAAAAATATGAAAAATGGAAATGAAAAAAAAAATTGAAAAAATCGAAAAAAAAGAAAAAAATCGAAAAAAAGAGAAAAAGAAAAAAGATGTTGTCAATAATAAGGACCGACTGAGTCCATTCTAACCTGTTTGTTTTGCAAATAAAATTAAGGTGGTTGGTTTGTGGTAAGCCGAACAATGACACCCGGAATCCTTTACTTGCACCTCATGATGCACACTCTGCGGGGATCAGGCCTGATGACAGAAGCACTCGAATCCTGTTGGAAACTTGTTGACGGAGATATGGAAGCTGGTAATGGTCTTGGCAGTATTGATGCAAAGCTCAGTGGTTAAAAGGCCAATTTTGATAAAATGGGAGGACGCTCCGTTCCTTGGTTAACAAGAAAGAAGCAGTTGGTGGCTTATTTTGTTGTCATTTCTGTTGTCCGGATTATTAAGGTTGTAATTTGGATTTTGTCCTGTGTCAAACCTTCTTATCTTTCCATTCTGTCATAGCAATTTGTTTAAATTTTGTCCAGTTTGTGTTAGGATTTTATTCTGGTTGTTTTGTTTGATTTTTTATTCAAACCATTTCGCCGGTAGTCTAATGCAAAATCCGGTCTTTGATTATTCCCGGTCATCTTTTGTTTAGTCGTGTTATCATTTCGGTCAATGCCGATTCTAGGGACATGACATGCGCACACACTTTGGGCCTAGTCTTTAAAGTTAATCATGAAACCCCAGAAAGGCGGTCAAATCATTTAAAGAAAATAAGGACGGTTTGAGATTATTCAGAGCTCGAGTCATGTGGAACTGGGGCAAGTAAAATATGAAGAAAAACCGTTAAAACCAAGATTCGCCAAATTGGCATGAAGGGTGTTCATGATAATGAGAGTATCGCCCAGCGGTGTTTAGAAGTGACAAATGAACAAACAGATGTTGAATATAATTGTCAAGTTCAGCACCATCAGAAGAGACTACAAATTTAAATCGTGTTGTTTGCATTTGACATATTTTGAAGACTGGAATGACGAAGGCATTTTGTTCTGCTACCTAAACACTTTATCCTTCGTTACCCCTTTTGAGCCTTATTTATTTTTTTCATACCCCTCGTTCGGAATCAGTAAAAACGACTAGAAAATGCAAGCATATGGCATGAAGAAAAAAAAAAAAAAAAAAAAAAAAAAACGAAAAAAAAAGAGAAAAATGAAAAGAGAAAAGAAAAATGATAAAAAGCAAAAAAAAAAAAAAGGAAAGTCAGATGAAAAAGAGGAATTGGGAACTACGTTTGACCTGATTCCTCAAAGAGGATACGTAGGCGCTTCACGGCTCGGTCATAGTTTTGAAAAATGAAAGAAATCAATTAAAATATCCCCAAGCAAGAAACTGGGGCATATGTTGCGTTTGATGTAAATAAATCTAATTCCGAAGGTTGTAACTAATAACCCAAAATTAATGCATTTTTGAGCCTTTTATACCTTTTCTTTCTAGCCTATCCAAAACCCACATTACGGTCCAAAGAAAGACCTTCTGATCAGTCTTCAAAAGATGCCAAGTCAGACAAATAAGATTCTTACCGGCGAACATAACATTCTGTTTCCACAACAGAAAGGACTCTAATCTCCAACAAAAAGAGTCATGCCGGCAACACTCCAAATTCCCAGCTGGAAAGTGATACAAATGAGAGAGTCTTATTGGTGAAAACCTTCACAGACACCATAAGGCGATAAAAGCTGAGAGAAAACCAAAATGAGAGAGGCTTGATAGTGAAAACCCTTCGGGCACTACAAGTCGAATAAGAGTGAGAATCAGATGGGGAATCGCCAATCGAAGATCTTGAAAGAGGATTGACGGTAAAGGATAGGCCCCATATGCATGTCATGGCCATTAGAGTCGGCATCTGCACTTGATAGGGTTTTTATTTATAGTTTCTTTTGTTAAAAGAGTCATGTTTTTTCCTTTGTCTTTTTATTCTGTTCCCTTTTATCTTTTTCCTTTCATAGAAAAATCCCCAATAGAGTCTGTCTGGTCAGAACAAGTATGAAATGACTTCGAATAGGCCATCAGCTTTCCAAAAAAAGATCTGACTAGTACATCCAAGGGGTATAGTCAGCAGGGAACAAACGCGAGGCCAGTGTCAATACAGATATCCCCAGCAAAAGGGAATTGACAGAAGGATTGACAAGCGTTATAAACCTCAAGGCCAAGGCCCATGGACAAAGCAAGGAAAGCAGTGAGCATGATTTGGCGAAATCCATACTAGACTAAAAGGTCGGGGAAATGCCAGTTTCCGAGCTATGCCACAAAAGAAGAGGGATATCCCCATCAGAAAGGGATTGTACCCAGCAAATAAAATCGTCCCCAACAAGTTGTGCAACGCAAAGCAAGGAAGGAAAAAGGAAAAGCCATCCCAGCAGGAGTATCACAACCAACCACCATGTTTTAAACTAACAATTTTGTTTGATTTGAAACAGGTAAGGGAAATGGCATTGAGGCAGAAACGCATGCCGCAAGGGATATTATCAAACTGGGGCAGAAAATTTTCCTTCCATTTAGAAAATTTTCTGGAAGTCAGGTACCCCCAGCTGATAACATTTTACCGCCAACAGGTAAGTAAATAATTCCTCAACAGTGTTATCCCTAGCAGTTGCGAGGGGTCCAACACAAGGTTGGAAAGTCGGTAGCCTCAGCGGTTAGACTTCAAAGGAGGAAGCTAATAATAATAATAATAATAAATAAATAAATAAACAAATAAATAAAAGAATAATAAAAATAAAATGGGGAAGGTAGAAAGGAAAATCCATCCCAATCCCCAGCAAGTATTCGGGTCTTAAGGATATGTTGGGTTCATCCGCCCTCAAATAGGATATGTTGGGTTCATCCGCCCTCAAATAGGATATGTCGGGTTCATCCGCCCTCAAATAGGATATGTTGGGTTCATCCGCCCTCAAATAGGATATGTTGGGTTAATCCGCCCTCAAATAGGATCTGTTGGGTTAATCCGCCCTCAAATAGGATCTGTCGGGTTCATCCGCCCTCAAATAGGATATGTTGGGTTCATCCGCCCTCAAATAGGATCTGTTGGGTTCATCCGCCCTCAAATAGGATCTGTTGGGTTCATCCGCCCTCAAATAGGATTTGTCGGGTTCATCCGCCCTCAAATAGGATATGTCGGGTTCATCTGCCCTCAAATAGGATATGTTGGGTTCATCCGCCCTCAAATAGGATATGTCGGGTTCATCCGCCCTCAAATAGGATATGTTGGGTTCATCCGCCCTCAAATAGGATATGTTGGGTTAATCCGCCCTCAAATAGGATCTGTTGGGTTAATCCGCCCTCAAATAGGATCTGTCGGGTTAATCCGCCCTCAAATAGGATCTGTCGGGTTCATCCGCCCTCAAATAGGATCTGTTGGGTTAATCCGCCCTCAAATAGGATCTGTTGGGTTCATCCGCCCTCAAATAGGATCTGTTGGGTTCATCCGCCCTCAAATAGGATCTGTCGGGTTAATCCGCCCTCAAATAGGATCTGTCGGGTTAATCCGCCCTCAAATAGGATCTGTCGGGTTCATCCGCCCTCAAATAGGATATGTTGGGTTCATCCGCCCTCAAATAGGATCTGTCGGGTTCATCCGCCCTCAAATAGGATCTGTCGGGTTCATCCGCCCTCAAATAGGATATGTTGGGTTCATCCGCCCTCAAATAGGATCTGTCGGGTTCATCCGCCCTCAAATAGGATATGTTGGTTTCAGTCTTTTTATTTCAGGTTTTACAGACAGGCGCCCACCTGAATAACGAGAGGAATACATTTCTGTCTTTTCATTTCTGTTCTAGGTCACCCACCAGTATAATGCGGGAATACGCTTGTGTCTGTTCATTTCATATTCTAGGTCACCCACCAGTATAATGCGGGCATATCATTTTTCATATCTTTACAGCCAGGCGCCCACCTGTATAATGAGAGGAATACATTCAGTCTTTACTTTTAAGTGTTGAAGCCAGGCGCCCACCTGTATAATGAGAGGAATACATTCAGTCTTTACTTTTAAGTGTTGAAGCCAGGCGCCCACCTGTATAATGAGAGGCATAAATTCAGTCTTTACTTTTCAAGTGTTGAAATTGGGAGCCCGCCCAGATAACAGAGGCATAAATTCAGTCTTTACTTTTCAAGTGTTGAAATTGGGAGCCCGCCCAGATAACAGAGGCATAAATTCAGTCTTTTTATTTTCAAGTGTTGAAATTGGGAGCCCGCCCAGATAATAGAGGCATACATTCAGTCTTTACTTTCAAGTGTTGAAATTGGGAGCCCGCCCAGATAACAGAGGCATACATTCAGTTTTCAGTCTTTACTTTTCAAGTGTTGAAATTGGGAGCCCGCCCAGATAACAGAGGCATACATTCAGTTTTTTTACTTTTAAGTGTTGAAGTTGGGAGCCCGCCCATAATAACAGAGGAATACATTCAGTCTTTACTTTTAAGTATTGAAATTGGGAGCCCGCCCAGATAACAGAGGCATACATTCCACGTCTTTACCCATAGGAGATGCATTTCCTCCTAAGTTTTAGTTTTACCCATAGGAGATGCATTTCCTCCTAAGTTCAGTTTTACCATAGGAGACGCACTTCCTAAATTCAGTTCTACCAATAGGAGACGCACTTCCTAGTTTCAGTTTCACCAATAGGAGACGCACTTCCTAAGTTTCAGTTTCACAAGTAGGAGACGCACTTCCTAAGCAAGTTTTATCAGTAGGAGACGCACTTCCTAAAATAAGTTTCACCAGTAGGAGACGCACTTCCTAAGTTTCAGTTTCACCAATAGGAGACGCACTTCCTAAGTTTCAGTTTCACAAGTAGGAGACGCACTTCCTAAGCAAGTTTTATCAGTAGGAGACGCACTTCCTAAAATAAGTTTCACCAGTAGGAGACGCACTTCCTAAGTTTCAGTTTCACCAGTAGGAGACGCACTTCCTAAGCAAGTTTCACCAATAGGAGACGCACTTCCTAAACAAGTTTCACCAATAGGAGACGCACTTCCTAAGTTTATTTCACCAATAGGAGACGCACTTCCTAGTTTCAGTTTCACCAATAGGAGACGCACTTCCTAAGTTTCAGTTTCACCAGTAGGAGACGCACTTCCTAAGCAAGTTTCACCAGTAGGAGACGCACTTCCTAAGTTTCAGTTTCACCAGTAGGAGACGCACTTCCTAAGCAAGTTTCACCAATAGGAGACGCACTTCCTAAACAAGTTTCACCAATAGGAGACGCACTTCCTAAGTTTATTTCACCAATAGGAGACGCACTTCCTAGTTTCAGTTTCACCAATAGGAGACGCACTTCCTAAGTTTCAGTTTCACAAGTAGGAGACGCACTTCCTAAGCAAGTTTTATCAGTAGGAGACGCACTTCCTAAAATAAGTTTCACCAGTAGGAGACGCACTTCCTAAGTTCAGTTTCACCATAGGAGACGCACTTCCTAAAATTATTTCACCAGTAGGAGACGCACTTCCTAAGCAAGTTTCACCAATAGGAGACGCACTTCCTAAACAAGTTTCACCAATAGGAGACGCACTTCCTAAACAAGTTTCACCAATAGGAGACGCACTTCCTAAGTTTATTTCACCAATAGGAGACGCACTTCGTAAGTTTCAGTTTCACCAATAGGAGACGCACTTCCTAAGTCAGTTTCACCATAGGAGACGCACTTCCTAAAGTTCAGTTTCACCATAGGAGACGCACTTCCTAAGTTCATTTCACCCATAGGAGACGCACTTCCTAAGTCAGTTTCACCATAGGAGACGCACTTCCTAAAGTTCAGTTTCACCATAGGAGACGCACTTCCTAAGTTCATTTCACCCATAGGAGACGCACTTCCTAAGTCAGTTTCACCATAGGAGACGCACTTCCTAAAGTTCAGTTTCACCATAGGAGACGCACTTCCTAAGCAAGTTTTACCAGTAGGAGACGCACTTCCTAAGATAAGTTTCACCAGTAGGAGACGCACTTCCTAAGTTCAGTTTCACCAATAGGAGACGCACTTCCTAAAAAGATTTCACCAATAGGAGACGCACTTCCTAAAAATATTTCACCCCTAGGAGATGCACTTCCTAGTTTGATTCATTTTGAGTTCGACCATAGGAGACACAATTCCTAGTCCAGTTTTGAAGTTTACCCGTAGGAGACGCACTTCCTAATCAAGGTCTTTCAGGTTCATAGGAGACACACTTCCTAGTTCTAGTCATTGAGGTTTTATTTTAGCAGACACATTTGCTAGCAAGAGTTTTGGTTTTACTCATAGGAGATGCACATCCTAGCCTAGTCTTTAGTTCACTCTCATCATTGCATCAGTAGTGTAAGTGAGTTACAATTTTGCTAACGACTCACAAACCTTCCCAGTACAAACTGGGTTAGGAAATTTTGTTTGTTTTGTTTGTTTTGATTGTCAGGGACCCGCCTGTAGAACGGAGAAAACATTTTTCAAAATCAAGCAGTGACCCACTGGAGAGCAGAAGGATTACAACAAAAATCCCCAGCACTCAATCCAAGATAGAAGCAACAAGAATCTCGCCCCAAGAATGCGAGTCAACAGTCTGAGAGGGTCAACAAAAGCTAGTCACAAAAAACAAAAAGAAAAAAAAAGAAAAGAAAAAGAGAAAAATGAATGAATCCGAAGCACGGATGTGGAGAACAAATGTGATCTGCTCAAGAACTAGCGCCTACAACTAGCAAGTATCAAGGTTCAAGTCCAAAAGTCTGTATGAAGCACCATTCAAGACTCAAGACCAAGTTTCAGAAGACTTAAGAGATAGGAATCCTTGTAACTAGTAGCTGATAGGCTTAGTTAGTCTTTTTCAGTTTTCATTTTTGTTGTAATGACAGGACCGCGGACCGGAACCTCGACGGAACGGCACCTCGATCGGCTCTCCACCTCGGTACACTTCACTATCTCTCTCATTCCCGAACTACACGTGGCCTGATTCCTGTATAACCAAGGATATGTAGGCAGCTCAGATACCAGGGCTCGGTCACAATCCCTCCCTTTCCTTAAGTGTAGTCCGTCCAAGTAATGGTCGGGTCAAAAACACGTCTAGTCGTTCTTTGTCGGAAAACTCTTCGTGTTTCCAGTCAAAGAGGGGCAGCTGTAAGCACGTGATTTTTGACCCTCCCCGAGAATTTTCACATTTTTAGCGTGAATATGTGAAATTGGGTCTAGTATAGCTATTTTAACTATTTTACTTTATTTCGTTGCAAAAAGAAAATTTCAAAAAATATATATATAAATTTTAGTTTATGTATTTCTCATAAACTTGAAAAATACAAAAAAAATTGCACTTTATTTTTGTACCTTATATAATTTCGAAAAATACAAAAATAATAATTCTATTAAAGTTTTATAGGCATTTTTAACTTTGAAAAAATACAAAAAATATTACCTCATATTTTATCTTAATATTTTAAAACGAAAATTACAAAAAAAAATATAGTTTTATTAATATTTTGTAGCTATTTTAAACCTTGGAAAATATTTAAAAAAGATATAGTTTTGTTTAAGTACTAGTCTTATTTTTGGTAGTTATTTTGCTTACATAGGACTAGTTAAGCAATGTGTTCCTATTTCTCGGGTCCGGGCCAAAGAATAATATTCGGGTTTAAACTATCCGGTTTTAGGCCTAATTTTCGGACCTAGCCCATAATAAACCGTGTCCAGGACACGTGGGGAACCCCACCACGCGTGGGGGACATATGCCTCGAACCCCACCACGCGTGGGGCTCATTTTCATGGGCAAAGCATTACAATACACGGACAAACACAAAGGGATGGGGGGATTTTTGAAAAAATTTAAAAAAAAGCAAAAAAGACTGTTCCGTTTTTTTCTTCAGAGAAACGAAAAAAAAAAAAAAATTTTGAAAGGGGAGGGGGACTGTTCCTCTTTCTTCTTAAAAAGAAGAAAGAGAGGAAACCCTAGAGGGGGGATACGCAGAGAAAAAAAACGGGGAGAGAAAAAAACCAGCAGAACCACCCAAAACAACCACCTCCTTTCGCCGTCGTCACTGTTCACCCGTCCCCTCCAAACTTCCGGCCACCCTAAACCATCGTCCACCACCCTAACCTCCTAGCCCGCGAGCTCCCACTCCCCCATTGCCCATAACCCCCGTCACCTTCCCCAGCTTCCCTCCGTCCATAACCACCACCCAAAAGAACGCCATAACCACCACCCCCCACGTCCAAACACCGACTGAAACCAGTCGCACCCCATGCACACGCCATTGCTCGTCGTCGACCTCAGCTCTAGCCTCACCCAAACTCCTCCGAACGACTCCCTCGTCGTCACTGTCCAAACGTCGTGACCCACCTCCAACCAGCAATCACCCATCACCAAACGACCACTCCCTCACGTCCAAAACCAGTCACCACCTTCCGGCACCCCCACGTACCATCCCCGTCAACCTGCTGCCTCAAAGCCACCATGGACGACCACTAAAAACTCCCTCCATCGCTGCACTCCGACGACCTCAGCTGCTCGTCGTCCCAGTCCGGTCGTCGACCACCAAACAGGCCCGTCAACCACTGCCCGCAACCCCACCGTCCAAACGCGACCACCACTGCTTCAGCTCATGTTATCGTGGTTCTTTCACTGTTGTCGTGCAGTCCGTTGAGGTCGTCTTTGGTTCGCCGAGGTCCGGTACGTCGAGGTCCGGTGCGTCGAGGTTGGTCGTTGAGGTCGCTGTCGAGGTTTGGTCCATGGCTCTATGTGTTTCGGTTTGTTCAGGTTAGTGAACCTCAGTGTATTAGACAAAGAAACGCTATTTTAAATGTTCGAAGATGCAATATAGAAATTGGTATGATAATTTTCTGCTTATGTTTCACCGTATGCATTTTGGTTCATCTTTTGTGTTATGTTATTCTTGTTTACTTGATGTCATTTGATTTAGTTGTATTAGGAGATCTAGGACACAGTTTGACGTTGATTCGTTTTTCCCTTCGTTTCCTTAGTTTATTTGGACAAAATTAGTATTAGTACCTGTTGTTACTACGCCCGAAACACTCATTCGCTTAACTTCCTTTATTAAACTTTTGACAAGTTATGAGACTCTGGTCGTAAAGAAGCTGTAAGGTTTAGTATGGTTAAAGGCATAAAACAACATCCCTTTTTTTTTAAAAAAAAAAAAATAAATAATAAAAAAAATAAATAATAAAAAAAAATAAATAAAAAATAAAAATAAAGAATAAATAAATAAACAAAAACGAGACCAGCTTCGCCAAAAATAAAAATGTACAGATTGCGGAGCCCTCGCAAAATATATGTATTAAACACTTAGATTCCGGGACGGGCCGTTTAGCAAGTTTCACGGCCCTACCCAAAATAGTAATGCGCTAGTTGCTTTAGGCGCGCCTTTAATAATGTTATCTCCCTAAACTCGGGTGCACATTTATGTGACCCAAATCCAAATCTCAACGGAGTCGAAATATGTCTCTAGTCACGGGCGCATTGATTGTGGCGTGGCCCGAGATGCATTTCCATGACGTTGCAAATTCTTTAAAAAAAAATAAGAATGAGATGAGCCTCGCCAAATAAAAATACAAATTGCGGGGCCCTCAGTAAATACTTGTTTAAAATTACTTAGAATTCAGGAGGGTCGTTTAGCGAATTTCGCGGCCTCCGCAAAATAATAACGCGATAGTCTCTTTAGGCGCGTGTTTAATAATTTACTTTCTTAAGCTCGGGTGTGCATTTCATGCGACCCAAATCCAAATCCTAAAACATCAAATAAAATATGTTTCGGATTGTGGGTGCATTTCATGTGACACAGTCCAAAGATATATTTTAAGCGATGTTCACATTCTTATAAAAAACAATAATAATAAAGCGGTTAAAAGATAAATTTGCACATAAGTTCATATTGTATTAAAAATCAGATAAATAAGCCAAATATAACAGTTGAGCGACCGTGCTAGAACCACGGAACTCGGGAATGCCTAACACCTTCTCCCGGGTTAACAGAATTCCTTATCTAGATTTCTGGTACGCAGACTGTAATATAGAGTCATTCTTTTCCTCGATCCGGGATTAAAATTGGTGACTTGGGACACCCTAAATCTCCCAAGTGGCGACTCTGAAATAAATAAACCAATCCCCTTTCGATTGTCCTTTAATTGGAAAAAACTCCCCTGCGCCCCGCGGGCGCGGAAAAAGGAGGTGTGACAATGGTCATGCATATGGAGATCGATCGGGATGTCGAAGACTTACTGATTATGGGAGATTCCGACCTGATTATCCGGCAAGCCCAAGGTGAATGGGGAACTCGGGATGTCAAGCTTATTCCTTACCGACAGCATGTGGAAGACCTCGGCAAGAGTTTTAAATCAATAGAGTTCAGGTATATCCCGCGATGTCACAATGACTAGTAGATGCACTTGCTACCTTGGCTTCGATGCTACCCTACCCAGGCAACGCCCATGTCGATCCCTTGGAAATCCAAATCAGGGAAAGACACAGTTACTGTAACGTATACATGACAGGATCATGCATACAGCCATGGTACCATGATATCAAGAGGTTCTTGAAAACACAAGAATACCCCGAGCATGCTACTGGAGATCAAAAGAGAACCATTAGGCGGCATGCAAGTGTTTTCTTTTTGAGCGGTGAGTTGTTGTATAAAAGGACCCCGGACCTCAATCTACTAAGATGTGTTTACGCCGAGGAGGCAAGGAAGATCATGCACGAAGTACACGCAAGAGTGTACGGACCTCACATGAACGGGTATGTCTTGGCAAAGAAAATCCTTCGAGCAGGTTATTATTGGATGACTATGGAAAAGGACTGTTTCGGCTTCGTTCGGAAGTGTCATCAGTGTCAGGTGCACGGTGATTTGATTCATGCACCTCCCACAGAGTTGCATCCCATGTCTGCACCTTGGCCATTTGTTGTATGGGGCATGGACGTCATTGGACCAATCGAGCCAAAGGATTCAAATGGACACATATTTATACTGGTTGCCATCGACTACTTCACAAAATGGGTAGAGGCTGTCACTCTCAAGTCGGTCACTAAAAAAGTTGTAGTGGATTTTGTACACTCAAATCTTATCTGCCGTTTCGGCATTCCTGCAACTATCATCACAGATAACACAACGAACTTGAATAGTCACTTGATGGGAGATGTATGCGAGCAGTTCAAAATAACGCACAGGAATTCTACTCCTTATCAGCCCAAGGCCAATGGCGCTGTGGAAGCAACAAACAAGAACATCAAGAAGATTTTGAGGAAGACGATCCAGAGTTCCCAACAGTGGCATGAACAGCTACCCTTTGCATTATTGGGATTTCGCACTACGGTACGCACGTCAGTAGGGGCAACCCCTTATCTCTTGGTTTATGGGACAGAAGCTGTGATACCAGTAGAGGTAGAAATTCCTTCGTTTCGAACCATTGTCGAAGCAGAAATCGAAGACAGCGAGTGGGTTAAGACTCGATTGGAGCAATTGACCTTGATTGACGAGAAAAGAATGGCTGCGGTTTGTCACGGGCAGTTGTACCAACGAAGAATGGCTCGTGCTTACAACAAGAAAGTCCGACCCAGGAATTTCGAAGTGGGTCAACTGGTACTGAGGCGCATTCTGCCACATCACCAAGAAGCAAAAGGGAAATTTGCTCCAAACTGGAAAGGCCCATACATCATCAGGAAGATCTTGCCGAGAGGAGCATTGTACCTGGGTGATATTGAAGGAAATGATCCCGAAACAGCGGTGAATGCGGATGCAGTCAAAAGATACTACGTCTGAGTGACACCCCAGCGATCCTGACGCATTTGAAATGATGGAGGTTTTATTCCCACTACCCCAAACACTATCAACTCTCTCTACAAGCCTTTGAGCCGGTTACAGTTCTTTGGTTACAAAAAAAAAAAAAAAAAAAAAAAACATTGATCGAGGCCTGAACTACGTCTGACTTGATTCCGAAAGGATACGTAGGCAGCCTCTCTCTGAGGTTCAGTCACACCAACAATAAAATCACATTTACCCTGAAATTGAAGCCGGGGCACGCTAAACGGTTTAAAAATCGTAGTATTGTCTACTTCTCTTTGCCAAGCACAAGCTTTTCAGATCAATTACCAAAGGTAGCGGGAAGCCAAGAAGCGTCACGAATGGAGACCGGTACACTGTAAATTGAGAGAAATAAAATGAGAGAGTCTCGTCGGTGAAAACCCTCGGGCACCGCGAGGCGACGGGAGTAGAGAAACCAAAATGAGAGAGCTTGTGTAGTAAAAACTCGCAAAGAGTGCTATCGAGCGACAGCAAGGAGGGAAATGAGAGAGGTCAACCAGCGAAAACCTGCAAATGGCGTTGTTGGCCAAAAGAACGACTCCACCCAAGGAGGTCTCGGCAAAGTTCCACCGGTTGGGAAACACAGATCCATTTTGGTTCGGGAAGAAATGCAAGTTCATTGAAGGTCGGGCGTCCAGTCCAAAGAGCATGTCATGTCCATTTAAAGTCAGCATTGTCTTCCTCAGATAAGTCTTTCTTGTCCCAAAGGGACACTTCTTTTCTGAAGTTTGTTTTCTCCTTTCTTTGTTTTTCTTCGAATCCCTTTCATTTTTAACCCTAAGTTCCAGATATACTGGAAAGGACAGGTGGCAGGTTTGGTTTCACGGAATTCCGTTTCACGAAGGAAAACACCCCGTTTCGTTGGTACGTTTGTCCAAACCTGATGAATCATGATGTTTGACTACGTTTAAAGTACAGTAAAAAAAAGAGAAATTTCCCCAGCAAGTCCGCCTTGTACAAATTCCCACAGAACTTCCCTTTGTACAAATCCCCACAGAGCCTCCCTTTGTAAAAATTCCCCAGCGAGCTTGCCCCAACAAATCCTGGCAAGTCCGTTTTGCAACCAATCCCCAGCAAGTCCGCCTTGTACAAATCCCCACAGAGCTTCCCCTTGTACAAACCCCTACAGAGTATCCCCAATAAAATCCCCGTTGAAAAATCCCCAAGCAAAACCAGATGAAAAAACCAAAGCCTTACAAAGCAAATCATCACAGAATCTGGAAACGCAGGCCTGAGCAGTCTAAAGGGTTTTGCCATTTGAATCCAATCAATGACAGAGTTTCTCAAAAGAAATAAGGACGCAGCAAAGCAACTGGAACAATCAAGGTCACCGAACCAACTGCCATTTCTGAGCTAACGATTGTTCTTTGTTTGAAAAGTTGAAATAGGTATGATCCAAGACAATCGTGCAAGAAGCAGGTGTCACCCAAAGAAGAAAAGAAACACATGAGTGCAAGAAGCAGTTCGGCAATAAGGAATCCACTCAAAAGGGAAGTTTTCACGAAATTCTCTTTTACATTTTTTACTAAAATAAGGAAAACTCAAAAAAAACGGTTCAGTTGGTATCCCCAGAATTATTCTATTAGTCAGTATTAGGGCTCCAAACCTAAACTGAACTTTTTCCATTTAGTCAGCATTAGGGCTTCAACCCTAAAGTGAACTTTTCCCTTTAGTCAGCATTAGGGCTCCAACCCTAAACTGAACTTTCCCCAGTTAGTCAGCATTAGGGCTCCAACCCTAAACTGAACTTTTCCGTTTAGTCAGCATTAGGGCTCCAACCCTGAACTGAACTTTTTCATTTCCGCCAGCATTAGGGCTCCAACCCTGAACTGAGCATTGTTCTGTTAGTCAGCATTAGGGCTCCAACCCTAAACTGAACTTTCCCGTTTAGTCAGCATTAGGGCTCCAACCCTGAACTGAACTTTTTCATTTCCGCCAGCATTAGGGCTCCAACCCTGAACTGAGCATTGTTCTGTTAGTCAGTATTAGGGCTCCAACCCTAAACTGAACTTTTCCATTCAGTCGGCATCAGGGCTCCAACCCTAAACTGAACTTTTTCCATTCCGCCAGCATTAGGGCTCCAACCCTGAACTGAGCATTGTCTGTTAGTCAGCATTAGGGCTCCAACCCTAAACTGAACTTTTCCCTTTAGTCAGCATTAGGGCTCCAACCCTAAACTGAACTTTTCCATTCAGTCAGCATCAGGGCTCTAACCTTGAACTGAACTTTTTCATTTCCGCCAGCATTAGGGCTCCAACCGTGAACTGAGCATTGTCTGTTAGTCAGCATTAGGGCTCCAACCCTAAACTGAACTTTTCCCTTTAGTCAGCATTAGGGATCCAACCCTAAACTGAACTTTTCCATTCAGTCAGCATCAGGGCTCCAACCCTGAACTGAACTTTTTCATTTCCGCCAACATTAGGGCTCCAACCCTGAACTGAGCATTGTTCTGTTAGTCAGCATTAGGGCTCCAACCCTAAACTGAACTTTTCCATTCAGTCAGCATCAGGGCTTCAACCCTGAACTGAACTCTTTCCATTTATCCAGCATTAGGGTTTCAACCCTGAACTGAGCATTGTTCTGTTAGTCAGCATTAGGGCTCCAACCCTAAACTGAACTTTTCCATTCAGTCAGCATCAGGGCTCCAACCCTGAACTGAACCTTTTCATTTCCGCCAGCATTAGGGCTCCAACCCTGAACTGAGCATTGTTCTGTTAGTCAGCATTAGGGCTTCAACCCTGAACTGAACTCTTTTCCATTTAGTCAGCATTAGGGCTCCAACTTGAACTCTTTCCATTTAGCCAGCATTAGGGCTCCAACCCTGAACTGAGCGATTTTCCGTTTAGCCAGCATTAGGGTTCCAACCCTAAACTGAGCATTCTTACCTTGTGGAAACATTAGTGATCCAATCCCGGAGTTGGAATTTTTGTAGACTGAAATTTTCCAATCCCTTCATCAATTCTACAAACTGCCCGGCAATTAACTCGCGAAACTTTTCTGGTGAAACTGGGGCAGAAAATTTCGTTCGTTTATTTTTCCCCGTAGGTCTGACTTCAAGATGCATGGATCAAGACGACCTACGAGATGAGTCTCGACCCGGAATAAAGAAAAGAAGAAAAAGAAAAAAAGGAGATGTTCTGAGATACTTGGAAAAACGAAGGACGGATCGCCCCAAGATTCGATCAAGATCCCGAGTTCTACCTATCTGCTCTCACTCAATATCGCAGAAATAAACAGGCGCCTACAACTTTCAAGCATCAAGATTCGGATCGAAGTCTACAAGTAAAATCATGCTAAGACCCAAGATTAAGTTGCAAAAGAATCATAGATAGGAATCTTGTAACTAGCAATTGACAAGCATACGTAGTTAATTCAGTTTCAATTTTCTTTTGGTTGTAATAAGGCGGTCAGTAAAGCAACAGTGACAACAGCAACAGCAGTAACGGCAAGTATTGCAACCCCATGGTAGTCCCAGCTACCAAAGTTTTCCCGAACTACATTGACCTGATTCCTGTTTAGCCCAGGATATGTAGGAAATCTTCGGAGCAAAGATTCGGTCAAATCTTTCAAAACATGCTTCACACGGAGTAGTCAAATAGGCAAAAGTCGCTCATATCCGCTCACTTTATCTTTGTACGAAAACTCTTCGTGTTTCCGAACAAAGAGGGGCAGCTGTGAGCACGTGATTTTTGTTTTCGCGATAATCACTCCAAAAGAAACAAAAATAATAGCAATTGGTCTTGCTGTACAATTTTTCGGATTTTACATTACATTTTTGGTAGTTATTTGTGATCTTCCCCTTTTGTATTTTTATCAAACAAAATATAAAAAAAAATATGTGTCATGTGTAAAAAATATAAAGTGATGTTATTTTTTGTTAATTGTGTGATTAATTGTTGTTTAATGTCTTTATTAGTATTGTTTAATTTAATTAAGAGATTAAAGAGGAAAAGGGATTTTCGGATTGGGCCAGTCCAAATCAAATAATAAACAAGCCCAAACCAAATTATCTGGTCCAGATCAGTTCGGCCCCAGGGGTATCCCAACGACGTCGTTTGGGTCATGCCTGATCTGGGCCGTTGATCTCAAAATGATCAACGGACAAGATCACATCCCCCATATCCACAAACAAACCCGACTCGTTCTACCCGAACCAACCTTGACCCTTACTAAGCCAAATGACACCGTTTCATTTAAACCTTCAGATCCAGGTCGTTGATCTCGATTGATCTAACGACTGAGATCAAGCCATCCACCCCATATATAAGCTTTCCACTCATACCCCACCCCTTATCCAAATACCCCTCCTTCGTCTTCATCCCCTTCACAGACCCAAACCCCGGAACCCTAGAGCCGCCCCCCTTTCCCCTCACCAAAAACCCGGCGGCATGGACGTCGGTGACCCCCACCTTAGCACCATAGGACCGCCTCACCACCCTGAACATGGATCTGTTGTCTCTCTGCCTCGAATCAACTCCTAGGGTCTCGAATCTTCCTTTGAAGATTCGAACAAAGACTCGATCCACACCAAACCACCCCAGGTTTATACCAGGCCCTCCTCTGACCTCCCTCGTGACCAAACCATGTTTGGTTTGGTCCGAATCTAACCAGGGAAGCATAAATCCCAAATCTACCTTTAGGAACCCTAGGAGTCCTCATGTCTGATTTGTGTCCGTTTGAGCCAAATGATTAGGGTCTAATGGACCTTAATCGAAGTGTTCTCAGTTGAGAACACTTCGATTAAAGTCCGTTCAACCCTAAGAAAGATCGATTCAAATCCGAGCTAGAGTTTGCTGATTTTTCAAGATTTCAGGTATTTTTGCTTTTCTTTTATCAGTTCATGTGTTTTTGTTATAGTTAAATGTTTGTTTATTGCCCCAAAATGTTTAGTTGATTTTATTTTTGAATTGTTTGTCGACTGTGTCCTGTCCACCTTTCCCGGACCTCTGTATTTGGTCAAGTCCTTATTCATTCACTGATAATGTGTGTGTGTGTAGACTGTGTAGTCGATTGAATTTGAAATTGGTCGATTAATTAGTTCCCAAGGTTATCTTTGTTTTGACAGTGCAATCTGAACCCCTTGTTCAATACTGTTTGATTCCAATCCCTGGCTGTTGATTGTATATGTTATAATTAGTATAGTCGATTCGATACGTGTCATCGAATAGTTTCAGGGGTTTGAATGATAACAATTTGATTTTGTTTCCTGCTGAAACTTTGTTTGAGTCAAATTACAAGCTGAGTGTTGTCTGTGTTTGTTCGAATTGAATCAGAAACATTTATAGTTTAGTTTGTGGTTTCAGTTCAACTTGAGTTCTGAATTGATAACATGTGCACTATAGTGCTTTAATAATTAGAGCAAATGGGACAGCATGGGCTGTCAGACCATTTTCAGCCTGCCCATACCTTTGTTTAGTTTAATAAGGTGATAAAAGGTTTGTAAGGGAATCTCATGGGAAGGGTTCTACTTTTAAAAGATGAGTGGAAAAACAGCAGAAAAGGGAGGGGGTTCTGATGTGTTTAACAGACTGTAAAGGGCTAATGTTAGGCTATAAATAGGAGAACTTCCATTAGAAGAGGGGACTGAATTTTAAAAAAGGGAGATACCACAAAAACAGGCATATACAGATACACATTGAGAGAGGATATATACAGGAGAGAGATAGAGAGCAAGGGATAGAAAACACACAGACAAAATTAGAAACTATCTTTCCATTATTGTCGTGATTTCACTTGTTTCGACCTGTCTATTCAACACTGATTTTTTCAAGTCCCAACTGAGTTTACTGGTTGTTTATTTCGTTGGTTTGTTCCTGGATTTGGTCTATCTGGGATTTTGATTCTACTCCAATCGTTCTGCTGTTATTTGTTGCTACTGCTGCTGCTCGTTGCTTTATTTGTGATCACTGCTTTCATTTGAGTTTGTGGCTGACTTGCTGCTTCTATTTTCTTCTTTGCGTTTCAGTATCCAGGTACACATTTTCGAATCTCATATTGATGTAACAATAGCAATGAGTTGAAATGAAAGACGCGAAGAATTTTAGTCCTTTGGTACTGCACCCATAGTCTTATAAAGTGTTAGTAAATTCGCGCAAATTTTCAGATTGTAACTCGATAGGAAGACAAAGGAGGTAGTTTTATATTTAAAACTGGGTCTGTTTAATTATCTTAACTTACAATGGTTTACTTTGTTTAATTGTGTGTATGATGTGATTACGTAATGCGTGGAATGTACGAGTAATTGGTACACCAAAAACTAGACTTCATTCTTAGTTATGTTCTGCACGTATAAGATGGATTGTTGTTAACCTGGACAGATGCAAAATTAGTTTTAAACTATTCAACTTAATTCCTTCACATCTGAATTCCGCTAGGCAGTTTGAATCTAATTAATAACAGTTTTCTAATAAATAGTCGATTCCATTAATCAAGCCCAAATAAGCTAGTTTAAATTCAAACTTGAAGGCCGTTTAGTGTAAGTTTAGTATATGTTATTCGTCTTGCTTACAATCTCCCTTAGCAAATTAACAAGCGTATTCACTCGTTGAAGTAAGGCATGAGACAATTCCCACCACATAAACAACCAATCAGATAATTAAACAAGAATCCGGAATCGGCCAAGCATGCAATTTACTTAGAACGTAATTTCTTTCTCCACTTATTAGAGACAAACATAATAGAGATGTAATCATCGTAGGTTTACTTGCTTTCACAAAATGAGACGAGCCTCGCCAAATGAGAAACACAAACTGCGGGGTCCTCATAAATGTATATATATTAAAAATACTTAGAATTCGGGAAGGGCCGTTCAAGCGAATTTCATGGCCTTCCTCAAAGACAATAACGTGTTAGTCTCTTTAGGCACGTTTTTAATAATATTACTTTCCTAAAATTAGGGTGCGCATTTATGTGACTCAAATCCAAATCTCAACGGAGTCGAAATGTGTTAACAACTACGGGTGCATTGATTGTGACGTGGTTCGAGATGCATTTTCACGACGTTGCAATTCTATAAAAAATAAATGATAATAATAAAAGCGGTTTAAACTTAATAAAAGCACATAAGTCATAACATGTATTTAAATCAGATATTTAGCCATTATAACAATTTAAGCGACCGTGCTAGAACCACGGGATTCGAGGGTGCCTAACACCTTCCCTCGGGTCAACAGAATTCCTTACTTAGAATTTCTGGTTCGCAGACTTCATTTGGAAAGTCGAAAATTTTCCTCGATTTGAGATTCAAGATAAACCGGTGACTTGGGACACCAAAAGCCAAACCTTTCCCAAGTGGCGACTCTGAATTAAATAAATAATCTCATTTCGAATATTGTCACTTAAAATGGAAAAACTCTCTCGTGCATTTTAACCCTTCGGAGCGGGGCGCGCAAAAAGGAGGTGTGACAATAATTATATTGAATATTTACACATAAATTTATGTTTCAAGTCGGAAGTACTTAATTCATATGAACCCGTTGTCTATGTAGCACCTTGCATATGTATTTTATTCTAATTTATACTGTCTATGATCAAAAATATTTTTTTCTAAAATAATTATCTTGTATTCGAAGTTCACTAGCTCGATTAATTTGAATTCGCACCAAATAAATATATTATAGAGCTAAAGCATTTCCTATCAAAAAATTATTTACCAGGCTCGAAACTAGACATTTGATAGAGAGTGTAGGTATCTCAACCATCGTCCAGTATATCTTTTGATAGTGAAAATGACTTAATTTAATACGCATACACTGAATTCAGGTAAATATTTTCCAAAAAAGTGCCCACAAATTAAAATTGTTACTAAAAGCAAAATCTGTCATTGTTTCCAGATATATGTTTTCTCTTTACATGGGAATCATGTCATGTCCCGTGACTTCAAATTTTTAAGAACAATATTAAATCCTCGAACTTTTTCAGTTTGTACTCTATTTTCTACCTCCTTCTCGTTGTTTATTATGATCTCCTGAATCTGCAGTGGAAGAAATTATGAGGTCAGCTCAAGAACCGAACCGGAACGGCGGTTTAATGACTCCGTCGCCCCGGCCTAGAAACCAATCTCAGTTCCAGTCCACAGTTTCCGTGCAAAAAAACCGGCGGTTCAACATTTTGATTCTCGTTGTCCGGTTCGCTACCTTTTGCTTCTCTCTTGCCTCTGCTATTTTCATGTTCACCAACTCTCGTGGCTCTGGTTCTCCTCAGTGGTACCACTTCGATGCTTTCAGGTACTACTACCACAGCAGCATTAATTTAGGTTCTCTTAATTGAATACTCTAACTTTTATGAAAAATTTACTACTATATTTATGCTAAAGAAATTTATGTAATTGTTGTATTTGGATAGGTTTGTTGCAATTGCAGCTGCGATTGTGGCTTTGTATTCATTGTTCGAAATTGGAGCGTCAGTTTGGGAAATTTCAAGAGGCGCCACTGTGTTTCCCGAAGTAGTTCAAGTCTGGTTCGATTTCAGCCACGATCAGGTTCTTATCTTTCCATTTCCAATTACTTTTCCTTTAGCGAATTTCCAATTTCTCCATTGCTCGTTCCAAGTTTTTTTTATTTATTTATTTTCTCCGTCTCCAATTATATGTCGTAATTTCTAAAAATAATTATTTCAATTTTTTTTAGGAAATGGTTTACTCCGTCCGTCTCAAATTATCGATTGTAATTTTTAAGAATTATTATTTCAAATTATCCTTAATAATAAGTATTCTTGAAGATTGAGATAACACCTAAATAGAGTAAATATTCAATTAAAAGGGATTACATCTTAAGACATAATAAGCATAAAATAGTCAGAAATCTCTACTAATTAATATTTTCTTAAGAAACGTATAAAAAGAAATGCAACAAATAATTTGATACAAATAGAGTACTTTAGATAAGGAAATTGGAGATTGTAAAAGGAAGTTTTACTAGTAACTGTTTTTAATTTGACCATAGTTAGATCTAGGGAAAATTAAAGGTTCAAATTTATCTTTTTATTGTTCAAAGTTGTTCAATTTTAACTTTAATTATACATTGAATTTATTCATACTTTTGATCGCTAGCAAATTGTCTCATACTTATTCATGTCATTAATAGAGCTCCAATGTAAATGGGTGGACGTCTCCAAAACCTTCAATTTTACATTTAACGTTTGATTATGATTTTTCTCATGTTAGAGTTCTGTCATAAGACTTTCCTAATTATAGCAATGTAATATTAAATACCCAGACTCCACTTGTTGTTTGACCAAAAGATATTGAAATCTTTTTGATTAAATCAATTAAGAAAGTTGAAAAGGTAAATCTTAGTCAAACATAATAAATTCCAGATCTACAAACAAACCGGAAAATGATACATAAAATGAAGTAGAAGCGATAAATTATCGAAGCTTTTCATTTCTTCTTTCCCCAATCGGTGAAAATGATTGTTGTACACATTCAATGAAAGATGAGAAATTGTTTTACTTTCTTTTCACTAAGGAGATTACAGAGAAGAAAGAGAGAACCCCCCCCTCCCCCCCCCTCCCCAATCTAGGAAGGTCTCCTCCCTATATATAGTCATGGAGTCCTTCCATGTATTTGGGCCATAGCTTCCTCACATCACGTTCGTTTTCGTCGTTTGGTGAATACGCGATTTGGAATAAATAATGTCGTTTTTCCTTATCCTATTGTTTGGACATGGTCCCAATTGGGCCGACCACAACGGTCAGAGTTTAACCGATACATTTGTGAGAATATACTGAGTTGTTGTTGTAGCAGCAATGTAATATTAGATCAAAAGTTAGGTACTAAAGTTGTTCATTTCGAAAAGTATAGCAAATTTTACTTTTTTTTCCCTAGATTAAGAGTCCGTTTGGATATAAGAATTTTTTCATTTTTTTCGAGAATTTTTCACTATTTTTGAAATTAGTGTTTGGCCATAAAATTTCTAATTTTTACTTGAAGATGAATTTTGAATTTTTTCGAAAATTAGAAAAACTCCAAAAAGGTATTTTACAAAATTCACTCAGATCACTCGAAAAATAAAAAATAATCCAAAATTATATACATGTCCAAAACACCAAATACAACTATAATTTTCAAATAACATTTTCACTTAAAAAAAATCATTTTTTTTGGAATTTTACAACTCGTATGTCCAAACGCAAACTAAAAGTGCTTCGATCACCATTTATGTTATCAATTTTAGTACCTCACGTATTGAATATGTAGAATTAAATTTAAAATATAATGTAAATGATAGGCCATGAATGTTTGAACTTTTCGAAACTGACGTTCTGTGTTTCAATTTCAATGTGCATTTTTGCAGTAGGGAATGTCGGAGACAGTGTGTGAAACATAGACGTTTTTGTTCTTGTTTTTCTATATAGGTTTTCGCATATATGTTGCTGTCGGCGGATTCGGCGGGAACGGCGTTAGCTCGGACGTTAAGGGAAATAGACACGTGTACGGCTAATAATGCATTCTGTGTACAATCAGATATCTCAGTTGCCTTGGGATTCGCCGGGTTTATGTTCTTGGGTTTTTCTTCTTTGTTGTCGGGTTTTCGGGTTGTCTGTTTCATACTTAACGGGTCTCGTTTTCATATGTAATAATCATTGTGCGTTGAGCAATTCGGGATTGAATTTGAGAGTTTAACTTTCTCTACACAATATAAAACTCTTTCAAAATATCCCATAATTTAAAATATAATTACAAGATATTATCTACGTAAGTAATTTTAGCATAACTTGGAAAATAAACTGCATTAACGGTAAAAGACACATTTAGGATTTAAATTTTATGGAATTGGATTGTAGAAAAAGAACTATAAGTTTTAGAAATTGAATTAATATACATATTTAATATATTATTAACATATTTTACATGATTTAGGTTAAAATTATTGAGTTCGGCCAAATCTGTATGTAACACTTTGCATTTGCCTCGTCGATAGGCTCAAAATTTTATTACACTAAACATAAGTTAAATCTTAAATATGGAGCTCAAGAATGTTTGGTTTGAAAACAAGTTAGGTTGTGACTAGTTATGTTGGAATTAGTTATGCTGAAATTTATTATACTGATATTATTTTTTATTGATTGTTTGGTATGTTATATTAATTTCGGGATTGTCAATTTTACTATTTTATTCTAGAATAATTTATCATGAGATTATTATTCCACCATCTGACAGGTATAAATTATTTCGGTATTATTTTTAATCTTGTGATAACTTATCAAGCTTAGAAATCAAATAAGGAATAAGACAATACTAAATTTCTATTTCAGAATTATTTTTATTTATCCATCAAACGACACTAAAAGTAGTAAATTCGGACCGGATAGCTTCTTATTCCTCAATAATGTTGCTTCATGGTGACGTTAGATAGCAATGATATGCTACGATTCGTTGAATTGGTTGGATTTAAATCAAAACTATACTTTGAACTTAGCAGAACAATTGAGTGAGAGATTCTTAGTTGATTTGGTACCATTTTGGCAAAAATATCTTGGCACATCTCACTTTCTTTCTTTTTCTTTATTCTTTCGAGAAAAATGTACTCCACTTTTGTCCTCTCAATTGTATAACAAAAAGTAGAGGGCTAATAGACAAGTGACTTAGCCAAATATATTAGTCCGAAACTGAAATAATGTCATTTTTGGCACAAAATATGTTTCTACTATTAAAAAAATTATATTTATACATAAAACACAATATAATACTGTGTTTTACTTTAATGGGAAGTTAGCCGTTAAAGTTAAACACAGTATTATAATGCGTTTTATTAAAAAATTAATTTTTTTTATAGGAAAACGCATTACAATACTGCATTTTCCTATAAAATTTGGGCCCACCATAATAAACTTCTACAGGACTGCAGAGAATATTTGTTTTTTTAGTGTAAAACATAGTATAATACTGTATTTTACACTGAAACGTATTATTATACTGCGTTTTACACTAATTTTTGGGCCCACCAATAAGTGCTTTGCGGATAACTGACATAACAATAATTCAAATACATAAAACGTGGTATTATACTGCGTTTTACATAAAAAAATTCTGCACCCCAAGCTTGGACTTGCCTTATTTAAAGGCGTTTGAATTTTATGAAAATCCATTCAAAACTTTCCTTCAAACTTCCGTTCATACTTCTCTCTTCTTCTTATCAATCATTTCTTTATAATGTCTGAAGAGCCAAAAATAAGGGTTTCATTATATTGGGAGGGGGGTGAGATTGTGATGGAGAATAACTCTGTGAGGTATAGCTCACCTCCACAGTGTAATGTTAAATTGCTGCTTACAATGGAGTACGATAAATTGGTATCGTTGTTACGTAAAAAAATGAGTGTGAGGAAACGTTCGATTAACCTTAAAGTAACCGGTAGATTTTCGTATTCAGTGACTCCGCGGGGATTTGCTTATTATTCTGAGTTTAACATCAAAGATGATGAAACTCTTAGAGATTTTTTGCGGATTCTGGATGAATACAGGGAATTTATTGTAATAAAATTATTGGAAATGTACGTCAAGGTTGAAGACATTCCCAATAATGAGGGCGTACATAGTAGGGATAACCCCCAGTCATCGGGTGGTTATTCTGGAGCAGTTTTGCCGGACAGATTGCTGATGAAAGAGCTTGCCTTGATTTAAACTTGTCACCACCGGCGAATGAGCAGCCACAAAATAATTTTTCGACTTTATATAATCTACAAGACGACTGGTAAACTTCAATTTTTCTACGATTTAGCGATGTTTATTTTATGTTTTAATTGGATTTGTATTAACATTCATATTTTTCATAGGGGGTATCGTTCGGATATGAATTTTACAAGTTATGATCCCGCCCCTAGTTGGAATATGCGTAGTTCTGGCATATTGGACCACGGTGGTCCATTCGGGAGTCATCACCAACAAGAAATATACATCATGAAACGTCATGACAGTACGACTTGTAAGTAAAGTGATATAGCTATATATAAAGTATTTATCTAGTTGGGTAGCTTATCATTTTGTTCTTTTTGTGCAGTGGAAACGAGCATCTTGATGTTCCTGACCTCACACAGCTGCCCATAGACGACGTACTAACTCGTGATTTGGCAGATGCGCAGAGTCAGGAAGATGATAGTGATTATGATAACAATGCGGATGAGTCTGGAGATGACACACCCTTCCCTGATGAGGGTGATGACGAGGAGGAAGTGGATGTCGAACCTGAGCTGACGAGGGAGCAAGCTACCCAACCTCCCGCTAGACCAAGAGTGTACGAGTCCCACGTGCCATTTCATGAGCGGAATATTCCCTACCTTAATAATTTGCCAAGTATGCCGGACGTGGATGCCCTCAAAAGGGATGATGACGAAATTCGGTCAGCGATGTGGGATGAGTCTAGACCAGCGGTGCTGGCAAAGGGCATGTATTTCCCCGATAAAGCTCGCCTAATTAGGGCTGTAAAAATCTACAGTGTAAGAGAGTGTCGTGAGATGACGGTAAGTGAGTCAACTACGGAGGTATACAAGGCTGTATGCTATAGAGACTGTACGGGTTGTCACTGGATGTTGCGTGCCAGCAAGAAGAAATCAGGTTCGTGGAAAGTGGGTAAATTTATTAGCACCCACAGATGTGAAATGGACACATTCAATGAGAATCACTTCAACTTGGATATGGACTTGATTTCTCTAGTCTTGATTCCATATTTGGAAGTGTCCATTAGGTTCAAGATTAAAGAGTGTATTATAGCCATCCACCGGGAGTATGGTTGTACTATAACCACAAGAAAGGCATATCTCAGTAGCAAACGTGCCTTTGAACTTATTTATGGCGACTGGGATAAGTCTTTTTCATCTCTGCCCAGGTACATGGCCGCACTGCAATACTTTAACCCCGGGACTGTTGTTGAATAGAGGCGTGAGCGGAGTCCGGACAGACCCGAATATATTTTCAACTATGTGTTCTGGTCATTTAAACCAGCAATTGATGGTTTTGTGCATTGTCGTCCTGTAATTTCCATAGACGGTACTCATGTCTATGGAAAATATGATATTAAGCTTTTGATTGCAGTTGCAGCAGATGCCAACGGACAAATATTTCCGCTTGCTTTTGCCATTTGTGCCAACGAAAGCGAAGAGACGTGGACGCTTTTTTTTGAACCACTTGAAGTAGCACGTTATCAAACAACGTTCAGGCATTTGTCTAATATCTGATCGACATGGTGGTATTTTAAGTTATGTACGGCACTTGCCTGAATGGTAGGAACCCTATGCATACCACCGTTACTGTGTGAGGCACCTGAAGGCCAATTTTCAGAAGAAATATCCTGACAAGGCCTTGCATGACTTAATGTGGATGGCTGCAACTGAGCACCAGCAATGCAAATCCATGAGGCGCATGGAAGCGATCCGGCAGTTAGATCCACGAGCCTATACTTGGCTGATGGGACATGAGCTTCATATGTGGACATTGCATGCTGATGGCGGCAGACGATGGGGAGCCCTGACTACAAATGTGTCGGAGTCGTTCAACGGCTTGTTGAAGTCTGCCCGTCGATTGCCTGTCACTGCCTATGGTTGCCCTGCAATACTAATATCTTATCCTCGGGATGGTCCAGGATGCACAAGCGGCAAGTCCATGTCGTCTACTGTAATTTAAACAAAATTAATTGTATATTTGTGTTATAATAAATTAAATAATTAATTATTTAATTGGACTGAGTAATTATCTATGGGTTCCAGGCTCGACATTTGAGGCCTAGTAGCACCAAGATATCCTTAATTATTATGTGTGTCAATTTCAATAAGTTTAAAATTTTGTTCGTTAAATAAATTAAATAATTAATTATTTAATTGGATTGAGTAATTATCTATGGGTTCCAGGCTCGATATTTGAGGCCTAGTAGAACTAAGATATCCTTAATTATTATGTGTGTCAATTTCAATAAGTTTAAAATTTTGTTCGTTAAATAAATTAAATAATTAATTATTTAATTGGACTGAGTAATTATCTATGGGTTCCAGGCTCGATATTTGAGGCCTAGTAGAACCAAGATATCCTTAATTATTATGTGTGTCAATTTCAATAAGTTTAAAATTTTGTTCGTTAAATAAATTAAATAATTAATTATTTAATTGGATTGAGTAATTATCTATGGGTTCTAGGCTCGATATTTGAGGCCTAGTAGAACCAAGATATATTTAATTATTATGTGTGTCTATTTCAATAAGTTTAAAATTTTGTTCATTAAATAAATTAAATAATTAATTATTTAATTAGACTGAGTAATTATTTATGGGTTCCAGGCTCGATATTTGAGGCCCGATAGCACCAAACTATCCTTAATTATTATGTGTGTCAATTTCAATAATTTTACAATTTTGTTCATTAAATAAATTAAATAATTAATTATTTAATTGGACTGAGTAATTATCTATGGGTTCCAGGCTCGATATTTGAGGCCTAGTAGAACCAAGATATCCTTAATTATTATGTGTGTCATTTTCAATAAGTTTAAAATTTGTTCGTTAAATAAATTAAATAATTAATTTTTTAATTGGACTGAGTAATTATCTATGGGTTCCAGGCTCAGATATTTGAGTTAATTTGACAACATATATTAATTTGTTAGTTTTGTAAGTTTATTTTTATAAATTAAATAATTAATTTTGTAAAGTGTAATTGGATAGAGTTTGTAGTTTGTAAAGTGTATATTTTACTACTGTCACACCTCCTTTTTCACCCGCGCCACCTCAAAAAGGGCGCGGAAGGGAGTTTTTTCCAATTAAAGGACAATTGAAATGGGATTTGTTTGTTTATTTCAGAGTCGCCACTTGGAAGATTTAGGGTGTCCCAAGTCATCGATTTTAATCCCGAACCGAGGAAAAGAATGACTTTGTATTACAGTTCGCGAACCAGAAATCCGGATAAGGAATTCTGTTAACCCTGGAGAAGGTGTTAGGCATTCCCGAGTTCCGTGGTTCTAGCACGGTCGCTCAACTGTTATATTCGGCTTGACTATCTGATATAATACATATTATAAACTTATGTGCAAATTTTATCCTTTAGCCGCTTTTATTATTATTATTATTATAGATCAATGCACCCGTGGTTATTGACATATTTCGACTCTGTCGAGATTTGGATTTGGGTCACATAAATGTGCACCCAAGTTTAAAGAAAATTAAATTATTAAAGGCGCGCCTACAGCGACTAGCGTATCCTTTACTTTGGGTAGGGCCGTGAAAATTTGCTACACAGTCCATTCCGAAGTCTAAGTAATTTTTAAAATACATATTTACCGAGGGCCCCACACTTTTTATATTTTTATTCTCATTCTTTTTAAAAGAACGGTCCTAAAGTGACTACATTTCTATTTAGGTTGGTCTCTAAAATAAAAGAATATAATCCTAGTTAATTACATGCTAAAAAAACGTAACATATTAATTGCTAGATTAAGACAAAAGTTATTGGAAGAGAAGATTACGAAAATTGAAATTATAAATAAAATACGACATCGACAAATAACATATTCAAAAGAAACTAATTAACCTATAGCTAGATTAAACTCGCATTGTTAGACGAATTGATTCATTGGGACTAAATGCTTTTCAACTATTTGAAACTAAACCCACCTTAATTACTGGTGCTTAAAAAAGTTTGTTGAAGCTAACTCGTTAACTTGGATAACCTATCGGATTAAGGTTCTTATCCTTTCTACATTGAATCGCGCTTCAAATATGTCAAGCCTACGGATTCTATAAAATTAATGGCCTTTTTATTTCTGCATAAAACTGGCAGAACTAAACCTATTCAAACACTTACCCCTTCAAACCAAACAAATCCCCTTTTAAACAAACGAGCTGCCTGAACCAAACCTTAATACCTAATTCACACAATTAGTCAAAATTTATGCCTTAACTACATTTATCAGCAGGTTCACGATTAACTTGTTATTTCAGACCGATGCAGGCTCCAATTAGGATTACCTAAACTTGTTTAATTCCAACAACTCAATATACTTAATTCGAAATGAAATAGAATTCTAACTAACATACACTAGAAAACTATTAATAGTTTACAAATTACAGTTTATAATCAAAAGCAAATAATTCTAACCGAATATAAATTCCATCGTCCATATTCTTAATTTGAATTATAAAGATAGATTATACATCTGCCTATCATTTGACTATTAAACATGCAAATACAAATTAAATACTTGACTACTTGAATATTTCTTTTCACTACAACAGCCGCATCACAATGATTCGAAAGTGTACCTGATAGTAGAAACAGAAGAAGAAAGTGAAGATCAGTAGTCCAGTAGCTAACAACAGCGACAATCAGCACCAACAGAATGACAACCAACAGAAACAATCCCAGCAATCAAACAGTCCAGAAATCCAGTGAAGTAACGAAATGACAACAGAAAACTAATCACAGACAGATGCAAGGAAACAATAGTTTTTTGTTTTGTCAATCACTCAAAGAAAGCAGCCTAAAACTCTTGAGCTTGAGAACTCCAATTCTTAATGCAAAGCTCTGTATTATTTCCAATTCTATGTCTATTATTCTCTCTCTACCTGATTTTTTTCCCAGTATTTTTCAGATCCCCTTTCTTTCCAGTCTGCCCCCCTCTTTATACAATCTGCCTGACCCTTCTTCTTTTCAACAAAAATCAGAATTCCCCACTAAAAATTTGCTCTTTTTACTTTAAATCCCATTAAGGAAGCCTTTTCCCTGATTTTCAGCCCCCTATTTCCTTTTGTTCCCCATTATCACATTAAATTAAAGACATTAACATTCCACTAATAACACACTAATACTAACATATTATTTCTACTGTTTCATTCCCAAATTGCCCCTGAAAACCACTGTGATTTACTGTCCTAGCCCAATACAACTACTGTATCAAAATCTGTTTAACTAATCAACTAATCAAAACTGACTTGATTAACAGCTATAACCAATTCAGCTAGCATTTTACGATAGAAACTACATCAAATACGAAGGTTCCAGTGATTCAGAATAATGCTCATACTCAAAACAGCATCTGAACTAACCGGATGACTAACAATTTGAAAATTATAAACAACAGAATGCCAATTGATTCAAACTATACGAACGACCTACTCAATGAAACTTAATTGAACGATTACGTATTACAACTGACATTGATCAAATCAGCAAACAAAGAAATAGGCAATTCGGGTAATTTCAGTGTTATTGACAGAATTAAAATGGAAACTAACTAATCGACGCAACTTATTAATCGATCACACACATAATAATTACAGCAATCATAAACAAATGACAGATTTGGACCAAATAAAATGTCTATTGAGATGAGCAGAATTAATTGATAAAAATGGAAAATTAATAAAACTAAACTAAACAGATACATAGATAGAAAAACATGAATACAAAAATGAAGAAAAAATAAAATACCTCAGAAACTCAGAAATATACGGACCTAGACTCGAACTTGAATTTGGACATTTTTGAGGTCGAACAAACTTTAATCGAAGTATTCTCAACTGAGAATACCTCGATTAAGGTCTATTAGACCCCAAATCTTCATTTAATTGGATTGATTCCATGATTTGGATTTTTAGGGTTCTTGAGGGTCTGATTTGGGGTTCGAACACTTTCGGCTTGATTCAAACCAAACCTTCGTTGGTGTAGGCCTAAGGGGGGTCAGGTGAGTGTTAGGTATCAATTTGGGATGGTTTGGTGTGAGTTGAGTTATGCTCGAATCTTCGATTGAAGATTCGAGAAGTTCCGGGAAGATTCGAACTAAACGGTTACCAGATTCATGACGAGGGTGGTCAGGGGATGTTGTGGTGTTAATTTGGTGGTCATCGGAATAGGTGAAGTTTCAGACGAACTCTTCGACTGCAGATTCGAGAAGATCGGTGATGATTCGAAGGAAACTAGCATCAGATCTGGAAAGAGGATGTCGTGGGGAAGCTAGGGTGTTAAGGTGGTGGCCGGCGGCGTAGTTGCCGCCGGGTTTCAGGCGAAGGGAAGCTAAGGCGGCTAGGGTTTGGGTCTGTCTCCGAAGGAGAATATGAATAGGAAGCGGGGGAGTGTTTGGTTTGGGGGTGGGGTAAGGATTTGGGGCTTATATAGTGAGGGGTTGTTTTGATCTTAACCGTTAGATCTATTACAATCAATGGTCAGGATGAAAGGGGTTAAAATTATACGGTGTCGTTTGGTTTAAACAGGGGTATGGGTTGGCTCGGGGAGGGCAAATTGGATCGGGTTATGGGGAGGACTTGAAGCCGTTGGATAAAAGAAAATGGGTGGCTCAGATTGAGCACTTGAAACGGTGTCGTTTCAAACCAAGCCAGGGTTGCACTGAACCGTTTGATTTGTTTGATCAACGGCTCAGATTGAAGGATGACGAAACGGGGTAGTTTATCATCATACTACGTCGTTTCGTTTGTTTCTGAGATCAGCTTGTCTGGATTGGGTCAGGGATGAGTTTTGGGCCTGAATTTCTCCTGGCCCAATCCGAATTTCCTTTACATTTACCCGTTTTCCATTTTTCTTTAATTACGAAAATTAAACAAAAATCCTAAATAAATTGTAAAAATCAAAAAATAAAATTACACACATATTATTTAACACCTATAATAATTAACACACAAATTAAACATTTAAATAAAATCAACACAATGGCAAGAAACACATATGCATATATTTTTTGTGATTTTCTTTTAATCAAATTATGGTTAATTAATTCCTAAATATATTATTTTTTATTATTTTATCTTTTTATATAAACCAATGATTAATTAATTATGAAAATGCAACATTAATTCCTAAATGCGCATGTACCTATATTACTATTTTTCTGTATTTTCTTTAATTAGAATAAAATAAACATGCACAGATAAAATGCCACGAAAATTCAAAATCGTATACAAAGAAAAATTATTTATGATTTCTTTTGGAGTAGTTCTTGTGAGGCAAAAATCACGTGCTCACAGCTGCCCCTCTTTGTCCGAAAACATGAAGAGTTTTCGTACAAAGATAAAGTGAGCGGATACGAGCGATTTTTGCCCGTTGGAATACTCCGTGTGAAGCATTTTTTTTGAAAAAGATTTAACCGAACCTTTGCTTCAAAGGTTTCCTACATATCCCTGGCTAAAAGGGAATCAGGTTAATGTAGTTCGGGAAGTTTTGGTAGCTGGGACTACCATGGAACTATAATTTGGTTATTACTGTTGTTGCGTGCTGTTGCTACTGCTTACTGATCTCCTTATTACACCGTGCCAAAAAAAAGATAAGAAGCTAGACTAAGCTAGGAATTACAAAATCTTATCTGTCTTTCCCTTTCTCTGGTTGCCTTGCTTTCTTGTTGGCTTGTGTTCCCTCTGGTGCCTTTCTTTCGAAAACTGTTGGGGATGACACTGGCCTTTTGCCTTTTTGAGCATAAGTTTTATTATGTCGTTATGTCTGCTGGGGACACTAATTTTACATTAAAGCTTGTTATGCTGGGGATCTTTGTTGTACTCCCCCTCATTACTGACTTCTGTTTGATCTTGAAATGTACTCTTCTATTCTGCAGGCGGGCTCTTGACTTCAACAACTTCCTCAAAATTTTAACACCTCCATTCTCCAGGCGGCTCCTGACTTCTCCAACTTTCTCAAAATAATTCAGCCTCTATTCTCCAGGCGGGCTCCTGACTTCTTCAACTTAAATATAACGACCTCCGTTCTACAGGCGGGCTCCTGACTTTAACAACTTCCTCAAAATTTTAACACCTCCATTCTCCAGGCGGGCTCCTGACTTCTTCAACTTCTCATATTTTAACACCTCCATTCTCCAGGCGGGCTCCTGGCTTCTTCAACTTCTCAGATTTTAACACCTCCATTCTCCAGGCGGGCTCCTAACTTCTCCAACTTTGAAAATAACTCAGCCTCCATTCTCCAGGTGGGCTCCTGACTTCTTGAACTTCCTCAAAATAATTCAGCCTCCATTCTCCAGGCGGGCTCCTGACTTCTTCAACTTCCATATAACGACCTCCGTTCTACAGGTGGGCTCCTGACTTCAACAACTTCCTCAAAATTTTAACACCTCCATTCTCCAGGCGGGCTCCTGACTTCTTCAAATTCCTAAAATAATTCAGCCTCCATTCTTCAGGCGGGCTCCTGACTTCAATAACTTCTTAAATTCTAACACCTCCATTCTCCAGGCAGGCTCCTGACTTCTTCAATTTTCTCAAAATTTTAACACCTCCATTTTCCAGGCGGGCTCCTGACTTCTTCAACTTTGAAAATAATTCAGCCTCCATTCTCCAGGCGGGCTCCTGACTTCTTCAACTTCCTCAAAATAATTCAGCCTCCATTCTCCAGGCGGGCTCCTGACTTCTCCAACTTTCTCAAAATAATTCAGCCTCCATTCTCCAGGCGGGCTCCTCACTTCTCCAACTTTCTCAAAATTGGTGTTTTATTCCTCTGAAAATTGCTGGGGATAACACCGATATTTTATTTCATCAATGTGTCATTTTCCTTCTTCAAAGACTATTTCCTTTAAAGCTGGTGCTTTCACTTCCCTGAAACCTGCCGGAAATAACACTGCTGGGGAATTATCTTTCTCCTTTTAACAATGGTGGGGATGATACTGATTATCTTGCTTCTTCCAAGATTGATTTTCTCTTAAAACTTGTATCTCCCTTCTCGTATACTGCTGGGGATTTTTCTTCCTTCAACACTCGTGTTATCTTCTCTCTTTCCCAAATGACTATCTGATTTTAAGAAAATTTTCGTAATGAGAGAAAATTTTCTACCCCAGTTTGATAATCTTCTTTGTGACCCTGTCTTCCTGCGGTCAATAATATTTCCTTTCCCTGTTTCAAATCAAAGAAAAATTTATTAGTTTAAAACGGGGCGAGTGGTCGTGCCACTTCTGCTGAGGATGGTTTTTCTCTTTTCGTTTCCTTGCATTGCTATAAAACTTGTTGGGGAGAATATTGATTGCTGTGGCTGATATTCCTGCTGGGGATGGTTGTCGTTTCTCTTCCTTCCCCGCTCCGTGTTGTCCGACCATTGTGGAGCTTGGTCGAGAATCTGTCGGACTTGTTCCTGTATCTCGCAAATCTGCTGGGAATCATCTTGCAATTTGATCCGTAACTTCCCTTGGAAATGTGGGCCTCTTAGGATCTAGACCCATTCATCATTTGGTCTTGCGACAAACTTCTTTTTGCTTTGTCGCCTTATCTTTGGCTTGTCCTTTTCGTATTTTGTCTTGCACCATTTTGGCAACTGGTAATAAGCTCTGAAAATCCTTTTCAAAAATAAACTGTTGGGGAAATAAAATCTTTTAAACCAAAAATGAAAGAGTGATAATTTTAAAGATAGAAAAAGAAGTCTTTCTGGAAAAACGTTGGGGAAAAAGAAAAGAAAAAAAACTTATCTGAATGATATAATCAATCCCAACAATCATGTCGTGCATTCCGGATTGATCAACCCAGTCTATTTATATCAATCAATCTTTCGGATGGCCTCATCTCGCTGGGGATAAATAAATACTCCACTTTTGCCAAATGTGGACCTTTTCCGCCAATCTCGCCTTGTCGCCTCATAGTGCCATTCGAGAGGTTTTCACTAATAAGACTCTCTCATTTCTCTCAACTCTCGTCGCCTCATGGTGCCTATGAAGGTTTTCACTGATAAGACTCTCTCATTTTATTTTATTTTTCAGCTGGGGATTGGAGCGTTGTCGATATGACGCTCTTTGTTGGGGATTCTTTCAGCTATCAATTCATTTCCAGTTTATGATTCTTTGTCTCTGTTGGGGATCAGAGTGTTGTTCCCGACTTCCACGTGTATGAACTTGGCACTTCTCGGATACTGATCGGGAGGTCTTTTTTGGACATCAATATGGTTTTTTTGTGTATGGCTAAAAGGAAAAGGGGTATCAAAAGTTTAAAATAATTTGGAGAGGTGAAACAGTACAACTCTTGGAATCAAACTTTCTTTTCACAACTTCTGTCCCAGTTCTTCTTACTTGGGGATTTTTATTTTTTGGTTACACTATGACCGAGCCGTGAGGCGCCTACGTATCCTTCTTTGAGGAATCAGGTCAAACGTAGTTCCCATTTCCTTTGTTTTTCTTGTGATTTTTCTTTTGTCTTTATTATTGTTTTTCTCTCTTTTTATCTTTATTTTTAATTACTGACTCCAAAAGAGGGATATGAAAGAATAAATAAGGCTCAAAAGGGTAAGCAAAGGTTAAAGTGTTTTGATAGAAGAAAGAATTGCCTCCGTCATTTCATTCTCCGATAAATGCCAACCACAAACAAATGACAATTACAATCAAAAGAGATCATACATAATATCTCTTAACTGTGTCGGAATTGATAACCATGTCGACGCATTTCCTTTCGATATCTGTTAAACATAAAGCGACATTGGACAATACTCTGGTTACAATGAATGGTCCTTGCCAATTCGGGGCGAACTTGCCCTTTGCTTCTGCTTGGTATGGCAGGATTCGTTTCAACACTTGTTGCCCCACTTCAAATTTTCTAGGGCGCACCCTCTTGTTGTAGGCTCTTGCCATTCTACTTTGATATAATTGGCCATGACACACAGCTGTCAATCTCTTTTCATCAATCAAGTTCAACTGCTCCAAATGGGTTTTGACCTACGTATCATCATTAATCTCAGCCTCGGCGACAATCCGAAGGGATGGAATTTCAAATTCCGCCGGTATTACTGCTTTAGTTCCATATACCAACAAATAAGGGGTTGCACCTACTGAAGTCCGGACGGTAGTGCGATAACCCAACAATGCAAATGGTAATTTTTTATGTCATTGCCTGAATCCTTCTACCATCTTCCTCAGTATCTTCTTGATGTTCTTGTTGGCTGCTTCAACAGCTCCATTTGCCTTGGGACGATATGGTGTGGAATTACGGTGTGTAATCTTAAACTGTTCACATACTTCTCTCATCAAATTGTTGTTAAGATTAGCACCATTGTCCGTGATTATCACTTTCGGGATCCCAAATCTACAGATGATATGGGAATGGACAAAATCCACCACTGCCTTCTTGGTTACTGACTTGAAAGTTTTGGCTTCAACCCACTTAGTAAAATAATCGATGGCCACCAGAATGAACCTGTGACCGTTCGAAGCTGCCGGCTCAATAGGCCCAATGACATCCATGCCCCATGCCACAAATGGCCATGGTGCTGACATTGTGTGCAATTCCATTGGTGGAGAATGAATCAGATCGTCGTGTATCTGACACTGATGGCATTTCCGCACGAAATTGATACAATCATGCTCCATAGTGAGCCAATAATACCCTGCTCGAAGAATCTTCTTCGCCAATACATATCCGCTCATATGTGGCCCACAAACTCCAGCATGTACCTCTATCATAACTGTCGTGGCTTGATTGGCGTCTATATATCTCAGCAATCCCAAATCTGGGGTTCTTTTGTACAACACTCCTCCACTGAGGAAGAAACCATTTGACAATCGCCGAATGACTCTTTTTTGATCTCCGGTGGCCTGTTCCGGGTATATCCCCACCCTGAGGTACTCTTTGACGTCATAAAACCATGGCTCGCCATCCACTTCTTCCTCTATCATGTTGCAATAGGCATGCTGATCACGAACCTGGATGTGCAACGGGTCAACATGAATTTTGTCTGGGTGGTGCAACATTGATGCTAAAGTGGCTAATGCATCGGCAACCTCATTGTGAACTCTTGGTATGTGTCTGAACTCCACTGATCGAAATCGCTTGCTCAGATCGTGCAAACATTGTCGATATGGTATGAGCTTCAAATTCCGTGTTTCCCAGTCACCCTGTATCTGATGCACCAGGAGGTCCGAGTCCCCCAAGACCAAGACGTCCTGGACATCCATGTCTGCAGCTAATTGCAAACCCAAAATGCATGCCTCATACTCAGCCATGTTGTTGGTACAATAGAAACGCAGTTGAGCTGTAACAGGATAATGATGTCCTGTTTCAGAAATAAGCACTGCTCCTATTCCAACTCCCTTTGCATTTGCGGCTCCATCAAAGAAAAGCTTCCAACTGGGTTCCTCAGGTAACTCCAACTCATCTATATGCATTACTTACTCGTCAGGAAAATACGTCTTCAATGGCTCGTATTCTTCATCAACAGGATTCTCAGCCAAGTGATCTGCCAACGCTTGGGCCTTCATGGTTGTCCTCGTCACATAGACGATGTCAAACTCCGTGAGTAATATTTGCCATTTTGCTAACCTTCTTGTGGGCATAGGTTTTTGGAAAATATACTTTAATGGATCCAAACGGGAAATGAGATAAGTAGTATATGAGGATAAATAATGTTTCAATTTCTGGGCCACCCAGGTTAGGGCGCAACATATCTTCTCGAGTTGAGTGTACTTAACCTCATATACTGTAAACTTCTTGCTGAGATAATAGATGGCTTGCTCTTTTCTTCCTGTAATGTCGTGTTTCCCCAACACGCAACCAAACGAATTCTCCAAGACCGTTAGATAAAGAATTAATGGTCTTCCCGGCTCAGGGGAACCAATACAGGTGGATTTGATAAATATTCTTTGATCTGGTCGAATGCCTACTGGCATTCCGCCGTCCATCCTATTGCAGCATCCTTCTTCAACAGCCAAAAAATGGGTTCACAGGTTGCTGTGAGTTGAGCAATAAATCTGCTGATGTAATTCAACCTTCCCAACAGACTCATTACTTCTGTCTTGTTCTTCGGTGGTGGCAACTCTTGGATAGATTTGATCTTTGATGGATCCAGTTCAATACCTCGCCGACTGACGATGAATCCCAAAAGCTTCCTAGATGGAACACCAAATGCGTATTTGGCTGGGTTGAGCTTAATATCATACCTTCGAAGTCTTTGAAAGAACTTCCTTAGGTCTGCTACGTGGTCTTCCTGATGCTTGGACTTTATGATTACATCGTCTACGTACACTTCAATTTCTTTGTGGATCATGTCATGAAACACAATGGTCATTTCTCTCATGTACGTTGCCCCAGCATTCTTCAAACCAAATGGCATTATCCGGTAGCAATAAGTTCCCCACGGTGTAATGAAGGCTGTCTTTTCCGCATCTTCCTCATCTATCAGAATCTGATGATACCCAGCATAGAAATCCACAAAAGATCCGATCTCACGTCCTGCACAATTGTCGATCAAGATATGGATGTTGGGTAAAGGAAAGTTGTCTTTAGGGCTTGCCCTATTCAGATTGCGGTAATCGACACACACTCTGATTTTTCCATCTTTCTTTGGTACCGGCACCATATTAGCCAACCAATCAGGATATCGAGTGACACAAATAACCTTTTCTTGTAGCTGCTTGGTTACTTCTTCTTTAATCTTCACACTCATATCCGTTTTGAACTTTCTCAATTTTTGCTTGACGGGAAGGCATGTCGGGTCAGTGGGCAATTTATGAACCACTAAATCTGTGCTTAACCCAGGCATGTCATCATACGACCATGCAAAAACATCTTTGAACTCAATAAGTGTTTTGATCAATTCCTCCCTGATATTTGGTGCAATGTGGATGCTTATTTTAGTTTCTCTGATATCGCCGGCATCCCCTAAATTGATGGCTTCTGTGTCATTTAAGTTGGGTTTGCATTTTTCTTCAAACTGGCTTAACTCCCTGTTTATCTCCTCGAATGCTTCATCCTCATCGTATTCCGATTCATTATCATAATCGACCTCTTGTATGGTTAGCTCGGAATCAGATTGATCTTTTAGACTAGGTTGAAGATCCGTTGTGCATGTCATGTCATTAGAACCAGTATGAAAAGAACTATTCAGAAAAAGAAACGAAAGAAACAAAATTAAAATAATAAAAAAAAATAAGATAATAAATAAAGAAGAAACTTTTCGTTTTATTGAATTATGGGATAACAAAGTTTCACACTGTATTGAACACAATAAAAAAAATCTGGATTACAACCCTGGAATAATCCAGAAAACAGAAAAGGAAAATCAGAGCCAACTACCAGGACTCCCTCCAAGTAGGAAGAGGAGTAGCTATCCAATTGTTGACCTTGACCTTAGGACCCACAAACTGTATGTCTGCCTTACTGGAACCCTCTCCAGTTTCTATCATGTTGATATCGGTAAACACTCTTTCAAAGTTTTCATTCAAATCTCCATCTGGCCCCATCAGAGGTCCGAGAACTTCCGGGACCGGCAACTTTCTGCACCCTGCTTTGACAAATGATCTGGACAGGCATGGGACTGGCTTAGGAAGGACCCAGACTCTTTTCTTCAATTTGCAGGCCCGTTTCACATCCGCTGCGGTAGGCTTGAATCCCAACCCAAAAGTTTCCAGGTTCTTGGGAAAAGAAACTGGCTTGATCATTCCCTGCAGATCAACCCCCAAACCTTTTCCTGGTACAAACCCATTATTCAGCATTTCTGATGCTATCATGAAGGTTGCAGCTGTGATTCTGGGAAGTGGAAGGCCCCCGCCCTCAGGAATTTTGTCTACTGAGACTGCGTCGAAAATCTGATAAACCCATGGGCCCTTGTCATCGTCGGTTTCTATGAAGGGCACAATAGCATCGCTGACGGCATGTGTGTCGTCATCCCCGTGTACCACAATCTCTTGTCTATCCCATTCAAACTTGACCATTTAATGCAGTGTAGAAGGCACTGTTTTGGCTGCATGGATCCAGGGTCGTCCCAACAAAAGATTGTACGACACCGCCACATCTATTACTTGAAATTTCATGGTGAACTCGACCGGACCAATGGTTAATTCCAGTACGATATCACCCACTGTGTCAGTGCCGCCCCCATCAAAACCTCGGATGAAGACACTGTTCTTGTGGATCCTATCATCCGCAACCTTTAGTTTGTTCAGAGTGGCCAAAGGGCAGATATTGGCACTTGACCCATTATCAATTAGTGCTCGAGTGACCACCGATTCTTCGCATTTTACCGTCAGATAGAGTGCTCTATTGTGTTCAGTACCCTCTACCGGTAACTCATCGTCAGAGAATGTCACTCGGTTTACTTCAAAGATCTTGTGCGCTACTTTCTCCAAATGGTTCACTGAGAGCTTGTCCGGGACATAGGCCTCATTCAGAATCTTCATTAAGGCCTGACAATGATCGTTTGAATGGATTAACAAGGATAGCAACGAAATCTGGGCTGGGGTCTTTCTCAATTGCTCTATAATTGAGTAATCATGCGCCTTCATCTTCTTCAAAAATTCCTCTGCTTCTTCCTCTGTTACTGGTTTCTTTATTGTTTCAGGATTGACCCTTCTCAATTCTGCGGGAGCAAAACACCTTCCCGATCGAGTTAACCCATGTGCCTCGCATACGTCTTCCATAACCTCCTTCCCCTTATGCGTCACTGTCACTTGACTGTAACTCCACGACACAGCTTTCTCACTTGTTATCGGCAACTGTATGACCGGCTTGATAACAACTGGTTCCACGTGGACCCCTTTTACTATCAACATTGGTTTGTTTGATACTCCCTGCAATACTGCTCTGACTGACTCTGGCTTCTTCGCAGTAATAGACGATCCTTTCCCTGCTACCACAAAGGGCTTGTCATATACCTTTTCCGACTGTACCACTGCCTTTCCACTGGTCGACTCTTCATTAGCACTGGCGCGAATCATCATTACCGTTTGTGAGGGTGTTTTTGGTTTCCCTCCTTCGTGCACTAGTTCGATCATATGGGCTTCATGGTGCACCGGTAACGGATTTTCATTGATGTTGGGTGTCTCTGGTGCTTGAACCTCGATCCTATTTGTGTCAATAAGATCTTGTATGGCAGTCTTCAACTTCCAACATTTCTCAGTATCATGCTCGGGAGCACCCGAACAATATTCGCAGCTTACTGAATGGTCCAGATTTCTGGGAAGGGGATTTGGCAATTTGGTTTCAACAGGACTTAGTAGGCCTATCTGCTTCAACTTGTGAAACAGAGTAGTATAGGTTTCTCCCAACGGAGTGAATGTTCTTGGCTTCTGCATCCTTTCGTTCCTGAAAGCCTGATTTCCGCGGAAGCTTGGCCCTGAAGGATTCCTGTAAGCCCTCGGTGGTGGATATGTGTTTTGTGGAGGTGGATATGTGTTTTGTGGAGGTAGATATGTATGTTGGGGAGCCGGTACACGCCATTGCGGACGAGCCAGAGGCTGGGTGTAAGTTTGGGCATGATGGACGGAAAAATGTTGTTCTTGTGGTGGGTAGTAGGGTTGTGGAGGGTTTTATGGATTGTGTAGATAGTTTAGATGATAGGGTCTGGGTTGGTAATGAGGGGAAGGACCTTTAGATCTGGACCAATTGCCTGCCTCTATTGTCGTGACCTCCTCTCTCCTTTTCTTTCCGAGCGCACCTCCCGTGCCGCTCTGAATGGCCTGAGTTGTTGCCTTAATTTCCGAGTAACTCAGGATCTTATTGGACTTAAGTCCCTCTTCTATCATACCTCCCATCTTCACCACTTCATTGAAGGATTTGCCAACTGACGTCACCAAGTGACCGAAGTAAGTCGGCTCTAGAGTTTGTAGAAAGTAATCTACCATTTCTCCCTCTCTCATTGGAGGATCAACTCTGGCTGCCTGTTCTCTCCATCGGAACCCAAATTCCCTGAAGCTCTCTCCGGGTTTCTTCTCAAGCTTTAGCAATGTGGACGGTCTGGGACTATCTCAAGGTTGTATTGGAAATGTCCTACGAAAGCCTGTGCCAAGTCATCCCAGGTGTACCACCTGCTCAGATCTTGTCTTGTATACCACTCCAGTGCCGACCCGCTTAAACTCTGGCCAAAGTAAGCTATCAATAGCTCATCTTTTCCCCCTGCTCCGCTCATTTTGCTACAAAAGCCCCGTAGATGTGCCATAGGATCGCCATGCCCTTCGTACAAATCGAACTTGGCCATCTTGAACCCTGCTGGTAATTGAACGTCAGGGAAAGGTCATAGATCCTTGTAGGCCACGCTGACCTGGTTGCCTAACCCGTGTATGTTCCTGAAGGACTGCTCCAGGCTTTTAAATTTCCGTATCACCTCGTCCTGCTCTGGGCTCTTAGCCGGCTTTTCAATCTCCGCCGGGACCTCAAAGTGGGGATTATAGGTATGTGGCTCGGGTGCTTTGAATGTGAGTTCAGGGGGGTAATATTGTGTGTCGTGAGCCTGAAACAGTGGATCGCTAGACGATCTGTGCAATGGGGCTGGGGCAGGCACCACAAAGACGGGAACATTTGGTGGAGGAGGATTCTGATTGGGTGGTGGAGCTTGGGGATCATAGGCCTCTCTTCCCTGATAGTAGTGATGGCTTGGGAAACTCGTTGAAGGACCGGGAGAGGGGTATTCTGACGTGTGTCCTGGTTGGAGAGTAGGAGTAACAGGTAGTTCCTGCCCCTTTTGGGCTCTAGCTAAGGCTATCTGCATTTCATTCATTTCCAGCCTCATCTTTTCCATTTTTTCCATGGCTTCCTTCAGCATCTGATTTGCCGTCTTTTCCGACTCAACACTGTTGTCTGAACCAGTCATGCTTTCTGGTATGGGCCCTTTTGATCTTGTTTGATAATGGTATGGTGCTAGTACGCTTTAACAAACTAACTGATATTGATTGGAAAAACAACAAACTTGTCAGTATTAGAGTCTTAACAGATATTGTATTTGCACGTTGGGGGGGATGCAATGTTCCTAGGCAGTTAATCATTTCTAACATGCTTTTGCTCCGACCGCATGCATCATCCCGGCTTATTTTATTTGTGCCTTTTTCGAGTGTTTCAGGGACCTTTCTTTTCTTCTTCTCTCTCTTTTTTTTCTCTTTTTTTTAATTACGGTCGAATCCTATAGAGATTGCCTACGTATCGTGACCCCGCATGAATCAGACCAAGGGTAGTTCGTGCCACAAGTAAAAAGACCCAATTTTATTTTTTATTACCCAAATATGCTATTACAAGCCATTATTTGAAAGAAAAACAAACGAAAATACAGACTCCATACTTTTAAGAATGTTTGAAGAGAACGTAAGGGTAGACAACACACTCTGAAAAACAAACAAGTGCAGGATTTAACTAGGGATACATTAAAGCTTTGAATTTTGGTGCCCGCCAGGCATCATTCGGCCTTTTCGCGGGCTTTGGTGTTAGGCCTCTTTGCAAGCTTTTTAATTCCTTCATGATCTGGTGGACATAACCCATGATTGAGGCAAAACGGATATCACGGGGCATTTCTTCACATGTTAGGCATTTCGTGGTGATGTAGCGCTCAATCTCATTGATCCTACCCCTGATTCTATCCCTCTCAATGCACAGCTGTTCTATTCGTTGATTCTTTAGTCCCAATATTCGAGTATTGTCCATGAGCTGATCTTGGAACCTCTCCATTTGTTCTTCCATTCGGGCTATTGACTCATAGCAGTGTTCCCTATCTGTTCTAGCATCCCGGGCTTGTTTAAGGACCCGATCACTGAGAGTGGAATTTATTTCTCTCAATGTTGTAACACTCATTTCGTAAACCCTTTTCACTTGCCATAGGTGCTTTCTCCGTGTTGCTGTAACTTCTGCCCACCTGGTCCGTAATCTTGCTATGCTAGCCTTGGATCTTTCCAAGTCTTTCTGGCCTTCGGCGATCTGATTCCTTAACCCTGCTATCAACCTTTTATCAGCCCGGCTTCACAGTTAGTTGTCGGCATCCATTTTCATCTTCCGGATCTGAGCTTTGAGGATCTCGCCTTCTCTGGCTAATCTGTTATTTTCTCCCTTGTTGGCAGCAAACTGCACTTTGCTTTCAAATTTTAGATCCTGAATCTGTTGTTTCAGTTTGCCTATTTCGGCAAGATATTCCCGCTCTTTGGCCAACCAGTCCCAATGCTCTTGTGAGGACTTGGTAAATTCTTGAAGGTGAGATCTTTTATTCGGCCTTCCAGACGGCATTTTCCCTTTGTACCAAGCCTGATATCCAGGTGAAACTTCCCCTCTTGCCTGATTCAGCACACAAGTATTTGCCTCTAAGTATTGACATTGACTCTAAATCTGGCGGACTCTTGCTTCAGGAAACTGACCATCGGAACTGATCTCAATTACCTGGGTACTTAAATCCTCATCTTTGGGCACTATCTGACACCTCCCTAGTTGCCTCAACACCCGATACGGCGCATAAGGTTGAATGATCTTAAGTCCCATCAAGAGAAAATGGGGCCTAGCTGCTGGTATGTATATGACTTCGTCGACCGGTAACCATCCCAGTGTCCACTGTATTTGACTGGCGTTGAGGGTCCGGAAATATGAGGTCCATGCCGAGACTCCTTCAGGTAGGTGGGCCTCATTAATTCTGGTGTAGAACTCCTCTATGCAGGTCTTTTCAGAATATCCATGGCTCAGGAACTGGGCTCGGTGACATAGGTGTTCGGTCATCCACATTTGCAACAACAAGTTACAACCTTCGAAAAAGTTTCCTCCGGCTTTGCAGGCCGTGAGAGCTCGGAACATATCAGATACAATCATGGGCGCCAGCATGCTATCTTTTTGAGTGAGCAAAGTACTGACGACCCCAGCTATCTTTATGTCGATATTCCCATCTTTTCTTGGGAACACTAAGAGCCCTAAGAAGGTTATCATGAAATCAACTCGTCTATGTTCATCCCACTTTCGACGGCTACTTTTGCTGCACAATTTGTTTTCTGGCTTGTCGAATCCTCCTATGTGACCATATCTTTGGTATATAAAACTCATAGTGCAAAAACCTTTTGCCAAGTCAGGGATATGGATTGTTCTGACTATCTTTAATGAGTCCAAAAACCGGTGTACCGCTACGGCTCTTGGAGCAACCAGGTATTTATGCCTCAATGGAACCTCAGCACTGCCGATGTACCCTGCTATTTCCTCTAAAGTTGGGGTAAGTTCAAAGTCCGAGAAGTGGAAGACATTTTGCGCAGGGTCCCAGTGAGGGACCAGTGCCCTTATAATATCTCCTCGAGGCCTGATATCCAACAAACTCGTGAGACCTTTCAGATGTTTCTTGATTTCGTCATGCCCTTCTTTGCCTAAATCATTCCACCATAGCCGCAATTGGAGGGGAATTTTATTCATGATTGAAAAAGGTTCATTTTGAGTCGTGCTCATTCTACACATTTATTAATAAGATTTAAACAATCGAAAATTTATTCGACTAAAAAAATATGATCATTTTTCCTAAAAAGAATTTGTGAACACGACCTTTCAGCACTTCAGGGACGAAGATTTTATGGTTGTGTGATTTAACCAAAATAATAATAAAAAAACAAGAAGTGGCCGTTTATACAAAGGCAGCCTTCCGGAGTTCCTTTTGGGACCACATTTGGCTATTTTTGATACAAACAGCATCACCCGACTCTATGACAGAAAAAATGAAAATTTTGACATTTTTATTACTTATTAATTTTTTACAAAAATGGGAGGTTGGACCCGACGAGGATTGCTTACGTATCTCACATCCTATGAGAATCAAACCGGCGTAATTCGCCCTATTAACTGAACTATTTAAAAAAAAAATTCATTCATTTTTGGCAGCAAATATCAAAACCACTTTCAAAGCACAACTCTTTTCCTTTTCGATTTTGGGTATTTTCATAAATAAATAAAAAATTATTTTAAAAATAAGACCCCTTTTTTTCATTTTCATTTTCCATGGCAAGACAAACTATTTTCCTTTTTCTATTTTTTTTTTAAAACGAGACAGAACAACGATTATTTTTTTTTATTTTTCCTTTGCTTTTAGTAAAACAAATTAATACAACATTTTTTTTCAAAATTTCGGCAGATTTCGACGGTATTTGGGGCATTGGGTTTTTTTCAAAAATAAACAATTAACTCCCTAACCGCTATTTTGTTTTCAATTTTCACAATATTCCTAATATTCAAACACCGGTCAACATGCGGGCGCGATACAAATAAATGCACGGAAAATAAATAGGATGCATCATGATGGTCTTTTCATATCAGGTTGCTAGTCCTAGACGGACCCAACCCCTGTGTTGAGTCCCCTAAGTCAAATGCAACGTGATGCAAATAAGCATTCCTACTAGGGATCCGACATGAAGTCACGTTATTCTATGTTCAAAACCTGGGTCGGTGTTCTAGACAGTGTACTCGAGCGGACAAGTCGAGTTGAGGAAGGAGCTCCTTTCCGGGAACCAAAAGGCCAGCTGGCTTAGAAACTTTCTGAGCCTCTTTTATTTAGGGTATGACACTAACAGAATAGGGAGTCTTAACTAGTAAGAACATCCCCGGAGGTAAGAAGAGAAGGTTTCGGCACAGTTTATATGTACAGTTCAAATAATATCAAAGCAGTAAAAAGCATCATTTTGCATATTAAGCACAGATCATATGAGAATATCAGATAATAAAGCCAAAACACAACAATTTATTAAGCTCGAATTCTGAACCCTGAACCAATGGTTCTGGAAATCCAAGAGGGTCCCCAGCAGAGTCGTCAGAGTTGTCACACCTCCTTTTTCACCAGCGCCACCTCAAAAAGGACGCGGAAGGGAGTTTTTTCCAATTAAAGGACAATCGAAATGAGATTTGTTTGTTTATTTCAGAGTCGCCACTTGGAAGATTTAGGGTGTCCCAAGTCACTGATTTTAATCCCGAATCGAGGAAAAGAATGACTCTATATTACAGTCCGCAAACCAGAAATCCGGATAAGGAATTCTGTTAACCCAGGAGAAGGTGTTAGGCATTCCCGAGTTCCGTGGTTCTAGCACGGTCGCTCAACTGTTATATTCGGCTTGACTATCTGATATAATACATATTATAAACTTATGTGCAAATTTTATCCTTTAGCCGCTTTTATTATTATTATTATTATAGATAATTGCAACATTGTGAAAATATATCTCGAACAACGTCACATCAATGCACCCGTGGTTGTTGACATATTTCGACTCTGTCGAGATTTGGATTTGGGTCACATAAATGTGCACCCAAGTTTAAAGAAAATTAAATTATTAAAGGCGCACCTACATCGACTAGCGTATCCTTTACTTTGGGTAGGGCCGTGAAAATTTGCTACACAGTCCATTCCGAAGTCTAAGCAATTTTTAAAATACATATTTACCGAGGGCCCCACACTTTTTATATTTTTATTCGGCGAGGCTCATCTCATTCTTTTTAAAAGAACGGTCCTAAAGTGACTACATTTCTATTTAGGTTGGTCTCTAAAATAAAAGAACATAATCCTAGTTAATTACATGCTAAAAAAACGTAACATATTAATTGCTAGATTAAGACAAAAGTTATTGGAAGAGAAGATTACTAAAATTGAAATTATAAATAAAATACGACATCGACAAATAACATATTCAAAAGAAACTAATTAACCTATAGCTAGATTAAACTCGCATTGTTAGACGAATTGATTCATTGGGACTAAATGCTTTTCAACTATTTGAAATTAAACCCACCTTAATTACTGGTGCTTACAAAAGTTTGTTGAAGCTAACTCGTTAACTTGGATAACCTATCGGATTAAGGTTCTTATCCTTTCTACATTGAATCTCTCTTCAAATATGTCAAGCCTACGGATTCTATAAAATTAATGGCCTTTTTATTTCTGCCTAAAACTGGCAGAACTAAACCTATTCAAACACTTACCCCTTCAAACCAAACAAATCCCCTTTTAAACAAACGAGCTGCCTGAACCAAACCTTAATACCTAATTCACACAATTAGTCAAAATTTATGCCTTAACTACGTTTATCAGCAGGTTCACGATTAACTTGTTATTTCAGACCGATGCAGGCTCCAATTAGGATTACCTAAACTTGTTTAATTCCAACAACTCAATATACTTAATTCGAAATGAAATAGAATTCTAACTAACATACATTAGAAAACTATTAATAGTTTACAAATTACAGTTTATAATCAAAAGCAAATAATTCTAACCGAATATAAATTCCATCGTCCATATTTTTAATTTGAATTATAAAGATAGATTATACATCTGCCTATCATTTGACTATTAAACATGCAAATACAAATTAAATACTTGACTACTTGAATATTTCTTTTCACTACAACAGCCCCATCACAATGATTCGAAAGTGTACCTGATAGTAGAAACAGAAGAAGAAAGTGAAGATCAGTAGTCCAGTAGCTAACAACAGCGACAATCAGCACCAACTGAATGACAACCAACAGAAACAATCCCAGCAATCAAACAGTCCAGAAATCCAGTGAAGTAACAAAATGACAACAGAAAACTAATCACAGACAGATGCAAGGAAACAATAGTTTTCTGTTTTGTCAATCACTCAAAGAAAGCAGCCTAAAACTCTTGAGCTTGAGAACTCCAACTCTTAATGCAAAGCTCTGTATTATTTCCAATTCTATGTCTATTATTCTCTCTCTACCTGATTTTTTTTCCAGTATTTTTCAGATCCCCTTTCTTTCCAGTCTGCCCCCCTCTTTATACAATCTGCCTGACCCTTCTTCTTTTCAACAAAAATCAGAATTCCCCACTAAAAATCTGCCCTTTTTACTTTAAATCCCATTAAGGAAGCCTTTTCCCTGATTTTCAGCCCCCCATTTCCTTTTGTTCCCCATTATCACATTAAATTAAAGACATTAACATTCCACTAATAACACACTAATACTAACATATTATTCCTACTGTTTCATTCCCAAATTGCCCCTGAAAACCACTGTGATTTACTGTCCTAGCCCAATACAACTACTGTATCAAAATTTGTTTAACTAATCAATTAATCAAAACTGACTTGATTAACAGCTATAACCAATTCAACTAGCATTTTACGATAGAAACTACATCAAATACGAAGGTTCCAATGATTCAGAATAATGCTCATACTCAAAACAGCATCTGAACTAACCGGATGATTAACAATTTGAAAATTATAAACAACAGAATGCCAATTGATTCAAACTATACGAACGACCTACTCAATGAAACTTAATTGAACGATTATGTATTACAACTGACATTGATCAAATCAGCAAACAAAGAAATAGGCAATTCGGGTAATTTCAGTGTTATTGACAGAATTAAAATGGAAACTAACTAATCGACGCAACTTATTAATCGATCACACACATAATAATTACAGCAATCATAAACAAATGACAGATTTGGACAAAATAAAAGGTCTATTTAGATGAGCAGAATTAATTGATAAAAATGGAAAATTAATAAAACTAAACTAAACAGATACATAGATAGAAAAACATGAATACAAAAATGAAGAAAAAATAAAATACCTCAGAAACTCAGAAATATACGGACCTAGACTCGAACTTGAATTTGGACATTTTTGAGGTCGAACAAACTTTAATCGAAGAGAATACCTCGATTAAGGTCTATTAGACCCCAAATCTTCATTTAATTGGACTGATTCCATGATTTGGATTTTTAGGGTTCTTGAGGGTCTGATTTGGGGTTCGAACACTTTCGGCTTGATTCAAACCAAACCTTCGTTGGTGTAGGCCTAAGGGGGGGTCAGGTGAGTGTTAGGTATCAATTTGGGATGGTTTGGTGTGAGTTGAGTTATGCTCGAATCTTCGATTGAAGATTCGAGAAGTTCCGGGAAGATTCGAACTAAACGGTTACCAGATTCATGACGAGGGTGGTCAGGGGATGTTGTGGTGTTAATTTGGTGGTCATCGGAATAGGTGAAGTTTCAGACGAACTCTTCGACTGCAGATTCGAGAAGATCGGTGATGATTCGAAGGAAACTAGCATCAGATCTGGAAAGAGGATGTCGTGGGGAAACTAGGGTGTTAAGGTGGTGGCCGGCGGCGTAGTTGCCGCCGGGTTTCAGGCGAAGGGGAGCTAAGGCGGCTAGGGTTTGGGTCTGTCTCCGAAGGAGAATATGAACAGGAAGCGGGGATGGTGTTTGGTTTGGGGGTGGGGTAAGGATTTGGGGCTTATATAGTGAGGGGTTGTTTTGATCTTAACCGTTAGATCTATTACGATCAATGGTCAGGATGAAAGGGGTTAAAATTATACGGTGTCGTTTGGTTTAAACAGGAGTATGGGTTGGCCCGGGGAGGGAAAATTGGATCGGGTTATGGGGAGGCCTTGAATCCGTTGGATCAAAGAAAATGGGTGGCTGAGATTGAGCACTTGAAACGGTGTCATTTCAAACCAAGCCAGGGCTGCACCGTTTGATTTGTTCGATCAACAGCTCAGATTGAAGGATGACGAAACGGGGTAGTTTCATTATCATACTACGTCGTTTCGTTTGTTTCTGAGACCAATTGGTCTGGATTGGGTCAGGGATGAGTTTTGGGCCTGAATTTCTCCTGGCCCAATCCGAATTTCCTTTACATTTACCCGTTTTCCATTTTTCTTTAATTACGAAAATTAAACAAAAATCCTAAATAAATTGTAAAAATCAAAAAAAAAAATTACACACATATTATTTAACACCTATAATAATTAACACACAAATTAAACACTTAAATAAAATCAACACAATGGCAAGAAACACATATGCATATATTTTTTGTGATTTTCTTTTAATTAAATTATGGTTAATTAATTCCTAAATATATTATTTTTTATTATTTTATGCTTTTATATAAACCAATGATTAATTAATTATGAAAATGCAACATTAATTCCTAAATGCACATGTACCTATATTACTATTTTTCTGTATTTTCTTTAATTAGAATAAAATAAACATGCACAGATAAAATGCCACGAAAATTCAAAATCGTATACAAAGAAAAATTATTTATGATTTCTTTTGGAGTAGTTCTTGTGAGGCAAAAATCACGTGCTCACAACTACACTAAAAGGCTCTATATTTTACTACGCTAAAAGACTCTATATTTTTACTACGCTATAAGGCTCTATATTTTACTACGCTAAAAAACTCTATATTTTACTACGCTAAAAGGCCACTATTACGTATAAAAACAACAAACATAACATACATATGAACAACAAACTAAATAAATAATATTTATTTATTATTTAAGCAAATAAAAACATAACATTAACAATAAAAATTATTTATCATGTTTTAACTATTTTTTGTCCCAAGGCTAATAATTCAATCCGGGTAAAAATAACATACAAATTTAAACGCAAATATAACACAAATCAATGTGGAAACACATTCAACAAAACAAATATGCATATGCTCTACGAGTTTCGACATAAACAAAATCGAAATACCTCGATTTAAGTTTTTTGAAATAGATCCAAATCGAATTTTTGACCCCGAAAGAAGGAATCCAAGACTTGTGATGTATGCGGGACCTATGCTCTTCGTTTTTTGTGTGACGGGTGGGGCCCAAAAAAAATTTTATTCACGAGGGGGGGAGGGACCAGCAGTGGTGGGGTTGGGTTTTTTTAAAAATGGAGTCTGTCGTGGAGTTGGGGAAGAAGAAGGACCGCCCTATATTTTATTATAGGGAAACGCAATACAATATTGCGTTTAAGGAAAATGCAGTATTGTAATGCATTTTCCTATAAAAAATTATTTTTTTAATAAAACGCAATATAATACTGCGTTTAACTTTAACGGCTAACTTTCCATTAAAGTAAAATGCAGTATTATACTGCATTTTATGTAGAAATATAACTTTTTTTTAACAGTAAAAACGTATTTTGTGCCAAAAATAACATTATTTCAGTTTCAGACTCAAATATATTATCAATTTATCTATTAATAAATGATTTTTTTTTTAAAAGTACTATCTAAAACCAAGAAATACACTTTTGAAATTATTTGTCTTACTATAGTGAAAGTCGTCGAATTATTTTTAATAGTAGAAAATCTTAAAGGACGCTCGATCTTTTGAGGAAAAACAAACAAGTAAAAAAATACCTATACAAGTAGTATTTTCGAATACGTTTTGCGTTTCATATACCAAATAAATTCAATGAATAGTTATTAATTACATCGTTTGCTCCAATATGGCCTTTTGGATCTTATCTCTATTTCAATTGAAGAAGGCAAAATACCTTATCTCCCTCCTTAGCTTGACACGGATTATTAGTTACGCCCTTAAACTATTCGTGATCTTAATTACTCATCTTAACTTGGCCTTTTGAGAGTCAGTACCCCCTGAACGCTGATGTGGCAAAAAGTGTAGATGCACTCGCCTGCCATGTGAATTTTTCTGCATATGTGGTTTTTCTTGAAAAATAAAATATATTTTTACCTTTTTAAGTATGTTAATTTTTTATATAATTTTTTCGAATACAATTTACAATAAAGCTTAGATAGAACTACATTATTTAGGCTAAATTTTGTTATTTGACTAAAAATAATAAAGCTTTAGTTAATCTTAAATTTGACTTGATAATAAAGATTTATACAATTGAAATAAATAGTCAAGGCATCTAAAAAGTTATAAAAATACATAGTTTGAAATTAATTATTTTGGTTATAATTTTTTATATAGCTCTAAATTATGGTGCTCTAAATATATATATATATATATATATATATATATATATATATATTACAGATTTTACCTGAAAAAAGTAAAAATACACAGTTGAAATAAATAGTCATTGCATCAAAAGAAGAAATAAAAAGAGTGTACAAAATTGCAAGAAATAACTTACTCTATGGATACACTCTTTTTATTTCTTCTTTTGATGCAATGACTATTTATTTCAACTGTGTATTTTTATAACTTTTTAGATGCCTTGACTATTTATTTCAATTGTATAAATCTTTATTATCAAGTAAAATTTAAGATTAACTAAAACTTTATTATTTTTAGCCAAATTAAAAAATTTAGCGTAAATAATGTAGTTCTATCCAAATTTTATTATAAATTGTATTCAAAAAAATTATATAAAAAAGTAATATACTTAAAAAGGTAAAAATATATTTTATTTTTCCAGAAAATGCCATATATGCAGAAAAATCCACGTGGCAGGTGAGTGCACCCACACTTTTTGCCACATCAGCGTCCAGAGGTGTACTGGCTCTCAAAATGCCAAGTTGAGGGGGATAACTAAGATCACGAATAGCTTAAGGATATAACTAATAATCCATGTCAAGTTTAGGGGGTGGTGAGGTATTCTGCCATTGAAGAAAGAAGATTGCACTTCCGGTTGAAGCCTCACGAAAAGGTAATAGAATATATGAGATTTCTCTATCCTTAAATAAATATTTTGGTGTCGGGTCTTAAAAATAAAGAACTTTAATTTCTGGTAAAAAGTATTTTCCTCTTTAAGGGATCCTACACAGCACAAATCTAAATTAGTTAGATCAGTGTGTTCTATATACCGAAAAATTATTCTACTATTGAATTCCTAGCACAACCAACTCAACAATCACAGACTTATGTTTCTCAAATTAAAGTTCTCTATATAATTTGCATAACGTGTATGTTTATGCCATTTGCACCACGATATCAACAATAAATTTGCTTGTTATGAGATAAATCCAAATATGTATAGTATGTAACACGGGCGTTCGGTATTTCGGTTCGGTATTTAAGAATTTCGGTTCGGTATTCGGTTTATCAATTGTGTATACCAAATACCGTACCAAAATATTTCGGTACGGTTCGGTATTTGTTATTTTGGTTTGGTATGGTTTCGATACGGTTTCGATTTATTTCGGTTTAATATTAAAGAGTAAAGACTTGTCCAAATGAACAATGTAAAACAGAATTTGTTTGAAAAATTACTAGAATACTCATTTGAGAAAGAAACTTCTGCAAATCAAAAATTCGGAATTGACCCTGTAACTCATTGGCCAAGAAGTAAGAATTGATCATATCAATCTTTTAAGTGGGTATATCCAAGCACACGAGTACGTGGAATTAAAATTACCTAAAAACAAAGGACATGTTAATAAAATTAATCTTTAAAAGGTTGACACCTCCTGTCACGCCTCCTTTTTACCTACACCCCGCAGGGGCGTAGAGGGATTAGGGGAGTTTTTCCAATTAAAGGACAATCAAAACGGGATTTATTATTTAATTCAGAGTCGCCACTTGGGAGATTTATGGTGTTCCAAATCACCGGTTGAATCCCGAATCGAGGAGAATATTGACTCTGTATTACAGTCCGCGAACCAGAAATCCGGATAAAGAATTTTGTTAACCCGGGAGAAGGTGGTAGGCATTCCCGAGTTCCGTGGTTCTAGCACAGTCGCTCAACTGACACATTCAGCTTATTTATCTGATTTTAATACATGTTGAACCTATGTGCAAATTTTAACTTTTTACCGTTTTTATTATTATTATTATTATTATTTTTTAAAAAAGAATTGCAATGTTATTAAAACACGTTTTGAACCACGTCACATCAATGCACCCATGATTTTGGACACGTTTTAACATTGTTGAGATTTGGATTTGGGTCGCATAAATGCGCACCCGCGTTTAGGGAAGTAATGTTATTAAAGGCGTGCCTAAAGCGACTAGTGTATTATTATTTTGGGTAAAACCGTGAAATTTTGCTAAACGGCCTATCCGAAATCTAAGTAATTTTACCAACACGTATAGAGGGCCCCGTAGCTTGTGTACTTTTGTTTGTCGAGGCTTGTCTCATTCAATTTTTTTAAAGGAATTTGCAACATCGTGGAAATGCATCTCGAACCACGTCACAATCAATGTACCCGTGATTAGCGACACATTTCGACTCCGTTGGGATTTGGATTTGGGTCACATAAATGTGCACCCGAATTTGAGAAGATAATGTTATTTAAAGTACGCGCCTAAAGAAATTAACGCGTGGTTATTTTGGGAAAAAGGTCGTGAAGTTCGCTAAGCGGCCGATCCCGAGTTCTAAGTAATTAATACGTACATTTGTGAGGGCCCCGCAATCTATGCATTTTACTAGGCGAGGCTCATCTCGTTTATTTTAAAGGGATAATCCTAAAATGGCTACATTTTTTCTATTTATTTTTTATTTTTTTCGTCTCTAAAAATAAAAGAAGAAAAAGTCCTAATTAAATTACATGCTTGGCAAGTTCTGGTCTCTTATTAATTATTAGATTACAAAAGATGCTTAACGGAAAATTGCACTCGAATTCATAAAAATGAAAAATTGTTTCGTACCTTATTCTATAAGCGAATATCGCTAAAATTGAAATTATATATATAAAAAAAATACGAGATTGCAAGTTTGGTTCTAGTGACTCGTAACGCCAACTACTGAAGTTACCAATGTCTGCTCTAAAATAATGAATTCAAAGGCATATTAATTTTGACAATTGAAACCTACTCTACTGATTTTTAACTACTACATTTACTAAGGAGGCATGGACTTATCGATTTCAATCTAACAACATGCTTAAATTGTTCCTAATTTTTAACTTCAAACAAAAAAAAATGCTATCATACAAATAAAACTAACTACAGCTATAAATACCACCTAATAGTTTATTATAACTATATCTTCAATTAATCCAAATCAACTGAAAATAATTCAGCTATACAAAGCAGCAGAAATCTACATAACAGTAGTATACAAAATGTTCTAACTACAATCAGTAAAAAAAAGAAAAAGCTGAATCAAACTTCAGACTTCCATTTTTATATATATTCATGCTTCCACATATTTCAACTTACAATAGCCAGTGTTATAGTCGTGTACCTGGTATTGGAAACAAAAGAAGAGGAAGATGAGAAACAACAGATGCAGTAGCAACACAGCAACAACAACAAACAACAACAGCCCAATAACAGATTAAAACCAGAAAAATCGTAGCAGTAACCAATGGAACAGTAACGAGAAACCCACAACAAACTCAGAAAAACCAGTTGACAACCCCAGCAATACCAAACTGAACCAGAGAACTCCCAGAAATAAACAGAGGGCAGAAATTAACTCAGAAATGAAATGAAACAGTACTTTCTAATTATCTATTCTTTAACTCTCAAAGAAGAACACTTTCAAGAAACTATACTCTTTTAACTGATTTTCAGCAATCAAAGAAGACTAGACTTCCTTCCTCTCAATATTGAATTCTTAGTATTGAAATCCGACTTGTTTTCACTCTCTAACTAACTGAACTTTTGTGTTAAAATCCAGCCATTTTCACTCCCAAACTAAACTGACCTCTTCAACATTAAAAGCCAGCCTATTTTTTATATTTCTAATTCTGAATTTTTGATCTCCAAAATTCCCCCCTTTAATTAGTCCAAATGCCTTCCCTTTTATAGCCATTACAGACCTGCCCCCTCTTTAAAACTTAACTACCCGACCCCCTTGACCATTAAAATCTGCATATTTCCACTTAAAACCCACTAAGGAATGTTTTTCCTTATTTTCCGCCCCAATTCCCTCTTGTTCCCCATTAACTTATTAATTTAAAGACATTTAATACCCCACTAACATTAAAATATTATCCTAACTGTTCCATTCCCAAATCACCCCTGAAACCCCTTAATATTACTGCCCTAATACAATCTATTCATCTGCATTAAAACCTTTAACTCTAAAATCTGTTCAAGCTAACAATTATCTAAAACTAATTCTGATTAACAACTATAACCGATCCTCCTCACAACTGAATGACTAAGGTTGAATTCCAATTGAAACAAATGAACTGAATTTAAATCAAAACCAAACTAACACAACACAGAACTCAACAGAATCATTAAAGCTGAAGCTGAAACTGAATCAAAATCACCTGAATGCAGGGATTAAACTAACACAATTCTAAGTCAAACCTATACAAGAATGCAGGATCATTGTCAGTATATTGACAATGACTTGAAGCTAATTGCCTAAAGATCAGTACATACAACATTCGACCTCAAACCATTTGACGAAAACTACTAGTAAAACTGAATTAATCGACGATAACTAATTAACTGATTTCCTACAATAATTGACAACAATCAATCAGAAATAGATAATCAGGCAATTCAAGCGGCATTGACAAGAACATGGATTTATAATAAGACTTAACTAATCGACGAAACTTATTCGAATCGATTACACAGTCTATAATTATACACAACAATGAGCAGAAACAAATTCGACCAAATAAAAGGTCTGAGGGAGAAGAACAGAACAATCGACAAAAAGTTGAAAAATTAATATAACAATACTAAACAAATAAACAGACATTTAAAACATCAAAAATAGAATAAAAGGAAAGAAGAAAAAATACCTTAAATGGAACAGAGAACAGACGGACTTGAATTGACTCGGACTTGAACTTTTTTTAGGTCAAACGGACCTTAATCGAGTGTTCTCAACTGAGAACACTTCGACTAAGGTCAGTTAAACACCCAAATTCCCTTCAATTTCGGACAGAACCCAGTTTTGGTTTTCTAGGGTTCTTACATTTCGATTTGGGGTTCGAGTGTTTCTAGCCAGATTCGACCCAAACCAAAGGTGGTTTGGGCACGAGGGAGGTCAGGGGGTGCCAGGGTATGAATTTGGGGTGGATTGGTTTTGGTTCGTGGTTTGATTGAAGATTCGAGAAGTTGGGGGATTATTCGAAGGGAAATGAGTATGAGACTGGAATGAGGAAGTCTTGGGGAAGCTGTAGTGTGAAATTGGATGCCATTGGATGAGATAGGGTTCCGGCCTGATTTTCGATCTAATATTCGAAGCACGCGACTGGGATTAGAGGGATAAGAGTTAGGGATTCGGAATGGGGAGGTCGAGGGGAATCAGTGGTGAAAAGATGGGGTCGTTTGGACCACCGGAACCGCCGTGAGGCGATTTTCGGTGGGCGGAGCACGGTGGTAAGAGGAGGAGGGTCTGTTTGGTCTCTGAAGCTTAGAGACAAAGAGGTGAGGGGGGTTTGGCTTGGGGGGGGGAGGGTTGTGGTATATTAAAATTGTTGATTTAATCAGGGCCGCTGGATGAATGAAATTCAACGGTCCTAATCGAGTCAATAATCAAAACTGGGTCGTTTCAACCACATGGGTGCTGGGCCGGATCGGGTACAAGGTGGGTCAAGTCAGGGTTTATGAATGGGTTAACTTCTGGACCGTTTGATCAAGCTGATTCAACGATCCAGATTGACATGACCAAAACATCGTCGTTTGGTCGACGCTAGGGGTGGACCGGGTTGGGGCGAATTTGATTTGGGCTTTTCAATTTAAACTGAATTTGGCCCAAAATTCTGATAAACTATTTATTATTCTAGAATTCTAATAAAATAAATTTTAAAAAAATCCAAACCTAAATTTAAACTTGATCAATTTATCCTAAAAATGTTAATTAACTCTAAGTAATAATTATCACAGAATAATTAAATACCAAATCACACAATTAAACACTAAAATGCAAAGTGCATTATTTTTATGCTTTTCTTGTAAAAATACAATTTTACTAAAAATAAAATCCTAAATTCAAAATACTATATTTTTGTACTTTTCCATTAATTTACACAAATAAACGTGTACACACAAATGCAATCAATAGCTGAAAATATCACGAAAAATTCACAAAATTGCACACAAAAGAAAAATTATTTTATTTTAAATTTTTGGGAGTAATTTGTGTGAGGCAAAACTCACGTGCTCACAGCTGCCCCTCTTTGTCCGGAAACACAAAGGGTTTTCGTGCAAAGATAAAGTGAGCAAATACAAGCGATTTTTGCTCGTTCGACTACTCCGTGTGAAGCATTTTTTGAAAGATTTGACCGAACCTCTGCTTCAAAGGTTTCCTACATATCCCCGGCTAAAAGGGAATCAGGTCAATGTAGTTCGGGAAGTTTCGGTAGCTGGGACTACCATGGGACTGCAATGTTGTTGTTACTGCTATTGCATGTTGTTACTACTGCTTTTCGATCTCCTTATTACACCGTGCCAAAAGAAAACAAGAAGCTAGACTTAAACTAGGAATTACAAAATCTTATCTATCTTCGACTTGCTCTTGTAGTCTTCTTTCTGATTTCTGAAATGGGATTCATGGTGGGGGTATTTTAGTTGTAATCCTCCGCATTACTGACTTCTGACTTGATCTTGAAATGTATTCCTCTGATCTGCAGGCGGGCTCCTGACTCCAATAGCAACTTTGCAAATAAATCAGCCTCTATTCTCCAGGCGGGCTCCTGACTTCAACCGCAACTTTAAAGTAAACACCTCCGTTCTACAGGCGGGCTCCTGACTCCTTCAACTTAAAATATGACAACTTCCGTTCTAGAGGCGGGCTCCTGACTCCTTTAACTTAAAATATGACAACCTCCGTTCTACAGGCGGGCTCCTGACTTCTTCAACTTAAAATATAACAACCTCCATTCTACAGGCGGGCTCCTGACTTCTTCAACTTAAAATATAACAACCTCCGTTCTACAGGCGGGCTCCTGACTTCTTCAACTTAAAATATAACAACCTTCGTTCTACAGGCGGGCTCCTGACTTCTTCAACTTAAAATATAACAACCTCCGTTCTACAGGCGAGCTCCTGACTTCAACTACAACTCAAAATGTAATACCTCCATTCTCCAGGCGGGCTCCTGACTTCACTACTTCCCAAAACATAATACCTTCATTCTTCAGGCGAGCTCCTGACTTCAACTACTTCTTAAAAATATAGCACCTCCATTCTCCAGGCGGGTTCCTGACTTCAACTTCAACTTGAAATGACAACAACCTCCATTCTCCAGGCGGGCTCCTGACTTCTTCAACTTAAAATGTGACAACCTCCGTTCTACAGGCGGGCTCCTGACTTCTTCAACTTTTAAAATAAACAACCTCCGTTTTACAGGCGGGCTCCTGACTTCTTCAACTTTTAAAATAAACAACCTCCGTTCTACAAGCGGGCTCCTAACTCCAACTTAAAATTTAACAAACTCCATTCTCCAGTCGGGCTCCTGACTTCTCCAGCAATTACTTCCCTCAAATTGGTGTTTTTACTTCTCTGAAACCTGCCGGGGATAACACTGCTGGGGAATTATTGTCACACCTCCTTTTTCTCCCGCGCCGCCGCAAAGGGGTGCGGAAGAGAGTTTTTTCCAATTAAGGGACAATCAAAACAGGATTTATTTATTTCAGAGTCGCCACTTGGGAGATTTATGGTGTCCCAAGTCACCGGTTGAATCCCGAATCGAGGAAAATATTGACTCTGTTTAACAGTCTGCGCACCAGAAATCCGGATAAGGAATTCTATTAACTCGGGAGAAGGTGTTAGGCATTCTCGAGTTCCGTGGTTCTAGCACGGTCGCTTAACTGTCATATTCGACTTGATTATCTGATATAATACATGTTGAACATATGTGCAAATTTTACCCTTTAACCGTTTTTATCATTATTATTATTTTTATCGAGAATTGCAACATTATGAAAATATATCTCGAACCACGTCACATCAATGTACCCGTGGTTATCGACATATTTCGACTCTGTTGAGATTTGGATTTGGGTCACATAAATGTGCACCCGAGTTTAAGAAAATAAATTGTTAAAGGCGCGCCTAAAGCGACTAGCGTATCATTATTTTGGGTAAGGCCGTGAAATTTGCTAAACGACCGATCCCGAAGTCTATACAATTATTAACCATTTATTGAGGGCCCCGCAACTTATGCGTTTTATTGGGTGAGGCTCATCTCATTTATTTTAACAGGATAATCCTAAAGTGCCTACATTTTTTCTATTAAATTTGTCTCTAAAAAATGAAAGAGAAAATGTCCTAATTTATTTACATGCTTATGAGTTGTTATAGTTGGGTTTCGAATATGATTCGTAAAATCTGAAAATGATGCAAGCAGGGCAGTCTGTTGCAAATGCGGGCCCCGACCTAACGTGTATGGTACAAAACTGGACCCGGGCCATCTCATTCACATGTTACTACCTAGTTACATTATACTAGGCATGCTCACAGTTTGTCAAATTTAAAAAAAACTTGGCAATCTAATTTTAATCCTAAACCATTTACATGCTGAAATTAACCAATAGTATTTAGCTAAACAATATTCCTACAAGTTCCGAAACGGTCTATTTGTTTAATGAACTAACTGTTGAATGTTTAAGAATAGTCTAAATCAGCTAACATGCTTTTTGAGACATGATAATCATCCAACAATAACGAATTAACTAGACAGAGTTACTACACCATTTATTTATTTTTTAGGCAATACATAGATAGTTCGTCCGCTAAGCTACCGTCAGATGTTCCACTATATATATTAAACAGCTACATGATTCTGATTAGAGTAAGCTAAATAATGTATATATACAAATAAAATTCAGAATATAATTAAGATAAATTCAGAACTTCAACTCTTCATTTCATATTCATGCTTCATGTTTCAGTTTACAGTAACCAGCGTGTCAGTTGTGTACCTGATATTGGAAGCAAAAGAAAAGGAAGATCAGCAGAAATGCAGTAGCATACAACAACAACACCCAGCAACCAGTAACAACCAGCAACGAGAAACCAGTGAAAGATTTTAAAATAAAAAAAAATCCAGCAAACCAGTGAAGTAGTGGCAAACAACCAACCAAACTCAAGGAACTAATCAAACGAAAATCCAGAAACACCAACAACAATCAACAGGCAGAAACAAAGTGAATCTTTTTAGATTGAAAGACCAGTTAATGTTTAACCCTTAAATTCTGACCCCCTCTGTATATCCAGTGTATACAGATTGTATATCAGGTGTATACTACTCTCTCTTTCGAATCTCCTTCGAAATGTTTTCTCAATATTTAGCCAATCCCTTATCCCCTTTCAGTATTTTTCGGAATTCTCTCTCTATTTTTCGGAAGTCTCCCCCTTTTCTCAATATCCAGCCTCCCTATTTATTTCCCAACTTCCAGCATTTTAAAATTAAATCCCACTATCTTCTACTCATCCCCCTTTAATTTCTCACTACCTAATGTTTTGTCCTCCACTATACTAAACAATGTATTAATTCCCACTAACACATATCTTTCCCTTATTTAAATCACTTATTGCCCCACTACCGCATGCTTTGTCCCCCATTATATTAAACAATGTATAAATCCCCCACCATTATGTCTTGTCCCCCACTACGTATTATTTTTATATTATTTAAATATTATTTAATACTTAGTGGATAGAGCACTCATTAATTATTTTTAAAACTCCTTTCAAATCCCGAAAATGCCCTAGAAAATACTGAAATTACCATTCTACCCTTGAAAATACTGCAATTTACCATTCTACCCCCATCGGCTATATCCAATCCTCCTAAATCAATTAACCAAACTATAGCAGCTATATAACCAATTCCTAATCAAATTTCATCAACAAATAATCAACTTCTGCATAATAAACTTGCCAAATTAACAACATTCATGAATTACTAACAGAGTCAGATTCATATCAACAAACTTAACAGGACAAACAAGTAGATTTAAGTCACTAAACTCAACATCAGTTAAACTCAAACTAAATCAAATAACATCATAACAAAGATGAATGATTCAAACTAAATCAAAAACTAAAGACCAACACATAAACACTCACATTAAATCACTTGATGAAAAACTAACAAACTTCAAACAAAAAAAAATGAACCCGAATTAAATCTATCACATTCCTATATTAAAACTAAACAAGAACAAATGAATAAAAACAAACTGAAGAAATAATCAAGAAATGATAAACAACGAACAAGAAAAGAATCAAACATATACTGATTTCAGATCTAAGAATATCAAACAAAATACAGACAGAAATGAAACTTAAACCAACTAACCGGTTCGGAACAACGACGAACTCGAACGGAAACAAATCTGCCCGGAAACTTTGAAACCAAAATAACTCGAATCTGCCCGAAATTTTTGTATGTTTTCTGGTTGATTTTAGGTGATGAAGCTGGACGACGAAGATGACCAAGAACTCGACCACGAAGACGGCGATGAAACAGCGTGAAGCTGGTCGACGCAGCAGCGCTGCATGCTTGTCAATGGCGGACCACGGCAGTGTGGTCGACGGACTGCTATGCGTCGGGCGAGTGAGCTGTGGGAGGGAGGTGGTCGTCTGGTTTTTTCGGCGTGGCTGGGGATTGTTTGGAGGTGACAAACGACGTGAAGACGTTGAAGAAGAAGACGACACAGCAGTAAGGGGGGTCGTTTTTATGGCTAGACGTAGATGGGTCGTTTGGCAGAGTGGTCGAGAGCAGTGGGGTTCAGCCATGGGAGGGCAGCCATGGCGGCTTGGGACGAGGAGATGGAGATGCAGCAATGGCGGAGCTGGAAGGAGGGCAGTCATAGCAGTCGAGGTGGTGGTTATGGAGGACGATGAAGGAGCAGAAACTGGTGGTCGTGGGATGAGGGGTGAAGCAGCCACGTGGGAGAGGGTTGTTCACGGACATGTGAAGCATCCATGGACGTGGTCGTGGTGGGCATGAGGCTGGGGTGGTGACGACGTGAGGGGTCTGTTTGGACGTGAGGATGGAGGGGAAGGGGCAGCCATGGGAGGTGGGGCTTGGAGCAGGAGGAGAAAGAAGAAGAAGAGAGGGGGGCGGGTAGTTTAGTGTTTTAGGGTTTTGTTTTTGTGAAATAAAAGATAGGGAGATAGGGGTGTTGGGTCTTTGGGGTTATGGACTGGGTCGACCCGGTTTAAAATGAACCGGGTCGTAGGGGAAGGTTGGGTATCTTTGGGCCTGTGATTTAAAATTGAAGAAAAGGCCCAATCCGATTTCTTCTATTTTTGTTCTTTTCTATTTATTCAATTTCCTAAATAATAAAGCTAAAATGCTAAGATTAAATTACAAAAACCCAAAATTATCTAAAAATACTAATTAACTCCTAATAACAATTATCGCACATTTAAATAGCAATTAACGATAAAATCACATAATTTGGACGTTAAATGCTAAAATGCACCGTACATTATTTTTTATGATTTTTTTCATTTTGTAAAACAAATTTAGTTAAATATTAAATGCAAACGTGACATATTTTTATATTTTTATTAATTTAAACAAATAAACATGCACAGACAAAAATACAAATAATTATCCAAAATGCCATAAAATTCAAAAATTGCACACAAAAGAAAATTGTTTTATTTTGAATTTTTTGGGAGTAATTCTCATACAGGGCAAAAATCACGTGCTCACAGCTGCCCCTCTTTGTCTGAAAACACGAAGAGTTTTCGTGCAAAGATAAAGTGAGCCGATACGAGCGATTTTTGTCTGTTCGGGTACTCCGTGTGAAGCATTTTTTGAAAGATTTAACCGAACCTTTGCTTCGAAGGTTTCCTACATATCCCTGGCTAAAAGGGAATCAGGTTAATGTAGTTCGGGAAGTTTTGGTAGCTGGGACTACCATGGGACTGTAATTTTGCTGCTACTGCTGTTACATGATGTTACTACTGCTGTATGATGTTACTACTGCTTTACCGATCTCCTTGTTACACCATGCTAAAAAGAAAACAAGAAGCTAGGCTAGACTAAGGGTTACAAGATCTTATCTATGTTCAACTTGCTTTCTTGTCGGCTTATGTTTCTTCCTGACTTGACTTGTAGTCCTCTTTCTGATTTCTGAAATGGGATTCATGCTGGGGGTATTTTTGTTGTAACCCTCCGCATTACTGACTTCTGACTTGATCTTTGTCACACCTCCTTTTTCCGCCCCCGTAAGGGGTGAAGGAGTTTTTCCAATTAAAGGACAATCGAAACGGGATTAGTTTATTTATTTTAGAGTCGCCACTTGGAAGATTTAGGGTGTCTCAAGTCACCAATTTAATCCCGAATCGAGGAAAAAAATGACTCTGTATTACAGTCCGCGAACCAGAAATTCGGATAAGGAATTCTGTTAACCCGGGAGAAGGTGTTAGGCATTCCCGAGTTCCGTGGTTCTAGCACGGTCGCTCAACTGTCATATTCGGCTTGTTTATCTGATTTTATACAATTATGAGCTAATGTGCAAGTTTTAACTTTTAACCGCTTTCGTCATTATTTATATATTTTTTCAAGAATTGCAACATCATGGAAATACATCTCCAACCACGTCACATCAATGCACCCGTGGTTGTTGGCACATTTCAACTCTGTTGAGATTTGGATTTGGGTCACATAAATGTGCACCCGAGTTTTAAGAAAATTAAATTATTAAAAGGCGTGCCTAAAGCGACTAGCGTATCATTTACTTTGGGTAGGGCCGTGAAATTTTGCTAAACGGTCCATCCCGAAGTCTAAGCAATTTTAAAGCAAATATTTACCGAGGGCCCCACAATTTTGTATTTTTATTCGGTGAGGCTCATCTCATTCTTATTTTTTAAAGGAATTTGCAACGTCATGGACATGCATCTCGGACCACGTCACAATCAATGTACCCGTGATTAGAGACACATTTCGACTCCGTTGAGATTTGGATTTGGGTCACATAAATGTGCACCCGAGTTTAAGAATGTAATTTAATTAAATCGCGTCTAAAGAGTCTAACGCGTTATTATCTTTGGGGAAGGCAGTGAAATTCACTAAACAGTCCATCCCGAATTCTAAGTATTTATTATGACCAATTATTGAGGGCCCCGCAATTTGCATTTTTATTTGGCGAGGCTCGTCTCATTATTTTTTTTAAAAAAGGATAATCTTAGATGACTACATTTTTTATTTTTTCGTTATTCTCTAAAATAAATGAAGAAAATGTCCTACTTTATTTACATACTTTCGAGTTATTATAGTTAAATTTCGAAAGTGAGTCGTTTAAAGAGTTTACATGGGCAGCGCATAGAATGTTCTACATACAGACAATAAAAGAAAGAAAAGACTACATTAAACTACAATTTCAAATCTTTCTCATTTTTGCATTCATGTTTCGAGTAGCTTACAAGATGAACCAGTGTATCGTTTGTGTACCTGGTATTGTCAATACAAGAAGAAGAAGGTCAGCAAAGTAGTATGTAACACAGCAACATACAGCAGCAGAAAGCCCAACACAGTAGCTTCAACACCTCAATCCAGAAATCCCAGCAACACGTTGAAAACTAGTAAAAATGGAGAAGACAAATAGTGCGGAAATCTCTCTTTGTTTTTTCTTTCTAGATTTGAACTCTCTATGGTGTTCTTCCGCTCTCAATATTTCAGAAAATTTGGTTCTATCTTTTTTACTCTCTCCAAAATGAATTCTGTCCTTGTATATTCTGTGTATCCAGAGTGTATATGGCGTGTATACTACTCTCTCCGCCCCCTCTTTTTTTTCTTCTCTCTATCTAGTTTTTCCTATTTTTTCAACCCCATTATCCTAAATTTTCTCTTCTATTTATAGAAAAAAATTTCGAAATTTTCAGATTTGTTTTTTATTATTTTATTATTTTTTAATTAAAAGAAATCCCACTTACAAATTGCTTTTATTTTTTTAGAAAAAGAAATCCCTCCTTTATTTACTTTTACTTTTAAAATTCCAACTTTAATTATTTTTATCTTATTTAAAATCTCACGTTTTCTTTTTTTAAAAGAGAATCTCACTTTATTTAACTTTTCTTTAAAAAAACAAACCACTATCTTTTCTTTTTCTTTTAAAAATGTTACTTTCAATTACTTTAAATTTTTTAAATTTTCTGATATCTTTATATTTATTTTTTAATTCCAACCTTCTTTTACTTTTTAATTTTTTTAAAATTTCCACAAAACATTTTATTTTTTAAAATTTTCCACATTCTTTTACTTATTTTAAAAAGAGAATTCCACCTATTTTTACTTTTATATTTTTTTTTATTCAATACTTCCCTTTTTCTTATTTTTTAAATCATTCCCGAAATTATTATTTTTTAAAAAAAATAAATAAAATAAAATAAATATTTTCGGATTTTTTTTATATATATAAAAAAATATTAATAGTTATAATTTACCTTTTAATTTTTTTGGTATTTTTATCCTATAATAAAAGTGTAATAAAGCCAAAATAATAGTAGGTTAAAACCCCCTAAAATATTTACATAAAAGAAGTGATAAAAAATTAAATGTTGTCAAAAATTAGGTGTTCACAGCTGCTCCTCTTTGCTCGAAAACACGAAGAGCTTTCGGGCAAAGATAAAGTGAACAATGCGACTAATTTTTGATCATATCGTTATTCAAAAGAGGAAGAAAATAAAAAAGGTAAGGCGCAACTGAGTCCTGGTTTTGGACAGCCTACATATCCCTGGTTATAAGGGAATCAGGTCGCGTGTAGTTCAGAAAGTTTTGGTAGCTGGGACTACCATGGGATTGCGATGTTACTATTACTGCTGTTGCATGCTGTTACCACTGCTTTTCGATCTCCTTATTACATCATTGCTAGAAAGAAAACAAGAAGTTATACTAAGCTATGATCTATGAATTACAAAGATTTATTCTCGAGCTTGGTCATGTGATTGTTGTTGCCTTGTTGCTTTGTGTTTCCTCTGGTATTTCTTTACTTCTAGCTCGACTTGTGGTCTTCCTTCTGATTTCTGCTGGGGATTTTTGTTGTAACCCTCTGCTTTACTGACTTCAAACTTCAATGTATTCCCCTGTTCTGCAAGTGGGCTCCTGACTCTACCTTGACTTTTGAAAGATGACACAACCTTCATTCTCCAGGCGGGCTCCTGACTTCTTCAACAATCTTGGAATTTAACGCCCTCCATTCTCCAGGCGGGCTCCTGACTTTCATCAGCAACTTTGAAAATAAAATGCATTTGGCAATGATTTATGAAAATATATATTTTGTCAATATTTATACAAGCAGAACCACTCGGGTCGAATTAAATTAAATGTCCTTTTGAGGAAGGATTAAATTCAATATCATATTCGAGGGCGGATAGACCCATCATATCCTATTCGAGGGCGGACAGACCCATCATATCCTGTTCGAGGGCGGACAGACCCATCATGTCCTATTTGAGGGCGGACAGACCCATCATATCCTGTTCGAGGGCGGACAGACCCATCATATCCTATTCGAGGGCGGATGAACCCAAAATATCCTTTTCGAGGGCGGACAGACCAAAAAATATCCTATTCGAGGGCAGACGGACCCAAAATATCCTATTCGAGGGGGGATGAACCCAAAATATCCTTTTCGAGGGCGGATGAACCCAAAAATATCCTATTCGAGGGTGGATGAACCCAAAAATATCCTATTCGAGGGCGGACGAACCCAAAATATCCTATTCGAGAGCGGATGAACCCAAAATATCCTATTCGAGGGCGGATGCACCCAAAAATATTTTCGAGGGCGGATAGACCCATCATATCCTATTCGAGGGCGAATGAACCCAAAATATCCTATTCGAGGGCGGATGAACCCAAAATATCCTATTCGAGGGCGGATGAACCCAAAATATCCTATTCGAGGGCGGATGAACCCAAAATATCCTATTCGAGGGCGGATGAACCCAAAATATCCTATTCGAGGGCGGATGAATCCAAAATATCCTATTCGAGGGCGGATGAACCCAAAATATCCTATTCGAGGGAGGATGAACCCAAAATATCCTATTCGAGGGCGGATGAACCCAAAATATCCTATTCGAGGGCGGATGAACCCAAAATATCCTATTCGAGGGCGGATGAACCCAAAATATCCTATTCGAGTGCGGATGAACCCAAAATATCCTATTCGAGTGCGGATAGACCCAAAAATATCTTATTCGAGGGCGGATAGACCCATCATATCCTATTCGAGGGCGGGTAGACCCATCTTCAAAACTTGAAAGTTAAAGAGTGAATTGTATACCTCTATTATACGGGCGGGCTCTCGACTTCAAAACTTGAAATTGTCTTAAATTGTGCTGTCTTGCTATCTCTTAAAACTTAAATTGATTTCCTCGTTCCTCCGAGAAAAGTTTCGACAATGACAGAAAATTTTCTGCCCCAGTTTTGGTGCTTTTCCTTGTGGCATGTTTTTTCGCCATTAATAAGATTTCTTTTTCCTGCTTCAAATCAAAGAAAATTTGTTAGTTTTAAAACATGGTGAGTGGTCGTGCCACTCCTGTTGGGGATGGTTTTTCCCTTTCTCCCTTCCCCGCTCTGTGTTTCATTACGCTATCAAAACTTGCTGGGGATTATTTTGCTGGGGATGAATTTTTCTTTTCTTCCTTCCCCACTCTGTGTTGTCTGACCCTCTTGGAACTTGGTCGAAAATCTGTCGAGGATGCTCCTACATCTCGATGATCTGCTGGGGGCCCTCTTGGAATTAGGTCCACAATTTTCTCAACTGTTGTTTTCCTGTTTTTCTCCAACTTTCCTTGGAAATTTGGTCCTCTTGGGATCTAGACCCATTCATCATTTGGTCTTGCGACCAACTTCTTTTCGCTTTATAGCCTTATCTTTGGCCTGTCCTATTCGCATTTTGCTTTGTATCATTTTGGCAACTGGTAGTAAGCTCTGAAAATCCTTTTCAAAAACAAACTGTTGGGGAGGTAAAGTCTTTAAACCAAGAAATGAAAAAGTGATGATTTCAAAAAATAATAGAAAAAGAAGAAGTCTTTCTGAACAAATGCTGGGGAAAAGGAAAGAAAAGAACTTATCTGAATGATATAACCGATCCCAATGATCATGTCGCACATTCCGGATTAATCAACCCAGTCTATTTGTATCAATCAACCTTTCGGATGGCCTCATGTTGCTGGGGATAAACAGGCACTAACCTCTTTGCCAAATGCGGATCCTTTCCGCCAATCTTGTTTTGTCCCTTCATAGTGCCCTTCGAGGGGTTTTCACTAATAAGACTCTCTCGTTTCTCTCAACTCCCGTCGTCTTATGGTGCCTGTGAAGGTTTTCACCAATAAGACTCTCTCATTTTATTTTATTTTTCAGCTGGGGATTGGAGTGCTGCCGATATGACTCTCTCTGCTGGGGATTCTTTTCGACTATCAATTCATTTCCAGCTTATGATCCTCTTCTCTGCTGGGGATCAGAGTGTTATTCCCGACTTCCGTTTGCATGACTTGACACTTCTCGGATACTGATCGGGAGGTCTTTTTGGACATCAATAGGGATTTTTGTGTGGGGTTAAAAGAAAAGGCTATCAAAAATTCAAAAATAACTTTGATGGATGAAACATTACAACTCTTGGAATCAAACTTTCTTTCCAAAATTACAAACATAAACTTCTGCCCCAGTTTTTCTTGCTTGGGGATTTTTTTTTGTTACACTATGACCGAGCCGTGAGGCGCCTATGTATCCTTCTTTGAGGAATCAGGTCAAACGTAGTTCCCAATTCCTTTGTTTTTTTTTACTTTTCTTTTGTCTTTATTATCATTATTTTTTTTCTTCTCTTTTTCATTCATTTTCATTACTGATTCCAAAAAGAGAGGTATGAAAGAATAAATAAGGCTCAAAAGGGGAAGCAACGGTTAAAGTGTTTGGATAGAAGAAAGAATTGCCTCCGTCATTTCATTCTCCGATAAATGCTAAGTACAAACAAACAACAATTACAATTACAAGAAATCATACATAATATCTCTTAACTGCGTCAGAATTGATAGCCATGTCGACGCATTTCCCTTCGATATCTGTTAAACATAAAGCGTCATTGGACTTGATCTATTCAGATTGCGATAATCAACACACACCTAGATTTTTCCTCTTTATTTTTTTTTGCACTAGCACCACATTAGCCAACCAATCAGGATATCGAGCGACCCGAATAACCTTCGTATTCAGCTGTTTGGTTACTTCTTCCTTAATCTTCACACTCATGTCGGTTTTGAACTTCCTCAATTTTGCTTGACGGGAGGAAATGTCGGGTCAGTGGGCAATTTGTGAACCACTAGATTGGTGCTTAAACCCGGCATGTCGTCGTATGACCATGCAAAACGTTTTTGAATTCAATAAGTGCTTTGATTAGTTCTTCCCTGATGTTTGGTTCAATGTGGACGCTTATCTTAGCTTCCCTGATATCATCCGCATCCCCTAGATTGACGGCTTCCATGTCATTTGAGTTGGGCTTTTTTTTTCTTTTTTTTTCAAATTGGCTCAACTCTCTGTTAATTTCTTTGAAGGCTTCATCCTCATCGTATTCCGACTTATCATCACAATCTTGTACTGTAAGTTCGAAATCAGATTGATTTTTTTTAGACTAGGTTGAAGATCCGTCGTGCATGTCATGTCATTAGAACCAGTATAAAGAGAACTGTTCAGAAGAGAAAAGGAAGAAGAAAAATTAAAACAAAATAAGGAATGAAGAAAAAAAACTTTCACTTTATTAAAATACTGGATAGCAAGGTTTCACACTTTGGCGAGCACAAAAAGAAATCTGGATTACAACCCTGGAATAATCCAGACAACAAGAAAGAAAATCAGAGCCCATTACCAAGACTCCCTTCGTATAGGAAGAGGAGTAGCAATTAAATTGTTGATTTTTGCTTTCAGCCCCACAAACTGTACATTTGCCCCACTGGACCCTTTTCCCAACACCATAACTGGCTTGTCATCTACCTTTTCCAACTATACCACCGCTTTTCCACTGGTCGACTTTTCTTTTAAACCGGCACGGATCATCATCACTGTTTGTGAGGGTTTCTTTAGCTCCCCTCCTTCGTGCACTAGCTCGATCATGTGGGTTTCATGGTGTGCCGGCAACGGGTTCTGATTGATGTTGGGTACCTCTGGTGTCTGAACCTCAATCTTGTTGGTGTCAATAAGATTTTGCACTGCATGTTTCAACTTCCAACACTTCTCGGTATCATGTCCGGGAGCCCCCGAACAATACTCACAGCTTACCGAGTGGTCCATATTTTTGGGAAAGGGATTTGGCAATCTGGCCTCAACAGGACTCAACAAGCCTAACTGCCTTAATTTGTGGAACAAGGCAGTATAAGTTTCTCCCAACTCAGTGAATGTTCTCTGTATTCTTTCATTTCTGAAAGCCTGATTTCCCCGAAAACCTGCCCCTGAAGAGTTCCTTTAGGCCCTTGGCGGCGGATAGGTGTTTTGTGTAGGTGGGTATGTGTTTTGGGGAGCCGGTGCGCGCCATTGTGGGCAAGCCGGAGGCTGAGCGTATGTCTGGGCATGGTGTACGGAGAAGTGTGGTTCTTGTGGCGGGTAGTAAGGTTGTGGAGGATAATTTGGAGTGTGAGGGTAGTTTGGGTGATGGGGTCTGGGTTGGTATCGAGGGGAAGGATCTCTCGATCTGGACCAGTTGCCTGCCTCTATTGTCGCGACCCCTTCTCTCTTTTTCTTTCCAAGCGCACCTCCCGTGCCGCTCTGAATGGCGTGAGTCGTTGCCTTGATTGCCGAGTAACTCAGGATTTTATTGAACTTAAGTCCCTCTTCTATCATAACTCCCATTTTCACTACTTCATTGAAGGATTTGACAACTGACGTCACCAAGTGACCAAAGTACCTTGGCTCTAGAGTTTGCAGAAAATAGTCCACCATTTTGTTTTCCTTCATGGGAGGATCAACTCTGGCTGCTTGTTCTCTCCACCGGAACCCAAATTCCCGGAAGCTCTCCCCGGGCTTCTTCTCAAACTTTAGCAATGTGATACGGTCAGGGACTATCTCAAGGTTGTACTGGAAGTGTCCTGCAAAAGCCTATGCTATATCGTCCCAGGTGTACCACCTGCTCGGATCTTGTCAGTGCTGACCCACTTAGGCTTTGGCCAAAGTAAGCTATCAGCAGCTCGTTTTTGCCACCAGCTCCCCTCATCTTGCTACAAAAACCCTTTAGATGTGTCACACGATCGCCATGCCCTTTGTATAAATCGAACTTGGGCATCTTGAACCCCGCCGGCAATTGCACGTCAGGGAAAAGGCATAGATCCTTGTAGGCCACGCTGACCTGGTGGCCTAACCCGTGCATGTTCCTGAAGGATTGCTCCAGGCTTTTGACCTTTCGAATCACCTCCTCATGTTCTGTGTTCTTAACCGGTTTCTCAGCTTCCTCTGGGATCCCAAATTGGGGTGTATATGTGTATGGCTCAGGAGCTTTAAAAGTGGGTTCAGGAGAAAAATATTGGGTGTTGTGAATTTGGAACAGTGGTTCACTAGACGATCTTTGTAATGTGGTTGGGGGAGGTGCCACAAAGACAGGAACATTTGGTAGTGAAGGGTTCTGATTGGGTGGCGGAGCTTGGGGATCATAGGCATCTCTCCCCTGATAGTAGTGGTGGCTTGGGAAGCTTGTTGAAGGGCCTAGGGAAGGGTATTCTGGCGTGTGTCCCGGTGGGGGAGTAGGAGTGACGAGTGGTTCGGGCCCTTTTTGTACCTTAGCCATGGCTAGCTGCATTTCATTCATTTCCAATCTCATTTTTTCTATATTGGCCATCGCCTCTTTTAGCTTCTGATTGGCTGTCTTTTCCGACTCAACGCTGTTGTCTGACCCAGTCATGCTTTCTGGTATAGGACCTTTCGATCTTGTTTGATAATGGTATGGTGCCAGTACGCTCTAACAAACTAACTGGTATTGATTGGAAAAACAACAAATTTGTCAGTGTTAGAGTCTTAACAGATATTGTAATTGCACGTTGGGGGATGCAATGTTCTTAGGCAGTTAACCATTTCTAACATGCTTTTGCTCTGACCGCATGCATCATTCCGGCTTATTTTATTTGTGCCTCTTTCGAGTGTTTCAGGGACCTCTCTTTTCTTCTTCTCTTTTTTTTTTCTTTTCCTCTCTCTCTCTCTCTCTCTCTCTCTCTTTTCTTTTTTAGCGGTGGTCGAACCTTATGTAGATTGCCTATGTACCCCGCATGAATCAGACCTTGCGTAGTTCGGACCAATAAAAGATAAATAATAATAAAACATTTTATTTTTATTTTTATTTTTTTTCAATTTTCATAATAAAACAAACTTGATTATAAAAGTTTAAAAACTGACCATACTAACAGACTTTGACAAAAGACAACAAACGGACTCGAAAATCAAATAACTCGCATACTGTAATCAAAGAATTACAAACTCAAAAACAAACAGCCAGATTCCTTCCCCTATATGCCAATTTTAACCAAATGGTTGTTTTTCAGACGTGGCCCCTTCTCAATTTCACATGAATTTTATGGCCGGGAAGGACTATTTTACGACCTTTCACAAACTTGTTCGTTCTTTTACGAAAATAGCCCTTCGACAACTGAAAGATACTCTAAGGCTATCTCGGCAAGAATAGTTTAAGACATCACCGAAGCCGGGCCGGCTTATTTTAACTAAAAACCAAACGGTATTCACTTGACCACTGACTATTTTCTTGTTTTTCAAATAATAAAAGACCTGGTTTTGCAAACACGACCTTTCAGCACTTCGGAGACGAAAATTTTAAGGTTGTGCGGGATAACTGGTCGCAACCCAAAAGAATGACCAAAGATGGTTGTTTACGCCAAATCAGCCTTCCGGCGTCCCTTTCGAGAACATTCGGCTATTTTTGACAAAACGGCGTGACCCAACTTATTTATGACTCTTTTCTTGTTTTTTTTTCAAATTAGAATAAAAGACCCGGTATTGCAAACATGGCCTTTCAGCACCTCTAGGACGAAGATTTTAAGGTTGTGAGGGTCAAAAATCAAAACATAACCAAAGGTGGTTGTTTATGCAAAATCAGCCTTCTGGCGTCCCATTTGGGAACATTTGGCTATATTTGACCTGAGCGGCATTACCCGACTTATTTATGACAAAGATTCGACATTTTTTGGCTATTTTTGCAAAGGAGAGGTTGGACATTATCCGACTTATTTATGACAAAAGCTTTGACATGTTTTTCAAAATAGGAAACCCGATATAGCCAACACGGCCTTTCAACGCCTCGGGGACGTAAATTTTAAGGCTGTGTGGGTCAATCGGTCAAAATCTAAAAAAATGACCCAAAGGTGGCTGTTTATGCAAAGTCAGCCTTCTGGCGTCCCTTTCGGGAACATTCGGCTACGTTTTGACAAAACAGCGTCACCCTACATATTTATGACCTTTTCTTGTTTTTCAAAATAGAAAACTCAATATTGCAAACACGGCCTTTCAGCGCCTTGGGGACGAAGATTTTTAAGGCTGTGTGGGTCAACTGGACCAAATCTAAAAAAATGACCCAAAGGTGGTTGTTTATGCAAAGTTAGCCTTCCGACGTCCCTTTCGGGAACATTCGGCTATATTTTGACAAAACAGCGTCATCCGACTTCTTTATGATGAAATTAAAATTTGACATATATTTTTTTTAGAGCTATTTTTGCAAAATGGGCGGTTGGACCCGAAGAGGGTTGCCTACGTATCTCACGCCCTGTGAGAATCAAACCGGCGTAGTTCTCCAAATAAACTAACTGATTTTGAAAACAAACATATTTTCCTCCTTTTTTTTAGCGAAAGAAACTATTTTTCCTTTTCGTTTTTTTTTTGAAAACAAAGCAAAGTAAAATAAAGGACTTTTTCCTACACACTTTCTACTTTTTTAAGTAAACAAACAATTTTAAAAGTAAAATATATATTATTTTTTTTAAAAAAAAAAAAAGTTCGGCAGAGTTCCAACAGTACTTGGACACTGGGTTTTTCTAAAATAATCAATTAACTCCCTAACTGTTATTTCTCTCTTTTTCTCTTTTTTTTTTCAATTTTCCAGCGTTCCCGAGATTCAAAAACTGGTCAACATGCGGGTTCGGAATAAATGCACAGCACAAATAGGATGCAGCAGGATGGTCTTTTCATTTCAGGTTGCTAGTCCTAGACGGATCCAACCCCTGTGTTGAGTCCCCTAAGTCAAATGCAACATGATGCAAATAATCTTTCCTACTAGGGATCCAGCATGAAGTCATGTTGTTTTATGTTCAAAACCTGAGTCGGTGTTCTAGATTGTGTACCCGAGTGGACAACTAAAGTCGAGGAGGGGGCAACTTACCAGGAACCAAAAGGCCATCCGGCTTCGTAACTTGTCCGAGCCTCTTTTTTATTTCAGGGTATGACACTAACAGAATATGGAGTCTCAACCAGTAAGCACATCCCCGGAGGTGAAGAGAGATGGGTTCGGCACAGTTTATATATACAGTCAAATAATATCAAAGCGGTAAAAGCAGCATTTAGCACATTAGGCTCAAACATGTAAAAATCAGATAAAACCAAATATAACAATTTATCTAAGCTCGAATTTCTAACCCTGAACCAGTGGTTCTGGGTTACTCATTCCCCAGCAGAGTCGCCAGAGCTGTCACACTCCTTTTTCCGCCCCCGCGAGGGGGGGAGGAGTTTTTCCAATTAAAGGACAATCGAAATGGGATTTGTTTATTTATTTCAGAGTCGCCACTTGGGAGATTTAGGGTGTCCCAAGTCACCAATTTAATCCCGAATCGAGGAAAAGAATGACTCTGTATTACAGTCCGCGAACCAGAAATCCGGATAAGGAATTCTGTTAACCCGGGAGAAGGTGTTAGGCATTCCCGAGTTCCGTGGTTCTAGCACGGTCGCTCAACTGTCATATTCGGCTTGTTTATCTGATTTTATACAATTATGAGCTCATGTGCAAGTTTTAACTTTTAACCGCTTTCGTCATTATTATTATATATTTTTTCAAGAATTGCAACATCATGGAAATACATCTCCAACCACGTCACATCAATGCACCCGTGGTTGTTGGCACATTTCAACTCTGTTGAGATTTGGATTTGGGTCACATAAATGTGCACCCGAGTTTTAAGAAAATTAAATTATTAAAAGGCGTGCCTAAAGCGACTAGCGTATCATTTACTTTGGGTAGGGCCGTGAAATTTTGCTAAACGGTCCATCCCGAAGTCTAAGCAATTTTAAAGCAAATATTTACCGAGGGCCCCACAATTTTGTATTTTTATTCGGTGAGGCTCATCTCATTCTTATTTTTTAAAGGAATTTGCAACGTCATGGACATGCATCTCGGACCACGTCACAATCAATGTACCCGTGATTAGAGACACATTTCGACTCCGTTGAGATTTGGATTTGGGTCACATAAATGTGCACCCGAGTTTAAGAATGTAATTTAATTAAATCGCGTCTAAAGAGTCTAACGCGTTATTATCTTTGGGGAAGGCAGTGAAATTCACTAAACAGTCCATCCCGAATTCTATGTATTTATTATGACCAATTATTGAGGGCCCCGCAATTTGCATTTTTATTTGGCGAGGCTCGTCTCATTATTTTTTTTTTAAAAAGGATAATCTTAGATGACTACATTTTTTATTTTTTCGTTTTTCTCTAAAATAAATGAAGAAAATGTCCTACTTTATTTACATACTTTCGAGTTATTATAGTTAAGTTTCGAAAGTGAGTCGTTTAAAGAGTTTATATGGGCAGCGCATAGAATGTTCTACATACAGACAATAAAAGAAAGAAAAGACTACATTAAACTACAACTTCAAATCTTTCTCATTTTTGCATTCATGTTTCGAGTAGCTTACAAGATGAACCAGTGTATCGTTTGTGTACCTGGTATTGTTAATACAAGAAGAAGAAGGTCAGCAAAGTAGTATGTAACACAGCAACATACAGCAGCAGAAAGCCCAACACAGTAGCTTCAACACCTCAGTCCAGAAATCCCAGCAACACGTTGAAAACTAGTAAAAATGGAGAAGACAAATAGTGCGGAAATCTCTCTTTGTTTTTTCTTTCTAGATTTGAACTCTCTATGGTGTTCTTGCGCTATCAATATTTCAGAAAATTTGGTTCTATCTTTTTTACTCTCTCCAAAATGAATTCTGTCCCTGTATATTCTGTGTATCCAGAATGTATATCGGGTGTATACTTCTCACTCCGCCCCCTCTTTTTTTCTTCTCTCTATCTAGTTTTTCCTCTTTTTTTTCCACCCCTTCTTCCTAAATTTTCTCTTCTATTTATAGCAAAATTTTCGAAATTTTCAGATTTGTTTTTTTATTATTTTATTATTTTTTTAATTAAAAGAAATCCCACTTACAAATTGCTTTTATTTTTTTAGAAAAAGAAATCCCACCTTTATTTACTTTTATTTTTAAAATTCCAACTTTAATTACTTTATCTTATTTAAAATCCCACTTTTTATTTTTTTAAAAGAGAATCTCACTTTATTTAACTTTTCTTTAAAAAAACAAACCACTATCTTTTCTTTTTCTTTTAAAAATGCTACTTTCAATTACTTTAAATTTTTTAAATTTTCAGATACCTTTATATTTATTTTTTAATTCCAACCTTCTTTTACTTTTAAATTTTTTTAAAATTTCCACAAAACTTTTTTTAAAAAAATTTTCTACATTCTTTTACTTTTTTTTAAAAGAGAATTCCACCTATTTTTACTTTTATATTTTTTTATTCAATACTTCCCTTTTTCTTATTTTTTAAATCATTCCCGAAATTATTATTTTTTTTAAAAAAAATATTTTCGGATTTTTTTATATAAAAAAAACAAAAAATAATAATAAAAATATTAATAGTGATAATTCAGCTTTTAATTTTTTTGGTATTTTTATCCTATAATAAAAAGTGTAATAAAGCTAAAATAATAGTAGGTTAAAACCCCCTAAAATATTTACATAAAAGAAGTGATAAAAAATTAAATGTTGTCAAAAATTAGGTGTTCACAATCTTGAAATGTATTCCTCTGTTGCTTGAAAAGTAAAGACTAGAATGTACTCCTCTGTTCTATGGGCGGGCTCCCAACTTCAACACCTGAAATGTAAAACGTCATTCCTCACTTCAGGCGGGCTCCTGACTTAACCAACAATTTTGAAAATAAAGCGCCTTTCCTCTCTTCAAGCGGGCTCCTGACCTCATCAACAATTTTGAAAATAAATTGCCTTTCCTCTCTTCAGGCGGGCTCCTGACCTCAACAGTGACTTTGAAAATAAATCGTCATTCCTCTCTTCAGGCGGGCTCCTGACCTTAACAACAACTTTGAAAATAAATCGCTATTCCTCTCTTAAGGCGGGCTCCTGACCTCAACAACAACTTTGAAAACAAATTGCCATTCCTCTCTTCAGGCGGGCTCCTGACCTCAACAACAACTTTGAAAATAAATCGCCATTCCTCTCTTCAAGCGGGCTCCTGACCTCAACCACAACTTTGAAAATAAATCGTCATTCCTCTCTTCAGGCGGGCTCCTGACCACATCAACAACTTAGAAAATAAATCGTCATTCCTCTCTTCAGGCGGGCTCCTGACCTCAACAACAACTTTGAAAATAAATCGTCATTCCTCTCTTCAGGCGGGCTCCTGACCTCAAAAACAACTTTGAAAATAAATTGCCATTGACAATGATTTATGAAACATATGTTTTGTTCATACAAGCAGGACCACTCGGGTCGAAATAAATTAAATGTCCTTTGGAGAAAGGATTAAATTCAATATCCCGTTCGAGGGCGGATAGACCCGAAATATCCTATTCGAGGACGGATGAACCCGAAATATCCTATTCGAGGGCGGATGAACCCAAAATATCCTATTCGAGGGTGGATGAACCCAAAATATCCTATTCGAGGGCGGATGAACCCAAAATATCATATTCGAGGGCGGATGAACCCAAAATATCCTATTCGAGGGCGGATGAACCCAAAATATCCTATTCGAGGGCGGATGAACCCAAAATATCCTATTCGAGGGCGGATGAACCCAAAATATCCTATTCGAGGGCGGATGAACCCAATTTCTTCAACTTAAATGTAAAGACTGAAATGTATTCCTCTGTTATATGGGCGGGCTCCCAACTTCAAAACTTGAAATTTAAATTGCCATTCTGTTCTTCAGGGGGGCTCCTGACCTCAACAACAACTTTAAAAATAAATCGCCATTCTATTTTTCAGGGGGGCTCCTGACCTCAACAACTTTCTTAAATATTAACACCTCCATTCTCCAGGCGGGCTCCTGACCTCAACAACAATCTTTTGCAAAACTTTAAACTTAAATCACTCAACCTAGAAGTGCGTCTCCTATGACTGAATTATTGATTTAAGAAGCGCATCTCCTATGGTGAAGATAAACTTAGGAGGAAGTGCGTTTCCTATGGGTGAAAACTTCAGTGACTAAAACTAGGAAGTTCATCTCCTATGACTAAACAATCGATTTAGGAAGTGCGTCTCCTATGATGAAAATAAACTTTTAGGAAGTGCATCTCCTATGGGTAAAAATAAACTTAGGAAGTGCTTCTCCGATGGGTGAAACTTTAATGATTTTAAACTAGGAAGTGCGTCTCCTATGCATGAAATCTTAATTTAGGAAGTGCGTCTCCTATGCATGAAAATAAACTTAGGAAGTGCGTCTCCTAGGGATAAAAATAAACTTAGGAAGTGCGTGTCATAGGGGTAAAAATAAACTTAGGAAGTGCGTCTCCTATGGGTAAAACTTCAGTGACTAAAACTAGGAATTGCGTCTCCTATGACTAAACTATTGATTTAGGAAGTGCGTCTCCTATGATGAAAACAAACTTTTAGGAAGTGCATCTCCTATGGGTAAAAATAAACTTAGGAAGTGTGTCTCCTATGGGTAAAAATAAACTTAGGAAGTGTGTCTCCTATGGGTGAAACTTTAATGATTTTAAACTAGGAAGTGCTTCTCATATGCATGAAATCTTAATTTAGGAAGTGCGTCTCCTATGCGTGAACCATTTCCTTCTTCCTGAATTATCTTCTTACAGAACTGCTTTCCTTAAAAACTTGTGTTGTCTTCCCTCGAATCGGCTGGGGATACCACTGCTGGGGAATTATTTACTTACCTGTTGGGGGATAATATTACTGGGGAATCTCCTTTCTTCCCCTTTTTTCCAAAACTACTTCCTTCAAAACTTTTCTCTCTCAACATTGCTGGGGATAAAATGTTATCAGCTGGGGATAACGTTGTCGAGGATAACACTGCTGGGGGATTTTGATTCCTTCAAAACTAGTGCTTCACTCTTCTGAAGGCTGCTGGGAATGACACTGGCCTTTTGCTTTTTCCGAGCACAAGTTTCATCCTTTTGTTCTGTCCGCTGGGGAACAACTTCCTTCATTAAAACTTGTTATGCTGGGGGTAACACTGGTTCAAAGGCCACTTCCCTTGAGACTGGTGCTATCTTTATTCTTTCCCAAATGGGTATCTGACTTCCAGAAAATTTTCTAAATGAAAGGAAAATTTTCTGCCCCAGTTTGATAATCTCTCTTGTGGCATGCATTTCCGTCATCAATGTCATTTCCTTTACCTGTTTCAAATCAAACAAAATTTGTTAGTTTAAAACGTGGTGGTTGGTTGTGATATTCCTACTGGGGATGGCTTTTCCCTTTCTCATTCCCTGCTCTGCGTTCCTATTACACTATCAAAACTTGCTTGGGATGATATTATTTGCTGGGGATGATATTCCTGCTGGTCTTAGAACGACTTGCCCTGCTTTGCGTCGTTCGGCTATTTTGAAACTTGGGTGATAACTTCTGATATTATTGTCGATTCCTTATTCACCAACCTCTCAACATTGTTTTTCCCTATGACCAGGTATCTCTTCCATGATAGCTGATTCCCCTTGAGGATTTTGCAATGTTTTGCTGATAAACCACATTCTTTGTTCATTCGTGTCACTGAAAACAACCTTTTCTGCTGGGGATATCCCTCTTCTTTTGTGGCATAGCTCGGAAACTGACATTTCCACGAGCTTTTAGTCACTGAAAACAACCATTCACAAAATTGTTGATTTAATCAGGGCCGCTGGATGAATGAAATCCAACGGTCCTAATCGAGTCAATAATCAAAACTGGGTCGTTTCAACCACATGGGTGCTGGACCGGACCGGGTAAGAGGTGGGTCGGGTCAGGGTTTGTGAATGGGTTAACTTCTGGACCATTTGATCAAGTTGATTCAACGATCCAGATTGACATGACCAAAACATCGTCGTTTGGTCGACGCTAGGGGCGGACCGGGTTGGGGCGAATTTGATTTGGGCTTTTCAATTTAAACTGAATTTGGCCCAAAATTCTGATAAACTATTTATTATTCTATAATTCTAATAAATTAAATTTAAAAAAAATCCAAACCTAAATTTAAACTTGATCAATTTATCCTAAAAATGTTAATTAACTCTAAGTAGTAATTATCACAGAATAATTAAATACCAAATCACACCATTAAACACTAAAATGCAAAGTGCATTATTTTTATGCTTTTCTTGTAAAAATACAATTTTACTAAAAATAAAATCCTAAATTCAAAATGCTATATTTTTGTACTTTCCATTAATTTACACAAATAAACGTGTACACACAAATGCAATCAATAGCTGAAAACTTGAAATTTAAATCGTCATTCTGTTCTTCAGGGGGGCTCCTGACCTCAGCAACAACTTTAAAAATAAATCGCCATTCTGTTCTTCAGGGGGCTCCTGACCTCAACAACTTTCTTAAATATTAACACCTCCATTCTCCAGGCGGGCTCCTGACCTCAACAACAACCTTTTGCAAAACTTTAAACTTAAATCACTCAACCTGGAAGTACGTCTCCTATGGCTGAATTATTGATTTAAGAAGCACATCTCCTATGGTGAAGATAAACTTAGGAGGAAGTGCGTCTCCTATGGGTGAAAACTTCAGTGACTAAAACTAGGAAATGCATCTCCTATGACTAAACTATTGATTTAGGAAGTGCGTCTCCTATGATGAAAACAAACTTTTAGGAAGTGCATCTCTTATGGGTAAAAATAAACTTAGGAAGTGCTTCTCCTATGGGTGAAACTTTAATGATTTTAAACTAGGAAGTGCGTCTCCTATGCATGAAATCTTAATTTAGGAAGTGCGTCTCCTATGCATGAAAATAAACTTAGGAAGTGCGTCTCCTATGGATAAAAATAAACTTAGGAAGAACGTGTCCAAGGGGTAAAAATAAACTTAGGAAGTGCGTCTCCTATGGGTAAAACTTCAGTGACTAAAGCTAACTATTGATTTAGGAAGTGCGTCTCCTATGATGAAAACAAACTTTTAGGAAGTGCATCTCCTATGGGTAAAAATAAACTTAGGAAGTGTGTCTCCTATGGGTAAAAATAAACTTAGAAAGTGTGTCTCCTATGGGTGAAACTTTAATGATTTTAAACTAGGAAGTGCGTTTCCTATGCATGAAATCTTAATTTAGGAAGTGCGTCTCCTATGCGTGAACCATTTCCTTCTTCCTGAATTATCTTCTTACAAAACTACTTTCCTTAAAAACTTGTGTTGTCTTCACTCGAAACTGCTGGGGATAACACTGCTGGGGAATTATTTACTTACCTGTTGGGGGATAATATTACTGGGGGAATCTCCTTTCTTCCCCTTTTTTCCAAAGCTACTTCCTTCAAAACTTTTCTCTCTCAACATTGCTGGGGATAAAATGTTATCAGCTGGGGATAACGCTGTCGAGGATAACACTGCTGGGGGATTTTGATTCCTTCAAAACTAGTGCTTCACTCTTCTGAAGGTTGCTGGGAATGACACTGGCCTTTTGCTTTTTCTGAGCACAAGTTTCATCCTTTTGTTCTGTCCGCTGGGGAACAACTTCCTTCATTAAAACTTGTTATGCTGGGGGTAACACTGGTTCAAAGGCCACTTCCCTTGAGACTGGTGCTATCTTTATTCTTTCCCAAATGGGTATCTGACTTCCAGAAAATTTTCTAAATGAAAAGAAAATTTTCTGCCCCAATTTGATAATCTCCCTTGTGGCATGCATTTCCGTCATCAATGCCATTTCCTTTACCTGTTTCAAATCAAACAAAATTTGTTAGTTTAAAACGTGGTGGTTGGTTGTGATATTCCTACTGGGGATGGCTTTTCCCTTTCTCCTTCCCTGCTCTGTGTTCCTATTACACTATCAAAACTTGCTTGGGATGATATTATTTGATGAGGATGATATTCCTGCTGGTCTTAGAACGACTTGCCCTGCTTTGCGTCGTTCGGCTATCTTGAAACTTGGGTGATAACTTCCGACCTTATTGTCGATTCCTTATTCACCAACCTCTCAACATTGTTTTTCCCTATGACCAGGTATCTTTTCCATGATAGCTGATTCCCCTTGAGAATTTTGCAATGTTTTGCTGTTAAACCACATTCTTTGTTCATTCGTGTCACTGAAAACAACCTGTTCTGCTGGGGATATCCCTCTTCTTTTGTGGCATAACTCGAAAACTGCATTTCCACGAGCTTTTAGTCACTGAAAACAACCATTCACAAAATTGTTGATTTAATCAGGGTCGATGGATGAATGAAATCCAACGGTCCTAATCAAGTCAATAATCAAAACTGGGTCGTTTCAACCACATGGGTGCTGGACTGGACCGGGTACAAGGTGGGTCGGGTCAGGGTTTGTGAATGGGTTAACTTCTGGACCGTTTGATCAAGCTGATTCAACGATCCAGATTGACATGACCAAAACATCATCTTTTGGTCGACGCTAGGGGCGGACCGGGTTGGGGCGAATTTGAAGATTTTCAATTTAAACTGAATTTGGCCCAAAATTCTGATAAACTATTTATTATTCTAGAACACTATTAAAATAAATTTAAAAAAATCCAAACCTAAATTTAAACTTGATCAATTTATCCTAAAAATGTTAATTAACTCTAAGTAGTAATTATCACAGAATAATTAAATACCAAATCACACCATTAAACACTAAAATGCAAAGTGCATTATTTTTATGCTTTTCTTGTAAAAATACAATTTTACTAAAAATAAAATCCTAAATTCAAAATGCTATATTTTTGTACTTTCCATTAATTTACACAAATAAACGTGTACACACAAATGCAATCAATAGCTGAAAACTTGAAATTTAAATCGTCATTCTGTTTTTCAGGGGGGGCTCCTGCCCTCAACAACAACTTTAAAAATAAATAGTCATTCTGTTCTTCAGGGGGGCTCCTGACCTCAACAACTTTCTTAAATATTAATACCTCCATTCTCCAGGCGGGCTCCTGACCTCAACAACAACCTTTTGCAAAACTTTAAACTTAAATCACTCAACCTTGAAGTGCGTCTCCTATGACTGAATTATTGATTTAAGAAGCGCATCTCCTATGGTGAAGATAAACTTAGGAGGAAATGCGTCTCCTATGGGTGAAAACTTCAGTGACTAAAACTAGGAAGTGCATCTCCTATGACTAAACTATTGATTTAGGAAGTGCATCTCCTATGATGAAAACAAACTTTTAGGAAGTGCATCTCCTATGGGTAAAAATAAACTTAGGAAGTGCTTCTCCTATGGGTGAAACTTTAATGATTTTAAACTAGGAAATGCATCTCCTATGCATGAAATCTTAATTTAGGAAGTGCGTCTCCTAGGGGTAAAAATAAACTTAGGAAGTGCGTCTCCTATGGGTAAAACTTCAGTGACTAAAACTAGGAATTGCGTCTCCTATGACTAAACTATTGATTTAGGAAGTGCGTCTCTTATGATGAAAACAAACTTTTAGGAAGTGCATCTCCTATGGGTAAAAATAAACTTAGGAAGTGCGTCTACTATGGGTAAAAATAAACTTAGGAAGTGCGTCTCCTATGGGTAAAACTTTAATGATTTTAAACTAGGAAGTGCGTCTCCTATGCATGAAATCTTAATTTAGGAAGTGCGTCTCCTATGCGTGAACCATTTCCTTCTTCCTGAATTATCTTCTTACAGAACTGCTTTCCTTAAAAACTTGTGTTGTCTTCCCTCGAAACTGCTGGGATAACACTGTTGGGGAATTATTTACTTACCTGTTGGGGGATAATATTACTGGGGGAATCTCCTTTCTTCCCCTTTTTTCCAAAGCTACTTCCTTCAAAACCTTTCTCTCTCAACATTGCTGGGGATAAAATGTTATCAGCTGGGGATAACGCTGTCGAGGATAACACTGCTGGGGGATTTTGATTCCTTCAAAACTAGTGCTTCACTCTTCTGAAGGCTGTTGGGAATGACACTGGCCTTTTGCTTTTTCCGAGCACAAGTTTCATCCTTTTGTTCTGTCCGCTGGGGAACAACTTCCTTCATTAAAACTTGTTATGCTGGGGGTAACACTGGTTCAAAGGCCACTTCCCTTGATACTGGTGCTATCTTTATTTTTCCCAAATGGGTATCTGACTTCCAGAAAATTTTCTAAATGAAAGGAAAATTTTCTGCCCCAGTTTTATAATCTCCCTTGTGGCATGCATTTCCGTCATCAATGCCATTTCCTTTACCTGTTTCAAATCAAACAAAATTTGTTAGTTTAAAACGTGGTGGTTGGTTGTGATATTCCTACTGGGGATGGCTTTTCCCTTTCTCCTTCTCTGCTCTGCGTTCCTATTACACTATCAAAACTTGCTTGGGATGATATTATTTGCTGGGGATGATATTCCTGCTGGTCTTAGAACGACTTGCCCTGCTTTGCGTCGTTCGGCTATCTTGAAACTTGGGTGATAACTTCCGACCTTATTGTCGATTCCTTATTCACCAACCTCTCAACATTGTTTTTCCCTATGACCAGGTATTTTTTCCATGATAGCTGATTCCCCTTGAGGATTTTGCAATGTTTTGCTGATAAACCACATTCTTTGTTCATTCGTGTCACTGAAAACAACCTTTTCTGCTGGGGATATCCCTCTTCTTTTGTGGCATAGCTCGGAAACTGGCATTTCCACGAGCTTTTAGTCTCATATGATTTTCTCAAATCATGCCCATTGCTCTCCGCATTGTTCTTTCTTGATTTGTCCATGGGCCTTGGCCTTGAGGTTTATAACCTTTGATTTCGGCGGGGATATCCCTCTTGACACTCGTCCATCCTTTTGTCAATCTCCTTTTGCTGGGATATCTTTCTTGGCACTGGCCTCGCGCTTGTTCATTCCTGACTTAGACCATTTGGATGTTCTAATCGGATCTGGTCTTGCATAATTGGAAAGCTGATGGCAGATTTTGAAGTCATTTCTCACTTGTTCTGACCAAATAGACTCTACTGGGGAATTTTTCTATGAAAGGAGAAAATTAAAAAAAAAGAACCGAATAAAAGACAAAGGGAAAAGATGACTCTTTAACAAGAGAAACTATAAATAAAAACCTATCAACGCAGATACCGACTCTAATGGTCATGACATGCACATATGGCCTATCATCTGCCGTCAATCGTCTTTCAAGATCTTCATTTGGTGATTCCCCATCCGATTCTCAATCTTATTCGACTTGTAGTGCCCGAAGGGTTTTCACTATCAAACCTCTCTCATTTTGGTTTTTCTCTCAGCTTTCATCGCCTTATGGTGCCCGTGAAGATCTTCACCGATAAGACTCTCTTATTTGTATTACTTTCCAGCTGGGGATTGGGGTGTTACCCATAAGACTCTCTTTTTATTTCTTTTATGTTGGGGATCAGAGTCCTTTCTGCTGTGGATCAGAGTGTTATGTTCACCGGTAAGACTCTCATTTGTCTGACTTGGCATCTTTTGAAGACTGATCAGAAGGTCTTTCTTTGGACCGTAATGTGGGATTTTGGATAGGCTAGAAAGAAAGGGTATTAAAGGCTAAAAAACAAATCAATTTGGGGTTCAAAATTACAACCTTCGGAACCATATTTGTTTACAACAAGCGGAACCCTTGCCCTAGTTTCTTGTTTGGGGATTTTTTTATTTTTGTTACACTATGACCGAGCCGTGAGGTGCCTACGTATCCTCTTTGAAGAATCAGGTCAAACGTAGTTCCCACAGATTCCTTTTTCTTGTGACTTTCTTTTCACTCATTTCTTATCTTTCTTTTCTTTTTCTTTTCCTTTTCCTTTTCCTTTTCTTATTTCTCTTTTGTTTTTTTTTGGTTGTTTTCTCTTTTTCTTTCTTTTTCTTATCTTTTCTGTTTGTGTTTCTACTCTTTGCTACTGATTCCAAAAGAGGGGTATGAAAGAAAAATAAATATGGCTCAAAGGGCTAACGAAGGATAAAGTGTTTGGATAGCAGAACAAAATGCCTTCGTCATTCCAATCTCCAAAACACGCCAAGTACAAAGAACACAATTAAACAAACCGCCGAAAACATTGGTAATATCTTTTGATTGCACCAAGATAACCATATCCATACATAACATCGTTGGGCAACACTCTCATTTACTTGCCCCAATTTCTCATGGTTTGGGCTTCAAATGATCTCAAATCGTTCTTATCTCCTTTAAATATCCCTATCATCTTACATTGGTTTTATGATTAACTTTTAAGATTAGGCCCAAACTGTGCGCGCATGTCATGTCACTAGAATCAGCGCTGAACAAAATGATAAAAGAACTAAATGAAAAGATGACTGGAAATAATAAAAGACCGGATTTTGCACTAGACTAACGGTGAAATGGTTTGAATAACAAGACAAACAAAACAAACTAGAATACAATCTCGAAACAAATCTGGACAAAACTAAACAAACCGCTATGACAAAAATGGAAAGATAAGAAGGTTTGACACAAGACAATATCCGAATTACAACCCTAGAATAATCCGGAGAACAGAAATGACAACAAAATAAGCCACCAAAAGCTTCTCTCCTGCTAACCAAGGAACGAAGCGTCCTCCCAATTATCAAACATGGCATCTTAGCCACTGAGTTTCGCATCAATATTGCCAAGACCATTACCAACTTCAATATCATCAACCTCACTCAACAAGTTCCCAATAGGATTCGAGTGCTCCATGTCACTATCATCGATCACAATCCGCCCTTTTTGGATCATTATTTCTACTTCCCTTTTCAAATTATGACAGCTCTCAATGCTATGCCCTCTGACATTAGAGTGGTATGCGCATCGTGCAGCAGGATCAAAGCTTCTTGCACGTGGATCTAGAGTATATGCGGGGAGCGGCTCAATCAGGTCAGCATGCCTTAGCCTTTCAAACAGACTTGCATAAGATACTCCGATAGGGGTGAGAGCCTTTCCTCGCTTCAGCAACCTCTCATTCCTAAATGTATTATTTGGCTTAAAACCTAATCCAGGAGGCTTCCGGTATGCTTGAGGGGGTGGATAGGCTTTTGTGGAGTCGGGTACCTGGAAAGTGAAGTATGGTTTTTAGGGTCCCGGAGAGAGAAGTGGTGTTGGGGAGGGGAGAAGCATTGAGAAAACATAACTGGAGGGCGAGTGATGGAGCTACTCGGGTGGCTGGGAAAGCTGTGATAGGCGGTTATATATGGAGAGTGTGGGGGAGCGTCTGGCATTGTGCTCGGTGTTCGGGTAAGGACAGATTCCAGGAAGCTAGGTAGTGGCGGGGGTGGTGCTTTCCGAGCCATCCACGCCCGATACATGTCTGCCACATGCTGTCTCAGCATTTTCACTTCTTCTACCAACCCGTTGTTCCGTTCGACCAGTTGTTGTCGGCCATCGGTACCGACCCACTCGGTTCTGTGTCATTGTCCTTTGACTTTGCTTTGCAGGGAGGAATTACCACAACCAACCACTTTTCTATATATGAACACAGCAAAGTGAAGCCATCACGTTAGTGTTAGGGCATTTGACAGATAATCATATATCATAGATGCAGTGCACCTAAGCAGTTAAACCGTTCTATCATGCATTCACTTCAGTTACGTGCTTCGTTCCGGCTTCTTGTAATTGTGCCCCTTTGAAAATCTCCCGCACTTTCCTTTATTTCTCATTCTCTTTTTGTTTTTTTCTATTATTCCTTTTTTTCTTCAGTGGTGGTCGAATCTTATGGAGATTGTCTACGTATCATGATCCCGCATGAATCAGACCTTATTTAGTTCAGACTGATAAAAGATAAACAACAATAAAATATATTTTTTTCAATTTTCATAACAAAACAAACATGATTACAACGGTTTAAAAACTGACCATACTAACAGACTTTGACGAAAAGACGACCTACAGACTTGAAAATCAAAACATACCACACCCTAATCAAAAGAATTACAAACTCAAAAACAAACGGCCAGATTTCTTTCCCTATTTGCTAATTTTAACCAAATGGCTGTTTTTGCAAACGTAGCCCCTTCCCAATTTCACATGAATTTTGAGGCCGAGGAGATTCTATTTTATGGCGCATTACAAATTTGTCCGTTCTTTTACGAAAATAGCCTTTTGACAACTGAAAGATACTCCAAGGCTATCTCGGCAAGAACGGTTTAATACATTGCCGAAGCTGGCTCGGCTTATTTTGATAAAAAATCCAAACGGCATTCAATCGCCCACTGACTCTTTTTTTTCTTTTTTTTTTCAAATTAAAGCCTGATTTCGCAAACACAGCCTTTCAGCACCTCGAGGATGAAGATTTTAAGACTGCATGGGTCAACTGGCAAAAATCTTTAAAAATGACCCAAAGGTGGCTGTTTATGCAAAGTCAGCCTTCCGGCGCCCCTTTCGAGAACATTCAGCTATTTTTTGACAAAATAGCATTACCCGACTTATTTATGACTCTCTTATTTTTTTTATTTTTTATTTTTCAAAATAGAAGACCCGATATTGCAAACACGGCCTTTCAGCGCCTTGGCGGCGAAGATTTTAAGGCTGCGTGGGTCAACTGGCAAAAATCTTAAAAAATGACCCAAAGGTGATTGTTTATGCAAAGTCAGCCTTCCGGCGTCCCTTTCGGGAACATTCGACTATTTTTGACAAAAACTGCATCACCCGACTTATTTATGACTCTCTTTACAATTGATATTTTTTTTGGCTATTTTAGCAAAAGGGGAGGTTGGACCCGATTAGGGTTGCCTACATATCTCACATCCGGTGAGAATCAAACCGGCGTAGTTCGCCCAACATAAACTAAACTTGTAAACAAGACTCATTTCTTTTGTTTTTCAAATAAATCAAACTAAAAAAGATAATTGTTTTTCATTTTTCAAAATTTCGGCAGGGTTTTGACACTACTTGGACATTGGTTTTATTTTTCTAAAAATAAGTAGTTATCTCCCTACACTGCTATTTTTCTTTTTCTTTTTCTTTTTTTTCACAATTTTCCAAAAATTCCCGATTTCAGAAGCCGGTCAGCATGCAGATCTGAAGCAAATAAATGTGCAAAACAAACAGGATGCAGCAGGATGATCTTTTTTCATTTCAGGTTGCTTGTCCTAGACGGACCCAACCCCTGTGTTGAGCCCCCTAAGTCAAATGCAACGTGATGCAAATAAGCGTTCCTACTAGGGATCCGGCATGAAGTCACGTTATTCTATGTTCAAAACCTGGGTCGGTGTTCTAGACAGTGTGCCCGAGCGGACAACTCGAGTCGAGGAAGGAGCTCCTTTCCGGGAACCAAAAGGCCAGCCGGCTTAGAAACTTTCCGAGCCTCTTTTATTTCAGGGCATGACACTAACAGAATAGGGAGTCTCAACCAGTAAGCACATCCCCGGAGGTAGAGAGAGAAGGGTGTCGGCACAGTTTATATGTACAGTCAAATAATGTCAAAGCAGTAATAAGCATCATTTTGCATATTAAGCACAGATCATATGAGAATATCAGATAAAGCTAAACACAACAATTTATTCTAAGCTCGATTTCTAACCCTGAACCAGGGATTCTGGATTTTCTCCCCAGCAGAGTCGCCAGAGCTGTCACACCTCCTTTTTCGCCCGCGTCGCCGCAAAGGGGCACGGAAGGGAGTTTTTTCCAATTAAGGGACAATCGAAACGGGATTTATTTATTTATTTTAGAGTCTCCACTTGGGAGATTTATGGTGTCCCAAGTCACCGGTTGAATCCCGAATCGAGGAAAATATTGACTCTGTTTAACAGTCTGCGCACTAGAAATCCGGATAAAGAATTCTGTTAACTCGGGAGAAGGTGTTAGGCATTCCCGAGTTCCGTGGTTCTAGCACGGTCGCTCAACTGTCATATTCGGCTTGATTATCTGATATAATACATGTTGAACATATGTGCAAATTTTAACTTTTAACCTCTTTTATCATTATTATTATTTTTATCGAGAATTGCAACATTATGAAAATATATCTCGAACCACGTCACATCAATGTACCCGTGGTTATCGACATATTTCGACTCTGTTGAGATTTGGATTTGGGTCACATAAATGTGCACCCGAGTTTAAGAAAATAAATTGTTAAAGGCGCGCCTAAAGCGACTAGCGTATCGTTATTTTGGGGTAAGGCCGTGAAATTTACTAAACGACCGATCCCGAAGTCTATACAATTATTAACCATTTATTGAGGGCCCCGCAACTTATGCATTTTATTGGGTGAGGCTCATCTCATTTATTTTAACAGGATAATCCTAAAATGCCTACATTTTTTCTATTAAATTTGTCTCTAAAAAATGAAAGAGAAAAGGTCCTAATTTATTTACATGCTTATGAGTTGTTATAGTTGGGTTCCGAATATGATTCTTAAAATCTGAAAATGATGCAAGCAGGGCAGTCCGTTGCAAATGCGGGCCCTGACCCAACGTGTATGGTACAAAACTGGACCCGGGCCATCTCATTCACATGTTACTACCTAGTTACATTATACTAGGCATGCTCACAGTTTGTCAAATTTAAAAAAAAAACTTGGCAATCTAATTTTAATCCTAGACCATTTACATGCTGAAATTAACCAATAGTATTTAGCTAAACAATATTCCTACAAATTCCAAAACGGTCTATTCGTTTAATGAACTAACTGTTGAATGTTTAAGAATAGTCTAAATCAGCTAACATGCTTTTTGAGACATGATAATCATCCAACAATAACGAATTAACTAGACAGAGTTACTACACCATTTATTTATTTTTTAGGCAATACATAGATAGTTCGTCCGCTAAGCTACCGTCAGATGTTCCACTATATATATTAAACAACTACATGATTCTGATTAGAGTAAGCTAAATAATGTATATATACAAATAAAATTCAGAATATAATTAAGATAAATTCAGAACTTCAACTCTTCATTTCATATTCATGCTTCATGTTTCAGTTTACAGTAACCAGCGTGTTAGTTGTGTACCTGATATTGGAAGCAAAAGAAAAGGAAGATCAGCAGAAATGCAGTAGCATACAACAACAGCAACACCCAGCAACCAGTAACAACTAGCAACGAGAAACCAGTGAAAGATTTTAAAATAAAAAAAATCCAGCAAACCAGTGAAGTAGTGGCAACCAACCAACCAAACTCAAGGAACTAATCAAACGAAAATCCAGAAAAACCAACAACAATCAACGGGCAGAAACAAAGTGAATCTTTTTAGATTGAAAGACCAGTTAATGTTTAACCCTTAAATTCTGACCCCTATGTATATCCAGTGTATGCAAATTGTATATCAGGTGTATACTACTCTCTCTTTCGAATCTCCTTCGAAATGTTTTCTCAATATTCCGCCAATCCCTTATCCCCTTTCAGTATTTTTTGGAATTCTCTCTCTATTTTTCGGAAGTCTCCCCCTTTTCTCAATATCTAGCCCCCCTATTTATTTCCCAACTTCCAGCATTTTAAAATTAAATCCCACAATCTTCTACCCATCCCCCTTTAATTTCCCACTACCTAATGTTTTGTCCCCCACTATACTAAAAAATGTATTAATTCCCATTAACACATATTTTTCCTTATTTAAATCACTTATTGCCCCACTACTGCATGCTTTGTCCCCCACTATATTAAACAATGTATAAATCCCCCACCATTATGTCTTGTCCCCCACTGCGTATTATTTAAATATTATTTAAATATTATTTAATACTTAGTGGATAGAGCACTCATTAATTATTTTTAAGACTCCTTTCAAATCCCGAAAATGCCCTAGAAAATACTGAAATTACCATTCTACCCTTGAAAATACTGCAATTTACCATTCTACCCCCATCAACTATATACAATCCTCCTAAATCAATTAACCAAACTATAGCAGCTATAATCAATTCCTAATCAAATTTCATCAACAAATAATCAACTTCTGCATAATAAACTTGCCAAATTAACAACATTCATGAATTACTAACAGAGTCAGATTCATATCAACAAACTTAACAGGACAAACAAGTAGATTTAAGTCACTAAACTCAACATCAGTTAAACTCAAACTAAATCAAATAACATCATAACAAAGATGAATGATTCAAACTAAATCAAAAACTAAAGACCAACACATAAACACTCACATTAAATCACATGATGAAAAACTAACAAACTTAAAAAAAAAATGAACCCGAATTAAATCTAACACATTCCTATATTAAAACTAAACAAGAACAAATGAATAAAAACAAACTGAAGAAATAATCAAGAAATGATAAACAACGAACAAAAAAAGAATCAAACATATACTGATTTCAGATCCGAGAATATCAAACAAAATACGGACAGAAATGAAACTTAAACCAACTAACCGGTTCGGAACAACGACGAACTCGAACGGAAACAAATCTGCCCGAAAACTTTGAAACCAAAATAACTCGAATCTGCCCGAAATTTTTGTATGTTTTCTGGTTGATTTTAGGTGATGAAGCTGGATGACGAAGACGACCAAGAACTCGACCACGAAGACGGCGATGAAGCAGCGTGAAGCTGGTCGACGCAGCAGCGCTACATGCTCGTCAATGGCGGACCACGGTAGTGTGGTCGATGGACTGCTGTGCATCGGGCGAGTGAGCTGTGGGAGGAAGGTGGTCGTCTGGTTTTTCCGGCGTGGCTGGGGGTCGTTTGGAGGTGACGAACGACGTGAAAACGTCGAAGAAGAAGACGACACAGCAGTAAGGGGGGTCGTTTTTATGTCTAGACGTAGAGGGGTCGTTTGGCAAAGTGGTCGAGGGCAATGGGGTTTCAGCCATGGGAGGGCAGCCATGGAGGCTTGGGACGAGGAGATGGAGCAGCAGCAATGGCGGAGCTGGAAGGAGGGCAGTCATGGCAGTCGAGGTGGTGGTTATGGAGGACGATGAAGGAGCAGAAACTGGTGGTCGTGGGACGAGGGGTGAAGCAGCCACGTGGGAGAGGGTTGTTCACGGACATGTGAAGCATCCATGGACGTGGTCGTGGTGGGCGTGAGGCTGGGGTGGTGACGACGTGAGGGGTCTGTTTGGACGTGAGGATGGAGGGGAAGGGGCAGCCATGGGAGGTGGGGCTTGGAGCAGGAGGAGAAAGAAGAAGAAGAGAGGGGGGTAGTTTAGTGTTTTAGTGTTTTATTTTTGTGAAATGAAAGATAGGGAGATAGGGGTGTTGGGTCTTTGGGGTTATGGACTGGGTTGACCCGGTTTAAAATGGACCGGGTCGTAGGGGAAGGTTGGGTATCTTTGAGCCTGTGATTTAAAATTGAAGAAAAGGCCCAATCCGATCTCTTCTATTTTTGTTCTTTTCTATTTATTCAATTTCCTAAATAATAAAGCTAAAATGCTAAGATTAAATTACAAAAACCCAAAATTATCTAAAAATACTAATTAACTCCTAATAACAATTATCGCACATTTAAATAGCAATTAACGATAAAATCACATAATTTGGACGTTAAATGCTAAAATGCACTGTACATTATTTTTTTCATTTTGTAAAACAAATTCAGTTAAATATTAAATGCAAACGCGACATATTTTTATATTTTTATTAATTTAAACAAATAAACATGCACAGACAAAAATACAAATAATTATCCAAAATGCCATAAAATTCAAAAATTGCACACAAAAGAAAATTGTTTTATTTTGAATTTTTTGGGAGTAATTCTCATACAGGGCAAAAATCACGTGCTCACAATTATCTTCCTTCTTTAAGACTAGTTACTTTCCTCCCTTTAACAAAGGTGGGGATGATACTGATTCAAAGACCACTACCCTTAAAACTTGGGTTATCTTGCTTCTTCCAAGATTGCTTTCTTTAAAACTTGTATTGCCTTCTCCCGTAAACTGCTGGGGATTCCACTTCCTTCAAAACTTGTGTTATCTTCCATCTTCCCAAAGTAGGTATCTGATTTCAAGAAAATTTTTGCAATGAGAGAAAATTTTCTGCCCCAGTTTGATAATCTTCTTTGTGGCCATGTCTTCCTGCTGTCAATAACATTTCCTTTCCCTGCTTTGCGTTTTATTACAAAACTTTGTTGGGGATGATGTTATTTTTTGGGGATGATATTCCTGCTGGGGTTGTTTGGAAGTTGAAGTTCATCTTCCTTCCCCGCTTTGTGTTGTCCGACCATTGCAGAACTTGGTCGATAATCTGTCGGAGTTGTTCCTGCATCTCGCAAATCTGCTGGGGATCCTCTTGGAATTTGATCCATAGCTTAAAACTTCCAAATTTTTTGTTTTTCTTCAACTTCCCCTGGAAATTTGGTCCCCTTGGAATCTAGACCCATTCATCATTTGGTCTTGCGATAAACTTCTTTTCGCTTTGTCGCCTTATCTTTAGCCTGTCCTATTTGCATTTTGCTTTGCACCGTTTTGGTAACTAGTAGTAAGCTCTAAAAAATCTTTCTCAAAACAAACTGCTGGAAGAAAAATTCTTAAAACAAAAGAAATGAAAAGTGATGATTTCAAAAGATGGAAAAAGAAGAAGTCTTTCCGAACGAATGCTGGGGAGAAGAAAAAGAAAAGGACTTATCTGAATGATATAACCGATCCGAATGATCATGTCGTGCATTACGGATTAATCAACCCAGTCTATTTGTATCAATCAATCATTCTGGTGGCCTCATTTCGCTGGGGGATATGCAGGTGCCCAACTCTTTTTGCCAAATCAACACTTTTGCATTGTTTGATGCCTCGATGGATCCTTTCCGCCAATCTTATCTTGTCGCCTCATAGTGCCCTTCGAGGGTTTTTTACTAATAAGACTCTCTCATTTCTCTCAACTCCCATCGCCTTCTGGTTCCTATGAAGGTTTTCACCATAAGACTCTCTCATTTTGTTTTCTCTTTCTCGGCTGGGGATTGGAGTGTTACCGATAAACTTTATCTGCTGGGGATTCTTTTGGCTATCAATTCTTTCCAGCTTATGATCCTCTTTCTGCTGAGGATCAGAGTGTTATTCTTGACTTCCATTTGCATGACTGGGCATTTCTCGGATACTGATCGAGAGGTCTTTTTTGGACATCAATATGGATTTTTGTGTATGGCAAAAAGAAAAGGGGTAAAAAAAGGTTAAAAATAATTTTGATGGGTAAAACATTACAACTCTTGGAATCAAACTTCCCTCCCGCAGTTTCTGCCCCAGTTTCTTGCTTGGGGATTTTTATTTTTTTATTTGTTTGTTACACTATGACCGAGCCGTGAGGCGCCTACGTATCCTAATTGAGGAATCAGGTCGAACGTAGTTCACTTAATTCCTTTGTTTTTCTTGTGACTTTCTTTTGTTTTGTTGTTTTTTTTTCTTTTCTTTTTTTTTTTTTAAAAAAAGTTCGTTACCGATTCCAAAAGAGGGGTATGAAAGAATAAATAAGGCTCAAAGTGGGAAGCAAAGGTTAAAGTGTTTGGATAGAAGAAAGAATTGCCTCCGTCATTTCATTCTCCGATAAATGCCAAGCACAAACAGACAAACATCAATTGCAATCAAAGGAATTACACATAATATCTCTTGACTGCATCAAAATTGATAGTCATGTCGATGCATTTTCCCTCAACATCTGTCAGACATAAGGCGCCGTTGGATAACACTCTGGTCACAATAAATGGCCCTTGCCAATTCGGGGCGAACTTGCCCTTTGATTCGGCCTGATGTGGCAAGATTAGTTTCAGCACCTGCTGTCTTACTTCAAATTTCCTGGGACGCACCTTCTTATTATATGATCTTGCCCTCCTCTTTTGATACAAATGGCCATGACATACTGCTGCCAATCTATTTTCATCAATCAAGCTCAACTGCTCCAATCGGGCTTTGACCCATTCATCATCATCAATCCCAGCCTCAGCGATAATCCGGAGGGACGGAATTTCTACTTCTGCCGGTATCACTGCTTCAGTTCCATATACCAACAAATAAGGAGTTTAACCTACTGAAGTGCGGACAGTAGTGCGATATCCCAATAATGCAAATGGAAACTTTTCGTGCCATTGTCTGGAACCTTCTACCATCTTCCTCAATATCTTCTTTATGTTCTTGTTGGCTGCCTCAACCGCTCCATTCGTCTTGGGACGATATGGTATGGAATTACGGTGTGTAATCTTGAACTGTTGACATACTTCTTTCATCAAACTACTGTTAAGATTAGCGCTATTGTCCGTGATGATCACTTTAGGGATCCCAAATCTACAGATGATATGGGAATGAACGAAATCCACCACTGCCTTCTTGGTTACCGACTTGAAAATTTTAGCCTCAACCCACTTGGTGAAATAATCGATGGTGACCATAATGAACCTATGACCGTTGGAAGCTGCCGGCTCAATCGGTCCAATGACATCCATGCCCCATGCAACAAATGGTCATGGTGCTGACATTGTATGTAATTCTGTTGGCGGAGAATGAATTAAATCTCCGTGTATCTGACACTGATGGCATTTTCACATGAAATTGATACAATCACGCTCCATAGTGAGCCAATAATACCCTGCTCGAAGAATCTTCTTCGCCAATACATATCCATTCATATGTGGCCCACAAACTCCCGCATGTATCTCTATCATCACTGTCGTGGCTTGACCAGCATCTATACATCTCAACAATCCCAAATCTGGTGTTCTTTTGTATAACACTCCTCCATTGAGGAAAAATCAATTTGCCAATCGCCGAATGACTCTCTTTTGATCTCTGGTGGCCTGCTCTGGGTATATCCCCATCCTGAGGTATTCCTTGACATCATAAAACCATGGCTCGCCATCCATTTCTTCCTCTATCATGTTGCAATAAGCATGTTGATCACGAACCTGGATATGCAACGGGACAACATGAATTTTGTCTGGGTGGTGCAACATCGATGCTAAAGTGGCCAAAGAATCGGCAACCTCATTGTGAACTCTTGGGATGTGTCTGAACTCCACTAATCGAAATCGCTTGCTCAGATCGTGCAAACATTGTCGATATGGTATAAGCTTCAAATCCCGTGTTTCCCATTCACCCTGGATTTGATGCACCAGGAGGTCCGAGTCTCCCAAGACCAAGACGTCCTAGACATCCATGTCTGCAGCTAACTGTAAGCCCAAAATGCATGCCTCATATTCAGCCATGTTATTGGTACAATAGAAACGTAGTTGTGCCGTAACAGGATAATGATGTCCTGTTTCAGAAATAAGTACCGCTTCTATTCCAACTCCTTTCGCATTTGCGGCTCCATCAAAGAAGAGCTTCCAACCTGGTTCCTCAGATAATTCCAACACATCTATATACATCACTTCTTCATCAGGAAAATACGTCCTCAATGGCTCATATTCTTCATCAACAGGATTCTCAGCCAAGTGATCGGCCAGTGCTTGGGCTTTCATGGCCGTCCTCGTCACATAGATGATGTCGAACTCCGTGAGTAATATTTTCCATTTCGCTAACCTCCTTGTGGGCATAGGCTTCTGGAAAATATACTTCAGTGGATCCAAGCGTGAAATGAGATAAGTAGTATATGATGACAGATAATGTTTAAACTTCTGTGCCACCCAAGTTAGGGCGCAACACGTCTTCTCAAGTTGAGTGTACTTAACCTCATAGACCGTAAACTTCTTACTGAGATAATAGATGACTTGCTCCTTCCTTTCTGTGATATCATGTTGCCCCAGTACGCAACCAAATGAATTCTCCAGTACCGTTAGATAGAGAATCAACAGTCTTCCTGGTTCATGTGGGACCAAAACAGGTGGGTTTGATAGATACCCAAGGCTTCCTGACATTCTACCGTCCATTCTACCGCATCATCTTTCTTCAGTAGCTGAAAAATAGGTTCACAAGTCGACATGAGTTGAGCGATGAACTTGCTGATATAATTCAACCTTCCCAAAAGACTCATTACTTCTGTTTTGTTCTTCGGCGGTGGCAATTCCTGGATGGATTTGATTTTTGACGGGTCCAACTCAATGCCTCGCCGACTGACGATGAATCCCAACAGCTTTCCAGATGGAACACCAAATGCACATTTGGCCGGGTTGAGCTTAATGTCGTACCTTCGAAGTCTTTGGAAAAACTTCCATAGGTCTGCCACGTGGTCTTCCTGAAGCTTAGATTTTATTATCACATCATCTACGTACACCTCAATCTCTTTGTGTATCATGTCATGAAACACCGTAGTCATTGCTCTCATGTACGTTGCCCCAGCGTTCTTCAAGCCAAAAGGCATTACCCTGTAGCAATAAGTCCCCCACGGCGTAATGAATGCCGTCTTTTCCACATCTTATTCATCCATCAAAATCTGATGATACCCAGCATAGCAATCTACAAAAGACCCGATCTCACGTTCGGCACAATTATCGATCAAGATATGGATATTGGGTAATGGAAAGTTGTCCTTGGGGCTTGCCCTATTCAAATTGCGGTAATCGACACACACTTTGATCTTCCCATCTTTCTTCGACACTGGCACCACATTAGCCAATCAATCAGGATATCGAGTGACCCGAATAAACTTTGCCTGCAGCTGCTTGGTTACTTCTTCTTTAATCTTCACACTCATATCTGTTTTGAACTTCCTCAATTTCTGCTTGACGGAAGGGCACGCCGGGTCAGTGGGCAATTTGTGAACCACTAGATCGGTGTTTAAGCACGGCATGTCATCGTACGACTATGCAAAAACATCTTTGAATTCAATGAGTGCTTTGATTAGTTCCTCCATGATGTTCGGCTCAATGTGGATGCTTATTTTGGTTTCCCTGACATCGTCTGCATCCCCTAAATTGACAGCTTCAGTGTCGTTCAAATTGGGCTTGGGTTTCTCTTCGAACTGACTTAATTCTCTGTTTATCTCTTCAAAGGCTTCATCCTCATAGTATTCCGATTCATCATCATAATCGACCTCTTGTACAATTAGTTCGAAATCAGATTGATTTTTTAGACTAGGTTGAAGATCCGTTGTGCATGCCATGTCATTAGAACCAGTATAAACAGAACAGTTCAGAAAGAGAAAAGAAGAAAACAGAATTAAAACAAAATAAAGAGAGAAAACTTTCCCTTTATTAAAATGCGGGATAACAGAGTTTCACGCTTTTGTCGAATACAAAAATAAAACAAAACTGGATTACAACTCTGGAATAATCCAGAAAATAAGAGAGAAAATCTAGAGCCTACTACCAAGACTCCCTCCGGGTAGGAAGAGGAGTAGCTGTCCAATTGTTGATATTGGCCCTAGGCCCCACAAACTGTATACCTGCCCTACTGGAACCTTCTCCAACTTCTATCATGTTGACGTCGGCGAACAGCCTTTCAAAACCCTGATTCAAATCTCCATCTGACCCAATCAGAGGTCTGAGAATTTTGGGGACTGACAACCTTCTGATACCTGCTCTGACAAAGGATCTGGAAAGACGTGGAACTGGCTTGGGAAGAACCCAAACTTTCTTCTTCAACTTTCGGGCCCGCCTTGCATCTGCAGCCGTAGGCTTGAATCCTAGACCAAAAGTGTCCAGGTTCTTGGGCAAAGAAACTGGTTGGACCATACCTTGAAGATCAATCCCCAAACCTTTTCCTGGTACAAACCCGCTGTTTAGCATTTCCGAGGCTACCATGAAGGTCGCAGCTGCGATCCTGGGAACTGAAAGGTCCTCGCCTTCAGAAATTGTATCCACTGAAACCGCGTCGAAAACCTGGTACACCCATGGACCTTTGTTGTCATCAGTTTCTATGAATGGCAAAACGGCATCACTCACAATGCCTGTACCGTCATCCTCGTGCACCACTATCTCCTGCCTGTCCCATTCAAATTTCACCATCTAGTGCAATGTAGAAGGCACTGCTTTGGCGGCATGGATCCAGGGTCGCCCCAATAGAAGATTGTATGATACTGCCACGTCTACCACTTGGAATTCCATGGTGAATTCCACTGGACCAATGGTCAATCCCAGTATGATATCATCCACCGTGTCGGTACCACCTCCATCGAAACCTCGGACGCAGACGTTGTTCTTGTGAATCCGGTCATGATCAACTTTTAGCTTGTTCAGAGTAGTCAAAGTACAGATGTTGGTGGTTGATCCATTATCAATCAATACTCGGGTGACCATCGAGTTTTCGCATTTCACGGTCAAGTATAGGGATTTGTTGTGTTCTGTACCCTCTGCTGGCAATTCATCATCAGAAAACGTCACTCAGTTGACCTCGAAGATTTTGTGCACTATCCTCTCCAAGTGATTTACCGAGATTTTATCCGGAACATGGGCCTCATTCAGGATTTTCATCAGTGCCTGGCAATGATCGCTGGAATGGATCAGCAGTGATAGTAACGAAATCTGCGCTGGGGTCTTCCTTAACTGCTCCACAATGGAGTAGTCTTGTGCCTTCATTTTCTTCAAAAACTCCTCAGCCTCTTCCTCCGTCACTGGCTTCTTTACCACCGCTGGGTTGGACATTCTTAACTCTACGGGAGCAAAACACCTTCCCAAACGAGTTAAGCCCTGGGCCTCACATACTTCTTCCACAACTTCCTTCCCTTTGTACATTACCATCGCTTTACTGTAGCTCCATGGCACGGCTTTCTCGCTGGTTATCGGCATCTACATTACTGGCCTGATGACAATTGGCCCTATGCATGCTAGCTTGCTTGGTACCCCTCGCACCGTTACTTTGACCGGCTCTAGATTCTTTGCAATAACAGGTGAACTCTTCCCCATCACCACTACTGGCTTGACGTCTACCTTTTCCAACTGTACCACCTATTCTCCACCTGTCGACTTTTCTTTTAGACTGGCACGGATCATCATCACCGTCGGTGAGGGTTTCTTTAGCTCCCCTCCTTCATGCACAAGCTCGATCATATGGGTTTCGTGGTGTGCTGGCAACAGGTTCTGATTGATGTTAGGTGCCTCCGGTGTCTGAACCTCGATCTTGTTGGTGTTAATAAGATCTTGCACTGCACGTTTCAACTTCCAGCACTTCTCGGTATCATGTTCGGGAGCCCCCGAACAATACTCACAGCTTACCGAGTGGTCCATATTTTGGGGAAGGGGATTTGGCAATCTGGGCTCAACAGGACTCAACAAACCTAACGGCCTTAATTTGTGGAACAAAGTAGTAAAGGTTTCTCCCAACTCAGTGAATGTTCTTTGTCTCTGCACCCTTTCATTTCTGAAAGCCTGATTCCCCCGGAAACCTGGCCCTGCGGGATTCCTGTAGGCCCTTGGTAGTGGATATGTGTTTTGTGGAGGTGGATATGTATTCTGTGGAGGTGGATAGGTATTTTGGGGAGCCGGCGCGCGCCACTGTGGGCGAGCTGGAGGCTGGGTATATGTCTGGGCTTGATGGACGGAGAAATGTGGTTCTTGTGGTGGGTAGTAGGGCTGTGGAGGGTAATTTGGAGTGTGTGGGTAATTTGGGTGATGGGGTTTGGCTTGGTAGTGGGGGAAAGGACCTCTCGATCTAGACCAATTACCTGCCTCTATTGTTGCGACCTCTTCTCTTTTCTTCTTCCCGAGCGCACCTTCCGTGCCGCTCTGAATGGCTTGAGTTGTTGCTTTAATTGTCGAATAGCTTAGGATTTTGTTGGACTTAAGTCCTTCTTCAATCATACCGCCCATTTTCACCACCTAGTTGAAAGATTTGCCAACTGACGTCACCAAGTAACCAAAGTAAGTTGGCTCTAGAGTCTGCAGAAAGTAGTCCACCATTTCCCCCTCTCTCATCGGAGGATCAACTCTTGCTGCCTGTTCTCTCCACCGGAACCCAAATTCTCTAAAGCTCTCTCCTGGCTTCTTCTCGAGTTTCAGCAATATGAGACGGTCAGGGACGATCTCAAGGTTGTACTGGAAGTGACCTGCGAATGCTTGTGCTAGATCGTCCCAGGTGTACCACCTGCTCGGATCCTGTCTTGTGTACCATTCCAGTGCGGACCCGCTTAAACTTTGACCAAAATAAGCTATCAACAACTCATCCTTTCCACCTGCCCCTCTCATCTTACTACAGAAACCTCGTAGATGTGCCATAGGATCACCATGTCCCTCATATAGATCAAACTTTGGTATTTTAAAACCTGTCGGCAATTGAACATCGGGGAAGGGACACAGATCTTTGTAGGCCACACTAACTTGGCTGCCCAATCCATGCATATTCCTAAAGGATTGCTCCAGGCTTTTCACTTTGCAAAGCACTTCATCCTGCTCCGGATTCTTAGCCGGCCTCTCAGTTTCCGCCGGGAGCTGAAGGAGAGGGGTGTAAGTGTATGGCTCGGGTGCTTTGAAGGTGAGTTCGGGAGGATAGTATTGGTTGTCGTGAACCTAAAACACTGGTTCATCAGATGATTTTTGCAATATGGCTGGTGGAGGTGCCACGAAAATAGGAACAGTTGGTGGAGGAGGGTTTTGTTTGGGTGGTGGAACTTGGGGATTATAGGAAGTTCCCCCCTGATAGTATTGGGCAATGGGGAAGCTCGTTGATGGACCAATGGGAGGGTGTTTTGGAGTCCGAGCCGGTGAGAGGGTAGGAGTAGGGGGAGGGATTGGTGATGTTTGTCCCCTAGCCCAGGCTAGGTGCATCCCAGTTATCTCTTGTCTCAACCTGTCTACTTCCTCCTTCATCATTTGCATCTCCGTCTTTTCCTCCTCAACACTTTTGTCCGAACCAGACATGCTTTTCGGAATGGGCCCTTTAGATCTTGTGTGGTAATGGTAATCTGCCAGAACGTTCTAACGAGCTAACTGTTTCGAAATCTGGTATCAACAAACTTTGTTATCGTTAGAGTTTAACAAATATTGCAATTGCACGTTGGGGATGCAATGTTCCTAAGCAGTTTAACCATTTCTATCATGTCTTTGTTCTGACTGAATGCGTCATTCCGGCTTCTTTTAAGTGCCTCCAAACTTTCCTTTATTTGTTTTTTTTCTTTCTACTCTTCTCCCTTTCCCTTTTTAGTGGTGGTCGAATCTTATATCAGACCGTGACTCATAAATGCGAGAGCAAATTTTGGGAATTTTCCATTTTTCTTACTGAAGCATTATAATACAAACTAAACATTTTTTGGAAAGGAGAACAAACCCGAAGTAAAACCAAGTACGGACTAGAAAAAAAACTACTGACACATTTTGATGCAAAAGAGAACATACAGACAGACAACAAACTCTAAAAACAAGAACACTGAGTCGAACTATGAATGCATTAAAGCTCCAAAAGTTGGTGCCCGCGAGGCATCGTTCGGCCCTGTCGCGGACTTATGTGCGAGATCCTTTCAAGTTGCTCCAGTTCGTACATTGTCCGCTTGACAAAAATCATTACCGCTGACAAGAAGGTAGTGCAGGTCATGTCTTCACACATTCGGCATCTCCTAATGATGGCATGGGCAGTAGCCCAAATCTTGTTCCTGGTTCGACCTTTTTTTATGAGCAGGCGCCTTATCTGATCACTACGGCCTCCCAAAACCTATGAATCCTGGAGATGCTGCCTTTGCAGCTGCTGTATTTCATCTTCCATTCGAGCCAGTAAATCGTAACAGTGTCCACTTTCGATTTCATAAGCTTCAGCTTGCTTAGCTGCCTTGTCCTCAAGGGTGGTCATTTTTTTCTTTAGTTTGGCAATGGTTTTTTCATATTCCTTCTTCACATGCTGCAAGTACTGTGTGCGCTCTTTTGTTTTTTTACCCATTGTGCTCGGAGCTGTGCTACGACACCCTCGGATTTCTTCAGGTCATCCCTGCGCTCAATGATTTCCTTCTTTAGTCCGTTAATCAATCTTTCATCCGACCGACTCCTTTGCTGGTTGCCAGCATCTATCCTCATTTGTCAGATCTAAGCCTTGAGAGCCTCATTTTCTTGGGCTAATTTGTTCTTCTCTCCTTCGTCGGTAGCAACTTGCACCCTGTTCTAAAATTTCAGATCCTTAATCTGTTGTTTCAGCTTGCCTACTTCGGCCCGGTATTCGTGCTCTTTGGCCATCCAGTCCCACGGTTCTTGTGACACCTCAACGAACTCTTGAATGTGAGTTTTTTTGGTTGGTCGTTCTGGTTCGTCTCTTATAATGCCCTTCTTTCTATACCAGGCGAGATAAGCCGGTGAGACTTTGCCTCTGGATAGGTCGCGCACTCGAGTGTTTACCGTCAAATACTGGCATTCATTCCATATATGACGGACGGTTTCTTCATGAAATTGGCCGTCGGTGCTTATCTTGACTGTATAAACACTGGGATCTTCATCTGGGTGTACCACCTGACACCTTCCTAACTGTCTCATCACCCGGTAGGGCGCATAAGGTTGAATACCTCGGAGTCCCATTAAGAGGAAGTAAGGCCCTGTGGCGGGCATATACACAATTTCTTCAACAGGAAGCCAACCCAATGTCCACCCTATTTGTGCCACAGTGATGGTGCGAAGGCGAGATACCCAGTCTTCAGACCCTTCTGGCAATTTGAGCCCTAAAACCCTCGTGTTATATCCTTCAATGCAGCCTTCGTTTGTGGATCTATAGCTCATATACTGAGGATGATGACACAAGTGCTCGATCATCCACATCTGCAATAACAAATTGCATCCTTCAAAAAAATCTGCCCCGACTTTACAGGCTGTGAGAGCTCGGTATATCTCGGACACTATCATAGGGGCAAGCATGCTTTTGTTGTTGGTAATCAGGACCTTGACGACTCCAGCCACCTTCAAATCAATATTTCTGTCTTTCCGAGGAAACACCACAATGCCCAAGAATGCCACCATGAAGGAGAACCGCCTATATTCATCCCATTTTGTCCGATTCCCTCTACTACAAACCCTGCTTTCCAGATCGTTGAACCCTCATATATGCCCATACCTCTGGTATATGAACTGCAGAGTAGGAAAACCCCTATCCAACTCAGAGTACGAGACTCCCTTGCTTATCTTCAGTAGATCCATGAACTTGTGCAAATTGACGGCTCTTGGAGCAATCAGATATTTGTGCCTTAGCCCCTCAGTAATGTCCATATAACCTGCTACCTCTTCTAAGGTTGGGGTGAGTTCAAAATCTGAGAAGTGGAATACGCTGTGGGCCGGGTCCCAAAATGTAACCAAAGCCTTTATGATGTCACATCTGGGTCTGACGTTCAACAAACTGGTGAGACCTCCCAGATGTAGTTTGGTCTTATTTCGCTCTGACTTTTCCAAATCTTCCCACCACAAGCGCAACTCCAAAGGGATCTTGCTCCTAACTGTTACCGGCAAACTTGGACTCGTGCTCATTCTGCATGTTTGTTTGGGGTGATTAAGACTTATTGGACTCAAAGAAAGAATAAACTAAAATTGACACACATTTAAATAAAACTCCGATCTTGTCAATACGACATTTCACCACTTCGAAGAAGATTTAAAGGCTGTGTTTTACCAACCGGACAAAAACCTTTAAAATGACCAACATTGGCTGTTCTCGCAAAAACAGCCTTCCGGCGTCTTTTCAGGGACGTTCGGCTATTTTTTACAAGAATGGAATCCCAACTTATTTATGACGAAAGATTTGAAATTTTGACATTTTTGGCTATTTTTGCAAAAAGGGAGGTTGGATCCGATGAGGGTTACCTACGTATCTCACATCCGGTGAGAATCAAACCAGCGTAGTTCGGACAACGAAAATAACCTAATTCTGAAAACAAGACTTGTTTAAATAAATTACACTAAAAAACATTTTTTTCATTTTCCCAACATTTTGGCAGAGTTTGCTATTTTGGCACTTATTAAAAAAAAGGTAATTATCTCTCTACACTGCCATTTTCTTTTTCTCTTTTCCCGATATTCCAGTATTTTCAGAAGCCGGTCAGCATGCAAGTCTGCAGCAAATAAATGCGTAAAACAAACAGGATGCAGCAGGATGGTTTTTTTCATTTCAGGTCGCTTGTCCTAGACGGACTCAACCCCTATGTTGAGTCCCCTAAGTCAAGTGCACATGATGCAAATAAGCGTTCCTACTAGGGATCCGGCATGAGGTTTTGTTTTACTAGGTTTATCCTGGGTGTTTGTCCTAGACCTGGCTTACCTGAGCGGACAACTCGAGCCGAGGATGGGAACTGCGTACCGGTAACCAAAAGATCATCCGGTTTTGCAACTCCTCCGAATCCTCGTTCTATTTTGGGATATGACGCTAACAGAAAGAAGTCACGACCAGCGTGCACTCCTCAAGAGAGAGAAGAGAGGGATTTCGTAGCAGTTTATATATACAGTTCAGATAATATCAAAGCGGTAAAAGCAACATTTAGCACATTAGGACAAAACATGTAATAAAATTAGATAATAAATAAAGCCAAATATAACAATTCATCTAAGCTCGAATTCTGAACCCTGAATCAGAGATTCTGGGTTCGCTCCCCAGCAGAGTCGCCAGAGCTGTCACGCCTCCTTTTTACCTATACCCCGCAGGGGCGCAGAGGGATTAGGGGAGTTTTTCCAATTAAAGGACAATCGAAACGAGATTTATTATTTAATTCAGAGTCGCCACTTGGGAGATTTATGGTGTCCCAAGTCACTGGTTGAATCCCGAATCGAGGAGAATATTGACTCTGTATTACAGTCCGCGAACCAGAAATCCGGATAAGGAATTTTGTTAACCCGGGAGAAGGTGTTAGGCATTCCCGAGTTCCGTGGTTCTAGCACAGTCGCTCAACTGTCACATTCGGCTTATTTATCTGATTTTAATACATGTTGAACCTATGTGCAAATTTTAACTTTTTACCACTTTTATTATTATTATTATTTTTAAAAAAAGAATTGCAATGTTATTAAAACACGTTTTAAACCACGTCACATCAATGCACCCATGATTTTGGACACGTTTTAACATCGTTGAGATTTGGATTTGGGTCGCATAAATGCGCACCCGCGTTTAGGGAAGTAATGTTATTAAAGGCGCGCCTAAAGCGACTAGTGTATTATTATTTTGGGTAAAACCGTGAAATTTTGCTAAACGGCCCATCCGAAATCTAAGTAATTTACCAACACGTATAGAGGGCCCCGTAGCTTGTGTACTTTTGTTTTTCAAGGCTTGTCTCATTCATTATTTTTAAAGGAATTTGCAACGTCGTGGAAATGCATCTCGAACCACGTCACAATCAATGTACCCGTGATTAGCGACACATTTCGACTCCGTTGGAATTTGGATTTGGGTCACATAAATGTGCACCGAATTTGAGAAAGTAATGTTATTTAAAGTACGAGCCTAAAAAGATTAACGCGTGGTTATTTTGGGAAAAAGGCCGTGAAGTTCGCTAAGCGGCCGATCTCGAGTTCTAAGTAATTAATACGTACATTTGTGAGGGCCCCGCTATGCGTTTTACTAGGCGAGGCTCATCTCGTTTATTTTAAAGGGATAATCCTAAAATGACTACATTTTTTCTATTTTTTTTTCGTCTCTAAAAATGAAAGAAGAAAAAGTCCTAATTAAATTACATGCTTGGCAAGTTCGGGCCTCTTATTAATTATTAGATTACAAAAGATGCTTAACGGAAAATTGCACTCGAATTCATAAAAATGAAAAATTATTTCGTGCCTTATTCTATAAGCGAATATCGCTAAAAATTGAAATTATATATATAAAAAAATACGAGATTGCAAGTTTGGTTCTAGTGACTCATAACGCCAACTACTGAAGTTACCAATGTCTGCTCTAAAATAATGAACTCAAAGGCATATTAATTTTGACAATTGAAACCTACTCTACTATTTTTAACTATTACATTTACTAAGGAGGCATGGACTTATCGATTTCAATCTAACAACATGCTTAAACTGTTCCTAATTTTTAACTTCAAACAAAAATATGCTATCATACAAATAAAACTAACTACAACTATAAATACCACCTAATAGTTTATTATAACTATATCTTCAATTAATCCAAATCAACTGAAAACAGTCCAGCTATACAAAGCAGCAGAGATCTACATAACAGTAGTATACAAAATGTTCTAACTACAATCAGTAAAAAAAAGAAAAAGCTGAATCAAACTTCAGACTTTAATTTTTATATATATTCATGCTTCCACATATTTCAACTTACAATAGTCAGTGTTATAGTCGTGTACCTGGTATTGGAAACAAAAGAAGAGGAAGATGAGAAATAGCAGATGCAGTAGCAACACAACAACAACAACAACAAACAGCAACAACCCAATAACAGATTAAAACCAGAAAAATTCCAGCAGTAACCAATGGAACAGTAACGAGAAACCCACAACAAACTCAGAAAAACTAGTTGACAACCCCAGCAATACCAAACTGAACCAAAGAACTCCCAGAAACAAACAGAGCGTAGAAATTAACTCAGAAATGAAATGAAACAGTAATTTCTGATTATCTATTCTTTAACTCTCAAAGAAGAACACTTTCAAGAAACTCTACTCTTTTAACTGATTTTCAGCAATCAAAGAAGACTAGACTTCCTTCCTCTCAATATTGAATTCTTACTATTGAAATCCGACCTGTTTTCACTCTCTAACTAACTGAACTTTTGTGTTAAAATCTAGCCACTTTCACTCCCAAACTAAACGGACCTCTTCAACATTAAAAGCCAGCCTATTTTTTATATTTCTAATTCTGAATTTCTAATCTCCAAAATTCCCCCCTTTAGTTAGTCAAATGCCTTCCCTTTTATAGCCATTACAGACCTGCCCCCTCTTTAAAACTTAACTACCCGACCCCCTTGACCACTAAAATCTGCATATTTCCACTTAAAACCCACTAAGGAATGCTTTTCCTTATTTTCCGCCCCAATTCCCTCTTGTTCCCCATTAACTTATTAATTTAAAGATATTTAATACTCCACTAACAAGACACTAACATTAAAATATTATCCTAACTGTTCCATTCCCAAATCACCCCTGAAACCCCTTAATATTACTGCCCTAATACAATCTATTCATCTGCATTAAAACCTTTAACTCTAAAATCTGTTCAAGCTAACAATTATCTAAAACTAATTCTGATTAATAGCTCTAACCAATCCTCCTGACAACTGAATGACTAAGGTTGAATTCCAATTGAAACAAATGAACTGAATTTAAATCAAAACCAAACTAACACAACACAGAACTCAACAGAATCATTAAAGCTGAAGCTGAAACTGAATCAAAATCACCTGAATGCAGGGATTAAACTAACACAATTCTAAGTCAAACCTATACAAGAATGCAGGATCATTGTCAGTATATTGACAATGCCCTGAAGCTAATTGCCTAAAGATCAGTACATACAACATTCGACCTCAAACCATTTGACGAAAACTACTAGTAAAACTGAATTAATCGACGATAACTAATTAACTGATTGCCTACAACAATTGACAACAATCAATCAGAAATAGATAATCAGGCAATTCAAGCGGCATTGACAAGAACAAGGATTTATAATAAGACTTAACTAATCGACGAAACCTATTCGAATCGATTACACAACCTATAATTATACACAATAATGAGCAGAAACAAATTCGACCAAATAAAAGGTCTGAGGGAGAAGAACAAAACAATCGACAAAAAATTGAAAAATTAATATAACAATACTAAACAAATAAACAGACATTTAAAACATCAAAAATAGAATAAAAGGAAAGAAGGAAAAATAACTTAAATGGAACAAAGAACAGACGGACTTGAATTGACTCGGACTTGAACTTTTTTGAGGTCAAACGGACCTTAATCGAGTGTTCTCAACTGAGAACACTTCGACTAAGGTCAGTTAAACACCTAACTTTCCTTCAATTTCGGACAGAAACCAGTTTTGGTTTTCTAGGGTTCTTACGTTTCGATTTGGGGTTCGAGTGTTTCTAGCCAGATTCGACCCAAACCAAAGGTGGTTTGGGCACGAGGGAGGTCAGGGGGTGCCAGGGTATGAATTTGGGGTGGATTGGTTTTGGTTCGCGGTTTGCTTGAATATTCAATTGAATATTAGAGAAGCTGGGGGATGATTCGAAGGGAAATGAGTATGGTACTGGAACGAGGAAGTCTTGGGGAAGCTGTGGTGTGAAATTGGAGGCCATTGGACGAGATAGGGTTCCGGCCTGATTTTCGATCTAATATTCGAAGCACACAGCTGAGATTCGAGGGATAAAAGTTAGGGATTCGGAATGGGGAGGTCGAGGGGAATCAGTGGTGAAAAGATAGGGTCGTTTGGACCACCGGAACCGCCGTGAGGCGATTTCCGGTGGGCGGAGCACGGTGGTAAGAGGCAGAGGGTCTGTTTGGTCTCTGAAGCTCAGAGACGAAGAGGTGAGGGATGGGTTTGGTTTGGGGGGGGGAGGGTTGTGGTATATTAAAATTGTTGATTTAATCAGGGCCGCTGGATGAATGAAATCCAACGGTCCTAATTGAGTCAATAATCAAAACGGGGTCGTTTCAACCACATGGGTGCTGGACCGGACCGGGTACAAGGTGGGTCGGGTCAGGGTTTGTGAATGGGTTAACTTCTGGACCGTTTGATCAAGCTGATTCGAACGGTCCAGATTGACATGACCAAAACGTCGTCGTTTGGTCGACGCTGGGGCGGACCGGGTTGGGGCGAATTTGATTTGAGCTTTTCAATTTAAACTGAATTTGGCCCAAAATTCTGATAAACTATTTATTATTCTTTTCCTTTTATTATTCTAGAATTCTAATAAAATAAATTAAAAAAAAAAATCCAAACCTAAATTTAAACTTGATCAATTTATCCTAAAAATGTTAATTAACTCTAAGTAGTAATTATCACAGAATAACTAAATACCAAATCACACCATTAAACACTAAAATGCAAAGTGCATTATTTTTATGCTTTTCTTGTAAAAATACAATTTTACTAAAAATAAAATCCTAAATTCAAAATGCTATATTTTTGTACTTTTCCATTAATTTACACAAATAAACGTGTACACACAAATGCAATCAATAACTGAAAATATCACGAAAAATTCACAAAATTGCACACAAAAGAAAAATTATTTTATTTTGAATTTTTGGGAGTAATTTGTGTGAGGCAAAAATCACGTGCTCATACCTCCTTCCTTTCCCAGCATAAATAATATATTATCTTAATTCTTATGTATATATCTTTTCCTGTAACTTAACACGAAGAATTACTATTAATTTATAATGGACACGTCTAGATTAATTATATCCCGAAAAGACAAAGAAGCTACTATTCGTTCACAGAAGGTCTAATATATATATGATAATTGCTCAAATCGACTAGAGTGGGCTAGGGAGGGCGATGGACGGTTGGAAACTTGAAATTAAAATTATTTTAAGTGGGCAGGGCGATGGGCTGGGGCACACGGGCAGTGGACTGGACTGGGGCAATATAAGAAAATATTTTTAAAAAAATTGGTATTTTGGTATACCGAAATTTCAAATTTCTAATACCGAGGACCGTATCGAAATACCGAAATTTCAATACCGAATTAGATTGAAATATCGAAAAAATCGAAATCAAAATATCGAATTAATTTAGTTCGGTTCGAAATTCGATTTCCGATTTTATGCCCACCCCTATATAACACTTCTTAGGAGGCATTAAAGAAGGCAGACATTAGTTTGAGATGATGTATACCTAATTTGCAAATAGACAATTTTAACTTTTTCTTCTGTCCCAAATTCACTTCTCTACTATAAAGTATCTTAATTTTACCCTTTTGTTATACTCTTATGCTATTCATTTTTTTGTTATTGATAAGTTATCTTTTACTCTAACTTTAATAGAGTTTTAGCATGAATTGAGTGGAGGACATGAGTTAAAATATATCGTGAAAGACCACCAAATTTATTCATTTACTTTTAGCCGTGGCTAAAAAATTGCGACAAAATTAGTTAAAAAGAGACTCTACAAAAGCAATAGAAGTACATGACCGTCTCATTTATTTTTAACTAAAAAATTTCATATTTTCCTAGTCTATTATTTGGTTACTAATATCTGATGCTATAAGTAATTGAGTTTGTTTTAAATCGCTTAAATTGAAAATAATAGCCTATTTCAAGCGATGATAATCTTAAAATCGAGAGTCATTTTTTGTAAGATATTCAGAAATTATGAGATTGACTAGCTTAAAATAACTTTAACTTCATATAAAAATTAAATTTGTAAATGAATTTGAACGTTGTGAATGTCTTTTAACATTACTATTCTAAATTACTTAAGTTAAATAGAAGTTAATCGCCTAAGTATTTATGAAATTCCATATGTTATAGAAAAGACGATCTTACAATTAATAAATAGTTTTAAATTTTTAAGGATTGTGATCTCAACATGCTTATATAATACTTTTGTAAAAAAATAAATTTATCAAATTATTTGAAGGTTGTGAAGTAGAAATAGAAGGTTCATATTTAATTACTCTTATTACATAAATAGCCGATTAAATTCATTATTTAGTGCGTGAAAATGGGCCGGCTGGCCTGACAAGTTGGCAATCCAATCCAATTGGAAAACCTGACACGCGATTCAGCAGTATCTAGTGGGACCCAGATCAGTATCTTCTAGCAGAAACCAGTACGACGTGGAGAGTGAAGATCACGTGCCCCTCCCCTCCCCTCCCCTCCCCCGCTCAAGGAAAGTATAAAGCCCTCCGCGGTCAACCTCCGCCGTCGGCCTCCGCCCTGTGTTCCCACTCGTCCCTAAATATCACACTTCACCTAAGCTTTTATTAAATACTCGCTGTGAATTATATACTGTACGAAATCCGTTGAAGAATTGTCTGTTTTTGGTGATCCTGCTCGATTTTGTTTCAGGTAGTTGACCGGACCCTAATTAGTTTAGAATTTATGAGTATTTGATTTATTGATTGATTGATATTAATTTGAGCGCATAACCTTTTGTTTTTCGTCTCTCTTGTTTCTGTTTTTGTTACTCTGCTTTAGATGATTATGGTTTAATAACTTCATTTTAGGCATTTAAGCTGCTTAATCTTGATTATTGAGCTGAATTTTGTTTTATGTTCGACAGCTTTTTTCGCAGCTTTGTCTTATTAGCATGTCTAAAAACTGGTTAATATTCCCTCAGAAATAGCAATTTTAAAGTTGAATCTTTACTAAATATAGAAAAGGTGTCATTCTTTTTGGGGGCTAAGAAAGAGCGTAAGATAAATTAGGATGGAGGGAGTAATTGATTATGCCATAATTCATAATTAGTTAGGATCTATTATATGAATCCTCGGTATAGGTTTGTTTTGCTGCAATACTAGATAAATGTCTTTTAAGATAAATTAGGGAAGGGAAGCCTTGGTGCAACAGTAAAAGTTGCTTCCGTGTGACTAGGAGGCCAGGGATTCAACCTACAGAAAGAACCTCTTGCAAAAATGCAAGGTAAGGGTGCATACAAAACATCCAATGCGGTTCGTATTTCCTCAAACACCGCCCATAGCTGGAGCTTAGTGCACCGTGCTGCCCCTTTTCTTAAAGACAAATTAGGAATTCTCTAAAACTGAATATTATCTAAACATCTATCGGGACGTTTAAGTATCTAGTATAAAAATAAACAGACTCCTGACAAACATCATGTCCAATTTAAATGTAATGACTAAGCCTTAATCCCAATTGGTTGGTATCACTTATAGCTACTTTGTTCCCATTGTGTTTTGTTATACCTAAAGACTGCATTGTTTTAGAGAGGTCATAGTCTGTTAAGAAAATTTCCTTTCATGTAATTTTTTCATCCTCGTCCGTTTTTATCTTCTTCAAATAATCCTATTATCGCTCTAGATATCCTAAGCCTTTATGTTTTGTGACTTAGGACGCATGCAGTGTCCATTTAAGCTCACCTGATTGCCTTATGGTTTCGTATGAAAGCAAATGTTCTAAGAATTAAACCATTCGTAGAGGACATTGGTATATGTTCTGACTTTCGACAATTTCTTTTTCTTTTGTTGATTCAAGATGTGACCAACATTTATATAGTTCATCAATATGGGAGACTTGCCATGTCCACCATATCCCAACAAAAGATTAGAGGCAAGGATACTTAGCAAGAACAAGCTGCCAAAAATTTGTTTAGTTGCTTCTGCGACAAAGCACTTCTCGGAGAAGACTTTGAAATGTATAACCAAAGTGAAACAGAGTGTACAGACTAGTGGAGCTGCTGGTGATGTTGTTGTATTTTTGGCTACCACTGCTGCTCTAGAGATTGTGCGAAGGCTAAGCAAAGGTAGATGTCCTTTTATTTGGCGTGGTTTGCAGGCTCTGCAAGTTTTATGTTATCCACCGTTTAAGTGGATCCAGAAATGGGCTCCTTTGAAGGCATTGGTCAAACAGTTGCAGGTGGTTTTCCATTCATCTTTTGCTGTCATATAACTCCTTCAAATCCGAGAATACTTGCATTCACATTTTGATGTTGTTCTTGTGAACTTTTGACATCTCTTGGTGGGCAGATGCAAGAAACTCTCGATTTATCCCCAAAAAAGAATGTTCTGCGTGTTAATTGAGTTTGACGACTGCAGGACGTACATATGGACAAGCAATGCCAATGGTGCATTTTATTTGGATATTACCAATTTATCTTCAATCTGCTGTATGATGTTCATAGGGTTCTCTTCTTTGTCTGTCTTAAATTTTTCCTGCGCATGGCTGCTTGACAACATTAGTGAAAACAACCAATGACTTTTTGTTTTTCAATTAATCATGTGAGAATTGTGCATTTGTGATTTCAGATTCTAAATTCTTGGATACATAATGTTGACTTTTTTCCCGTATGACTGGTAATAATTTTACGTGAGTCATTGATCCAGATTCTGGTTATCTGCCCAAATATTTTTCTCTTTTATTAGAAAATGTTATTGTGGATTTACTGCTATCTGATTCCCGGACTTCTTGTTTGATTTAGTGGAAGAAGGCTAATCTCTTCTGGCACTCGATCTAATACTAGGAATATTTTCTCATAGAGGATAAACTTTTTTTTATGATAAATGGTTTATGTTTTATTTCTGCAGCACTTCAAGAAGATAAACAGTTGACAGCCAAAATTAGTTTAGTTGGCTGTTGTTGTTAGTTGTTACTCACTCGTTATATTTAGCATGTTTGACAGTTTTTTTTTTCTAAACTTTCAAATTGATTGGTGTTTCTAGTGTAATGACTGCTGTTATTCTGGCAGAAATTGTCTAGGCCAATGCTATTGCTCTCAATTGCAACACTTTTCTCTGATCGGTCATCATCTACTGAAGAAGCGACACCAAATGACTATCATGATTCTCGAGCATATCCACAAGCTAGGTAGGTATACTGTTGTAGGTATATTTTCTTTGGAAGCCTTTTGTTTTCTGGACTAGTGCAGTTGTCAAATGGATATAAGGATATGGTTATAGAAGAGTTCATGTCCAATTCAGATGCTTCTCTTTTTGTTTCTTTTTCCATTGTTTGGTGCTTGCAATGATTCTGACCACAGCTAAAGTAACTCTTCATCAGATGACTTCTCATATGATTATTTTTGTGAATTCGAAGTGGAAAAATTCACCTTTTAAGTACTGAGCTAGGGAAACATTGTCTCAATTTTGGGATGTTTCAAAATGCTTGATGCCATCCCACTAATAATATTCTATTCAACTTTCATAATTTTTTCATAAATTTAAATTCATATAACTATTATAATTTTAAACATGTTTTCTCTGTCATTCTGATTTTTCAACCACTATATGAATATTTCCTCCACTAAACAATAAATATATGTCATATGAACTTCTTAAACCTGTGTAAATTCTACAAGAAAAACAGAGAATTAATTAATTAGGATTTATGAAATTAAAGCTACAACGAGAATGAGATTACAGTCTTAGCTAGTTCTACACTGAAACCCATTTTTTTTATAGTCCAATATTTTTATGATACATGTAAATGCAACTTTAACAACAATGACAACATGAAAAGAAGATCATTCATGAGATCCAATAGAAATTGTTTTTTTAATTTTAATTCAACCTTTTTATTCAGCTTTAATGTAGTTGCATTGAAATGTATTGTTAACAGCAACAAAAATAAAAAGAAATATTCATGAGCCCTAGCAATTATGCTCGTATGATTGCATTTTCTTCGTGAAATTGATCCTCATTATCTCTTTTTTTTGAAAAATGTGCTCTCAGGGTTCTTATTAAGGTTATTACTTCTAATGTATTCTACATGATTCACGTTACAGCTCTCATGATGAAGTATTGGATGATGATTATCCTGAAAGATGGTTGCTAGAACTCCATAGGGAACTCAGGGAGGAGGGTATTAGTGTACCTGAAAGGTGAGATTCCACCCTTCACTTTTGCGGAAATCAATGTTGCTTTGACGTGCCATATTTTCACTTTAGTAGGTTTTATTTTTTTATGCTTGCTCAAAAAAGGAAGAAAGAGATCCTCAAAAATAATAAAGCTTGCGAAGTCAGACTTCTATTTATCTACAAAATATGTTGGTCTTATGCAGTGTTTTAAAAGGCGTTTTTGGGGCGAGGCGCACCAAAAACGCCCCGAGGCGATGGTGTGGGGCGTAAGTCTCAAGAGGCATACGCCCAGCAATTTGGGGCGTACTCCCGGGCGTTCGTGGCGTACGCCCGGGCGTTTGAGGCGCATTTTTTTAGTGAGGCGTAAGCCCCAAAGATTTTTTCAAATTAACAAAATTTGTTGAATAAATCCTTCATATAATACCCAAATTCTCAAAAGTCAGCTTGGTAATTGCTCAAAAGTTTTAAAAAGGAACTGAAATGTATTAAATTTGAAAGTTAAGACCTTTTTTATTGATTGAAGCCTTAATTCATGGTCTTTCCCAATTCTTTATCTTGTCCGCTAGTCTGCTAATATCTCCCAAAAGCAATGAATATTCAATTTTTTTTTTTACAAATACAAAGAGAAACCCATTCTCCTTCATAGCAGCAAGTTCAAAGTTCAAATTGCAGGTTAATCGTCCTTTTTGTTCCTCCATGTAGAAAACTTTATTCTTTTCGACTCAAGTTACTTGTGCTTCTAAATAGCATATAATAGATTGTTTTGACTAGTTTTTTGTGGGGATGGAGCGCGCGCGCGCACACACACACATATATATATATATATTCACATATTTATAGTTTTCTTCAATTTTTATGCAATTTTACATGTTTATAAATATTTACTGTAATTATATTATTTTATAAAATATTAAAAATTAAATACCTATGTGGCTTACGCCCCGTTCCTCGGGGCTTACACCTCGCTAAGGCATATGTAAAATGTCTCGCCTTACGCCCACGCCTTTTAAAACTCGGGTCTTATGTACTTGTTAGTGCAAGTATTCCTTTTCTTTAATAATTTCAAATACTATTTGACTAATTTGTCACTGATATACTATCATGTCATATTGGATTTCGCATGTTCCATATCACCTGCTAACAGGTTGAATGACGATGAGCTCCGACAATTTTATGCTGCTGCAAATGGTGATTTTTCAAAGTTGCTTTCATCAGTTAAGAAGACCATTAAATGGAGGCAGAGTTACACAATTCTTTCACCAGAAGAGCTCGAGGCTTGCTCACAGTTCATTTTTTGGCATGGCCATGATGCCAATCAACGGCCTTGCCTCATCATTCGCCTTGGACTTGCTTGCTCCAACCTGAAATCCAGGGACAGACTTCTCGTTGTAAAAGCAGTTGGTATGCATGTCTTTCTTGAGCAGTTTATGCATCAGTAGAACTGGAACACATTTAAGAATGTGCCACTAATGACTGAGCCAACTGAATATGTTTATTCTTAAGCTTGACAATTAGGGTCCGCCGGCAGGGGCGGACGTACCTTGGTGTCATCCAACACTGCTTCGCAGGAAAAGTTCAGTAAATTTGTGTCAAGTATAGATATGTACAACTTTTTGTTTTTTTGGATAAATAAGTTAAAATGACACGGTTTCTCACCTCTCGCTTGCTCTCATGGTCAATTGCTTCTCTTCTCTAGGGGAGGTTCTTGGTTCGAACTTCGTCATCTGCATGCTGTGTTAAAGTACAACATTTTTTGTGCCTTTTCTGATTAAAATTATTTGTCAGCGAGGGTTGAATCCTTGACCCCTTAGCTGGGCATACTGAACCAGTGGGCCACACTAGAGCTTGGTGCGCAACAACAAAAAAAAATTCCTGCAACTTGTCTTACTATTTTTTTCTTTCATCTTTTTCTTGGGCGATGAAGTTGGTCGAAGCCATTTGCAAAGTCAAATAATGATAGAGTTTTAAGTGTTTGTTTAGTATTTTATATAGAAACAAAATATTTAGTATTATTTCCGGTAAGGATATTATGAATACATTTCAAAATATAAAAATTTGTAGAGTAAAGTCATAGTAATATACTTGAATTCGTTTTTCTTCAATAAGTTTTGACTTGGGTTGTTTTAATTTGTATTGTCATAGTGATTTGTTTAATTGTTCATTTCTTTAAACGTCGACACCGCTTACGAAAAATTCTGCATATGCCCCTGGGGTCCGTGGGGATGACCAATCCTGAGTTTAGTTGTCTCTAGTTTCGTGGTACCAAGTAAAAGCTGCTTCAATGGAAATTACTGCCTTTTGGATTATTCGTCAGACTTGCATGGCATGAAAACACCAATTTTTCTTGTCTGCTCTTTGTAATTCGTCATACATTTTTTTCTCTTTCATTATTGGTTTTTTGTCTCAGTTTTTCATGTGGACTTCTTCATTTTGCATCCTGATTTTGGATAGATTTCTTATTGAGGTCTTGATTCCCCAGTTTCGCAGATTGAACACGGTATTTTGAGCTTGGTCGATGTGAGACATCCTCAAATTACTGTCTTGATGGACTGTGAAGGACTCTCTCCACTTGGTTTTCCCATACACACAATGAGATCTTGTGCTATGCTCTTGCAAGATCATTATCCTAATCGTCTAAGCTCTTTGATTGTAGTACGGCTCCCTCAAGTTGCCCAAATAATAATGCAGGCTTTCTTTAAGGTAACTTTACTGTTTATGCATTAAAAGATCTACCACCAACCCCAATGAAAGAAAGAGGAAAAAGAAAACTGGAAACTTCTGAGCCACTTTCTTTGCAGGTGGTTTAGAATTTCTTTTTGGTTCACTTGTAATTGAAGTTATTTTTTTAAGAAAAGGCTGCGCGCAGATGTAGCTGGTATGGTGGTGGCAGGCTAAATAGCTTGGACTCTGGTGCAGGTGTTCGATATAGGTGCAGATCTAGAGGTCGGATCCTTCATGATCTAAATTTTAAGATTTAGGGGTGTGGATTTAGGTACGGATACGGGTGGGGAATTCGGCTGAAAATAATTCAGATATCTATAAATATAGTTACAAAAATATGCCCAAACTATGAGATTTTTATGTGAAAATTTTATATTGTGCTTGTGGAGTGCAAAATGTTTCTCTTTTAAATAACAACAACATACTCAGGCGGCGAGACACAATGTGGGGACGCGGACACAATGTGGTCTACGACGGCGGACTGTATAAGAAAGGCGGCGAGAGAGGTGTTAGGGATATCTACGAGCCACTATGGTGGACACAAAGGAGATTGGTGGTGGAATGCAGTTGTCCAAGGTAAAGTGGGAGCAAAGAAGGCAGCTTACCTAAGGTTCGTAGGGAGCACTGACGAGGAAGAGAAGAGAGTGAACAGTCAAAAGTATAAGGTAGCTAGGAAGGAGGCGAAGATGGCAGTGACGGAGGCTAAGACGACAGCTTTTGCTCGTCTGTATGAGGAGCTAAGGAACAAAGGTGGGGAGAAGAAGTTATTCCGACTCGCTAAGGCGAGAGAGAGGACAACTCGGGATCTGGACCAAGTGAGGTGCATAAAAGATGATGACGGCAAAGTTTTGATGGGAGATGACCAGATTAAGAGGAGGTGGCAGACCTATTTTCATAAACTTCTAAGTGAAGAAGGGGATCAGGATATTATACTTGGGGAATCGAGGAATGCCGACAGTCACCATGAAGTTAGTAATTGTAGGGACATTGAGATCGATGAAGTCATGGAGGCAATACGTAAGATGAGAAGGGGTAGAGCTACCGGGCCAGACGAAATTCCGGTTGAACTGTGGAGGTGTGTGGGTAGAGCAGGCTTGGGATGGCTTACTGCATTGCTTAGTGTTATATTCAAGACTAATAGAATGCCTGAAGAGTGGAGGTGGAGTACAATGGTCCCGTTGTATAAAAACAAAGGTGATGTCCAGAGCTGTAACAACTATAGGGGCATCAAATTACTAAGTCATACCATGAAAGTTTGGGAGAGAGTGGTAGAAATGAGAGTGCGGAGGACGGTGTCTATTTCAGACAACCAGTTCGGGTTCATGCCGGGACGATCTACCACAGAAGCTATCCACCTTTATTAGGAGGATGGTGGAACAGTACAGAGATAAGAAGAAGGATCTCCACATGGTGTTTATTGATCTGGAGAAAGCGTACGATAAGGTTCCTAGGAAGGTCTTATGGAGATGCTTAGAGGATAAAGGGGTACCGAGTAACTATATTAGGGTGATTAAAGACATGTATGATGGAGCTAAGACTCGGGTTAGGACAGTAGGAGGCGACTCTGAACAATTTCCAGTTAGTACGGGGTTGCACCAAGGGTCTGCGCTCAGCCCATTCCTATTTGCCCTGGTGATGGATGCACTGACTCATCATATTCAAGGGGAGGTTCCATGGTGCATGCTATTTGCTTGATGACATTATTCTAATTGACGAGACAAGAGGCGGCGTCAACGAGAGGCTAGAGATTTGGAGACATGCTCTTGAGTCTAAAGGTTTCAAGTTGAGTAGGACGAAGACGGAATACCTCGAGTGCAAATTTGGAGTTGAGCCGACGGAAGCGGGAGTTGAAGTGAGGCTTGACTCTCAAGTCATTCCCAAGAAAGGTAGTTTCAAGTACCTTGGATCGGTTATTCAGGGGATCGGGGAGATTGACGAGGATGTCACATACCGTATAGGGGTGGGGTGGATGAAGTGGAGGTTAGCGTCGGGAGTCTTGTGTGACAAGAAAGTGCCACCGTTACTAAAAGGAAAGTTTTATAGAGCAGTGGTTAGGCCTGCCATGTTGTATGGAACTGAATGTTGGCCGGTAAAGAACTCACACACCCAGAAGATGAAAGTAGCAGAGATGAGGATGTTGAGGTGGATGTGCGGGCATACAAGGATGGATAAGATTAGGAATGAAGATATTCGAGAGAAGGTGGGTGTGGCCCCCATGGAGGACAAGATGCGGGAAGTGAGACTCAGATGGTTCGGGCACATACAGAGGAGGAGCACTGATGCACCGGTGAGGAGGTGTGAGCGACTGGCTGTAGTGGGCACGCGGAGAGGTAGAGGGAGACCTAAGAAGTATTGGGGAGAGGTGATCAGACATGACATGGCACGACTTAGGATTACTGAGGACATGGCCCTTGATAGGGATTTATGGAGGTCGAGCATTAGGGTTGTAGGTTAGGGGAAGAGTGTGAATATTTCTACAGCACAATAGAGGGAGACTATCCAGTTAGGAGTTAGACTAGGAATGTCATTAGGCGTCTATTGATGCAGGACTTTACCTTCTAGTTGTACTATACCAGCCATCTATTTCGTATTTTCGTTGTCGTATCCTGTATTTCATATTTCATATCTCTTATATATTGTTGCTGTTTTATTACGCATTTTTACATAACTAATGTATCATCTCCTATTGCTTCTTTTGAGCCGAGGGTCTCCTGGAAACAGCCTCTCTACCTTTCGGAGTAGGGGTAAGGTCTGCGTACATACAACCCTCCCCAGACCCCACTTGTGGGATTATACTGGGTCGTTGTTGTTGTTGTTGTTGTATACTCAGTATATTCCCACAGTGTGGGTCCGGGGAAGGTAATGTATACACAAACCTTACCACTACCTTGTGAAGGAAAAGAAGTTGTTTCCGGTAGACCCTTAGCTCAAGAAAAGCAATTCTCAACATGTTTGAAAAAGAAAAACAATAGTAAAGAAGTCATGTTGAAAATGATGAAGACAAGAAACAACAGCAAAATAACAGAGCAATAAGAAAACTGACACAAGGAAAACAACAGGTAGTAATAAAAATCGAAGGCTAAGATACTACAAGAATGATAGAAAATTTCTCTTTTATATATAAGGTATTCTATTTTCTTCTTTCATCCTAGCTTTTGTTTTGATTATAGAAATCATTTTAGTCTTAAATTTCTTCGTCGATTTTGGTCAAAGAACCGAAAATCGATTGACCAGTCCAGTACGGATCCTACACCCACATACACACCCACGTCGTGTCGACACGGGTGTTGCACTGTAAATAAAGAGTCTGAGCAACTTAGCTTTTGTAAACACGATATAATTCTCTCGGCCGTATAATCCGTTCATACTATTCAACGAAGGGAAATGATATTCCTATCTTCATATCAAAGGACATCTTAGAAGAGTTTCTTCTTGTTGGTACTGCCTGGAGAAATATCCGATGGTTTGGTTTTTGATTGATACTCATCAATATGTTGGATTAATGTGCACCTTTCTAGGTTTTAATTGAGCTCCTAATCTCTTATTATAATATTTGTGTGGAAATAAAAAAAGACTTGCCAGCAGTGCATAATTTCATTGGCTCGTATGTCTGTATTGTTGTCAAATCAAACGAACATTGTACTTGCAGGTGCTTAAACCAGCCACGCGCCAAAAAGTGAGGATAATTGGGAGAAACCATCTAGAGTTTCTCTCCAAGAACCTCGATTCAATCCCTCCGTTTCTTGGTGGAAGCTGCTCGTGCTCAAAATGCTCAGACGGGAGCAATGTGGAGGGTATATCTGATGAAGTCACGTTGGCAGAACCAACACCTGATCGTGTGGACAGATCTGATGAGGTCTCTCAGACAGAACCAACACCTGATCATGTGAATAAATCTGATGAGGTCACTTGGACAGAACCAGCACCTGATCATGTGAACAAAAGCCCCGAGCTTGATCATAATAATGGCTCCAACACAAATGGCAACAGGGAAGAGCTGATAAAGACCCTCATCATTGGTATACTGATGGTGTGTATACTTATTGCTGTGATTGTGGCAATGCATTATCCAGAAAGATTGCCTCTTTTGCATTCGCTTAGATAATAAATTTTCTGCTTGCTGCGGAAGTTGTGGATGGAGACTTGCACGAAACATGTGCTTCTCCAGGGAAAGCCTAAATCCACTCCCCCCAACAATAGATTTCTCTTCATCTTTATCAGGGCCATACAAATTCCTAGTTTGACATAGATGCATATCATATAGTAGTATGTTAGTAGAGTATTTAAATAATTTCTTATCAATGTACAGTATTTTGTGATCACCTAAAGAAATAGATTCACTTGGATTCCTGCGTAGTTGGGGATGATTAAGAAATTCTTGAATCGTGTGCTAAAGTACTGAGTTTTGTTCGTTGGAGCGGATAAAGATAGCTGTTAATTTCCTTCATTTGATGGCGTTACTTCTTTCTTTGTTCGCTAAGATTTGCCAAAATATTCTTTGGATACAAATTCCAGATATGGTTAACATGTACTAGTATATTGTGATTGACAATAAAATCTATGCTTTGCGAAATATAGGAACTGATGGTGCTCGTGCAGGAGTAACTAGAGAACTACCCATCTCAAGAAAATAGTGCTTCTAGTTAAAAGTTGACAAAGTCCATACTACATTATGAGTTCACTGGATAATTGGCAAAAGTTAGATGCCTTTGTACTTTGAATCAACTGCTTATGACAAGTAGGAAGAGATATGAAGACAAAGACGCCAACTAAGTTAGCAAAGAATCCCAGATCTTGATCATCATCCATTATGTGCAATAAAGTTGAACCCAAATGAGTTAGAACCATATGAAAATCCCTACATTGGTCAAACCATATAAAACCCACAACAACCTGAAATAGGTACAAATTCTCTGATCAAAACTCCAGTAAACAAAGAAAAAGAATCAAAATGAATGGAAAACACTAAAAATGATAGGATTGTTGCAAGATTGCCTCTTCTTACAGTAGAAGAAATAACAAAAAAAGTAAATGTGGCTGCTGGGATTCGAGCCCAGGTCTCCACGGCCACAACGTGGAATTCTCACCACTAAACTACAGCCACAAGATGTTTATGTTTGTGGATTAAACACTTATCAACAACTGCGTAATCAGTCAGAGTTACTAACGTTGTTGTTTCTTTTTGTTGGTTTTCCACCCGATGTCTGGTAACCGCTTTAAAACTGACTAATTCGAATTCATATCGAAAAGTCTCCCTTTGAGTTTGAGGGGTAAACTGCTCGTCTGCTCCCTGCCAAATTAAAGGCAACTCGGTACCCAAGCATCGCACCAAAAGCTCTAATTAAGGATGACTTTTAGGTGAAACATATTGACGAAGAAAAGCTTCTTAGTTTTATGTACTTATGTGATTTTATATTACAGGATCAATATATAACAACGGGCGTAAGTTTTCGAGTCCTTTTCAAGTCTAACGGGATAACCATTATATTTCAATAGATGTGATATCTAACATATTTAGTTTTTTAATATTTCTATGTATATTATAAAATATTAAAAAGCGAACTGAATTTATACCATAACATCATATTATCTATCTTCTTTGATATACTAGGATGAGTTTAAATTCACCTGTTCTATATTCTTTTAGGTTTATTATATCAAACGGTTATCTACAAAATGCAAGCAAAAAAAGCTAGAAAGTATATGAATCTAAATTATGGCTGTCCAACGGGCCGTCCCGTCCCGTTCCCGTTCCCGTCCCACTTCATTTTAAACGGGATGGGACAATGTTAAACGGGATACAGAATGGGACGGGACGACCATTTTGTCCTGTTTGTCCCGTCCTGTTTCGTCCCGTCCCGTCCCATCCCGACTGTCCCGCGAGTTTTTATGGTATATTTGTGAAATTTTTGTTGTATTTGGTAAGTATAAAACAAATCCAACTTATGCACCAGACATTAATAAAATGATTGCAAAATTTAAAAAGTATTTTTTTCTATATTCCCCAAGTTTATTTAATTTCTACTATACTTAACCCATATTTAAAATTAAGAGGTGCAAAGGGATTTGTTCGTAAAATTTATCAAAATTTAGCAATTCAAGAAAATGAACAACCATCTCTCGAAGACTTCCAAGCTAACATATATTCTTATGCTAGAATCTAGATCAATGTTTGATAAATATAAATCTATGGAAACAAAAGGTGGTGAAACTGCTCCTTCTACTTCTAAGTCTAGAGTAGAAGTTCTATGGGAAGCTATGGATGATATAACATGTTTTGATTCCTCTATTGATGATGAACTTGATTCGAAGCATCGGAGAATGCTTTTAGCGCAACAATATTTTAACTCGGAGATCATAGACATTTATTAGCAGAGGACAACCTAGAGATTTCCGTATTATTCAGAGATTGGATTGATGCAGAAAGAAGAAATCTTGGTTTTGAAAAATTAACCACTAGGGAAGAAGAAAAATACAATGAGATACTTAGCACTGGGACCGATGACGGCATGAAACTCATAGAACATCAATCAACATTGCCAATTCCAGAACAATGTCCGAGACAAATTATAGATAAGTTACAATGAAGCTATATAGGAGCTTACAAATATTAGTATGATAATTTGTAATTGGCTACCAAGAGGCCTAGTTCAAACAGAACCCTTCCTAGAAGGTGGTTGCGTAGATTATGTGCTCTTTAAAAGAATTATATTTGTATGTGAGATTTTAAAGTTCTATTAATAAAATAAAAGGTTCTAAGCGTTGAATTTTTTTAAGAATTGTCTTACACTCTTATTTAGTTACTTAATGGCTTGAAATTGTATTAAATAAATTTATAATTACTAGAATATTTTATTACAAGTCTTTTGTTTTAATATTTTATAATTCTTTACTTAGTTTCCTGATTTTCGTTTTAACATTTAAGTTTATTAAATAAGTTAAAAGACTAGTCGTTGCAAACTTTAAAAATTTATTTATTGTAAAAAAATTAGCCGTTGCTAAACTTAATGCTTAAATATTTTTTTTAAAAGCAGCCCACTTAAGGCCCGCTATCCCGTCCCGTCCCGCCACCGTCCTAGCTAAATGTCGTCCCGTCCCGTTAATTTTGTCCCGTCATGTTGGACAGCCATAGCTCATAGTGAATTCTAAATATTAAGTTAGAATATGTATGCCCTTTTGTTGATGCGTAAATTTAACCTAGTTATATTTAGCTGCAATGACAAAGACTAATTTCTTAACAATCTATTTTTGCAAGCGTGGGATTAAATATGTGCTGACTAATTCAGAGGGGGTAGAAATTATGAGCGCACCAACTATATTGATCGAGATGTTTCAACATAAATTAGTTACGAAAATTATTAGAAAATTTCTCTAAGAGGGAGAAAATAAGAAGTAGGCGGATATTACATATTGAGTAATTTAATATTTCCTTTTCACAAAAATTTAAAAAAATCTGATATTTACACGTTTAGTCAATATTATGTTGGAATTTGGACTTATGTTAATTAGTTATAGCCTGAAAGGATAGTGACGTGGCCCAAGTGGTGGATAAATAAAATGCCTAATATTAAATATTGTGTGTGTGGATAAGTGAGGCCCAATAACTATTGGCCTGTGATGAATGTGATCACGTGATTTTTGCCCTATGAGAACTACTCCAAAAGAAATCAAAAATAAAACAAATTTCCGTGATGTACAATTTTTAGAATTTGCGTGACATTTTTGGATAATTATTTGTGTTTTTGTCTGTGAACGCTTATCCTGTTTTAATTAATTAAAATACAAAAAAAAAACACGTTGCATGTGCACTTAAAATTTTTATTTTTACAATTAGGAATTAATTAACCATAGTTTGGTTTTAAAATAAAGAAAATCACAAAAAATACATATTTTTTTGTATTTTTGGCATTTAATGTCCAAGTGCCCGATTTTGTTTGTAATTAATATTTTATTTTTGTGCGATATTTATCGTTAAAGGTCAATTAGTATTTTCTAAGTTAATTTTGTTTTTTTTTTATAATTTATTTTAGGAATTTTGGTATTTAGGAATTAAAAGGAAAATGAAAGAAAAAGAAAAAAAGAGTGAAAATCGGATTGGGCCATTATTTTTGGACCAAAAATCAGGCCCAAATCGCCCATTTACCAGGTCCAGTTGGCCTGGCCAGAGACGTCTTAAAACGACGTCGTTTGGTCACTCTTAATCAAGGCCGTTGGATTAAATCGATCCAACGGCTGAGATTCAATCTCCCTTACCCGTTCCCAAACTCGACCCGTTACCCGGATCCAGCCAACCCCCCACTTAAACCAAACAGTACAGTTTCTCATTAATGAATTAATCCTAGCCGTTGATAATTTCAGTTAGATTAATTTCAGTTTTGGTAATTTGTTTCGTGAAGTCATTTGAAAGCGATTCGCATTGCAATAAACCTTTAGTAATGGTAGTCATGTGTTTTGTACTAAAAGAGGACTGTTTATTTGCTACATCATGGCATGTTAAAATTGGCCCATAAAGAGTGTTGTGGATATTTTGTTCTAGTTGTTCCAAGTAGAACGATGTACTGCTTTCTCTATGAAATCAGGATGCTTACCTAATGACATGCAAATGAATAAGCAAATGCTTGACTTCAGGGGCTCGATCCCTCGATCTCTCTTACGCAGCTTGGCACGCCCCATTCGGTTTTGGGTTTGCCTAAAGGCCCACCTGTTGTTGTTCGTTCACAAGTAGAACTAGTTGGCCCATTTAATTTGGGCCTGATTTAAAAGTTTCAGTATATAGTTAACACAATATAAGTTTGGGGCTTTGAGTTAGGTAGCGGGTTCAAATTAAAAGGTCCGTCCTTTTGTTTGGACTCGAACTTGAACTCGAAACCCGCTTTTATAATATTAACTAATTAGGACCTTTTCTTTATCTTTAGAGAAAAAAAAATTAGAAAAATCTTAGTCGCTTTAGGATATCCTTTAAATAAAATATGAGACGAGTCTCGCCAAATAAAATGTACAAACGGCGGGGCCCTCAATAAATGGTTATTTTAATACTTAGACTTCGGGATGGGTCCTTTAGCAAAATTTCACGGTCTTTCCCAAAATAATAATACGCTAATCGCTTTAGGTGCGCATTTTAATAATCTTACCTTCTTAAACTCGGGTGTGCATTTCATGCGACCCAAATCCAAATCCCAAAACATTGAATAAAATGTGTTCCGGATTGCGGGTGCATTTCATGTGACGCAATCCAAAGACATGTTTTAAACGATGTTCACATTCTTTAAAAATAAATAAAAGCGGTTAAAAGTCAAAATTGGCACATGGGTTCAAAGGTTTAAAAATCAGATAAATAAGCTAAACATGACAGTTGAGCGACCGTGCTAGAACCACGGAACTCGGGAATGCCTAACACCTTCTCCCGAGTTAACAGAATTCCTTACTCGGATTTCTGGTGCGCGGACTATTAAACAGAGTCATTCTTTTCCTCGATTCGGGATTAAACCGGTGACTTGAGACACCATAAATCTCCCAGGTGGAAACTCTGAATTGAATAATAAATCCCGTTTCGATTGTCCTTTAATTGGAAAAACTCCCCTAATCCCTCTGCGCCCTGGCGGGCGCGGGTAAAAAGGAGGTGTGATAGCTCTGGCAACTCTGCTGGGGACCGAACCCAGAATCTCTGGTTTAGGGTTCAGAATTCGAGCTTAGATAATTTGTTATATTTGGTTTTATCTGATTTTATTACATGTTTGGGCCTAATATGCTAAATGATGCTTTTACCGCTTTGATATTATCTGAACTGTATAAAAACTGTGCCGAAACCCTTCTCTTCTTACCTCCGGGGATGTGCTTACCGGTTGAGACTCCCTATTCTGTTAGTGTCATACCCTGAAATAAGAAAGAGTCCGGACAAGTTACTAAGCCGAATGGCCTTTTGGTTCTCGGTACGTAGCCCCCTCCTCGACTCGAGTTGTCCGCTCGGGTACACAGTCTAGAACAAACACCCAGGTTATAAACCTAGCATAACTCAGCTTCATGCCGGATCCCTAGTAGGAACGTTTGTTTGCATCACGTGCATTTGACTTTGGAGGCTCAACACAGGGGTTGGGTCTGTCTAGGACAGATGTACTAAAATGACAAAAGACCATCCTGATGCATCTTACTGGCTACTTGTGCATTTGTTTGCTTCGGACTTGCATGCTGACCGGGTTTTGAATATTTTGAGGAAAGAGAGATAGAGGTACGAGGGTTAAAGAGATTTAATCGCCTGTTTGAAAAAAAACCAATGTCCAAATGATGCCGAAACTCTGCCGAATTTTTGAGAAAATGAAAAAAAAAGAAGAAAAAACAAATAGTTTTATTTTCCAATGAAAAGAGTCTTGTTTTCAAAAGAATTTTGTTTTATCGGCCCAAACTACGTCAGTTTGATTTCCACAGGGTGTGAGATACGTAGGCAACCCCCATCGGGTCCAACTTCACTTTTTGCGAAAATAGCCAAAGGAACTAAAATTTTGTTTGAAAATAATTAGGGCGACGCCATTTTTTCTAGAAATAGCCGAATGTCCCTAAAAGGGCGTCAGAAGGCTATTTTTGCAAGAACAGCCGCCTGAGGTCATTTTTAGGTTTTCACCGGTTAACCGACGCAGCCTTAAAATCTTCGACCCCGAGGTGCCGAAAGGCCGTATTGGCAAAATCGGGTTTTATTTTAAATGAAAAAAAAAGAAAAAGAGAAAGGTGTCCATGTTATCTTTGAGTCAATTGAATCATGATTTTTTTTAACCACCCTAATAAATGTGCAGAATGAGCACAAGTCAGAATTTACACGTAACAATTGTGAACAAGATCCCTTTGGAGTTGCACATGTGGTGGAATGACTTGGGTGAATCAGGGCGCGACACAGTCAATCTATACCTGGGAGGCCTCACTGGGTTGCTGAAGATCAATCCTAGGGGGGATGTCGTAAAGGCCTTGGTCGCATTCTGGGACCCGACTCACAACGTATTTCACTTCTCGGATTTTGAACTTACCCCAACATTGGAAGAAATAGCCGGATACATCGGGGGTCCCAAGGTTCCTCTAAGACACCAGTACCTGATCGCTCCAAGGGCCGTAACCGTACACAGGTTCCTAGACTCTTTGAAAATAAGCAGGGAGGTCCACAGTCCAGACTTGGTAGCTGGTTTTTGTACTTTGCAGTTTATATACAACATATATGGCCACATAGGGGGTTCAACAAGCCGGAAAACAAAATCTGTAGCAAAGGAAACCGCCTTAAGTGGGAAGAACATAGGTGTTTTGCATTAATGGTAGCCTTTCTGGGACTCCTGGTGTTTCCTAGAAAAGACGGGAACATTGACATACGAGTAGCTGGGGTTTTCAGCACTTTACTCACCCATGACAATAACACCCTCGCACCCATGATAGTAGCTGAAATCTTCCGCGCTCTCACAGCCTGCAAAGCCGGGGGAAACTTTTTTGAAGGGTGCAATGTGTTGCTGCAGATGTGGATGATTGAACAACTATGTCGTCGTCCTCAATTTATGAGTTATAGGTCGACAGAGAAAACATGCATAGAGGAATTTTCTACGAGGATTGACGGAATCAGCTTACCAGAAGGGGTCATAAAATGGATAGCACGCCTCCGTTCTATCGCTGCGGGCCAAATAGAATGGACATTTGGATGATTGCTTGTGGATGAAATCATATATATGCCAGCCACTGGACCCCATTTCCTTTTGATGGGACTCCGGAGTATTCAGCCCTATGCCCCGTATCGAGTCTTGAGACAGTTGGGGAGATGCCAAATAGTTCCGAAAGATGAAGATCTTAGTGGCCAAGTAGTCGAGATCGGGCCCAACAGACAGTTTCTTGAAGCAGCAGTCCGACAAATTTGGAGCGAGTGTCAATACTTAACAACCAATACATGTGTACGTGATCGGTCCAAGGATGAAGTTTCGTCGGGATACCTTGCTTGGTTTAGGAAAGAAATCGAGTTTGGGAGACCGGCCAAAAGGCCCCATCTCCAGGAGTTCGTCCAGGCGTCGCAAGAACAGTGGGATTGGTTGGCTAAAGAAGAGAGTTACAGGGCAGAAATAGGCAAGCTGAGGCAACAAATTAGAGACCTGGAATTTGAAAATAGTCTACAAGTTGATGTCGATCGGGGAGAAAAGAGCAAATTGGCCCAAGAAAATGAGGCGCTGAAAGCCCAAATCCGACAAATGAGGAGAGATGCTGACAAACAACAAAGGAGTCGATCGGATGAGCGGTTAATAAAAGGATTGAAAAAGGAAATCGGTGAGTGCCGGGATGATTTGAAGAAATCTGAGGATACCATAGCACAACTCCAGGCACAATGGGCAAAGAGAACGAAAGAGCGCACACAATACTTACAGCAGGCAAGGAAAGATTATGAAAAGAACATTGTCAGTCTAAAAAGGAAGGTGACCACCCTAGAGAGCAAGGCGGCTAAACAAGACAAGGCTTTTGAAACCGAGAGTAAACACTGCTATAATCTGATGGCTTCGATGGAAGATGAAATACAGCAGTTACGGAAACAACATCTGCATGATTCTCGGGTTTTGAAGGCTAGAGGGGATCAGACAAAACGCCTACTCCTAGAGAAAGACCGAACCAGGAACAAGATCCTGACTATTGCTCATGCTATTACCAGGAAATGTCGGGAGTGTGAAAACATGACCCGCACTACCTTCTTCTCGGCGGTGATGATATTTGTGAAGCAGATCATGTATGAATTGGAACAGCTGGAAAGGAACCTTACACCTAAACCCGCGGTGAGGCCGAATGACGCCCCGCGAGCGCCAAAATTCAAAACTCTGAAACATTCATAGTTTGAGTCTGTATTTTCCTTGTCTTCGGATTCTGTTGTCCGTCGGAGTTTGTATTTCCCTTTTTGGCATAAAGTCTGTAGTTTGTATCAAGTCTGTCAATTTCCTTTCAAAAAAATGTTTTGCCTTGTAATAAAACGTTTTGCTAGTAAAGGTTGAAAAATCCAAAAATGGTGTCTTTATTTTCCGCACTTGTGGCAGAACTACGCGCGGTCTGATTCATGCGGGGACATGATACGTAGGCAATCCACCTAAGATTCGACCACCACTAAAAAGAAAAAGAGAAAGGCAAAGTGAATAAAATAAAGGAAAAGAAAGAAATAAAAAGAGAGATAAAGAAAGTTTCAGAAAAACTTAAACGAGGCACAAACAAAGTAAGCCGGAATGACGCATGCGGTCGAAGCAAAGACATGTTAGAAATGGTTAAACTGCCTAGGAACATTGCATCCCCCAATATGAAATTGCAATATGTGTTAAACTCTAATGCTAACAAGTTTGTTGTCCTTCCAGAGATTTCGAACTAGTTAGTTTGTTAGAACGTTCTAGCAGATTACCATTACCAAACAAGATCCAAAGGGCCCATACTAAAAAGCATGGCTAGTTCAGACCAAAATGTCGAGGATGAAAGGACGGAGAATCAAATGCTGAAGGAGGAAATGGATAAGATGAGACAGGAGATGAAAGAAATGCAGCTGGCCTTAGCTAGGGTACAAAAAGTGTCTGCCCCTCCCGTCACTCCCACTCTCCCACCAGGACACATGCCGGAATACCCTCCCCCCGGGCCTTCGACAAGCTTCCCCAGTCACCAATGCTATCAGGGAAGAAATGCCTATGATCCCCAAGCTTCACAACCCAATCAGAACCCTCCTCCACCAAATGTTCCTATTTTCGTGGCACCCCCACCATCCACGCTACAAAGATCATCCAGCGAGCCGTTGTTTCAGGCTTACGATAACCAATATTACCCCCTGAACCAACCTTCAAAACGCCCGAGCCTCATACTTATAATACTCACTTCGAGATCCCGGTATAGACTGAAAAGCCGGCTAAGAGCCTAGAGCAAGACGAAGTGCTTCGAAAGTTTAAAAGCCTGGAGCAGTCCTTCAGGAATATCCATGGGTTAGGCAACCAAGTCAGTGTGGCCTATAAAGATCTGTGCCCATTCCCCGACATTCAATTGCCGGCATGATTCAAGATTCCAAAGTTTGATCTATACGAGGGGCACAGTGATCCAATGGCACATCTGCGAGGTTTTTGCAGTAAGATGAGAGGGGTCGGGGGAAAAGACGAGCTATTGATAGTTCATTTTGGTCAAAGTCTAAGCGGGTTTGTACTGGAATGGTACACAAGACAGGATCCTAGCAGGTGGTACACCTGGGACGATCTGGCACAAGCCTTTGCAGGCCACTTCCAGTACAACCTTGAGATCGTCCCTGACCGTCTCACATTACTGAAACTTGAGAAGAAGCCCGGGGAAAGCTTCCGAGAATTTGGGTTCCGCTGGAGAGAGCAAGCAGCAAGAGTTGATCCTCCGATGAGAGAGGGGGAGATGGTGGACTACTTTATGCAGACTCTGGAGCCAACTTACTTCGGTCACCTGGTGACGTCAGTTGGCAAATCTTTCAACGAAGTAGTAAAAATGGGCGGTATGATTGAAGAAGGACTTAAGTCCAACAAAATCCTGAGCTATTCGGCGATTAAAGCAACTACTCAGGCCATCCAGAGCGGCACGGGAGGTGCACTCAGAAAGAAGAAAAGGGAAGATGTCGCAACAGTCGAGGCAGGTACTTGGTCCAGATCCAGAGGTCCCCCCCTCACTACCAACCTAGACACCATCACTCAAATTACCCACACATTCCATACGGCCCTCCACAACCCTACTACCTACCACAAGAGCCACATTTCTCTGTCCATCATGCCCAAACTTACACCCAACCTCCGGCTCGCCCGCAATGGCGTGTGCTGGCTCCTCAGAATACATATCCACCTCCACAAAATACATATCCACCTCCACAAACCACCTCCACAAAACACATATCCACCACCAAGGGCCTACAGGAATCCTTCAGGACCAGGTTTCCGTGGGAATCAGACTTTCAGGAATGAAAGGGTGCAGAGGCAGAGAACATTCACTCCGCTGGGAGAAACCTATACTACTCTGTTCCACAAATTGAGGCAGTTAGTCCTATTGAGTCCTGTGGAGCCCAAATTGCCAAATCCCCTTCCCAAAAATCTGGATCACTCGGTAAGCTGTGAATATTGTTCGGGGGGCTCCCGGGCATGATACTGAGAAGTGTTGGAAGTTGAAAACTTCCATACAAGATCTTATTGACATAAATAGGATCGAGGTCCAGGAGCCAGAGGCACCTAACATCAATCAGAACCCGTTGCCGGCACACCATGAAGCCCACATGATCGAACTAGTGCACGAAGGAGGAAGCTCAAGAAGCCCTCACAAATGGTAATGATGATCCGTGCCAGTCCGAAAGAAAAGTTGATCAGTGGAAAAGCGGTAGTACAGTCGGAAAGGGTAGAAGGCAAGCCAGTGGTGGTGATGGGGAAGAGTTCGTCTGATGTTGCCAAGAATCCAGAGCTGGTCAAAGTAACGGTGCAAGGGATATCAAGCAAGCCAGTAGCCATGAAGGAGGCATGCATAGGACCAGTTGTTATCAGGCCAGTAATGCAGTTGCCGATAATCAGCGAGAAAGCTGTGCCATGGAGCTATAGTCAAGTAATGGTAATGCATAAGGGGAAGGAAGTTGTGGAGGAAATATGTGAGGCACAGGGGTTAACTCATTCGGGAAGGTGTTTTGCTCCCGCAGAGTTAAGAAGGGCCAATCCAGTAGTGACAAAGAATCCAGTTACCGAGGAAGAGGCGGAAGAATTTTTAAAGAAAATGAAGGTGCAAGATTAATCCATTGTGGAGTAGTTGAGGAAGACCCCGACACAGATCTCATTGTTATCGTTGTTTATCCATTCAGACGAGCACCGCTGAATATTGATTAAAATTCTGAACGAAGCCCATGTTTCGGATAAGATGTCTGTGAACCATCTGGAGAAAATAGCAAACAAGATTTTCGAGGTCAACAGGGTCACTTTTTCAGACGACGAGTTGCCCGTGGAGGGTACAGAACATAATAGAGCCCTTTATTTGACCGTGAAGTGCGAAGACTCGGTAGTCACTCGAGTACTGATTGATAATGGGTCCAGTGCCAATATCTGTCCTTTGACCACATTGAACAAACTGAAGGTCGATGGTGACAGGATTCACAAAAACAGCATCTATGTTCGAGGGTTTGATGGTGGTGGTACAGACACAGTGGGTGACATCATACTTGAATTAACAATTGGTCCAGTCGAGTTCACCATGGAGTTTCAAGTGTTAGACGTGGCAGTTTCATATAATCTTCTGTTGGGGCGACCCTGGATCCACGCTGCCAAAGCAGTGCCTTCTACATTACATCAGATGGTCAAATTCGAGTGGGATAGGCAAGAGATCGTAGTACATAGGGAAGACAATGCAAGCGCCGTAAGTGATGCCATCGTACCCTTCATAGAGACTGATGATGATAAGGGACCGTGGGTTTACCAGGTTTTCGATACGGTTTTAGTGGACAAAGTTCCCGAAGGTGAAAGCATCCCACTTCCCAAAATAGCAGCTGCAACTGTCATGGTAGCCTCGGAGATGTTGAAGAACGGGTTTGTGCCAGGCAAATGTTTAGGGGCTGATCTTCAAGGTATTGTTCAGCCGGTTTCTTTGCCCAATAATCTGGATACCTTTGGGTTGGGATTCAAGCCTACAACGGCGGATGTGAGACGGGCCCGCAAGTTGAAGAAAAAAGTCTGGGTCCTTCCCAAGCCAATCCCGCGCCTATCCAGATCATTTGTCAGAGCAGGTATCAGAAAGTTGTCGGTCCCGAAAGTTCTCGGACCACTGATTGGGCCAGATGGAGATTTGAATGAGGGCTTTGAAAGACTGTTCGCCGATGTCAACATGATAGAAGCTGGAGAAGGGTCCAGTAGGTTAGATGTACAGTTTGTGGGGCCCAGGGCAAATATCAACAATTGGATGGCTACTCCCCTTCCTACCCGGAGGGAGTCTTGGTAGTGGGCTCTGATTTTTCTTTCTTATTTTTTTTGGATTATTCCAGGGTTGTAATCCAGTTTTGTTTTGTATTCGGCAAAGTGTGAAACTCTGTTATCCCGTATTTTTTTTTAAAAAAAAAAGTGAAAGCTTTTCTCTTCTTATTTTGTTTTAATTTTGTTTTCTTCTTTTCTCTTTCTGAACAGTTCTCTTTATATTGGTTCTAATGACATGACATGCACAACGAATCTTCAACCCAGTCTAAAAAATCAATCTGATTCCGAACTAATTGTACAAGAGGTCGATTATGATGATGAATCGAAATACGATGAGGATGAAGCCTTCAAAGAGATAAACAGAGAGTTAAGCCAGTTTGAAGAGAAATCCAAGCCCAACTTAAGTGACACAGAAGCCATCAATTTAGGGGATGCAGGTGATATCAGGGAAACTAAAATAAGCATCCACATTGCACCGAATATCAGGGAAGAACTAATCAAAGCACTTATTGAGTTCAATGAGGTTTTTTCATGGTCGTATGATGACATGCCGGGGGTTAAGCATGGATTTAGTGGTTCACAAATTGCCCATTAACCCGGCATACCCTCGCGTCAAGCAGAAATTGAGGAAGTTCAAAACAGACATGAGTGTGAAGATTAAAGAGGAAGTAACCAAGCAGCTGCAAGCAAAGGTTATTCGAGTCACTCGATATCCTGATTGGTTGGCTAATGTGGTGCCAGTGCCGAAGAAAGATAAGAAGATCAGGGTGTGTGTCGATTACCGCAATCTGAACAAGGCAAGCCCAAAGGATAACTTTCCATTACCCAACATCCATATCTTGATCGATAATTGTACCGAACGTGAGATCGGGTCTTTTGTGGATTGCTATGCTGGGTATCATCAGATTCTGATGGATGAAGAAGATGCAGAAAAGACGGGTTTCATTACGCCGTGAGGGACTTATTGCTACCGGGTAATGCCATTTGGTTTGAAGAATGCTGGGGAAACGTATATGAGAGCAATGACTACTGTGTTTCATGACATGATACATAAAGAGATTGAGGTATACGTGGATGATGTGATCATAAAATCCAAGCATCATGAAGACCACGTAGCAGACCTAAAGAAGTTTTTCCAAAGACTTCGAAGGTACGGTATTAAGCTCAACCCGGCCAAATGTGAATTTGGCGTTCCATCTAGAAAGCTATTGGGATTCATCGTCAATCGGCGAGGAATTGAGTTGGACCTGTCAAAGATCAAATCCATCCAAGATTTGCCACTGCCGAAGAACAAGACAGAAGTAATGAGTCTGTTGGGAAGGTTGAATTATATCAGTAGGTTTATTGCTCAACTCACAGCAACTTGTGAACCCATTTTTCAGCTACTGAAGAAAGATGCTGCAGTAGAATGGACGACAGAATGTCAGGAAGCATTTGACCAAATCAAAGTATATTTATCAAATCCACCTGTGTTGGTTCCACCTGAGCCGGGAAGACCGTTAATTCTTTATCTAACGGTCCTGGAGAATTCGTTTGGCTGCGTACTGGGGAAATACGACATTACAGGAAGGAAGGAGCAAGCCATCTATTATCTCAGCAAGAAGTTTACAGGCTATGAGGTTAAGTACACTCAACTCGAGAAGACAAGTTGCGCCCTAACTTGGGTGGCCCAGAAATTGAAGCATTATTTGTCATCATATACTACTTATCTCATTTCACGTTTGGATCCACTGAAGTATATTTTCTAGAAGCCTATGCCCACAGGGAGATTGGCGAAATGGCATATATTACTCACAGAATTCGACATCGTCTATGTGACGAGGACGGCCATGAAGGCCCAAGCATTGGCTGATCACTTGGCTGAGAATCCTGTTGGTGAAGAATACGAGCCCTTGAGGACGTATTTTCCTGATGAAGAAGTGATGCATATAGATGAGTTGGAAATTACCAAGGAACCAGGATGGAAGCTTTTTTTCGATGGAGCCCCAAATGCAAAGGGAGTTGGAATAGGAGCGGTACTTATTTCTGAAATAGGACATCATTATCCTGTTACGGCTCAGCTGCATTTCTATTGTACCAACAACATGGCTGAGTATGAGGCATGCATTTTGGGTCTACGGCTAGCTGCAGACAAGGATCTCCAGGATGTCTTGGTCTTGGGAGACTCGGACCTCCTGGTGCATCAGATTCAGGGTGAATGAGAAACAAGGGATTTGAAGCTCATACCATATCGACAATGTTTGTATGATCTGAGCAAGCGATTTCGATCAGTGGAGTTCAGACACATCCCAAGAGTTCATAATGAGATTACCGATGCTTTGGCCACCTTAGCATCAATGTTGCACCACCCAGACAAAATTCATGTTGACCCGTTGCACATTCAGATTCGTGATCAGCATGCTTATTGCAACATGTTAGAGGAAGAACTGGATGGCGAACCATGGTTCTATGATGTCAAGGAATACCTCAGGATGAGGATATACCCGAAGCAGGCCACCGGAGATCAAAAAAGAGCCATTCAGCGACTAGCAAATGGAATTTTTCTCAGTGGAGGAGTGTTGTACAAAAAAACACCAGATTTGGGATTGCTGAGATGTATAGATGCTAGTCAAGCCACGATAGTTATGACAGAGGTACATGCTGGAGTTTGTGGGCCACATATGAGCGGATATGTATTGGCAAAGAAGATTCTTCGAGTAGGGTACTATTGGCTCACTATGGAGCGTGATTGTATCAGTTTCGTGCGGAAATGCCATCAGTGTCAGATACACGGAGATCTGATTCATTCTCCGCCGACAGAATTGCATACAATGTCAGCACCATGGCCATTTGTTGCCTGGGGCATGGATATCATTGGACCAATTGAGCCAGCAGCATCCAACGGGCATAGGTTCATCCTGGTGGCCATTATTTATTTCACCAAATGGGTTGAGGCCAAAACTTTCAAGTCTGTGACCAAGAAAGCAGTGGTCGATTTTGTTCACTCAAATGTCATCTGTCGATTTGGAATCCCAAAGGTGATCATCACGGATAATGGTGCTAATCTTAACAACAATTTGATGAAAGAGGTATGTCAACAGTTTAATATTACACACCGCAATTCCACCCCATATCGTCCCAAGGAGAATGGAGCAGTTGAGGCAGCCAACAAAAACATAAAGAAGATACTTCGGAAGATGGTAGAAGGTTCGAGGCAATGGCATGGAAAATTACCATTTGCATTGTTGGGTTATTGCACTACTGTACGTACTTCAGTAGGGGCAACTCCTTATTTGTTGGTATATGGAACTGAAGCAGTAATACCGGCGGAAGTTGAAATCCCGTCCCTTTGGATTGTCGCTGAAGCTGAGATTGATGACGATGAGTGGGTCAAAACTCGTCTGGAGCAGTTGAACTTGATTGATGAAAAAAGGTTGGCAGTTGTGTGTCATGGCCAGTTATATCAAAGGAGAATGGCAAGAGCATACAACAAAAAGGTACGTCCCCGGAAGTTTGAAGTGGGCCAGCAAGTGCTGAAACACATCCTCCCATATCAGGTTGAGGCGAAGGGCAAGTTCGCCCCGAATTGGCGAGGGCCATTCATTGTAACCAGAGTGTTGTCCAATGGCGCTTTATGTTTAATAGATATCGAAGGGAAATGCGTCGACATGGCTATCAATTCTGACGCAGTTAAGAGATATTATGTATGATTTCTTCTAATGGTAATTGTCGTTTGTTTGCATTTGGCATGGTATCGGAGAATGAAATGATGGAGGCAATTTGTTCTTCCATCCAAACACTTCAAACTTTGCTTCCCCTTTTGAGCCTTATTTATTCTTTCATACCCCTCTTTTGGAATCAGTAATGAAAATGAAAGAAAAAGAGAAGAGAAAAATAATAATAATAAAGACAAAAGAAAAGTCACAAGAAAAACAAAGGAATTGGGAACTACGTTTGACCATATTCCTCAAAAGGATACGTAGGTGCCTTACGGCTCGGTCATAGTGTAACAAAAATAAAAATCCTCAAGCAAGAAACTGGGGCAGAAGTTGTGTTTGTAATTTTGGGAAGGAAGTTTGATTCCAAGAGTTGCACTGTTTTACCCATCAAAATTATTTTGAACCTTTTGATACCCCTTTTCTTTTAGCCATACACAAAAACCCATATTGATGTCCAAAAAGACCTCCCGATTAGTATCCGAGAAGTGTCAAGTCATGCAAATGGAAGTCGGGAATAACACTCTGATCCCCAGCAGAGAAGAGGATCATAAGCTGGAAATGAATTGATAGCCGAAAGAATCCCCAGCAAAGAGAGTCATATCGGTAACACTCTAATCCCCAGCTGGAAAAAATAAAATAAAATGAGAGAGTCTTATTGGTGAAAACCTCCACAGGCACCATAAGGCGACGTAAGTTGAAAGAAATAAAACGAGAGAGTCTTATCGGTGAAAACCTTCACAGACACCATAAGGCGATGGGAGTTGAGGGAAATGAGAGTCTTATTAGTGAAAACCCCTAGAAGGGCACTGTGAGGCGACAAGGGGTCAAAAGAGGCAAACAAGATAAGATTGACGGAAAGGACCTGTCGAGGCACCAAGCAGTGCAAAGATGTTGAGTCGACAAAAGAATTTGGCACTTACATATCCCCAACAAAGTAAGGCCATCAAAAAGATTGATTGATATAAATAGACTGGGTTGGTTAATCCAAAATGCACGAAGTGATCATTGGGATCGGTTGTACCATTCAGAAAACTATTCTTCTCTTATTTTCTTGAATTCATCATTTTTTATTTTTAAAGACTTTATCTCCCCACCGGTTTGTTTTTTAAAAGGATTTTCAGAGTTTATTACCAGTTGCCAAGATGGTGCAAAAACACAATGTGGATAGGACGGGCCAAAGATAATGCAATGGAACGAGAAAGACGTTCGTTGCAAGACCAAATGATGGATTGGTCTAGGATTTCGGGGAGAGTATGGAGAAAAGTGGGAAGCAACAATTGGTTAATAAAGAATTGTCAAGAAACAAGAGCATCCCTGACAAATTATCAACCAAGTTCCAAGAGGGTCGGACAACACGGAGCAGGGAAAGAAGAGGGGGAAAACCATACCCCAGCAGGAATATGATCACCAACAGGAATATCATCCCCAACAAATAATCTCATCCCCAACAAGCTTTGGTAATGTAATGGAACACAAAGCTGGGAAAGGAGAAAGAGGAAACCATCCCCGGCAGGAGTGGCACGACCATTCACCACGTTTTAAACTAACAAATTTTTTTCTTTAATTTGAAGCAAGGACAGGAAATGTTATAGATGATGAAAAGACATCATGATACAAGAAAGATTGTCAAACTAGGGCAGAAAATTTTCTTTCATTTTGAAAATTTTCTAGAAGTCCGGTACCCACTTGGGGAAGAAGCAAGATAACACAAGTTTGGGGAAAGATGGTATCCCCAGCTATTTTCAGAATAAGGCCAAACAAGTTTTAAAGGAAGCAATTTCGGAAGGAAGATAACACAAGTCTTAAGGGAAGTAGTTCCAGTGGAAGGAAAGCACCAGCTTTAAGGGAAGTAGTCTTTGAAGGAGGAAAATAACATATTTTTGAATAAAACACCGGTGTTATCCCCAGCAGTTTTCAGAGGAATGAAACACCAGTTTTAAGGGAAGCAGTTCTGAAAGAAGATAATTTCAAGTTAGAAGGAAAATGGTTCAGGAGGTAGGAAGGAGCAACAACAATAAAACGCATTTCTTAGAAGTCATTGAAGGCAAGAGCCCGTCTGGAGAATGGAGGTGCTATATTTTTAAGAAGTAGTTGAAGTCAGGAGCCCGCTTGGAGAATAGAGGTATTATGTTTTGGGAAGTAGTGAAGTCAGGAGCCCGCCTGGAGAATGAAGGTATTACATTTTGAGTTGTAGCTGAAGTCAGGAGCTCGCCTGGAGAATGGAGGTTGTTGTCATTTCAAGTTGAAGTTGAAATCAGGATCCCACCTGGAGAATGGAGGTTGTTGTCATTTCAAGTTGAGGTTGAAGTCAGGAACCCGCCTGGAGAATGAAGGTGTTATATTTTTTAGTTGTAGTCGAAGTCAGGAGCCCGCCTGAAAAATGGAGGTGTTATATTTTTTAAGTTGTAGTCGAAGTCAGGAGCCTGCCTGGAGAATAGAGGTGTTATATTGTTAAGAAGTTGTTGAAGTCAGGAGCCCGCCTGGAGAATGAAGGTGTTATGTTTTTAAGAAATTGTTGAGGTCAGGAGCCCGCTTGAAAAATGGAGGTGTTATATTTTAAGTTGTAGTCGAAGTCAGGAGCCCGCCTGAAGAATGGAGGTGTTATATTTTTGAGTTGTAGTCGAAGTCAGGAGCCCGCCTGGAGAATATTTGTGTTATATTTTTAAGAAGTTGTTGAAGTCAGGAGCCCGCCTGGAGAATGGAGGTGTTATGTTTTTAAGAAATTGTTGAGGTCAGGAGCCCGCCTGAAGAATGGAGGTGTTATATTTTTGAGTTGTAGTCGAAGTCAGGAGTCCGCCTGGAGAATAGAGGTGTTATATTTTTAGGAAGTTGTTGAAGTCAGGAGCCCGCCTGGGGAATGGAGGTGTTATGTTTTTAAGAAATTGTTGAGGTCAGGGGCCCGCCTGAAAAATGGAGGTGTTATATTTTAAGTTGTAGTCGAAGACAGGAGCCCGCCTGGAGAATGGAGGTGTTATGTTTTTAAGAAATAGTCGAAGTCAGGAGCCCGCCTGAAGAATGGAGGTGTTATATTTTTGAGTTGTAGTCGAAGTCAGGAGCCCGCCTGGAGAATAGAGGTGTTATATTTTTAAGAAGTTGTTGAAGTCAGGAGCCCGCCTGGAGAATGGAGGTGTTATGTTTTTAAGAAATTGTTGAGGTCAGGAGCCCGACTGAAAAATGGAGGTGTTATATTTTAAGTTGTAGTCGAAGACAGGAGACCGCCTAGAGAATGGAGGTGTTATGTTGTTAAGAAATAGTCGAAGTCAGGAGCCCGCCTGGAGAATGGAGGTATTATCTCTAAATTGTTTATTGAAGTCAGGAGCCCGCCTGGAGAATGGAGGTATTATCTTTTAAGTCGTAGTAGAAGTTAGGAGCTCGCCTGGAGAATGAAGGTGTTATGTTTTTAAGAAATTGTTGAAGTCAGGAGCCCGCCTAGAGAATGGAGGCTGCATTATCTTTAAATTGTTGTTGAAGTCAGGAGCCCGCCTGGAGAATGGAGGCCGTATTATCTTTTAAAGTCAAGTTGGAGTCAGGAGCCCGCCTGTGGAACAGAGGAGTACATTTCAAAACGAAGTCAGGAGCCCGCCTGTAGAACAGAGGAATAAATTTCAAGTTTGAAGTCAGGAGCCCGCCTGTAGAACAGAGGACTACACTCAATTTCAGGTCAAGAGTCAGTACAGCGGAGGGTTACAACAAAATATCCCCAGCATAAATTCCGCTGCAGAAATCAGAAGGAAGGCCCAAGAGCAAGTTTGAAGATAGATAAGATGTTGTAATCCCTAGTTTAGTCTAGCTTCTTGTCTTCTTTTAGCACGGTGTAATAAGGAGGTCGGAAAGCAGTAGTAACAACATGCAGCAGTAGTCACAGCAAAATTACAGCTTCATGGTAGTCCCAGCTACCGAAACTTCCCGAACTACATTGACCTGATTCCCCTTTAGCCAGGGATATGTAGGAAACCTTTGAAGCAGAGGTTCGGTCCAATATTTCAAAAAATGCTTCACACGGGGTAGCCGAATGGGCAAAAATCGCTCGTATCCACTCACTTTAACATTGCACGGAAACTCTTCGTGTTTCCGGACAAAGAGGGGCAGCTGTGAGCACGTGATTTTTGCCATATGAGAACTACTCCAAAAGAAATCAAAAATAAAACAAATTTTCGTGCTGTACAATTTTTAGAATTTGCGTGGCATTTTTGGATAATTATTTGTGTTTTTGTCTGTGAAAGCTTATCCTATTTTAATTAATTAAAATACAAAAAAAACACGTTGCATGTGCACTTAGCATTTTTTTTTACAATTAGGAATTAATTAGCCATAGTTTGGTTTTAAAATAAAGAAAATCACAAAAAATACATATTTTTTGTAATTTTGGCATTTAATGTCCAAGTGCCCGATTTTGTTTGTAATTAATATTTTATTTTTGTGCGATATTTATCGTTAAAGGTCAATTAGTATTTTCTAAGTTAATTTTGTTTTTTTACAATTTATTTTAAGAATTTTGGTATTTAGGAATTAAAAGGAAAATGAAAGAAAAAGAAGAAAAGAGTGAAAATCGGATTGGGCCATTATTTTTGGACCAAAAATCAGGCTCAAATCACCCATTTACCAGGTCCAGATGGCCTGGCCAGAGACGTCTTAAAACGATGTCGTTTGGTCACTCTTAATCAAGGCCGTTGGATTAAATCGATCCAACGACTGAGATTTAATCTCCCTTACCCGTTCCCAAACTCGACCTGTTACCCGGATCCAGCCAACCCTCTACTTAAACCAAATAGTACCGTTTCTCATTAATGAATTAATCCTAGCCGTTGATCTCAATTGATCAAACGGCCAGGATCTAATTCCCTCCCCCGTATATAAGTCCAACCTCTCACCCCACACCCCCCAAGCCATACCCCCCGTTCCTATCTCGTCTCTCTTAGAGACCAAACAGATCCTCCGCCTCTTACCACCGTGCTCCGCCCACCGGAAATCGCCTCACGGCGGTTCCGGTGGTCCAAACGACCCCATCTTTACACCACTGATTCCCCTCGACCTCCCCAATAAGAAACCCTAACCCTTATCCCTCGAATCCCAGCCGTTTACTTCGAATATTAGATCGAAAATAAGGCCAGAACCCTAGTTCGTCCAATGACCCCCAATTTCACACCACAGCTCCGCCCTGACCTCTTCTCTCCAAATCCACCCTCCCCTTACTTCGAATCTAGTCCCAGCCGCTCGAATATTGATTTTGAACCAAGAACCCTAGCGCTGCCACAAGATCCCCTGGTGGCGGCGCCTAACCTAAACCCTCCCAAACTCACACCTTCTGACCACTAGCCCACCCTCGTCCCAAGTCCCCTACTAGTTTTGCTCGAATAAGAGCGGAGTTGGTCGAATCTCAAACGAAGGCAAACCCTAGAGGAACCTACTTCAGGCTGTGTACGAAGTTAAGGGTTTGAGGTCCTAACCGACTTTAGTCGAGTGTTCTCAGTCGAGAACACTTGATTAAAGTCCGTTTTTACCCCAAAATGCTCAAGTCGGAGTTACGAGCAGAGCGAGTGAGAGATAGGTCTGAGTTCGGAGGTATTTCTTCTGTTTCTCTATTTGTTTTTCATGTTTTGTTGTTTGTTTGTTTAAGATGAGTTCAAATTCGTCTTTTATCAATTACTCTTTTCTTTCTCCAATCAGACCTTTTATTTGGTCCAATTTTATCATTGCTTCTGTTTGTTGTCGATTGTTATATGTTATAATTTGTGTAATCGATTGAATAAGTGTCGTCGATTAGTCTGGTATGCTTGAATGTTAGATTAGCATGATAATAGTTTAATTTGTGGTTCATTCCTGCAGGTTTACCCTCCTGTTTCTTTTCTGTTCTAATTTTGTGTTGAAATAAGCCTGTTGGTATCATTTGTTTCAAATTGTTCCAATTTCCTTTTCTCATTGTTATTCACCATGTTTTTTTCCATATGAGTTCAGTTCGTTCGTCGATTTCAGTACGTTTACAGTGATCATTCCTTATGCCTAAGTTTGATTTAGAATTGTGAATGCAGTCAGTTAATCCCATGTACATATGCATCTTAGCAGCTTTGCATCAGTCTGCTATTTGATCTAATCTGAGTTCTAAGTTCAAACTGCTAGGGGAATTGAATTAAATTGGTTATAGCTGCTGTAATTTGCTGATTAATTAGGAATCAGTTTAGTTATCTGATTAAGGAGATTGGTTATAGCTGATGAGGTGAAAGGGATTGGGTAGGACAGTAATTTCAGGGGCTTTAGGAGGGTATTTTGGGATTGAAAAGGTTTGAAAGTAGTTTAAGTTGAATGGTCTGACATTAGGGTACTAAAATACCATTAAACTAATGAATTGTTTAAGTGCTAATGGGGAACAAAATATAATGGTAGGGGAAGGTTTAAAGGAAATGGATTAAGAAATAGGTGCCCATACCTATTTGAATTTAAATAAAGAAAAGACAAGGGTAGTGGGGAATAGGTGAATTAAAAAGAGAACAAAACATGTAGTAGTGGTCGAGGAATATCATGGGCAGAAAATCTGATAGTTTCAAGGCAGAGAAGGCAGGCCTGTTTTTGGGTTATAAATAGAGTCATTTTAGACAGATTGGGGGATTCTGAAAATCTGAAGGGGGATTTTGAATCTGAAAAAAGATCACTGTTTGAGAGTTTAAAAAGGGTTGGCTTTTGAAAACACCACTCTTTCAAGAAGTCACATGTTTGAAAATCAATGGAAAAGGGTCCTAAAATCAGTCTAGGATAGATGTTAAGTAGTTCTTGTTTCTTCTTTAGCTTGAGAGAATCAGTTTAAAAGGAAAAGAGGTTAGGCATTCATGGAGTTTGTTACTGTGCCATTGGGGTCCAGAGTTGTTGCTGATTTGATTTTGAGTAAGCTGGTTCTATCATAGCTGTTTGGTTTCCTTCCTGAAGTTGAAACTAGTGTGTTGTCTAGTTAAAGTTGACTCTTGGACTGCTTTCTGCTACTCTTTTGGTTTGAAGTTGGTTTTAAGTTAGGTTTATTTTGGGTGATGTTATTGCTGTGTTGGTTTGTTTGTGTTGCTGTTTCGTATAGCTGGGGAATTTTTAACTGGTTTTCCTGAGTTGCTGCTGGATATCTGTTACTGTTGCTGTTGTGCTGATCACTCCTTCTTCTTCTACATTGTATTCCATTTCTAGGTACACATTCTAAAAAACCTGTGTTGATGTAAGCTTGAATTTGAAGTTGAAGTTGAGATAAAATGGAAATGCAGCTGTTAGTTCTATTTGACATGATTGTATAAATAAACTGAAACTGTTTCTTTATTAGCTAGATTATCACTCGATATGTCTTGAATGTATATAAGCCTATGATCTCGAGCAGTGGTTGTATTTAGTTTTATGTTAGGTTAATACGATAGTTAGATTAATTTCAGTTTTGGTAATTTGTTTCGTGAAGTCATTTGAAAGCGATTCACATTGCAATAAACCTTTAGTAATGGTAGTCATGTGTTTTGTACTAAAATAGGACTGTTTATTTGCTACATCATGGCATGTTAAAATTGCCCCATAAAGAGTGTTGTGGATATTTTGTTCAAGTTGTTTCAAGTAGAACGACGTACTGCTTTCACTATGAGGATGCTTACCTAATGACATGAAAATGAATAAGCAAATGCTTGACTTCAGGGGCTCGATCCCTCGATCTCTCTTACGCAGCTTGGCACGCCCCATTCGGTTTTGGGCTTGCCTCAAGGCCCACTTGTTGTTGTTCGTTCACAAGTAGAATTAGTTGGCCCATTTAATTTGGGCCTGTTAATGGTTTCAGTATATAGTTAACACAATATAAGTTTGGGGCTTTGAGTTAGGTAGCGGGTTCAAATTAAAAGGTCTGTCCTTTTGTTTGGACTCGAACTTGAACTCGAAGCCCGCTTTTATAATATTAACTAATTAGGACCTTTTCTTTATCTTTAGAGAAAAAAAAATAGAAAAATCATAGTCGCTTTAGGATATCCTTTAAATAAAATATGAGACGAGTCTCGCCAAATAAAATGTACAAACGGCGGGGCCCTCAATAAATGGTTATTTTAAATACTTAGACTTCGGGATGAGCCGTTTAGCAAAATTTCACGGCCTTCCCCAAAATAATAATACGCTAGTCGCTTTAGGCGCGCATTTTAATAATCTTACCTTCTTAAACTCGGGTGTGCATTTCATGCGATCCAAATCCAAATCCCAAAACATTGAATAAAATGCGTTCCGGATTGCGGGTGCATTTCATGTGACGCAATCCAAAGACATGTTTTAAACGATGTTCACATTCTTTAAAAATAAATAAAAGCGGTTAAAAGTCAAAATTGGCACATTGGTTCAAAGGTTTAAAAATCAGATAAATAAGCTAAACATGACAGTTGAGCGACCGTGATAGAACCACGGAACGCAGGAATGCCTAACACCTTCTCTCGAGTTAACAGAATTCCTTACTCGGATTTCTGGTGCGCGGACTATTAAACAGAGTCATTCTTTTCCTCGATTCGGGATTAAACCAGTGACTTGGGACACCATAAATCTCCCAAGTGGCGACTCTGAATTAAATAATAAATCCTGTTTCGATTGTCCTTTAATTGAAAAAACTCTCCTAATCCCTCTGCGCCCCGGCGGGCGCGGGTAAAAAGGAGGTGTGACAATGGATAGACACTCTTTATAAATAGAGGCCAACCCCCCTTTCCCTAGCTATTAAAAAACCCTAGCGTATTCTGTCTCTTGAATACGTGATAACGATAGACGTCCCATCAGCCAAGTTCTCCGGGTTGTGAGAGCGTGTAGCTAGTGGATCGTAGAAGTTGGTCCCAGGCTTAATTGTCGTTTGCTGTCGCTGCTGAATCTATGGAATTTAACGGTACCCTTCATTAGACTCTAACTCAAGATTATGATTTTATATCGGTATGATCGTGTCTTAATCTCTGATATGGCTGCGATTTAATAATTTTACAGTTGGTATCAGAGCCACCATAGTCAGGGATTAAGATCGATTATTATCTTTCTTGAGTTAGAACTGATGAAATTGATCTCATCATACTCAATTTTTGTCATTGACGAATCGATAAAATTAATGCAACAATCTTGTTTTATCTTCTGTCTTGGTTTTCCTTAATTATAACTGAAATTAAAAATTATTGAACCATGGATTTATTGATTGTTGGTAGAATCACAATGTTCCATTCAAATATTCTTGATTTATTTGGGAAGATTCAATAATAAAAAAAAATATGCCTGCTTGGTCACCGAACTAGTTCGTTACGTTGTTGGATTGTTCGGCGGCGGCGACTGTGACAACCCGACCCGTTGTCTCGTGAGTTACCGCCCCGTTTTCCCCATTTCCTATTTCTTTATGCTTCATTATCAGTGTTGGGTGTGAACGAGTTGATTTGGAAAGGTTTTGAAAGGAATTGAGACACTTAGTCTCTTTTAAGAAGGCTTAAGTTGAAAAAGTCAAAAGGACGTTGACTTATGAGTTAGAGGGCTCAGATGTGAATTCCGACGGTTCGATTAGCTCCGGGAGATGATTTGTGACTTAGGAGTGTGATCAGAAGTAATTTTGGAGGTCCGGTGTAGAATTTGGCTTGAATTGGCGAAGTTAGTATTTTGGCGAATTCCGGTTGATAGGTGAGATTTTGATCCGAGGGTCGGAATGGAATTCCGAGAGTTGATGTAGCTTCATTATGTCATTTGTGATGTGTGTGCAAAATTTCAGGTCATTCGGACATGGTTTGGTTGGGTTTTTGATCGAATGCGTGTTTTGGAAGTTTTAAAAGAACTTAGGCTTGAATTCGATGTAATTCGATGATTTTAGTGTTAGTTGAGGTGTTTTGATGATTGGAGCAAGTTTGGATGATGTTTTATGACATGTTGGCATACTTGGTTAGAGTCCCGAGGGGCTCCGGTGAGTTTCGGAATGGTTTCGGGCCATTTTTAGGCCAATTTAACTTGCTAGATTTTTGACAGCAAGGTTCGAAAATTTCGATGCGAGGAGTATAATTTGGAAGCTTATATCTCGTAATCTATAAGGAATCGGAAAATGTATAAAACATGAAAGGTGTGGAACTTATATTCTAGTTTCCAGAAATATAAACCATTTGGCATTTGGATATTTGTACAGAAAGTTATGATCGATTGAATAAGGGCTAGTAAAGCTGTTTTGAAATTTCCCAGAAATTTCTGATGCGAGGAGGCTAATTTGGAAGCTTATATCTCGAAATATATATGGTATTGGAAAATGTATAAAACATGAAAGTTGTAGACCTAGTATTCTAGTTTCCCGAAATTAACCCATTTGTCATTCGGACATTTGTACAGAAAGTTATGATCGATTGAATACGGCTGGTAAAGTTGTCTCTGGTGGACTTTTAGTGACGACTTTTAGTGACGGGCGGACAGAAACTTAAGGACCAAAAATGCTGATTTCTTCATTTTCGTTTTGGGATTTTTGGAGCTCGATTCTTGGGCCATTTTGAGGTGTTCTTCACAATTTCAACTCAAGTAAGTGTCCTATACTTGAAAGTGTTTATATTACATAAATCCATGGTTATTTTTCATCGTTTAATTCGGATTTAAATGGAAGAAATCAAGATTTTTGCAAAATCTTCCAAAAAATGGAAAATTAAGATTTGGAGGTCGAGTTGTTGTCGGAATTTGATAATTTTGGTATGGTTGAACTCGTATTAGAATGGGTTGTCGGATTTTATAAGTTTCGCCGGATTCCGAAACGCGGGCCCCACGGGCGAATTTTGAGTGCAATTTCGGATTTTTAATGGAAAGTGTAGAATTCCATATGGAATTAATTCCTATAATTTTTATTGATTGAATCGAATTATTGTGGCTAGATTCGAGGCATTCAGAGGTCGATTTGAGAGGAAAAGGCATTGTGGAGTAGTATTTTGCTCGGGTTTTTGTTAATTTCGAGAATTTTGGTATTTTTCGATTGTTTTGATTGGGCTTTATTCCCTTATTATATTATGACATATTCGTTCTGAATTTGGATAGATTCGATGCACGTGGAGGCCAATTCGAAGGGCAAAGGCGTCGCGAGCTAAAGAAGTAGCCAGTTCAAGGTGAGTAATTGATGTAAATGATGTCCTGAGGGTTTGAAACCCCGGAATTTCACATCGTAACGCTATATCGAGGTGACTTGCACGCCGGATAACGGGCATGGGGTAGAGCACCATTGGGGATTGTGACTTGGTCCGTCCCGAGAGATGTTTGTACCGTGTTTTCTACTTGAACTAAATTGAGAATCATCCTTACTTAGATTTAATTGTTACATTTGGGCTTCTTGCCAATTATTTGAATCCTTCAGGGATTGATATCACTGCTTTCGCATATTTCGCATATCATTTGACCTCAGTCCAAGGTTTTAAATACTGTTTTGCAAACTCAACCATCTTTCTAAGATTTTAAAAACTTAAATGATATTTCTAAATGATATTTCGGGCTGAGAACTACTGTTTTACAAATGCCCAAGGGGCTTATGATGGTTTTTGGACTGAGCATGGATCGGGTTGCGCGCCGTAGCAGTATTACATTGATATTGTGGCTGAGAGCCTGGTTGAGTACATTAATATTGAGGCCGAGAGCCTGGTTAATTATACTGAGATTGATATGAGGCCGAGGGCCTAGATTTGATGCCACGAGATGGCTTGATATTGCACTTGGGCTGTAGGAGCCCCTTCGGAGTATGTACACACCCCAGTGAGCATCGTCGATGATAAATAAAATGGATGGCTCGGGCTGCACGCCGCAATGGGTACTAGAGTGTACCATCATATGCATTGCATTGCACTCATGCATAGAGTGTACCATCATATGCATTGCATTGCATTCATGCATTTGTTTTTATCTGTTATACCTGTCTCAGTATTTGGTACTCTGATTTAATTGACTTGTTGTTTTACTATTTGTTGTTCTAAACTGCCAGTTATAGTTTACTTTGTATTTTTTTTCCACGATTTCGTATTCTCAACCTTTATTTATGTTTATTACTCACTGGGTCGGAGTACTCACATTACTCCCTACACCTTGCGTGCAGATCCAGGTACACCACAGGCTGAGTGAGGATTTGTTTAGCTGAACAGCAGTATCCGGGAGTATTGAGGTAGCTGCATGGCATTCGTAGCGTTGATCTATCCCCTCTATCTCTATATTTTATTCCGCATTTTTTTTCTAGACAGACTTGTAATAGGTGGATATTCTGTATTAGAGGCTCATATTCGTGACACCGGATTCTATTGGGCTATGGTGTGGTATTTTAGTTGAATTTCCGCAGATTTTATTATTAATTATACACTTGAAAGTGATGACTTAGTAAATTCTCTGTGATATTTATCTATAATCTGAATAAGAATTTGGGATAATATTGTTGAATGGTCGGGCTTGCCTAGCAGTGTGTTGGGCGCCATCATGACCGGGGTTGGGGTCGTGACATGTTGGTATCAGAGTCTAGGTTAATTGGTCTTGCGAGTTATGAGCCGGTTTAGTAGAGTCTCACGGATCGGTACGGAGACGTCTGTATTTATCCTCGAGAGGCTGCAGAACCTTTAGGAAAACTTCATATTCTTGAAATTCTTGTCGTGCGGCTTTGTTGATCCGAACACTAAAAAAAATTCTATCATTCTATTCTCTTGCAGATGGCGAGGACTCGTGCTACTAGACGAGGTGGACGACCACCATTTCCACCCATTGATGCCACCAGAGGCCATGGACGTGGTCGTGGGCGTGGCAGAGGTAGAGTAGTGCGGGCAGCACCTTTTAATCCACCAGCTGCCCCAGTTATAGATCAGGCTCCAGCAGCTGTACCAGTTCGAGCACCAGCTATGCCTATCGTGATTTCGGGTCTTCAAGAGACCTTGGCTCAAATTTTGACAGTTTGCACTGGCCTAGCTCAGGCGGTCTCAGCCACTACAGCCGCAGCTACTTCACAGGCCAGGGAAGGCACACAGACTCCTGTTAATCGCACAGCTGAGCAGGTTGTACCGGGATTGCAGACACCGGAAGCTGTTCCAGCTCAGCCGGTTGCACCAGTTCAGAACTTTGTGGTCCCAGCTATGCCAGACGATGAGCAGCGTCGTCTCGAGAGATTTGGTAGGCTCCAGCCTCCGACATTCAGCGGTGCAGAGGGCGAGGATGCCCAGGGTTTTCTTGACAAGTGTCAGCGAATGCTTCGCACCGCAGGGATTTTGGAGTTGAGTGGTGTATCTTTTACTACATTTCAGTTCCAGGGAGCTGCATTTACCTGGTGGGAAGATTTTGAGAGGCGTAGACCTGTTGGTGCAGCGCCCCTTACTTGGCAGCAGTTCTCCACTCTATTTCTGGAGAAGTATGTACCTCAGTCCCGCAGAGAGGAGCTGCATAGGCAAATTGAGTGGTTGACTCAAGAAGATATGTCCGTGACTCGGTACAAGATGATATTTTCACAGTTGGCTCGTCATGCTACTTGGATGATTCCGACATATCGTGAGAGGATCTGGAGATTCGTGGATGGTCTTAACTACTCTCTCTGTATTTTGATGACTAGAGAGAGAGTATTGGGTGCTTCGTTTGAGGAGGTGGCTGACATCGCTCGTGATATTAAGACAGTTTGCCGTAGAGAGAGAGAGAAGAAGGAGGCCAAGAGGCCTAGAGGTTCAGGCAGTTTCAGTGGTGCTCCATCTAGGGGCCAGTTCCAACGTGGTAGAGGTCGTTCCTTCAGACCTCCTCAGCCGGCCCGTCCATAGTATAGTAGGACATCTTCAGACCGTGGTCATCAGGGATTTCAGCAGGGCCAGTTTTTACTTAACGCTCTCCCAGCTCAGAGCTCATCCTATGCCCCTTCAGTTCAGGGTTTATCTGTGCCGAGTGCATCGGCTGGTCATTCAGGTGCGAGGGGTTCCCTCTAGTTCCCTTCTCCATTACCTGGTAGTTGCTACGAGTGCGGAGAGTTTGTTCATATAAAGAGGTAGTGTCCTCGACTTCGTGGTGGTTAGTTTCAACAGAGGGGCCAACCTTCGTCTTCTGCTCCAGTTTCTTCAGCACCCGCCCAACTAGCTAGGGGTGGAGGCCAGGCAGCCAGAGGTCGCCCCAGAGGGGGAGGACGATTAGGTGGTGGCCAGGCTCGTTTTTATGCTATTCCAGGCAGGACAAATTCCATTGCATCAGATGTTGTTATCACAGGTATTATCTCAGTCTGCCACACAAATGCCTCTGTCTTATTTGATTTCGGATCCACCTATTCTTATGTGTTCTCATATTTTGCTCATCATTTGGGTACGACCCGAGGGTGTCTTGCTTTACCTGTGCACGTATCTACCCTGGTGGGCGATACCATTATTGTAGACCATGTGTATCGGTCTTGTATTGTGACTATTGGGGGTCTGGAGACCCGAGTTAATTTATTGTTGTTGAGCATGGTAGATTTTGATGTTATTCTGGGCATGGATTGGCTATCTCCATGTCATGCTATTCTAGACTGTCATGCTAAGACAGTTACTTTGGCTATTCCGGGTGTTCCGAGGATCGAGTGGCATGGTATGACTGATTATGTTCCTAGCAGAGTAATTTCCCTCTTGAAAGCCCAGTGTATGGTTGGGAAGGGTTGTCTATCGTATCTAGCTTTTGTGCGAGATGTTGGAGCTGAGACTTCTAGTATTGATTCTGTCCCAGTTGTGAGGGAATTTCCTGATGTATTTCCTGCAGACCAGCCGGGCATGCCTCCAGATAGGGATATCGATTTTGGCATTAACTTGGTGCCGGGCACCCAGCCCATTTCTATTCCGCCATATCGTATGGCACTAGCAGAGTTGAAAGAATTGAAGGAGCAGCATCAGGAGCTCCTAGACAAGGGGTTCATTCGGCCTAGTGTGTCACCGTGGGGTGCGCCAGTTCTGTTTGTGAAGAAGAAAGATGGCACAATGAGAATGTGCATTGACTACAGGTAGTTAAATAAGGTAACAGTGAAGAACAAGTATCCTTTACCTTGTATTGATGACTTATTTGATCAGCTTCCGAGAGCGAGGGTCTTTTCAAAAATTGATCTCCGTTTGGGCTATTACCAGTTAAAAATTAGGGACTCGGATATTCTTAAGACAACTTTCAGGACTAGATATGGTCACTATGAGTTTCTAATCATGTCTTTTGGGCTGACCAATGCCCCAGCAGCGTTCATGCATTTGATGAAAAGTGTATTTCGGCCTTATCTGGATTCTTTTGTTATTGTATTTATTGATGACATTCTGGTGTACTCGCGTAGCCAGGAGGAGCACACCAAGCATTTGCATGTGGTGTTGCAGAGATTGAGGGATGAGAAACTTTATGCAAAATTCTCCAAGTGTGAATTTTGGCTAAGTTCTGTGGCATTCTTGGGACACATAGTATCCGGCAAGGGTAATCAGGTTGATCCAAAGAAGATAGAAGTAGTGCAGAGTTGGTCTAGACCGTCCTCAGCCACAGAGATCCATAGTTTTCTCTGATTAGCAGGCTATTATCGCCAGTTTGTTCAGGGGGTTTCATCCATTGCGTCGCCCTTGACCAAGTTGACTCAGAAAGGTGCTCCATTTGTATGGTTAAACAAGTGTGAGGAGAGCTTTCAGAAGCTCAAGACAATTTTGACCACAACTCCAGTATTGGTTTTACCATCAGCTACAGGTTCATATACTGTATATTGTGATGCTTCGAGAGTTAGGATTGACTGTGTGTTGATGCAGGAGGGTAGAGTTATTGCTTATGCTTCTCGTCAGTTAAAGCCCCATGAGAAGAACTACCTTGTTCATGACTTAGAGTTGGCTACTATATTTCATGCCTTGAAGATTTGGAGGCACTATTTATATGGCGTATCTTGCGAGGTATTCACTGATCATCGTAGTCTTCAGCATTTGTTTAAGCAGAAAGACCTTAATTTGAGGTAGCGGAGGTGGCTTGAGTTGCTAAAATATTATAACATCACTATTTTGTATCATCCAGGAAAGGCCAATGTAGTGGCAGATGCCTTGAGCCGAAAGGTAGTCAGTATGGGGAGTTTGGCGTACATTCCAGTTGGGGAGAGGCCCTTTGCAGTTGATGTTCAAACCTTGGCTAATCTGTTTGTGAGACTGGACATTTCTGAGCCCAGTCGGGTGTTGGCCTGTGTGGTTTCTCGGTCTTCCTTATATGATCGCATCAGAGAATGCCAGTATGATGATCCGCATTTGCTTGTCCTTAAGGACAGAGTTCAGCATGATGATGCCAGGAATGTGACTATAGATGATGATGACATATTGAGGATGCAGGACCGTATCTGTGTGCCCAATGTAGATGGGCTTAGAGAGTTAATTCTGGAGGAGGCCCACAGCTCGCGGTATTCTATTCATCCGGGTGCCACGAAGATGTATCAGGACTTGAGACAGTACTATTGGTGGAGAAGAATGAAGAAAGATATTGTAGGTTATGTAGCTCGGTGTCTCAACTGTCAGCGGGTGAAATATGAGCATCAGAAACTGGGTGGTTTGCTTCAGCGGATGATTATCCCAGAATGGAAGTGGGAGAGAGTTACCATGGATTTTGTGAGTGGTCTTCCTCGGACTTTGAAGAAATTTGATTCTATTTGGGTGATTGTGGATCGGCTGACCAAGTCCGCGCACTTCATTCCGGTGTGTACTTCTTATTCTTCGGAGCGGTTGGCAGGGATATTTATCCGAGAGATTGTGCGATTGCACGGTGTTCCAGTTTCCATTATCTCAGATAGAGGTACTCAGTTTACTTCCCAATTTTGGGGGACTTTTCAGCGAGAGTTGGGTACCCAGGTGGAGTTGAGCACAACATTTCATCCTCAGACGGACGGACAGTCTGAGCGTACTATTCAGATATTGGAGGATATGTTGCGTGCCTGTGTGATTGATTTCGGAGGTTCTTGGGGTGAGTTTATGCTGCTTGCAGAGTTTGCCTACAATAACAGCTATCAGTTCAGCATTCAGATGGCACTGTATGAGGCTTTGTATAGGAGGCGGTGTAGATCTCCAGTTGGTTGGTTTGATCCCGGCGAGGCTAGGCTATTGGGGATAGATTTGGTTCATGATGCCTTAGAGAAGGTGAAGGTAATTCAGGAAAGGCTTCGTACAGCGCAGTCGCGTCAGAAGAGTTATGCGGACCGGAATGTTCGAGATGTGTCCTACATGGTTGGTGAGAAGGTCTTGCTGAAGGTTTCGCCTATGAAGGGTGTTATGAGATTTGGAAAGAAAGGAAAGTTGAGTCCACGATTCATTGGACCTTTTGAGGTACTTAAGAGGATTGGGGAGGTGGCCTATATACTTGCTTTGCCACCCAACTTGTCGAGTGTGCATCCGGTATTTTATGTTTCTATGATCCGGAAGCATGTTGGGGACCCGTCCCATGTTTTGGATTTCAGCACGGTTCAGTTGGATGGTGATTTGACCTTTGATGTGGAGCCAGTGGCTATTTTGGGTCGTCAAGTTCGAAAATTGAGGTCAAAGGATATATCTTCTGTAAAAGTACAGTGGAGAGGTCGTACCGTGGAGGAAGCTACCTGGGAGACCGAGCGGGAGATGTGGAGCAGATATCCTCACCTGTTTGAGGCTCTAGGTATGTTTCTTGACCCGCTCGAGGACGAGCGTTTGTTTAAGTTGGGGAGGATGTGACGACCTGACCCGTCGTCTCATGAGTTACCGCCCCGTTTTCCCCATTTCCTATTTCTTTATGCTTCATTATCAGTGTTGGGTGTGAACTAGTTGATTTGGAAAGGTTTTGAAAGGAATTGAGACACTTAGTCTCTTTTAAGAAGGCTTAAGTTAAAAAAGTCAACCGGACATTGACTTATGAGTTAGAGGGATCGGATATGAATTACGACGGTTCGGTTAGCTCCGGGAGATTATTTGTGACTTAGGAGTGTGATCGGAAGTAATTTTGGAGGTCCGGTGTAGAATTAGGCTTGAATTGGCGAAGTTAGTATTTTGGCGAATTCCGGTTGATAGGTGAGATTTTGATCCAAGGGTCGGAATGGAATTCCGAGAGTTGATGTAGCTTCGTTATGTCATTTTTTATGTGTGTACAAAATTTCAGGTTATTCGGACATGGTTTGGTTGGGTTTTTGATCGAATGCGTGTTTTGGAAGTTTTAAAAGAACTTACGCTTGAATTCGATGTAATTCGATGATTTTAGTGTTAGTTGAGGTGTTTTGGTGATTGGAGCAAGTTTGGATGATGTTTTAAGACATGTTGGCATACTTGGTTAGAGTCCCGAGGGGCTCGGGTGAGTTTCGGAATGGTTTCGGACCATTTTTAGGCCAATTTAACTTGCTGGATTTTTGACGGCAAGGTTCGAAAACTTTGATGCGAGGAGCATAATTTGGAAGCTTATATTTCGTAATCTATAAGGAATCGGAAAATGTATAAAAAATGAAAGTTGTAGCCCTTGTATTCTAGTTTCCAGAAATATAAACCATTTGTCATTTGGATATTTGTACAGAAGGTTATGATCGATTGAATAAGGGCTAGTAAAGCTATTTCGAAATTTCCCAGAAATTTCTGATGCGAGGAGGCTAATTTGGAAGCTTATATCTCGAAATATATATGGAATCTGAAAATGTATAAAATATGAAAGTTGTTTCCCTTGTATTCTAGTTTCCAGAAATTTAAACCATTTGTCATTCGGACATTTGTACAGAAAGTTATGATCGATTGAATATGGCTGGTAAAGCTGTCTCTGGTGGACTTTTAGTGACGACTTTTAGTGACGAAACTGGACTTTTAGTGACGGGGGACAGAAACTTAAGGACCAAAAATGCTGATTTCTTTATTTTCGTTTTGGGATTTTTGGAGCTCGGTTCTTGGGCGATTTTGAGGTGTTCTTCACAATTTCAACTCAAGTAAGTGTCCTATACTTGAAAGTGTTTATATTACATAAATCCATGGTTATTTTTCATCGTTTAATTCGGATTTAAATGGAAGAAAATCAAGACTTTTGCAAAATCTTCCAAAAAATGAAATATTAAGGTTTGGAGGTCGAGTTGTTGTCGGAATTTGATAATTTTGGTATGGTTGAACTCGTATCGGAATGGGTTGTCGGATTTTATAAGTTTCGCCGGATTCCGAGACGCGGGCCCCACGGGCGAATTTTGAGTGCAATTTCGGATTTTTAATGGAAAGTGTAGAATTCCATATGGAATTAATTCCTATAATTTTTATTGATTGAATCGAATTATTGTGGCTAGATTCGAGGCATTCGGAGGTCGATTTGAGAGGAAAAGGCATTGTGGAGTAGTATTTTGCTCGGATTTTTGCTAATTTCGAGAATTTTGGTATTTTTCGATTGTTTTGATTGGGCTTTGTTCCCTTATCATATTATGACATACCCGTTCTGATTTTGGATAGATTCGACGCACGTGGAGGCCAATTCGAGGTGCAAAGGCGTCGCGAGCTAAAGAAGTTGCCGGTTTGAGGTGAGTAATTGATGTAAATGATGTCCTGAGGGTTTGAAACCTCGGAATTTCATATCGTATCGCTATATTGAGGTGACTTGCACGCCGGATAACGGGCGTGGGGTAGAGCACCATTGGGGATTGTGACTTGGTCCGTCCCGAGAGATGTTTGTACCGTGTTTTCTACTTGAACTAAATTGAGAATCATCCTTACTTAGATTTAATTATTACATTTGGGCTTCTTGCCAATTATTTGAATTCTTCAGGGATTGATATCACTGCTTTCGCATATTTCGCATATCATTTGACCTCAGTCCAAGGTTTTAAATACTGTTTTGCAAACTCAGCCATCTTTCTAAGATTTAAAAAACTTAAATGATATTTTGGGCTGAGAACTACTGTTTTACAAATGCCCAATGGGCTTATGATGGTTTCTGGACTGAGCATGGATCGGGCTGCGCGTCGCAGCAGTATTACATTGATATTGAGGCCGAGAGCCTGGTTGAGTACATTGATATTGAGGCCGAGAGCCTGGTTGAGTACATTGATGTTGAGGTCGAGAGCTTGGTTGATTATACTGAGATTGATATGAGGCCGAGGGCCTAGATTTGATTCCACGAGACGGCTTGATATTGCGCTTGGGCTGTAGGAGCCCCTCCGGAGTTTGTACACACCCCCAGTGAGCGCCGTCGACGATAAATAAAATGGATGGCTCGGGTTGCACGCCGCAGTGGGTACTAGAGTGTACCATCATATGCATTGCATTGCACTCATGCATAGAGTGTACCATCATATGCATTGCATTGCATTCATGCATTTGTTTTTATCTTTATACCTATCTCAGTATTTGGTACTCTAATTTAATTGACTTGTTGTTTCACTATTTGTTGTTTTAAACTGCCAGTTATAGTTTACTTTGTATTTTTCCACGATTTCTTATTCTCAGCCTTTATTTATGTTTATTACTCACTGGGTCGGAGTACTCACATTACTCCCTGCACCTTGCGTGCAGATCCAGGTACACCACAGGCTGAGAGAGGATTTGTTTAGCTGAACAGCAGTATCCGGGAGTATTGAGGTTGTTGTATGGCATTCGCAGCCTTGATCTATCCCCTCTATCTCTATATTTTATTCCGCATTTTTTTTCTAGACAGACTTGTAATAGGTGGATATTCTGTATTAGAGGCTCATATTCGTGACACCGGATTCTATTGGGCTATGGTGTGGTATTTTAGTTGAATTTCCGCAGATTTTATTATTAATTATACACTTGAAAGTGATGACTTAGTAAATTCTCTGTGATATTTATCTATAATCTGAATAAGAATTTGGGATAATGTTGTTGAATGGTCGGGCTTGCCTAGCAGTGTGTTGGATGCCATCATGATCGGGGTTGGGGTCGTAACAACGACTCTTTTGTGTTTCCCGCTTGCGATTGGTTCATGCTATACATATATGTATGAATCAGTTTATGCCCTTGTTGTTTAGTTTATTTTAATAAATAAATAAGTACAATCCACACACAACTTGGAAATTAAGTGGTGTCATATTGTTATGAAACTAGTTCTATAAGAAACAGTGAACCTTTTTGTTCAAAAGGGCTTAAAGACGTATGCTGCAACTTGGTTTGACATTAAAGGTTCTTATCAAAATTTGTCTTGTTGTTGATAATGCCTAACTCAACTAACGAAAAGATTCTGACTTTGTTTTATTATAATAATTATTATTATTTTAACGAGAATGGATCAAAATTGATATAAGAAATAAATTGAAAGGTTTAAATTATATGGGTGTTATTTTATCGCATGTATTAGCGTGTACAACTAAGAACTTGTAATTAATGAATAGTGTCACTAAAATGGTCTATTTATTTGGAGTTACTGAAAGGTTCTTGATATTGTATACATGTGAAATCATTTAATACATGGATGGAGAGTTATGATTAATAGATAGTTTCCACCAAAGTGGTCTGTTTACTTGAGTCATTAAAAATTCTCAATGTACCGTGTCCAAATTATCCTTTACAAGTGTACACTAGTGTTGGAGATTTTCCTTTTGATACTAGTGACGCTAAATTAATGTTAAGGATAAGTTGTTGTAAGAGGAAGTTTTGTGTCTCTTACCTAAAGGAAGGACACAATGTATGCCTTGTACTCTTGGATAATAAAGGGAAGGTTTTGTATCTCTTGCCTAAAAGTGAGGATGCAATGAATGATTTGGACACCTTATTTTTTATAAATGGGAAGACAATTGCATCTTCTACCCAAAGGAGGGGTGTATCTTTGACTCTTTTGATTTATACATTCCTGCCCATAATTTTATCTAATTTTGTGTTGTTTGCTTATACAGCTGTTAACAACATGACTACTCAGTTGAATTCCATTAAAACTCTAACTAGTAACAACTACAAGAAGTGGAAACATGATGTTGAAATAGTGTTAGGCCTGATGGACCTGGACTTTGCATTGATTGAACAGAAACCCGTTGAATCCACAACTACTAGCACTGCTGATGAAAAGGCTAAGTATGAAAAATGGATGAAGGCTAACAAATTGAGTCTCATGATCATGAAGAGATCTATTTCTGATCACATAAAAGATGCAATTAAGGATAATGGGAATGCAAAAGATTTCTTAAGTGCCATTGAACAGAAATTCCTAGAATCTGATAAAGCTGAGACAGGTAGCCTGATTGATTCCCTGTCTACCATAAAGTATGACCTTGTAGGTAGTGTCCGTGATCATATTATGAAATTGGTTAACATTGCTACCATACTGAACAATTTAGGTGTAACCATTACCGATGATTTTCTTGTTCACCAATCTCTAAGGTCCCTTCCTGAGCAGTTTAACCAACTTAAGACAACCTATAATGCACAAAAAGATAAGTGGAGTATTGATGAGCTTATTACTGTTTGTATGGTAGAGGAAGGGAGGATCCAAAAGGAGAAAGCTGAGGGTGTAGTGAACCATGTTAGTTCGTCTAGATCAGCTGATTATCCCTCTTATAAAAGAAAAGGTGGACCCAAATTTCACAAAAGAAAACATGGCCAGTCTCATCATCCAGGTGGTAATAATGGTCATACTAATAAGCCTGGTGTTAATCAAGGTCAGTCTCATAATCCTCTTGGTCCTCAAGCTGTAATTAAGAAAGAAATCAAGTGTTGGGATTGCAAACAAGTAGGTCATAAGAAATTTGGTTGTCCTCTGAAAAAGAAATCAGGTAATATTTTGGCTTTTGTCTGCTTTGAAACTAGTCTTGTTCATATTCCTTTAAATTCTTGGTGGTTGGATAGTGATGCAACCGTTCATGTAACCAATGACTTGCAGGATCTAGTAAGTAGACGGAAGCCAAAAGAGGATGAAGCCAGTAATGTTGTGGGCAATGGACTCAAAGCAAAAGTAGAGTTTATCCGGACATCTATATTACCTTTTAAAAATAATTCTAGTATTCATTTAGAAAATACTGTTTTTGTACCGTCTATGAGACGGGAATTAGTTTCTGTTTCCCTTTTGGACAAAGCTGGTTATTCATTTCAACAAAATAATGGTATTGTTAAAATTTCCTATGATTCACATGTTGTTGCTGATGCCTTTTTAAGTGATGGTCTAGATCGCTTGAATGTATTGAATGAAACTTTTTCTGCAATGCATGTCGAAAATATTGCTCACAAAAGGTCTGTTATGAGTAAAACGTCTTACCTATTATGGCATAGGCGTCTTGGTCATATTTCTAAAGAAAGAATTGAATGATTAATAAAGGAAAATATTTTACCTATTCTTGATCCAAAAGATTTTGAAACTTGTGTGGATTGTGTTAATGGTAAAATGACCAAGGTTAAGAGAAAGGGTTCCACTAGGAGCTCCGAACTCTTAGAAATAATTCATACTGATATTAGTGGACCTTATATACTTACTTTGACCAATCATAAGTATTTTATTACCTTTATTGATGATTTTTCAAGGTACTGTTATATATATCTTTTAAAAGAAAAATCTGAAGCACTTGATAAGTTTAAAATTTACAAGACTGAAGTTGAAAAACAGCTTGGGAAGTCCATTAAGATAATGAGGTCTGACCGTGGTGGTGAGTACTATGGAAAATATGATGAGTCTGGTCAATGTATGTGGCCTTTTGCTTTGTTTTTGCAAGAATATGGGATAGTAGCACAATATACCATGCCAGGTACTCCTGAGCAGAATGGTGTGTCTGAAATACGGAATCGTACTCTAATAGAAATGGCGAGAAGTATGATGTCAAGGACTACGCTACCTGAGTATCTTTGGGGTGAAGCCTTAAAAACAACTAGTTATATCCTGAATAGAGTTCCTACAAAATGTGTCTTGAAAACTCCTTTTGAACTATGGACAACCAGAAAACCTAGCTTGAATCATTTTCACATTTGGGGATATCCAGCTGAAGTTCGCATTTATTCACCCATAGAAAAGAAAACTGATCCTAAAACTACCTGTTGTTTCTTTATAGGATATCCTGATCACTCTAAAGGTTTTAGGTTTTTCTGTCCTGGGCGTGACACTAGAATCGTTGAGTCTATTAATGCAAAATTTCTTGAGCATAATGTTTGTAATTGTGATTGTTTATGTGGTAAGGAAATTGTACTGAAAGAGAAGGAAATCATTGTCCTTCTACCTGTTATACATGAAGAGGTGGTAAACCAACCTATTCATGAGGGGGAGAATCAAGGGAACAACGACGTAGATCCCATAGTTCTTGAACAAAATGTGCACAATGAACCACTACGCAGGTCACAAAGAGAAAGAAGGTCTGCCATCTCTGATGATTTTATCGTGTATGTGACTGAAAATCTTAGTGATACTGGAGAGCTGACTGATCCTTTATCATATGCTCAAGCCATTTCCTCTCCATTTGTTGATAAATGGCGTGAGGCAATGAAAGATGAAATGCGCTCCATGGAACACAATGGAGTGTGGGAGTTAGTTGAATTGCCTGAAGGTTTTAGACCTATTGGTTGCAAATGGGTGTTTAAAACTAAAAGAGACTCTAAGAAAAACATAGACCGTTATAAAGCAAGGTTGGTTGCTAAGGGTTACACTCACAAAGAAGGTATTGATTATAAAGAATATTTTCTCATATTTTATCCAAGGATGCATTTAGAATAGTGATGGCTCTTATGGCTCATTTTGACTTAGAATTGCACCAGATGGATGTTAAAACTGCTTTCTTGAATGGGAGTCTACTTGAAGAAGTTTACATGGTTCTACCTGAAGGGTTTAAAGAAGCTGGTAAAGAACATCTAGTGTGCAAGCTTAACAAATCCATATATGGGCTCAAACAAGTCTCCAAACAGTGGTACTTGAAATTTGATGAAATTATTACAAAATTTGGATTTGTGGATAATAAGCTTGATGAATGTGTTTATCTTAAAATAGCTAATGGTAATTTCATTATCATGGTTCTCTATGTTGATGACATTCTGCTTGCCACAAATGATTTGGGCTTGTTGAATGAGACCAAACAATTTTTGTCTAGGTCCTTTGATATGAAAGATCATGGTGAAGCCTCTTTTGTTCTTGGGACAAAAATTAAAAGAGATAGGTCACGTGGTTTATTGGGTTTATCACAACGTTCCTATATTGAGAGTGTTCTTAAAACTTTCAATATGCAAGACTGTAGACCTGGTGTTGCACCTGTCATAAAAGGGGATAAACTTAGTAAAGATCAATGTCCAAAAAATGAAGTTGAAATGAGAACAATGAAAGATGTGCCATATACAAGTGTTGTTGGTTGTTTGATGTACATACAAGTTTGTACAAGGCCTGATATTGCATTTGCTGTTAACATGTTGGGAAGATTTTCTTCTAATCTTGGGTGGGCACATTGGGTGACTGCAAAGAAAGTGATGAGATATCTACAACGCACCAAAGATTTCATGCTTGTGTACAAAATGGTTGATGACCTGGATCTTCTAGTATATTCAGATTCTGATTTTGCAGGTTGTCAAGACACTATGAAATCAACTTCTGGGTATATTTTTATGTTGGGTGGAGGTGCTATTTCTTGGGAAAGTGAGAAGCAAAGCATCACTGCTACATCTACATTGGAAGCTGAGTTTATTGCTTGTTTTGAGACTGCTTCACATGTTGTCTGGATGAAGAATTTCTTACTAAATTGCAAATTGTGGATTTTATATCTAAGCCGGTGACTATTTTCTGTGACAACAGTGCAGCTGTATTCTTCTCTAAGAATAACAAAAGAACAAGAGGCTTTAAGCATGTTAGCCTTAAGTTTCTTAAGGTTAGAGACATGGTAAAAGAAGGTGATATATGTATTGAGCATATTAGCACAAAATCTATGTTGGATGATCCTTTAACTAAAGGTCTGAGGCCTGTAGTGTTTAATGAACATGCTAAAAATATGGGTATTTTAGAGTCTTTTGATGTGCTTTAGTCAGTGGGAGTTACTTCGTAATTGCTGACTGAGATATTGCTTTAAATAAATTTTATTTTTATTCAAGCTTGTGTTATTTGATATCTGTTATGCTTATGACTAACATGATAATTTATTTTATTTTATTTCAAATTAGACATTGCATGAACTCATGATAATTTTGAGTCTTGCTGCTTGTTGCCTTAATTATCCCGGGTAAGGCATAAGGGAATCCTCCTGAGGTGACATAATTTTGTGTCACTTGGAGGCTCCTAAGGTGATATGGTATAATATCACTTGAAGGATTATTTATTTCTAAGAGGTGTGAATCTATTCACCTTGATTAGAAAGATAAATGCTTAGCACACATGTTTGATCCATGTTGATGGAAATTCTAGCATATGTGGTCGTAGATAGAATTCATACCTTAAATGGTGCGATGCCTACTACGATTCATTGTTAGTCTTCTCTATTGAGACTGAATGGATTGTTATATGTGTCATTCTATCCTTGGTTATGTGAGTAGTGTGGCCACCGTAGAGTCTAATCTTTTTTCAAAAGGATTTTTTTAAAACTCAAATATTTAAAATCGTTTTCTTGTCCTCAATTAACGTTGGCGTCCAAGTCGGAGAATGTTGGAATTTGGACTTATGTTAATTGGTTATAGCCTGAAAGGATAGTGACGTGACCCAAGTGATGGATAAATAAAAGCCTAATATTAAATATTGTGTGTGTGGATAAGTAAGACCCAATAACTATTGGCCTGTGATGGGTAAACACTCTTTATAAATAAAGGTCAACCCCCCTTTCCCTAGCTATTAGAAAACCCTAGCGTATTCTGCCTCTTGAATACGTGGTAATGGTAGACGTCCCATCAGTCAAGTTCTCTGGGATGTGAGAGCGTGTAGCTAGTTGATCGTAGAAGTTGGTCTCAGGCTTAATTGTCGTTTGCTGTCGCTGCTGAATCTATGGAGTTTAACGGTACGCTTCATTAGACTCTAACTCAAAATTATAATTTTATATCGGTATGATTGTGTCTTAATCTCTGCTATGGTTGCGATTTAATAATCTTACATATTATTCAAGGATTATTCCAATACTTTTAGAATGCCATTAATATGTGTTTTTGTACATAGTGTGAGATTGAGTATTGTTTTCTTAAATGTACCAAACGAACAACGTAGACTAAATTGAGTACCAATATAAAATGGCTTAAATTTTCTTTTTTTATTAATTTAAACGTGTATTTTTCGCGAAGATTGTAGTTCATCCAAAAGGATATCAGAAATATATATATGCATGCAATTATGAGTTACACAAAGAAGAAAAAAAGAGAAAATGGCTTGCGGGAACCTCCTTTTTTCTTTCTTTTTTTTAATACAGAATTATACCATTTGTTTCACAAATGTAATAAAGTTGATTAAGTTTATAGGTCACAAGCTCAACAACATTGAACAAAATTGAAAGCTTCTTATTATCGCAAACCTTTTTGACACTCTACAAACTTCACTAAATTAAAATTAAACAACTCCATGTGCGAAGAAAGCTATTAAAGAAGTCTTATAGAGTAGTTAATGTTTTTTTTTTTATAAAAAAAATTATAGAGTAGTTAGTACAGGGAGTAGAAAAAGTAGTGTGGTGGAAGATTTCTTGAAATATTAAATAATAAAAGGGCAATATAAACCAACCTCATGTAGATTAACAATTTTATTTTGAACCAAACTCCATTTTAAATTCAATTTCACTTGACCTCTTTTTTTTTAGAACTAGTATTAAACCCCGCGCGATGCGCGGATGGTATTTTTGAATATTAGTGTGATAATATTGTTCTTAATTATCTGCTCACTTCAATGCTATTAAGTATGGTAAATTTACTACATAAATAAGAAATATGGTTAAAGATGATGAATTTAAAAGGTAGCCATCTCAAACTCAAAAATCACATAGTTTCTAATCGTACACTTTAAGAACCTTTTTCCCAGGTTTCTAAACTGGGATGTTGTGGCATAAAGGCTGGAGTATTGATTCCCTTTTTTTTATTTTACATAGGTGACATCAATATCTCATACATAAAACAAATATAAGAAGTTTAAAGTTTCACAAACACAAGTAGATACGGAAACCTTAACTACACAAAGATACTTATTCAACTCTTGATTCATTCACTTAACTCACATATAACATAAAAAGGTTCCTTCTCATCATTCTGTGAATGATATAACAACATAAACGTTCAAATGCGATATTTCAAAACTTTCCAGTAGCTCTTCTAATATCAATCAAGTCGATAACATAAAGAGTCAAGTAACTTTAGATTATAAATCATGATTCTAAATGGCAGAAACCAAATTAAAATACAACTTAAACTACTTCTCCTTCGTACCAAACTACTTACTAATGCGATTGTCTAAATAACTTTATTTCATAGATTTTTCTCCTGTTTAATCACTCTTTTGACCTTATTACTTGATAATTATGTAAGATTATAATCATCTTCTACTACATATGATCCATTCTCTTCTCTACTTCTCTTGGCAGGATTCCTTGCAGGAAAAAGCATCTCATTATCAGCCATGAAAACCTACAACAAGAAAATAATTAACAAATAATCAGAAAAGATAAATAAATTATTAAAATCATATTGTAGATAAGAAACAGAATGTATGAGATACTAAAGTCACCCTCGTAAAATGGAAATGTCAGTTATACATAGAACCTTACATCCCATCACTACTAAGCTCGAGTTAATCAACCTTAAATCTTCTAAAGGAAGACTCCTCCAACTACATTCATGCATGATATCACACTTCCTACCTCTCTGAGTAAGCATCAGGGCTAAGAGTATATTCAAAAGGTATATAATAAGAAAAAAAAATCTTAATGTAGATAATGAGATCTACCTTAAATTAACAATAAACTTTCTTCTATGACTCTCGATGGGCTAAAAGGAGAGAGGGTCAGGAAAACCTTTTCCTATTTTTTTCACTGTCATTGATTTGCTTTGACAAACCAGAAATATCTTCAGGTATTTCATCTCAAGGGCTCTCACGTTTCACACTTTGTGGTGCATTGACACCACTATATAATAACAAATTTCTGTTAAAGTTAAGGCTTATTCTCAGGAAAAAGCTAGATTCAGCAGGTCGAAAACTGTCTTCAACTTCGTACTGGCTGTCGTTGCAGGATAAAACCAACATCACCAGAAGTTTAATGTCTGGACCTATAAACATAGGATTTTCCCTCTTCAACAACAAAGAACATGGAAAATTGTACAGAATATCCACGATTTGGGTAAAGGAGACATGCAACTGGACTGCGGTCGGACATATAGTAAAAAAATTCACTAACTGCGAAAGTCAAACATCTCATCACAAAGAATTAATTCTGGAAACACTAATATACATGTAGTTGGGGAGCTTCTCGTCACCACCACAAATAGAGCAGTAAAAACCCAGAAAGATCCTTCTATATTTGAAAAATGGAAAGGAAAATAATGTTTCAGCTCTGGACATACTATAAACACGAAAATAAGGTATACTCTGTATAAGGTTATCGTTCTCGCTGATCTTAACAATATTATAAACTTTCGCATGCACTTTAATGTTGGAGATCTTAACAGTCACTTTAAACATGACTTTTTTGTCAAGAATGTCATATAACTTCACTGGATAAGAACACTCATCAACAACACCAGAAGTCTAAGACCAAATTAGTGTTAGAAGTTCTAACACACAAAAAGAAATAAAGTAAAAAGTACATTTACTAAACCATCCCTTAAATCATTAGCCTACTTTTCATTCTGGTAGACTGCATTACGTCATTTTATGATATACGTCTTATTTTGTTTTATTATTCACGTTAATTTAATAATAACAATATCAGTTGTCTACAAAGATTGTTGGTGCCAAAAAATGGCAAAGGGAATGGTATCAAAAAAATAATAGAGTTCTTCATTTTGTGTGATATAACAAATGGCCAGTTCCTATAACTATAAGGGTGTATTGGAGGTGCGAGTTAATTTTTACTATAATTTTGCATATATACCATATTTAACTTAATTGAAAAAATATATTATCAATTAAAATGAAAAAACATACCTCAGCTGAACTTTAATTTAACTCATTAGCAGATTTCCCTATGAGTTTTATTGCTTCACGATCCCAAAGCAACAAAGATATAAAGCCAGTGCGATTCATTACTTGCACTTGAAGCTTGTACCTGAAAGATACGTTTAGAATAAGAAATTTAAACTTAAGTTTTATTTAATTTTTTAAGTAAATAGAGAAGCTTATCAAACCTATGAATGGCAGAACTATTAAGGCGATCACATTTCTTGTAGTGAAATTTACTTCCAATTTTATCAACCTTCTTCGAGCATCTCTTGCACCCCATATATAACCATTATTTTTCAAGTTGCAGATTCACTACAGTCGCAACAATTCAAATTTAATTGTTGGAATATCAATCTAAATGCCAAGGAGCATAAGCTGTGAAAATTTCATTATATTCCATTAAAAGATGATGTCCAAAACCAAATAGATATGCAGCGATAAGAATAGATATTCAATTATTTCCATAAATGTCGCTTATTAATTTTTGAATCTGAGATTGAGGTATGTTATTATTATATTCCATTAAATGATGATCTTCTAAACGAAATAGATAAGCAGCAGTAAGCATCCAAATTCAATTAGTTTCATTTATATAGCTTATTAATGTGTTGATATGAGATTATGAGATTTGGTATCATTTTACATATAAAAATAATGAAACAGACGTGCATAAGGGAATGTCACTTTAACAGAAGCATTTAGGATTACACTCCGAAGTTTCAGATTGTGCATTGCTCATAAACTTATGTAACAGGGATTCTAAAAAAACATACATGTGCATATTTGAGAAAAAATAGTATTTTTAGATCCACCATTGTTATACATACACAACATAACATAATTTAAATACTAAAGTAGTTTAATAGATTAATCACCTCCATGCAGTCGACCAATTCTCTAATAGCTTTAACTTCTACAATTCCAGCAGCCAACACATCAGAAACAGAATAACTACGCTGAGAAGGTATTTGACTGATCCTGAAAGAGTTAGCTTCATTCACACTTGCCAATCTGCATTTACGCAAGGTTGTATTTGTTTTAACTATCAACAATAATTTTTTTAGTATCCACATAAACTTAATTTTTCAAACAACTAACCTGGACTTAAAATCAGCAGCTTGAGGAAGATTCGTATTAATCCAGAGCTTTGAAGCATGCCAAGTATTACGCACAAAATACCTGCCTATATATAATATTAGTTTCAGAACCAAACAATTAACATAGAATAAATCTCTCATGTCAACAAGACAATTGAAATATCTTGAAATTTGTGCGCTTTTATCATCTGCATAACCACTATAACTGGCTGATATGGTGATCCTCCAAATGTAGCAAGATTTGGTCTACGAATTCTCCTAAAAAAATGCCGAAATATTATTCTTCCTATATAAATTATATAACAACTTAATCACATGATAAGTAATCTTGTTAAAATATATAACAAAGTAAAGTCATAGACGCAATCTTACTCATGATCTTCAAGCTCCACATTCATAAAAGTACTGATCTTATCACCTTGGTTATGTAAATTTACTTCACCATAACTTACAACCTCTCTTATGACATCTATAATATATTTTTTAGAAAAAGTCACTGTCGCACCTCCTTTTCGCCGCGCCCGCGGGGCGCGTGGGGAGTTTTCTTCAATTAAAGGACAGTCGATACGGGATTTGTCTATTTGTTTTAGAGTTACCACCTGGGAATTTTAAGGCGTCCCAAGTCACCAATTATAATCCCTGAATCGAGGAGAATATGACTCTGTTTATTATTCTGCGAACCAGAAATCCTGAGTAAGGAATTCTGTTAATTCGGAAGAAGGTGTTAGGCATTTCCGAATTCCGTGGTTCTAGCACGGTCGCTTAACTGTTTTTATTATTGGCTTAATTATCTTGATTTTTATTAAATACTTTTTGTTACATGATTTTTCTACCGCTTTTACTTATTGTGGTTAAGAAACCTTCTTTGAATCGAATTAAGCGTACGTATATTCGTGTTATAAAAAAAATGCGGAATTGTGTCACGCGTACGTATACACAATAACTTTTGATAATATATTTATTGAGCAATCATTTTTCGAAATTGTGTCGAATCAAGAATATTTGTTTTTCTTGAATAGTGAACCGTACATCTCGGTTTTTTATGAAATTGATTTAACGCCTTTGGAAAAATCCTTTTATCAAATATTCGTTCGAAATTGCGCGTACGCGTAATCCGAATTTTTTTGCTTTTAAAAATATAATCAGGGTACGCGAACGTATCCCTAATCGCGCGACATATTTGTAATGATATTACGGATTTTTCCATAAAATGTTTATTATATTATGGAGGAATTTTCCTTTAAGATATCCTTAATTCTTGAAAAAGAATTCACAATTTATTGAATGTTGCCCATTGATTATAATTTCCGCATATAACATGTTTATCCAAGACTATTCAAATTCAAAGAACGGAATAAAAATATGATTAATACTATTTTTAAACAAATATGACATATATATATATGCCAAAGAATAAATTGCATATGGAACTGAAAATAAATGATTCATAAAGGATGGAAATATTTTCCGAGAATTTTCATTATTTACTTAATGCAAATTCTACTTCTAATTATCATTGGTATGAAGTGTGGCAATTTATGCTTATACATCTCTTTTCATTCTTATATGCTTGCTTTTAATCTAATAGGCCTAATTACTTGGTTAATTTGTTTTATGAAGGTAGATAGACATCGAGCTATAATGGCCGAATTATTATACAAGTTAATTCAATAAAATTACCTTACATGCAACTTAACTGTATATCGTATTCATAACGTATTGTAATAAGCTACATCATATCGCCTTTCGCCCACTTTTATACACACATCTATTATCTTATCAACATCACCATCTTAACCTTATGTAACAATAAATATCACTACTATAATTATCTTGGCACTTCTACATCACTTCTTACTTAACCAACAACAAAATTTAAATAATGACCAACATTCATACCATATTCCCTACTTCGACAATTTAATATGATTGAACTAATGAGATAATGAGCTAATGTTATTACAAATCTTTATACGAACTTTCACAGCAAGACAATTAGCTCATAGCTATCAAATTGAATTCACTACTAATTAACTAACATAAAATAAAAATGAAATTTAAATTGATGAACTTGGACAAATAAAAACAGAATTTCAATTCGAACTTCATTGATGAGTCATGTTGAATCTCTTTCCAACTTAAAATTTAAAAGACATGTACCTGAAAATGGAGGTAGAAGAAATGAATTTCAGCAGTGACAACAGCAGCAAAGCAGCAAAATATATCAGTATTTCCACAGATTTGAGCCACAAAAAAAAGGACCCGAGGAACCCAGATGCACAGGAGTAAAGCTTCTTAAAGAATTTCAGATTTTAAAACCCAGCAGTATCAACAAACAAGACCCGGACAGATTCCAGAAAAATAATGTTTCAGAAATTTTTTTTTTCTATTATCTGTTTTCGACTCTATATCTATATGGGTACTCTATTTTCTGTTTTTTTTTTCTTCTTTCTTTTCAGATTTTTGTTTCTGCTTCTGTGTGTTTTCCTCTCTTAATTTCTGTCCAGATTTCTCTCTCTCTCTCTGTCTTTTTTTTTAAAACTCCTCCCTTAAGGTCTGTCCAGCTCCTGTATTTATACAGGGCTCGTTCTATACCAATTAGTATTGGAGGGACCCTTTATCCCTTTAACAACCAGAAAGTTTCCATTGAAACTTCTTTTTAATACTTTATGTGATCCTAACATGATTTTCAGCAGCCCCATTATCCCTTGTTCCCCCTTTATTACTTAAATATAGCCATTAACATTGCATTATAATACACTAGCACTAACACCCTATTTTTTACTGTTTCATTCCCAGAAGTGCCCCTGAAATCCTGATGTTATTACTGAAAAATCAGAACCTACAGCAAAACAGATTCTAAAATCTGTACAAACTTAGTCATCTTTCTGATTTACAGCTAAAACCAATCCTATTAACCTCCTAACACAATTGTATTTGACCAACTTTTGTAAACTTGAATTCAAACTGGACATTACAGTAATATTACACTGAATTCAGAACTAACATCATAATAACATATTACTGAAATTATCATAACAATTCAGACTGGATTAATCACTGAACCAAAATCAGACACATACAGGATCATTGCCAATACTGACAATGCCCTGAAACTTTAATATTCAGACAATAACATATATACAACACTTATTTTGACAGATTCATATAAACCAGGATGATTTAACTGATGATTATCTACAATATCTGTCAACAAACAGTACATAATAATAGAAAACAGGTTGTTTCAATCAGTATTATTATGAATGAGAATTCATAATATAACTAATCGACGAACTTGATCGAGTCGATTACACACATTGTAACTAAGCACAATCAACAGAAACAATTCACGTTTAAAATCAGGTAGACGGGTAGGAGACAGTATGATAATAAAAGATGGGAAAATTACACAGACTAAAACAAACACAAAAATACATGTATAATACACAAAATAAATAGAAAAAATACCTTTGAATCTTCAATTTTATTCCGACTCGAACTCAACTTGGATTTCGGATTTTTGTTTGAAATCAAACTGACCTTAGTCGAAGTATTTTCCACTGAAAATACTTCGACTAAGGTCGATTAAACCTCAATCTTCATCATAATCTGAACAGAATCCGGAAGTTTGGTATTTTTAGGGTTCTTTAAAAACTCGATTTGGGATTTAACCATTTCTGGTCGGATTCGAGAAGAACCAAACATGACACAATGGTGAGGGTAGCCTAGGGGTCATTTGGTGTTAGTTTGAAACGGATCTGAGTTCGTCCTTGTTTGGTCCGAATCTTCAAAAGAAGATTCGAGAAGTTCCGAACTGATTCGAACCAAACAAACGATAGATCCATACTTAGGGTGACTAGGGGAAGCTATGGTATCGGTTTGGGACTGTTAGGTTTATATCTGAACTTGGCTCGAATCTTCAAATGAAGATTCGAGAACCTTCAGGGAGATTCGAACCAAGCGGGTAACATATTCGGATAGAGGGTGTTCAGGGGGTTCTGGGGTGTCAAGATGGTGACCGGCGGCGTTGATGCCGCCGGGTTTCAGACGGTGGAATCCTAGGGCGGCTAGGGTTAGGAGTGGGGGTTTGGGACGATGATGAACAGTGTAGGAGGGGGGTGTTTGGTTAGGGGCCGGGGTAAGGTTTGGGATTTATATAGGGGTGGGGTGGACTGGTATCGTCCGTTGGATTAAGTAGAATGGATGGCTGAGATCTACTCACTTAACCAAACGGTGTCGTTTGGTTTAAGTTAGGGGGACGGGTTGAACCGGGTATCGGATCGGGTAAGGGTCTTGGGTTAGGGTGATGAGATCTTGGCCGTTGGTTGTATTTAATCCAACGGCCCTTGATAAGAGGTGATCAAACGACGTCGTTTGGTCTTAACTCGGGATTGGACCGGACAGGCTGTTTTGGACTGGGCTGGGGAGGAATTAATTGATTTGGGCCTGGATTTTAATCCAGGTCCAATTTCCTTTCACAATTATATATATTTTCTAATTTTATTTAAATTATAAGAAAAATCCTAATAAAAATTATAAAACAATTTTTAATCTTACACAAAAATATATTAATTACTCTATAACAATTATTTAACACATAGACAAAACATCAATCACACAATGAAACATTTGAAATAGAACCAATGCATATTTTTGTGATTTTATTTAAATTATCTCTTAAATGCATAATTAAATCCTATATGCATGCAACATGTATTTTATTTTAATTTTTCATTTTATTAAAACATAGTAAAAGAAATTTATTTTATTTTTTGATTTATTTTGGAGTAGTTTTCATAAAGCAAAAATCACGTGCTCACAGCTGCCCCTCTTTGTGCGGAAACTCGAAGAGTTTTCGTACAAAGATAAAGTGAGCGGACATGAGCGATTTTTGCCCGTTCAAATACTCCGTGGGAAGCATTTTTTTGAAAGATTTGACCGAACCTCTGCTTCGAAGGTTTCCTACATATCCTTGGCTATAAAGGAATCAGGTCAATGTAGTTCGGGAATGTTTTGGTAGCTGGGACTACCATGGGACTGTGATGTTACTGCTGCTTCGTGCTGTTTTTACTGCTTGCTGACCTCCTTATTACACCTTACTTTAAAGGAAATACAAAATTAAGCTAGATTATGGTACAGGAATTATAAAAATCTTATCTAGATCATGCCCTTGCATTTCTTGTTGTCTTGATATCTTGGTGAATCTTGGGCATTTGGCTTATTTCGTATTCCTCTTGGAACTCTTGTTGTTTCTTGCTGGGGATTCTGTTGGACTCCTCTGCTTTATTGATTCTAAGTGTGCTCCTTTCTCATATGAGCGGGCTTTTTGATTTCAACACTTCAATTTCATTCCCTCGTTCTTCAGGTGGGTGCCTTGACTGCTTCTTTTCTTTTTTCATCCTCATTCTCCAGGTGGACGCCTGACTTCTTCTTTTTCTCATCCTCATTCTCCAGGTGGACGCCTGACTTCTTCTTTTCTCATCCTCATTCTCCAGGTGGACGCCTGACTTCTTCAATTTCTCATCCTCATTCTCCAGGTGGACGCCTGACTTCTTCGATTCTTTGTCCTCATTCTCCAGGTGGACGCCTGACTTCTTCAATTTCTCATCCTCATTCTCCAGGTGGACGTCTGACTTCTTCGATTTCTTTGTCCTCATTCTCCAGGTGGACGCCTGACTTCTTCTTTTCTCATCCTCATTCTCCAGGTGGACGCCTGATTTCTTCTTTTCTCATCCTCATTCTCCAGGTGGACGCCTGACTTCTTCTTTTTCTCATCCTCATTCTCCAGGTGGACGCCTGACTTCTTCTTTTTCTCATCCTCATTCTCCAGGTGGACGCCTGACTTCTTCTTTTCTCATCCTCATTCTCCAGGTGGACGCCTGACTTCTTTAATTTTTTATCCTTATTCTCCAGGTGGACGCCTGACTTCTTCAATTTCTCATCCTCATTCTCCAGGTGGACGCCTGACTTCTTCAATTTCTCATCCTCATTCTCCAGGTGGACGCCTGACTTCTTCAATTTCTCATCCTCATTCTCCAGGTGGACGCCTGACTTCTTCAATTTCTCATCCTCATTCTCCAGGTGGACGCCTGACTTCTTCGATTCTTTGTCCTCATTCTCCAGGTGGACGCCTGACTTCTTCAATTTCTCATCCTCATTCTCCAGGTGGACGCCTGACTTCTTCAATTTCTCATCCTTATTCTCCAGGTGGACGCCTGACTTCTTCGATTCTTTGTCCTCATTCTCCAGGTGGACGCCTGACTTCTTCTTTTCTCATCCTCATTCTCCAGGTGGACGCCTGACTTCTTCAATTTCTCATCCTCATTCTCCAGGTGGACGCCTGACTTCTTCGATTCTTTGTCCTCATTCTCCAGGTGGACGCCTGACTTCTTCAATTTCTCATCCTCATTCTCCAGGTGGACGCCTGACTTCTTCGATTTCTTTGTCCTCATTCTCCAGGTGGACGCCTGACTTCTTCTTTTCTCATCCTCATTCTCCAAGTGGACGCCTGATTTCTTCTTTTCTCATCCTCATTCTCCAGGTGGACGCCTGACTTCTTCTTTTTCTCATCCTCATTCTCCAGGTGGACGCCTGACTTCTTCTTTTTCTCATCCTCATTCTCCAGGTGGACGCCTGACTTCTTCTTTTCTCATCCTCATTCTCCAGGTGGACGCCTGACTTCTTTAATTTTTTATCCTTATTCTCCAGGTGGACGCCTGACTTCTTCAATTTCTCATCCTCATTCTCCAGGTGGACGCCTGACTTCTTCAATTTCTCATCCTCATTCTCCAGGTGGACGCCTGACTTCTTCAATTTCTCATCCTCATTCTCCAGGTGGACGACTGACTTCTTCGATTCTTTGTCCTCATTCTCCAGGTGGACGCCTGACTTCTTCAATTTCTCATCCTCATTATCCAGGTGGACGCCTGACCTCTTCAATTTCTCATCCTTATTCTCCAGGTGGACGCCTGACTTCTTCGATTCTTTGTCCTCATTCTCCAGGTGGACGCCTGACTTCTTCTTTTCTCATCCTCATTCTCCAGGTGGATGCCTGATTTCTTCTTTTCTCATCCTCATTCTCCAGGTGGACGCCTGACTTCTTCTTTTTCTCATCCTCATTCTCCAGGTGGACGCCTTACTTCTTTAATTTTTTATCCTTATTCTCCAGGTGGACGCCTGACTTCTTCAATTTCTCATCCTCATTCTCCAGGTGGACGCCTGACTTCTTCAATTTCTCATCCTCATTCTCCAGGTGGACGCCTGACTTCTTCAATTTCTCATCCTCATTCTCCAGGTGGACGCCTGACTTCTTCGATTCTTTGTCCTCATTCTCCAGGTGGACGCCTGACTTCTTCAATTTCTCATCCTCATTCTCCAGGTGGACGCCTGACTTCTTCAATTTCTCATCCTCATTCTCCAGGTGGACGCCTGACTTCTTCGATTCTTTGTCCTCATTCTCCAGGTGGACGCCTGACTTCTTCTTTTCTCATCCTCATTCTCCAGGTGGACGCCTGATTTCTTCTTTTCTCATCCTCATTCTCCAGGTGGACGCCTGACTTCTTCTTTTTCTCATCCTTATTCTCCAGGTGGATGCCTGACTTCTTCTTTTTCTCATCCTCATTCTCCAGGTGGACGCCTGACTTCTTCAATTTATCATCCTCATTCTCCAGGTGGACGCCTGACTTCTTCGATTCTTTGTCCTCATTCTCCAGGTAGACGCCTGACTTCTTCTTTTCTCATCCTCATTCTTCAGGTGGATGCCTGATTTCTTCAATTTCTTTATCCTCATTCTCCAGGTGGACGCCTGATTTCTTCAATTCTTTGTCCTCATTCTCCAGGTGGACGCCTGACTTCTTCTTTTTCTTTTATCCTCATTCTCCAGGTGGACGCCTGACTTCTTCTTTTAATTCTCATCCTCATTCTCCAGGTGGACGCCTGACTTCTTCTTTGCCAGGTATTTCCTGACACAAATATTGTTTTTGCCCCTGTTTTAAATCAAAGAAAACTTTGTTAGTTTAAAGCAGGGTGGTTGGCTGTGGTATTCTTGCAGATGGTGATGTTTCTCTTCGTCTCTCTTTATTGCCTTGGAATGATTGAAAAGACTGTTTTGTCTTTGTAATTGATCCTTGACTATAGGATTCCCCTCTGTATGTTTTCCTTCAAACCCTTTTAACTGTAGTCATATGTCCCTTCTGACTTTGCTGATCCACTTTTGATTTCACCTTTCTTACACCCATATTCTTTATCTTCCACTTTTTGTGGCCGTATTTTGCATCATGTAACCTTGAATCTTGGTAGTATACCTTGACATTCCTTCTTATTTGTTTGGAATAAAACTTATTTCAAAGCTTTTAGAAAAGTAAGATTATTAGTGACGAAACACGTTGATTTCGACAATTATAGAATAAAAAGAAAAATCCAATTTTGGATGACTGTTGGAGCAAGAATGAAAACTTATCTGATTGGAGTTACTGGCACCAATGATCAGGGTATGCATTTCGGATTAATCAACCCAGTCTTTTAATCAATCTCCTCTCAATTGTCTTATTTTCGTTTTCCCCCAAAATTTCCATAATCCAACTTCATTTTTCCTTTCACAGGCCTGTTGGGCTTGTAACGTCTTAAAGAGTTTTCACCGATAAACCTTCCTCATTTGTTCATTTTTTTTTCTTTTCGCCTTATGGTGCCTACAAAGGTTTTCACCAATAAGACTCTCTCATTTTTATTTTTCTCTCAACTTCCGTCGCCTTATGGTGCCCGTTTGGGTTTTCACCTATAAGACTCTCTCGTTTTTACTTTCTTTTCTTGTTTGTACCAGAATGTTATGAACCATCTTCATTTGCTTGACTTAGCATTTTTCTAAGATTGGTCGAAAGGTCTTTCTGGTATGGGGTTAGAAATGGAAAAGCTTAAACAATTTTGGTATGTGTTTGAAATTACAACTCTTGGAATCTTTTCTTATTCCTAATACAATTTTTGCCCCAGTTCCTTGATTGGGGTCGCTTGATGTTTCTTTTCCGTGCACATTGTGCATGTTGTGCACCCTATGACCGAGCCGTGAGGCGCCTACGTATCCTTCTTTGAGGAATCAGGTCAAATGTAGTTCACTACATAATAGTGAAGATTTTGATCTTTTTATTTTATTTTATTTTATTGATTCCAAGAGAGGGTAGGAAAGAAACAAGTATGGCTCAAAAAGGGGAAGGAAATGGTATAGTGTTTGGATAGCAGAATAAATTGCCTTTGTCATTCCAATCTTCGAAATAATGCTAAATATAAACATTCAAAAAGTTATGCATAATATCTCTTTACTGCATCAGAATTGATCGCCACTCAAAAAGTTATGCATAATATCTCTTTACTGCGTCAGAATTGATCGCCATATCTATGCATTTGCCTTCAATGTCTGTTAAGCATAGTGCACCATTTGATAATACTCTGGTCACAATGAATGGTCCTTGCCAATTCGGGGCAAATTTGCCTCTTGCTTCAACCTGATGTGGAAGAATACGCTTCAGCACATGCTGACCTACTTCAAACTTTCGGGGACGCACCTTTTTGTTGTATTCTCTTTCTATTCTTCTTTGATATAATTGACCATGGCATACTGCGGTCAATCGTTTTTCGTCAATCAAGTTCAACTGTTCTAGACGGGTTTTGACCCATTCATCATCATCAATCTTTGCTTCGGCGATGATCCGAAGGGAAGGAATCTCAATTTCTGCAGGAATTACTGCTTCAGTGCCGTATACCAACAAATAAGGAGTTGCTCCTACTGAAGTGCGAACAGTAGTGCGGTATCCCAATAATGCAAATGGTAATTTTTCATGCCATTGTTTTGAACCTTCTACCATTTTCCGAAGTATCTTCTTTATGTTTTTGTTGGCTGCTTCTACTGCTCCATTCGCCTTGGGCCGATATGGGGTAGAGTTACGATGTGTAATCTTAAACTGTTGACATACTTCTTTCATTAAGTTGCTGTTGAGATTAGCACCGTTATCTGTGATGATCACCTTCGGGATTCCGAATCGACATATGATATTTGAGTGGACAAAATCGACCACAGCTTTCTTGGTTACTGATTTGAATGTCTTGGCCTCAACCCATTTGGTAAAATAATCAATAGCTACCAGAATGAATCTGTGTCCATTGGATGCTGCCGGCTCAATTGGACCAATCACATCCATGCCCCAAGCAACGAAAGGCCATGGTGCCGACATTGTGTGCAACTCGGATGGTGGAGAATGAATCAAATCTCCGTGTATTTGGCATTGATGACACTTGCGTACAAAACTGATACAATCTCTCTCCATGGTAAGCCAATAGTAACCAGCTCGGAGGATTTTCTTTGCCAACACATATCCACTCATGTGGGGTCCGCAAACTCCTGAATGTACTTCAGACATGACAGCTGCAGCTTGTCTGGCATCTATGCATCTTAATAATCCAAGATCTGGTGTTCTTTTATATAAAACTCCTCCGCTCAAGAAGAATCCATTTGCTAATCGCCTAATGGTCCTCTTTTGATCTCCTGTGGCTTGTGTGGGATATATCCCCATTCTGATATACTCCTTGATGTCGTGGAACCATGGTTCACCATCAAATTCTTCTTCAACCATATTGCAATAAGCGTGTTGATCATGGACTTGAATATGTATTGGATCTACATAAGCTTTGTCCGGATGGTGCAACATTGATGCTAGGGTAGCTAATGCATCGGCAACCTCATTACGGATTCTTGGAATATGTTGGAATTCCACTGATTGAAACCACTGACAAAGATCATGTAGACATTGTCGGTATGGTATGAGCTTCAAGTCTCGGGTTTCCCATTCTCCTTGAATTTGATGTACCAAAAGATCCGAATCTCCCATGACTAAGATTTCTCGGATACCCATGTCTGCAGCTAGCCTTAACCCCAAAATGCAAGCTTCATATTCAGCCATATTATTGGTGCAATAAAATCGCAATTGAGCCGTAACAGGATAGTGATGCCCTGTTTCAGAAATGATTACAGCTCCTATTCCGACTCCTTTCATGTTGGCGGCTCCATCAAAGAAAAGTTTCCAGCCAGGTTTTTCAATTTGTTCCACCTCGTCGATATGCATTGTTTCTTCATCAGGAAAATAAGTCTTCAACGGCTCATATTCCTCATCGACCGGGTTTTCGGCTAAATGATCGGCCAGTGCTTGAGCCTTCATTGCAGTTCTAGTCACATAGATGATGTCGAATTCCGTGAGCAATATCTGCCACTTTGCAAGTCTTCCCGTTGGCATAGGCTTTTGAAAAATGTATTTCAAGGGATCCAAACGAGAAATGAGGTAAGTAGTGTAGGATGACAAATAGTGTTTCAATTTTTGAGCTACCCATGTTAGGGCGCAACATGTCTTTTCCAGATGAGTATACTTAACCTCATAAGCTGTGAACTTCTTGCTAAGGTAGTAGATGGCCTGTTCTTTTCTGCCAGTGAGGTCATGCTGCCCCAATACACAACCAAATGAATTTTCCAAAACCGTTAAGTAAAGAATCAAAGGTCTTCCTGGCTCTGGCGGGACCAATACGGGTGGGTTTGACAAGTACCCTTTTATTTTGTCGAACGCTTCTTGACACTCATCGGTCCATTTGACTGCAGCATCCTTTTTTAACAATTTGAAAATTGGCTCACAGGTTGTTGTGAGCTGAGCAATAAACCTGCTGATATAATTTAACCTTCCCAACAAACTCATTACTTCAGTTTTGTTTCTTGGGGGTGGCAGTTCTTGGATGGCTTTGATCTTTGACGGATCTAGCTCAATGCCTCGTCGACTGACTATGAATCCCAGCAACTTTCCGGATGGAACTCCAAATGCGCACTTGGCAGGGTTAAGCTTGAGGTTGTACCTGCGAAGTCTTAAGAAGAACTTCCTCAAATCCCCAACGTGGTCGGCCTGATGCTTTGATTTTATGATCACATCGTCCACGTATACCTCAATCTCCTTGTGTATCATATCATGAAACACTGTGGTCATTGCTCTCATATAGGTTGCTCCGGCGTTCTTTAAACCGAATGGCATTACCCGGTAGCAATAAGTTCCCCATGGTGTGATGAATGCCGTCTTTTCTGCATCTTCTTCATCCATTAGAATTTGATGATACCCGGCATAACAATCCACGAAAGACCCTATATCATGCTTGGCACAATTGTCGATCAAAATATGTATATTGGGTAATGGGAAATTATCCTTTGGACTTGCTTTGTTGAGATTGCGATAGTCGACGCATACTCTAATTTTGCCATCTTTCTTTGGCACAGGAACGACATTAGCCAACCAAACAGGATATCGAGTAACTCGAATGACCTTTGCTTCCAATTGTTTGGTGATTTCTTCCTTAATTCTCATACTCATATCAGGCTTTGAATTTTCTCAGCCTCTGCTTGACAGGAGGCACCGTTGGATCGGTGGGCAATTTGTGGACCACTAAATCAGTGCTCAAGCCCGGCATGTCGTCATACGACCATGCAAAAACATCTTTGAATTCTATGAGTGCTTTAATTAACTCTTCTCGGATCTTTGGTTCGAGATGGACACTTATTTTAGTTTCCCGGACATTACTCGTGTCCCCTATATTGACGTCCTCGGTATCACTCAAGTTAGGTTTGATTTTTTCCTCAAAGTGAATTAACTCTTTACTAATCTCTTCAAAAACCTCATCTTCATCATATTCTGATTCATAATCACAATATATTTCTTGAATTAATATTTCGAAACCAGATTGATTTTTAAGACTGGGCTGAGAATTCCTCATGCATGCCATATCACTAGAGCCAGCGTAAAAGGAACTGTACAAAAAAAGAAGAAAAAGAAAAGAAAGCTATTAGGAATGATAATAAAAAGGAAACTGCTTTTTATTGGATGATGAAAGATAACAAGGTTTTGCATACTTCAAACCAACTGTAAGGTAAACTTCGGGATTACAACCTTGAAATAACCCAAAACAAACTGAAAGAAAATCAAAATAAACTACCAAGACTCCTTTCGAATTGGGAGAGGAGTGGCTTTCCAATTATTGAGCTTTGTTTCTGGCCCAACGAATTGAACTTCTGCGTTGCTACACCCTTCTCCGCTTTCCAACATATTCACATCACTAAACAATTTCTCGAACCTTTCAATTAATTCCTTCTCAGGATTGACCCGGGATTTAGGAATTGTTGTTATCGGGCGACTTTTAGCGCCGGTCTTGACAAAAGACTTTGACAGATGTGGTACTGGTTTTGGAAGAACCCACGCTTGGTGTTTCAACTTCCTGGCCCTTATTACGTCGTTGGCGGTGGGTATGAACCCTAAACCGAATGTTCCCCAGTTCTCGGGGAGAGATACTGGTTGTACAATTCCTTGCAGAGATAAGCCCAGACCTTTGCCGGGTATAAAGCCATTCTTTAACATTTCATAAGCTATCATGACTGATGCAGAGGATATCCTTGGATTCGGAAGGTATTTCCCTTCTGGAATTTTCTCTATCGACACTGTGTTTGTCACTTGGTATACCCATGGTCCCTGGTCATTTTCTGTTCCCTCGACCGGTACAATGGTACTACTGTGAGCATTTAAACTTTCTTCTCCATACACGACTACTTCTTGATGATCTCATTCAAACTTGACAGCCTGATGTAGTGTTGACGGGACTGCTTTAGCAGCATGGATCCATGGTCGACCCAATAACAAGTTGTAAGAAATAGATATGTCCAACACTTGGAATTCCATTGTGAATTCAACTGGCCCTATAGTTAGTTCCAACACTATGTCGCCAAATGAATTTCTGCTTCCACCGTCAAATCCTCGTACGCAGATACTATTCTTCTGGATCCTTTCCTCTTTAATTTTTAATTTGTTTAAAGTGGAGAGAGGGCATATGTTTGCACTGGACCCATTGTCAACCAATACCCGGGTTACTACGGAGTTTTCACATTTCACGGTGAGGTAAAGAGCTTTGTTGTGCTCGGTACCTTCCACAGGTAATTCATCATCAGCAAATGTAATTCTGTTTGTCTCAAAGATTCTGTTGGCTATTTTGCCCAAATGATTTACAGAGATCTTTTCAGGAACATGAGCTTCATTCAGGATTTTCATCAACGCCAGACGGTGTTCCTCTGAATGGATCAGTAATGACAACAATGAAATTTGAGCGGGGGTCTTCTTTAATTGATCCACAACAGAATAATCATGTAGTTTCATTTTTCTTAAAAACTCCTCTGCCTCTTCTTCCGTCACGGCTCTCTTTGTTGGCATTGGATTGTTTTTAGTTTTTCTCAGCTCTTCGGGAGTAAAACATCATCCCGAACGAGTCAAGACTTGCACCTCGCACACTTCTTCCTTGATTTCTTTTCCCTTGTACATTACAGTCACTCGTTCGTAGTTCCATGGGATGGCTTTGTTGTTGATGACTGGCAGCTGGATTACAGATGCAATAATAACCCGATCTGTACGGGCTCCTTCCACGAATATAATGGGTTTGTTAGCAACCCCTGGTACTACCACTTTCGGCCTTTCTTGTTTTGCGGCAACTTTGCTCGATGATGCCTCCTCGATTATCATAGATGGTCCATCACCATTTCTGTTCTGCTTAGATACTGGTTTCTCCTCTGTTAACTGCTTATCTGGCTTGGTTTCATGAGACTTGATCATCATGACAGTTTGTGACGGCTTCTTTGTCTTTCCATCAGCTTGTATGATTTCCATCATGTTAGCCTCTTGATGGGCTGGCATTGGATTTCTATTGATATTTGGAGTTTCGGGGGTTTGAACCTCGATTTTATTAGTATCAATCAGCTCTTGTATTGCATTTTTCAAATGCCAACATTTCTCCGTATCATGGCCTGGTGCACCGGAGCAATATTCACAGCTAATGGTGTAATCCAGATTCTTTGGTGGAGGATTAGGTAGTTTGGATTGTATTGGTCTTAGCATGTCTAACTGTCTCAGCCTGTGGAACAGACTAGTGTAAGACTCTCCCAATGGAGTGTAAGTTTTCTTTTTCTGTTCCTTTTCTCCCCTGAATGCTGGCCTAGGCCTGAAACCTGGTCCGGGGTAGGCTCGTGGGTAAGTATTTGGTGTGACGGGAGCACGCCAATTGGTGTGAACAAGCGGCTAATTGTATGCTTGAGCATGGTTAATGGAAAAATGCGCCTTGAATAGCTTGAGTAGTTGCCTTAATTGCTGAATAGCTCATGATTTTGTTTGTCTTGAGGCCTTCTTCTACCATACCTCCCATCTTCACTACCTCGTTGAATGATTTTCCAACCGCTGAAACCAAGTGGGCGTAGTAAGTTGGTTCCAAGGCTTGGAGGAAGTAGTCTACCATTTCGCTCTCCTTCATAGGAGGATCCACTCTTGCTGCCTGTTCTCTCCACCGAAAACCATACTCTCTGAAACTTTCATTGTGTTTCTTCTCAAATTTGGTCAAAGATAATCGATCTGGGATGATTTCCAGATTGTATTGGAAATGGTATGCGAATGCCTGTGCCAGGTCATCCCAGGTGTACCATCTTCCATGGTCTTGGCGTGTATACCACTCCAAAGCTGATCCGCTTAGACTTTGACTGAAGTAAGCCATCAATAATTCATCCTTTCCCCCAGCTCCTCGCATCTTGCTACAGAAACCCCTTAAGTGGGCTACTGGGTCGTCGTGCCCGCTGTATAGGTCAAATTTGGGCATCTTGAAGCCAAATGGCAATTGTACATTAGGGAACAAGCATAAATCTTTGTATGCTACACTGACTTGCCCACCTAATCCCCGCATGTCTCGGAACGATTGTTCTAAACTTTTGACCTTCCTGAATATCTCTTCTTGTTCAGCATTTTTGGCTGGCTTGTCAATTTCGGTTGGGAGATCAAACCGAGAAGCAGGTGAATTGATTTCGGAGGCTTTGAAGGTGGGCTCCGGGGGTAATATTGGTTGTCTTGGGCCTGAAATGTAGGCTCACTAGGAGATTTGTGAAATGTAGCAGGGGGAGGTGCTACAAAAACAGGAGTCATAGGTGGAGGAAGGTACGGAACTGGTTTTGGAGGTGGAGACTGTGGTGTCTGAGAGGTGGTGCCTCGGTAGTGCTGATAAATGGGGAAACTTGGGGATAATTCAGTGGTGATATTATCCTGAGTTTGGATCATTGATGGAGCAGGGTTATTTGGGTAAGATGGGGGTAACTGTCCTGTAGACCAAGCTTGGTACATTTCAGCCATTTGCTGCTTGAGCTTAAGCATTTCTTCTTTCATTTTCCCGACATCCATCTCTTCTATCTCCATACCTGTGTCAACATCTGGGATAGACATACTTTCGGGTATTGGTCCTTTTGATCTTGTGTGATAGTGATAATATGCCAGTATACTCTTTAGAGAAACTAACTGCTTGAATTCTGGAAATGAACAAACTTGTTAGTTTTGAGAATTTAACACATATATAATTACACGTTGAGATGCAATGCTCCTAGACAAATATCCCCTTTCTATTATGCATTTGCTCGACTGCTTGTGTCGTCCCAGTTTTCTTGAAAATTTTATTCACTTATATTTTATTTTATTTTATTATATATATTTTATTGTGGTGGTCGAATCTTATGGAGATTGCCTACGTATCATGACCCCGCATGAATCAGACCTTGCGTAGTTCGGACCAAAGGCAATCATTTTTATTCCTTACACAAAGATGGAATTACATTTGAAAACTTTAAGAAAATGGCTTGAAAACACACACTCTTAAATCAAAATAAAAGATACAATTCTTAACATCTCACAACGTGCCCCACTTTCCACTTTTGTTGTCAAATATTGGATTATCTGCTCAATGTGGGGCTTGACCTGGATGGCCTCCCAGCGTACGATACATCCTTTCCAACTCCATTGCTAGATGACGAGCAAAAGTGGGCGCATGCTCAGTAAATCTTTCATAATCCATTCCTTGGCAGTTTACATAACTTTGAGATGTGAAGACTGCCAGGTCGTGGATTTGTGCCCTGAAACCTTGGAGACGTTGGTCTTGGTCTTGCAATTGCTGCTGACGAGTGGTGGCTATGTCTCTGACACGGTTTTCACGATCTAAAGCTGATTCTAATAGAGCTCGGAGTCTGGCCTGCTCTAATCTTGCTTGTGATCTTTCCCTGTCGAGGTCTGCTTGTTGGTATTCTCTGTTGCATCTTCTTGCCTCTTCTAGTTGTGCACGAAGCTGGTCTTCTGATCGCATCCAATAGTCTTTTTCCTTCTTGAATTGAGCCTTGTCTTTTTCGGATTGCCTATCCTGGCGTTCCTTGTTAGATCTGGCTTCTTCGTTTAATTGTTGGATCCTTTCTTTTGCTTTGCTTAATGCCCTTTCGTTTTCCGCAAGCATGGAATCATAATCTTGCATTTTTTCGAAGAGGTTGGTGATGGTTTTTTGATCCTTCCAGCTCCTCTTTGGCGTTTCAGAGACTTTTTTCATTTTTTGGAGCCGAGCATGAAGATTTTCATTCTCACAAGCTAGACTCTTTTTCTCGCCTTTGGCTTCTTGTTCTTGCAAATCTTTCTCCAAACTGAGGCTTCTTAGATTTTCTTTTAGGGCATGGATAGTGGCTTTGTACCCTTTTTCTTTTTCTCCCCAGATTAACCGCTCTTGGATTTTATCATTGAAATTTTGAACATGGGGTCTTTTTGTTGGCCTTTTTAGCTCAGGTTCTGGTACATCATCCACGCGAGACCGCTTTTCGAACCACCTTGCATATCCAGGATTTATCTCACCCTTGGTAGTGTCTAGGACTTGAGTATCACTTTTCAAGTATCGGCACCCATTCCACATTTGCTGAAGTAAAGCTTCGGGAATAGTGGCTTCTGGGTGTAATTCGATTACTTGCATACTCAAATCTTCCTCATCAGGAACTATTTGATATCTCCCTAGTTGCCTTAGGACTCTTAGTGGTGCATACGGCTGAATGCTTCTCAATCCCAATAGTAGTAGATAACTATTTGAGGTTGACATATGTATTACTTCTCTCATCGGGAGCCATCCCAGAGTCCATTCAATTTGATTTGCCGTTAAAGCCTTTAGATGAGATACCCATGCTTCTATCCCTTCTGGAGCTTGATAATTTTTTGTTCTTTCCTCATAGCTCTCGATGCAATTAGCTTTGTTCGACCCATACTGTATGATTTTGGGTTGTTGTTGGAGATGTTCAATCACCCACATTTGCAACAAAATTTTGCATCCTTCGAAAACTTTCGCTCCTGATTTGCATAAAGTCAAAGCCCGATAAATATCTGATAGAATGATGGGGACAAGGGTGTGATTTTCTTTAGTGGTGAGGATTTGCACAACTTTTGCGGTGCGAATATCAATTGTTCGCTCTTTATTTGGGAAGACCATGATTCCTAGAAAAGCCACCATGAAAGCAAATCGACGGTGCATCTGCCAAGTGTCTTTGTTTTGCTTATTAGTAAGGCCTTTCTCATGAATTTCGAACCCATCTGACTTTCCAAACCTGGAATACAAAAAATTGAAGGAACAACATCCATTGATGACATTGCTTTTCCTGATTTGACTGCTGATGTTCAGAAGACCGAAGAATCGATGTATTGAAGGAGCCTTTGTGAATATCAAGCTTTGATTTCTTAAACTTCCGTCAAAACCAACATAGCCAGCTATCTCCTCTAATGTAGGAGTAAGCTCGAAGTCAGAGAAACGAAAAACATTGTGAACAGGATCCCAGAAAGTTACTAATGCCGTAATCAGATCATCCCGAGGCTCAACTTTCATAATGTCTGTGAGATTTCCCAAATGCTTGACGACCCATTTTTGACCGTCTTCGCCTAAATCATACCACCACATTTGAAGCTGACATAGAAATTCCTCCGTACTTGTGGATGAGGGGCTTTGTGTAGTGCTCATTTTGTATCTGAAAGTTAATTTTGATAAAGTCAAAATTCATTTTTTGAAAATTTATACTAAAATCATTTTCGAAATTTTTCTTTTATTTATTGAATATCTTTATTTCAAAAATTTAAAACTATATTTTTTCGAAATTTTTAAAGCAACCCATTTTATTCCTTTCTTCTTACCAAGATTTTATTTAAGCTGGTCAACAAGCATGTTCGAGGCGAATGAATGCACAAATAACAAGTAAGATGCATCATGATGGTCTTTTAATTTTGGGTTCACCTGTCCTAGACAGACCCAACCCCTGTGTTGAGTCTCCAAGGCCAAATGCATATGATGCAAATATTCGTTCCTACTAGGGATCCGGTACATGGCTGAGTTATTCTAAGTGTAAAACCTTAGGTTGATTGTTCTAAACCTGGCTTACCCAAACGGACAGTTTGAGCCGAAGCGGGGGCAACGTACCGGGAGCACGAAAGTCTGCCCGGCCTAGTTACTTGTCCCAACTCCGTCTTATTTGGTACGACTCTAACAGAAAGGTGGGTCACGCGCACGTGTACACCATAAATTCAGAAGACTCAGAGAGAAGGGGGTTTTCGTAGCAGTTGTATATATATTCATAATTCAAATAATATTAAAGCGGTAAACAGCAACATTTAGCATATTAGCATATAAACAGTTGAAAATCTCATAGTAAATAAAGCCAATTAACACAGATATTTTAAGCTCGAATTCTTTAAACCCTGAACCAGTGGTTCTGGGTTACAGTTCACGATCTATTCCCCAGCAGAGTCGCCAGAGCTGTCGCACCTCCTTTTCGCCGCACCCGCGGGGCGCGTGGGGAGTTTTCTCCAATTAAAGGACAGTCGAAACGGGATTTGTTTATTTGTTTTAGAGTCGCCACCTGGGAATTTTAAGGCGTCCCAAGTCACCAATTATAATCCCTGAATCGAGGAGAATATGACTCTGTTTATTATTCTGCGAACCAGAAATCCTGAGTAAGGAATTCTGTTAATTCGGAAGAAGGTGTTAGGCATTTCCGAATTCCGTGGTTCTAGCACGGTCGCTTAACTGTTTTTATTATTGGCTTAATTATCTTGATTTTTATTAAATACTTTTTGTTACATGATTTTTCTACCGCTTTTACTTATTGTGGTTAAGAAACCTTCTTTGAATCGAATTACGCGTACGTATATTCGTGTTATAAAAAAAATGCGAAATTGTGTCACGCGTACGTGTACACAATAACTTTTGATAATATATTTATTGAGCAATCATTTTTCGAAATTGTGTCGAATCAAGAATATTTGTTTTTCTTGAATAGTGAACCGTACATCTCGGTTTTTTATGAAATTGATTTAACGCCTTTGGAAAAATCCTTTTATCAAATATTCGTTCGAAATTGCGCGTACGCGTAATCCAAATTTTTTTGCTTTTAAAAATATAATCAGGGTACGCGAATGTATCCCTAATCGCGCGACATATTTGTAATGATATTACGGATTTTTCCATAAAATGTTTATTATATTATGAGGAATTTTCCTTTAAGATATCCTTAATTCTTGAAAAAGAATTCACAATTTATTGAATGTTTCCCATTGATTATAATTTCCGCATATAACATGTTTATCCAAGACTATTCAAATTCAAAGAACGGAATAAAAATATGATTAATACTATTTTTAAACAAATATGACATATATATATATATATATGCCAAAGAATAAATTGCATATGGAACTGAAAATAAATGATTCATAAAGGAAGGAAATATTTTCCGAGAATTTTCATTATTTACTTAATGCAAATTCTACTTCTAATTATCATTGGTATGAAGTGTGGCAATTTATACTTATACATCTCTTTTCATTCTTATATACTTGCTTTTAATCTAATAGGCCTAATTACTTGGTTAATTTGTTTTATGAAGGTAGATAGACATCGAGCTATAATGGCCGAATTATTATACAAGTTAATTCAATAAAATTACCTTACATGCAACTTAACTGTATATCGTATTCATAACGTATTGTAATAAGCTACATCATATCGCCTTTCGCCCACTTTTATACACACATCTATTATCTTATCAACATCACCATCTTTACCTTATGTAACAATAAATATCACTACTATAATTATCTTGGCACTTCTACATCACTTCTTACTTAACCAACAACAAAATTTAAATAATGACCAACATTCATACCATATTCCCTACTTCGACAATTTAATATGATTGAACTAATGAGATAATGAGCTAATGTTATTACAAATCTTTATACGAACTTTCACAGCAAGACAATTAGCTCATAGCTATCAAATTGAATTCACTACTAATTAACTAACATAAAATAAAAATGAAATTTAAATTGATGAACTTGGACAAATAAAAACAGAATTTCAATTCGAACTTCATTGATGAGTCATGTTGAATCTCTTTCCAACTTAAAATTTAAAAGACATGTACCTGAAAATGGAGGTAGAAGAAATGAATTTCAGCAGTGACAACAGCAGCAAAGCAGCAAAATATATCAGTATTTCCACAGATTTGAGCCACAAAAAAAAAGGACCCGAGGAACCCAGATGCACAGGAGTAAAGCTTCTTAAAGAATTTCAGATTTTAAAACCCAGCAGTATCAACAAACAAGACCCGGACAGATTCCAGAAAAATAATGTTTCAGAAATTTTTTTTTTCTATTATCTGTCTTCGACTCTATATCTATATGGGTACTCTATTTTCTGTTTTTTTTTTTTTTTTCAGATTTTTGTTTCTGCTTCTGTGTGTTTTCCTCTCTTAATTTCTGTCCAGATTTCTCTCTCTCTCTCTGTCTTTTTTTTTTTAAAACTCCTCCCTTAAGGTCTGTCCAGCTCCTGTATTTATACAGGGCTGGTTCTATACCAATTAGTATTGGAGGGACCCTTTATCCCTTTAACAACCAGAAAGTTTCCATTGAAACTTCTTTTTAATACTTTATGTGATCCTAACATGATTTTCAGCAGCCCCATTATCCCTTGTTCCCCCTTTATTACTTAAATATAGCCATTAACATTGCATTATAATACACTAGCACTAACACCCTGTTTTTTACTGTTTCATTCCCAGAAGTGCCCCTGAAATCCTGATGTTATTACTGAAAAATCAGAACCTACAGCAAAACAGATTCTAAAATCTGTACAAACTTAGTCATCTTTCTGATTTACAGCTAAAACCAATCCTATTAACCTCCTAACACAATTGTATTTGACCAACTTTTGTAAACTTGAATTCAAACTGGACATTACAGTAATATTACACTGAATTCAGAACTAACATCATAATAACATATTACTGAAATTATCATAACAATTCAGACTGGATTAATCACTGAACCAAAATCAGACACATACAGGATCATTGCCAATACTGACAATGCCCTGAAACTTTAATATTCAGACAATAACATATATACAACACTTATTTTGACAGATTCATATAAACCAGGATGATTTAACTGATGATTATCTACAATATCTGTCAACAAACAGTACATAATAATAGAAAACAGGTTGTTTCAATCAGTATTATTATGAATGAGAATTCATAATATAACTAATCGACGAACTTGATCGAGTCGATTACACACATTGTAACTAAGCACAATCAACAGAAACAATTCACGTTTAAAATCAGGTAGACGGGTAGGAGACAGTATGATAATAAAAGATGGGAAAATTACACAGACTAAAACAAACACAAAAATACATGTATAATACACAAAATAAATAGAAAAAATACCTTTGAATCTTCAATTTTATTCCGACTCGAACTCAACTTGGATTTCGGATTTTTTGTTTGAAATCAAACTGACCTTAGTCGAAGTATTTTCCACTGAAAATACTTCGACTAAGGTCGATTAAACCTCAATCTTCATCATAATCTGAACAGAATCCGGAAGTTTGGTATTTTTAGGGTTCTTTAAAAACTCGATTTGGGATTTAACCATTTCTGGTCGGATTCGAGAAGAACCAAACATGACACAATGGTGAGGGTAGCCTAGGGGTCATTTGGTGTTAGTTTGAAACGGATCTGAGTTCGTCCTTGTTTGGTCCGAATCTTCAAAAGAAGATTCGAGAAGTTCCGAACTGATTCGAACCAAACAAACGATAGATCCATACTTAGGGTGACTAGGGGAAGCTATGGTGTCGGTTTGGGACTGTTAGGTTTATATCTGAACTTGGCTCGAATCTTCAAATGAAGATTCGAGAACCTTCAGGGAGATTCGAACCAAGCGGGTAACATATTCGGATAGAGGGTGTTCAGGGGGTTCTGGGGTGTCAAGATGGTGACCGGCGGCGTTGATGCCGCCGGGTTTCAGGCGGTGGAATCCTAGGGCGGCTAGGGTTAGGAGTGGGGGTTTGGGACGATGATGAACAGTGTAGGAAGGGGGGTGTTTGGTTAGGGGCCGGGGTAAGGTTTGGGATTTATATAGGGGTGGGGTGGACTGGTATCGTTCATTGGATTAAGTAGAATGGATGGCTGAGATCTACTCACTTAACCAAACGGTGTCGTTTGGATTAAGTTAGGGGGACGGGTTGAACCGGGTATCGGATCGGGTAAGGGTCTTGGGTTAGGGTGATGAGATCTTGGCCGTTGGTTGTATTTAATCCAACGGCCTTTGATAAGAGGTGATCAAACGACGTCGTTTGGTCTTAACTCGGGACTGGACCAGACAGGCTGTTTTGGACTGGGCTGGGGAGGAATTAATTGATTTGGGCCTGGATTTTAATCCAGGTCCAATTTCCTTTCACAATTATATATATTTTCTAATTTTATTTAAATTATAAGAAAAATCCTAATAAAAATTATAAAACAATTTTTAATCTTACACAAAAATATATTAATTACTCTATAACAATTATTTAACACATAGACAAAACATCAATCACACAATGAAACATTTGAAATAGAACCAATGCATATTTTTGTGATTTTATTTAAATTATCTCTTAAATGCATAATTAAATCCTATATGCATGCAACATGTATTTTATTTTAATTTTTCATTTTATTAAAATATAGTAAAAGAAATTTATTTTATATTTTGATTTATTTTGGAGTAGTTTTCGTAAAGCAAAAATCACGTGCTCATAGTCACTACAAAGTTGATAAGACATTCAACTAAAAGAACTGCGAAAGGAATAATTACCGAAGAGTTCACTTCATCAACATCAAGTTGATTTACTAAATACTCATAAGGTCTTAAGTCGAAAATACTCCTACCAAAAAAGCTGATCATTTGATTCCTCTACAGTCGTCTTATGAGTAAATGTCAACTTCAATTTATGTCGCGTGTATTTAAGTTTCATATTATTTGGTCCAACCACAAAGTTCTTCATAAAGTACAAACCTAATTCCTCTATCTTTGGTTTGAACATACGTATAAGAGATCGACCAACAGTCACATGAATCCGATCGCCCCAGAAACAAACAATTCATAAATAATATTGAATCAGGGAAATTCTCAATTGTAGAGTGTTGTCACAGATTATATTAAACAATCAAGCACCAATGAGTAAAATATAATATTTGAATGTCTGCTTTTCCCAAATAACACATAATGCAGATTTTATGTTAATTACTGTTCATATGACACTAATCTTAGATATTTTATAGTTTAATATATCCAAAAATGTTCTTTCCCATGAAAAAAGTTATTTAAAAAAAATACAAATGATTTCAAGTATATAAAAACTCTTTTCTACTTTAGAAAAAGTATTTAGTTTAAGGCTTGGCGAACACTTCTTTACTTTGTTGACAGATAAACAAATAAAAAAGAATGCACCTTTTCATTTTAGAATAAGTAATATATTTCAATCTAGATCATAAAAAACTGAAATTGCAGTTGATTAAATACACACAGAACCTGATGAATTCCATAGTACAAATCAGAAGATGGAGATTGTAGTCGAAATATGGGAAAAAATAAATGCATCTAAAAAGGAATGCACCTAATAATTAATTCAAGGGAGAACAGATTGTCTGGTTTATCGTGGTCTGGAACGTGCCCCAATCTCACTACTCGTACCGTCAAATTCCAACTCATCTTGTTACTCGATATATCACTGGTATAGTCAACTTTTGCCGTCATATTTTGCCTTAGAGAAAGTTTGATCAAAGAATTGTTTGTACAAAAGTATATGTTCGGTGCAACTATTATATATATATATATATATATATATATATATATATATATATATATATATATATATATATATATATAATGTACTGAGGACAAACCCTAAGCAGTAATTTAGTAAAAAAAAAATCAGTTGCTATATATATTTGTAAAGTATTTAATATATATTTGCATATCATTTTACTTGCTATAGATAAGAAACAAAATACCTGTGTTTAGGTGCATTAACTTTATGAAAAAGAAATTTTCATAAAAAGAGCCGGGAAATATGTGATTCAACCCATAAAATGTAAGGGCAAATAGAAATTTGAATTCCAAGCAACTAATTTAGGGTTTATATCTAAAATTAAGGAGGAAAGTCATCTGCACAAACATACCTCGAATTGGATTTTGGTTGGAGATGATAAAATGTAATTGCTGCTGGGAAATTATGAATTTTTTCCAAGCAGAAATCTCTCCATTTTAGATAATAACCATTCCGATCTGAGGAAGTCTTTGCGCGTTTCCGATTTTGTAAACATACACTGTTTCTTGTTGCTAATTTTCTTCTCATCTTCCATGACCAAGTGATGTTGACAATTGAGTTAAGATGAGAATTGAGAATTTTTTTAGGAAGAGATAAAGATAAAAAACTTTAGTAAACATGATTCTTTTGTTTAAGATGTAGTGTTTCTGTAATTTCAGTATTTTTTAATTTATTTAGTTGAAAGCATATACAATTAACGGTAAGTGAAATTTTCTAGAAAAGAGTCGATAAAATTGGGATGATTGAGTGTTTTTTGGCCGAAAATTCTGTATATTAAAACATTTATTTTAATTGAAATAAGTTTCCAAATGTCTTGTTAATAGGTTGTCACTTGGCTTTTTAATAACTTGTCATTTCGCTAAATGAGAAGGCAAACTTTCTTGCTTTGATATATATACAGATGATATAAAATGTTCACATGTGGATGCATTATAATTCTAACAACAAAAAATTTCTATTTCCTCCTAAATTTAAATCAACCCATAAATTGATTTATTATTTATTTATCATTAATCCGAGTTACAATATTTCTAAAGCCCAAAGTATCTGATTAGATCGGTTTGAAAATATGAAATTATCTTTCCGGCATAAATGCGAATTAACACCAGATAGGAAATTAAAAGGAAAAAATTATGAACTGATAATTTATTTCCACTCGATTTATATATCAAACCATATAAATTAACTGTAAGATAAACAATCACGAATTGAGGTGTGCTAGCTTTGTTCTTATTTTTCTTTACATGGCCATAAATCCTTTCTACTAAAATGCAGTGGTGTATGTAGTGTAAAAGGTATGGGTTCAACTGAACCCATAACTTTTGCTCATACTCTGTATTTTTCCCCAAAAAATAATTAAATATGTACAAATAATATATTTTAAACCCATTAAATTAGATGAGATGTAGTAGAATTGCAAATCTAAACCTATAAAGTTTAAATCTTGGATTTGCCTCCGCTAAAATGCTCATCAATAACTAAATGGCTTTTTTTATATCATTTAAACTCAATTTAGTTCCTATAAAAGATTTATATACTTGTGAGTTAATTTAATTACAAATTTACAAAACACTAAATGACACCTTTGAACATATAAGATTAGATACATTGTTTTATATATAATTAATTCAAAGGTTAGTGATGCTTAGAATTCCCAAAAAATCTTACATACACATAACCGCAGTCCATGCCATCGGTTTCTCCAATTTTGAGTTAGATTTTCATTTGACAATCATATTTGATGAATAGTTCCTTATGACACTTATCACATAAATATTTTTCAGACAGTTTATTGTACTATTGAAATTCAAATTAGAACAAATATAAGTACTAAATAACACGTGAGTATGTTTTAGTGTAGTTTAGCCACATCATATGTAGTATTAATAAATTGTGTTGGCTTCATATAAATAAGGATTTTTTCAATAAGAAGAAGAAGGAGGAGGAGGAGGAGGCTCGGGTAAAAGAAGTTGTATTATTCTAACATAATGATGTATTTTAGCTGATAAAAATAAATATGATGATCAACTAAACAAGTTGTCATGCTCAAAGTAACTTTTGATTCTATAGATGTTATAGCAACTTCTAATTTTTAGTAATTTTATAAAATCTTATACTCAACATTCATATGAGATACACATGCATATTCTGAGACTAACATAAATAAAAAGGGAATAATAAATAATAGAAGGGTCTTATATACATTAATGTACCAAAAGATATACTCCATTAATTAACCACGGTATACAAATTTACCTAAGAAATAATACTACATGTTATATATTAGATGCGGATGAAATGGACATCACTAGGTCGCTGCCCCCAAAGGTGAAACTGATGGATTCCAATGGGAAATAGTTTGATCAGGTGGTTTACTATGACTGGAAACCAGTGTATTGCATTTGCACCAAGTGTCTGCAGTTGGGGCATAGCTGTCAAAATAGAACAAATCAACAACCTCAACAGATTGGGCACAACAAGCAAACACATGAATGGAAAGTAAAACAGGCTGGATCTTCAAAATTGGCAGCAACACAGGAACAAGTTGTGATCCTGCAGGCGGGAGAGCACCAAAAAGAGGACAAGGTGATTCAGCAAGTTGATGTGAGTAAACAAAATGAAAAGGGGGTCTGAATGCAAATTGCAAAGCCTAAGACTCCAACTATCAATATAGACAAGGAGGAAGGATGGCAGCCAAACCCTGAGCAATCGGTGGATGTAATGAATGAATTCAATCTGCTCAAGGGGAATGAGGGGCAACTGAATACAGCGAGTTGTTCAAGTGCACATATATGTGGTCCGAGTAGCAATTGTGGACATAGGGGAAGTGTACAATCAATTCCAAATGAAGCTTGTCATTTGGAATGTGAGAGGTCACAATAAGAGTTATAAGCCTATGGAGTTAAAGAAGTTCATAAAGGATAATAATGTGGGGATGCTTGCAATTTTAGAGCATAAGGTTAAGGAACAGTATGCTAGTACAATAATAAAGAAAATAGCCTCACAATAGCACTGCTGTAATAACTAAAATGCAAATGGGAAAGGAAGAATATGGATCCTTTGGGATCCATATCAAGTATAGTTCAATATGTTGAATCGACATGAGCAAATTTATACATGGTTAAACTCTAGTATATTCTCCAAGGCAGCAATTCAGTTTCACAGTTGTTTATGGATTACATAATACTGGAGATAGGAAGAGATTATGGTCTGGCCTGAAAAGTTGGCATCAATAACAACAGGGCCTTGGCTATGCATGAGAGATTTCAATATTGTCCTACATATAACAGACAGGACAAATGGCAACCCTATACATGAGAATGAAACTAGAGACTTCCAAGAGTTCCTTAATGAAACAAATATGACTGAGATTAGAGCAGTAGTAAGGAACTACACCTAGATAAATAGTAATATGTTTAGCAGAATTGACAGGGCACTAGAAAATACAGAATGGATGATCCAGATGACTCAATTAGATGTGTTGGTAATGGATCCTACTTCTCAGATCACTCACAACAAAGTATCCAAATGGAAGATTTCCCAAAGAAGGCCAAACCATTCAGTTTCTTCAATCACATTGCAGATCATGATTATTTCCAAAGCATAGTGAATGAAGCTTGGGATAGACAACCAGGATCATGTATGAAGGCAATATGGGCAAAACTAAAGAAGGTGAAGAATGCCATCAATATCTTGCATACCACAGAGTTCCAGGGTATAGAGGCAAGGCTTAATAATATTAAATAAAAGTTGAAAGAAGTCCAGGAAAAGGTAAGAGATAGCAATGCACCTTACAACATCTTTGAGGAAGAAAAAGAGCTGAGAAAGCAGCTGGAAAAATGGGGCTCAATTGAGGAAAGTATTTATCAACAGAATTCTAGATGGTTAGAATTTGGGAGACTCCAATTCTGCCTACTTCTATGCCTCCATGAAGAATAGAGTTATCAAAACAACATCCGAAAGCTAATAAGCTCAGAAGGAGAAATTATCCAAACTGAAAAGGGCATTGAACATAAAGTTACAGGCTTCTACAAAAAGTTGTTGTGATCCTCTACATGTAGCTTGCCAGCAATTCAACCTGGGGTGGTGAAAGAAGGTAACATCCTAGAAAGGAAGCAACAACTGCAGCTCATTGAACCTGTAACTGCTGCAGAAGTATACAATGCACTGTGTGGAATTGATGATAAGAAAGCTCCAGAATGTGATGGGTTTAATTCCTTATTTTTAAAAGGACATGGTCAACTATTGGGCATGAAATCACAAATGTAGTTACCAGGTTCTTTGTTACAGGAGAGACACACTTGCCAATCAATGTCACCTCAGTCACTCTGATACCAAAGGTGAAACATCTCTCAAGTGTAAAAGAATTCAGACTTATTTCATGTTGCATAGTACTGTATAAGATTATATCTAGTATCTTAACAAATAGACTATAGGGGGTTATGGATGCATTGGTCGATAATAGTCAGTCAGCTTTTGTTCCAGGAAGAGTTATCACTGACAACATTATACTAAGCCATGAGTTAGTGAAAGGCTATAGTAGGAAAAGGGCATCACCTATATGCATGATCAAACTGGACATGCAGAACGCTTATGACTCTGTGGATGACCTTTTTAGAACAAATTCTCACAGGCCTGAATTTCCCTATTGTGTTTGTCAATTGGATTATGAAATGTGTTTACACAGTCTCATACTCTTTCTTGATAAATGGCAGCCCAACAGAACCATTTAGAACCAAGAAGGGACTAAGACAAGGGGATCCATTGTCACCCTATCTGTTTGTTTCAGTCATGGAGTACTTATCAAGGATGCTGAAAACCCTACAAATCAAACCTGACTTCAACTATCACCCTAAATGTGATAAACTGAACATAGTGCAGTTGGGGTTTGCAGATGATCTTCTGTTGTTTTGTAGAGGAGATACCATATCTGTTCAGATGATTTATGTGTTAGTTTTTCCAACAATTATGGTGATGTATGGGAGAGGTAAGCAATGATGCAACTCTCCTTAGTGAGATAAGCAATGATGCAATGAGTGGTAGGTGAGATGGGAATATTGCAAATTGATCCTTCTTGGTAGGTGAGATTTGCACTTTTGGTCCCTATCTCAAAACTATAAATACCCCCTTCCATTTCATTGTATAACACACCAAAAAAAAATATATCAAAACTTAAGAAGAAAGAGTTTGAGAGGGAGAGAGATATAGTTCCTTTAGGAATGTTTCCTAACAGGGGAGTGACAAAATAGTGAGTAGAAATACTAGTCGGGTATTTTTCGGGAAACACTTTTGTGTGCGCCACTATTTTGGGTAGAGCTCAGGAATTGTTGTACCTCCAAATTATTGGGGAAGTCTCTCTTTGTATGCCTGCTAAATGTTTTAGTGGAAGTTGGTGTCGGATTTGTGGACGTAGCCTAAACGTTTTAGGTGAACCACGTTAAATATTGTGTCATTTATTTTTGGTTTCGTTGATCATTTATTTTATTCCGCTGTGCAGTAGTGTTTAGTGCCACCGGGTCCTAACAAGTGGCATCAGAGCTTTGGTTAGAGTACTATTCATACGTACGGTACTATTCATACGTACGAGTACTATTCATCCATACGGGCACTATTCATATCCACGGTTACTATTCACCGTCGGAATTTTTTTTAGATTGCAGAAGTCTGTCAAATTCTGATCTAAATGGAGGCGAGGACAAGCAAGATGGTCAACCTGAATGGCACAAATTATCACTTATGGAGAAACAAGATGAAGGATCTCCTGTTCGTGACAAAGATGCACCTGCCGGTGTTCAGTTCTCAGAAACCTGAAGATAAGTCAGACGAGGACTGGGAATTTGAGCACAACCAAGTGTGCGGCTACATACGGCAATTTGTTGAAGACAATGTGTACAACCACATTTCTGGTGTGACACATGCAAGGTCGTTATGGGACAAGCTCGAAGAGTTGTATGCCTCTAAAACAGGTAACAACAAATTATTTTACTTGACAAAATTAATGCAAGTAAAATATGTAGAAGGGACAACTGTGGCAGATCACCTTAATGAAATACAAGGGATTGTCGACCAGTTGTCGGGAATGGGCATAAAGTTCGATGACGAGGTACTTGCTCTTATGGTGCTGGCAACACTCCCAGAGTCATGGGAAACCTTGAAGGTTTCAATCACCAATTCTGCACCCAACGGTGTGGTAAACATGGAGACAGTCAAGAGTGGCATTCTGAATGAAGAAATGAGACGCCGATCACAAGGAACATCTTCTTCACAGTCAGAGGTGTTGGCTGTTACGACCAGGGGGAGAAGTCAAAATAAGAGCCAGAGTAACAGAGATAAGAGCAGAGGTAAATCCAACAAATTTGCAAATGTTGAGTGCCATTACTGCAAAAAGAAGGGGCATATCAAAAGATTTTGCCGACAGTTCCAGAATGACCAGAAGAAGAACAAAGGCAAAAAGGTGAAGCCCGAAGAAAGCAGTGATGATGAAACGAACTCCTTTGGTGAGTTCAACGTTGTCTACGATGACGACATTATCAATCTGACAACCCAAGAGATGACCTGGGTGATTGATAGTGGGGCTACCATTCATGCGACGCCACGGAGAGAACTCTTCTCATCTTACACACCTGGAGACTTTGGTCGTGTAAAGATGGGAAATGCCAATTTCTCAACAGTTGTAGGCAAAGGTGATGTTTGCCTAGAGACCATGAATGGGATGAAGCTACTTTTAAGAGATGTCAGGCATGTTCCAGATATGCGCCTGAATCTGATCTCCGTAGACAAGCTCGATGAGGAAGGTTACTGCAATACCTTCCATAATGGCCAATGGAAGCTCACGAAGGGCTCATTGGTGGTGGCGCGGGGCACGAAGCAGTCAAAGTTGTACGTGACCCAGGCGAGCATCTCCCAACAAGTTATAAATGTTGCGGAGAATGATAGCAATATCAAGTTGTGGCATAGACGTCTTGGCCACATGAGTGAGAAGTCAATGGCGCGTTTGGTAAAGAAGAACGCCTTACCAGGTCTAAACCAGATCCAGTTGAAGAAGTGTGCTGACTGTTTAGCTGGGAAACAAAACAGAGTTTCGTTCAAAAGATTCCCTCCTTCCAGAAGGCAAAATGTGTTGGATCTGGTACACTCAGATGTATGTGGGCCTTTCAAGAAGTCCCTCGGTGGTGCCCGATATTTCGTGACCTTTATTGATGATCATTCACGAAAGACATGGGTATACACGCTGAAGACCAAGGATCAAGTGTTTCAAGTTTTCAAACAGTTTCTGACCTTGGTGGAAAGAGAGACTGGTAAGAAGTTGAAGTGCATCCGGACAGACAATGGCGGTGAATACCAGGGTCAATTTGATGCTTACTGTAAAGAGCATGGTATTCGACATCAGTTCACACCTCCTAAAACTCCCCAGTTGAATGGCTTGGCTGAGAGGATGAACAGAACTTTGATCGAGAGAACCAGATGTTTACTCTCTCATTCAAAGTTACCAAAGGCTTTCTGGGGTGAAGCTCTAGTTACAGCAGCCTATGTGCTGAACCATTCACCCTGTGTCCCTCTTCAGTACGAGGCTCCAGAAAAGATTTGGTCAGGAAGAGATATCTCTTATGATCAATTACGGGTATTTGGCTGCAAAGCCTATGTCCATGTTCCGAAAGATGAAAGGAGCAAACTTGATGTCAAGACAAGGGAGTGTGTATTCATCGGCTATGGTCAAGACATGCTTGGCTATAAGTTCTATGATCCGGTGCAGAAAGAAGCTCGTCAGGAGTCGAGATGTCGTGTTCGTTGAGGACCAAACAATTGAAGACATTGACAAAGTAGAGAAGTCCACTGATGATTCTGCTGAGTTTGAGTTGCCTCCAACAGTGGTGCCGAGACAAGTTGGAGATGATGTTCAGGATAATCAACCTGAAGCCCCTGATCTTCCTAATGAAGATGAACCAGCAGATACTGAAGGTAACGAGGACAATGGTGATGATGATGCAGACGAGGAGGATCAACCTCAACCACCAATCCTCAATAACCCTCCTTATCACACAAGATCTGGAAGAGTTGTGCAACAGTCTACCAGATATTCTCCACATGAGTATGTGTTACTCACTGACGGGGGAGAACCCGACAGCTTTGAAGAAGCTATTGATGATGAACATAAGGAGAAGTGGATAGAAGCCATGCAAGACGAGATGAAATCCTTGCATGAGAACAAGACGTTTGAGCTGGTGAAGTTGCCGAAAGGCAAGAGAGCTTTGAAGAATAAGTGGGTGTTCAAGATGAAGCATGATGAACACAATTCCCTTCCGAGATTCAAAGCAAGATTGGTCGTCAAAGGTTTCAATCAAAGGAAAGGCATTGACTTTGATGAAATATTCTCACCAGTTGTGAAAATGACCTCAATACGCACGGTGCTGGGATTAGCAGCAAGCCTCAACCTGGAGGTTGAGCAGATGGATGTAAAAACCGCCTTCCTACATGGTGATTTGGAAGAGGAGATATACATGGAGCAACCAGACGGTTTCCAGCAAAAGGGGAAAGAGGACTGCGTTTGTAGATTGAGGAAAAGCCTCTATGGCTTAAAACAGGCACCAAGGCAGTGGTACAAGAAGTTCGAGTCGGTGATGGGGCAACACGGCTACAAGAAGACAACTTCAGACCATTGTGTGTTCGCTCAGAAGTTTTCTGACGATGATTTCATCATCCTATTGCTCTATGTGGATGATATGTTGATTGTTGGCCGGAATGTTTCCAGAATTAATAGCTTAAAAGAACAGCTAAGCAAGTTCTTCGCCATGAAAGACTTGGGGCCAGCAAAACAGATCCTTGGGATGAGGATTATGCGAGACCGAGAAGCCAAGAAGTTATGGTTGTCTCAGGAGAAGTACATCGAGAAGGTACTTCAACGGTTCAACATGGAGAAAACTAAAGCAGTTAGCTGTCCTCTTGCTAACCACTTTAGATTGAGCACCAAGCAAAGCCCGTCAACAGATGATGAGAGAAGAAAGATGGAGCGGATTCCATATGCTTCAGCAGTAGGAAGTTTGATGTATGCCATGGTTTGTACACGGCCAGATATCGCTCACGCTGTAGGAGTGGTAAGTAGATTTCTTTCTAATCCAGGTAAGGAACATTGGGATGCTGTTAAGTGGATTCTCAGGTATCTTCGAGGAACCTCCAAACTATGCTTATGTTTTGGAGAAGACAACCCTGTGTTGGTTGGCTATACTGATGCAGATATGGCCGGAGATGTTGATTCTAGAAAATCAACTTCAGGATACTTGATTAACTTTTCAGGGGGAGCTGTGTCATGGCAATCAAAGTTGCAAAAATGTGTTGCATTATCAACTACTGAAGCTGAATTCATCGCAGCAACGGAGGCTTGCAAAGAATTGATATGGATGAAGAAGTTCTTAACTGAACTTGGATTTTCGCAAGACGGTTATCAGTTATTTTGTGATAGTCAAAGTGCTATCCACCTTGCGAAGAATGCCTCATTCCATTCCAGATCCAAACATATTGATGTGAGATATAATTGGATCAGGGATGTGTTGGAGAAGAGGATGTTGCGGCTTGAAAAGATCCATACAGACGAAAATGGATCGGACATGTTGACCAAGACTTTACCGAAAGGGAAGTTTGAGTTCTGTAGAGAAACTGCAGGGATAGTGGATCCACCATATAGTTGGAAGGGGGAGAATTGTTAGTTTTTCCAACAATTATGGTGATGTATGGGAGAGGTAAGCAATGATGCAACTCTCCTTAGTGAGATAAGCAATGATGCAATGAGTGGTAGGTGAGATGGGAATATTGCAAATTGATCCTTCTTGGTAGGTGAGATTTGCACTTTTGGTCCCTATCTCAAAACTATAAATACCCCCTTCCATTTCATTGTATAACACACCAAAAAAAAATATATCAAAACTCAAGAAGAAAGAGTTTGAGAGGGAGAGAGATGTATTTCCTTTAGGAATGTTTCCTAACAGGGGAGTGACAAAATAGTGAGTAGAAATACTAGTCGGGTATTTTTCGGGAAACACTTTTGTGTGCGCCACTATTTTGGGTAGAGCTCAGGAATTGTTGTACCTCCAAATTATTGGGGAAGTCTCTCTTTGTATGCCTGCTAAATGTTTTAGTGGAAGTTGGTGTCGGATTTGCGGACGTAGCCTAAACGTTTTAGGTGAACCACGTTAAATATTGTATCATTTATTTTTGGTTTCGTTGATCATTTATTTTATTCCGCTGTGCGGTAGTGTTTAGTGCCACCGGGTCCTAACATTATGATTGTTTCAAAAGATTTTCAATGGCCTCAAGTTTGACTGCAAATATTCAGAAAAGTTCCATCTATTTTGGTGGTGTGAGCCAAACTGTACAACAAGAGATCCTAGACTCACTGGGATTCTCTAGAGGAGAACTCCCTTTTATGTATTTAGGGGTGGCTTTGAGAACAAAGAGGATCTCGATCATGTAATGCCAACCATTAATTGAGAGAATACTGGGAAGAATCAACTCTTGGACTTTCAAGTACTTGTCTTACGCAGGCAGACTGCAGCTCATTAAACTGTGCTATTCTCCATTCAGATTTACTGGTCACGGATCTTTGTATTGCCGAAAAAGATCATTAAGAAGATTGAGACTGCATGTGGAACCTACTTATAGACTGGTGGAGTGGAGAACTCAAGAAAGGCCTTACTAGCTTGGGAAAAAAGTGTGTTATCCAAGGACTGCAGGGGGGCTTCAATGTACTGGATTTACATACTTGGAACAAGGCAGCAATGCAAGCTCCTATGGAATTTTTGCAAGAAGAAAGACAGGTTATAGGTGCAATGGATCGATATATACTATAGGAAGGTACATCCAATCTGGGATGCTACTCCAACACAAGCATCATGGGTGGTTCTAAAGATTTTTAAGGCTAAAAGCTATATTGAGGAAGCAGGACTAAGCATGAATGAGTTGATTAGCTGGGAACACTTCTCCATTAAGAAGCTTTCTCCGAAAATGAGCGATAGTTTCTAGAAAGTATCTTGGAAGAGACCAATCTGCAATAATGTAGGAGCTCCCAAATGGATCTTTATAATAAATTTGGCTATACAGAGGAGCAGTGGCGGAGGCAGAATCTCCGGGAAGGGGGTTCAAAAAAAAAATTGTGTAGCTAGTGGGAATTGAACCTATGACCTTATGAATATTTTGAACCCTCTTGACCACTAAATTATACTTTTGGATTGTGTTAAGGGGGTTCAAAACTTAATATATAGAGGTAAAAAATAAATTTTACCTTATATATACAGTGTAATTTTTCGGGGACGAACCCCCTTCCGCCCCCTGCCTCCGCCACTGCAGAGGAGACTACTCACTAAGGACAGACTAGCTACGTGGGGGGTTACTCAAGATCTTGACTGCTTCTTGTGCAGGGATGCTGCCGAGTCAACAGACCATCTGTTTTTTGGTTGTGCGCTATCTAGCATTATCTGGACTAAACTGATGACATGGCAAGGTACATCAAGAAGACCACTACATTGGTATGATGGATTATTATGGATAGAGACGCATATGAATGGGAGAACAATTGTCGCAGAAATCTATAGAAAGGCATTCACAGCATATATATACCATTTATGGCAAGAGAGTAACAAGAGGACCTTTCAGGGGGGGAGTCGGCTAGCTGAAGTTCTTGTTTGATTAATCATACGTGAAGTAGTATGTAGGGGTACTTTGAGGGCTAAGCTTGTAAGGAAGATCGAGGATCTTAACTTTTATCCTTAGGTTAGTTGTTTTTTCTGTTCTTGCAATAATGTAGATGAGTAGATAGAGGAGGATTGAGACTCGGGGCTAATGGTGCACTGTGGGCCGGGCCTGAACCGGACTGGACTGGGCCCGCGGTCCTAACGGGCCTTTTTGGCCGGTCTTAACGGTTCTTTAAAGTCCGTGGCGGGCCGGTTCTTCCTAGAAAGCACACGAGCCCGGGACCGCTAAGCCCGGGACCGGCTGGCGGGCCTGGGCCGGGCCTAACGGCTAGTTTTTATTTTAAAAAAAATTCCAACGGTCAAAATTTAAAAAGTAGCCGTTTGGGCTGCAATTTTGACCGTTTGGATGTTTAGAAAATAGCCATTTGGCCCCCAAACTTTATATAATTACACTTTTTCCCAATTCTCAACTATAAATACCCCCTCATTCTTTCATTTTTATTCACCAATTCATCAATCTCTCTCAATCTCTCTCAATCTCTCTACTATAATTGCTTATTTTATTGTTGAAATTTCGTGAAAAATTGTGAAGTTGGTGAATTGAAGTATTCAAATCTTCAACGATTTTCAATTTTCAAGAAGTTGTTCGGCAATTCGGTAAACGCGTTCCAACTCTTAAGTTTTAATATTATAGTTTTGTTAGTTTTATTTAGTATAATTATAATTAATATGGCATTTTCTTTGAAAAATATTTTTGGTGGTAAGGGTAAAGCTAAAATTGGTGAAAGTAGTGGCCAACCTACTACCCTTCCCCCGGCTCCCCGACCCAGACCTGGTAGACGTCCTGCTGCTCCTATTATTCTTGATAGTGATAACCCCTGTTTTCAATTTTCCGATAGTCAATTTTGCCATAATGTTGCACCAGGTCAAAATTTAGATGATGAAACTATGAATGCTCTTTATCCTAATGAAACTATCTTTGAAAATGATGAGGAAAATGAGGATGAAGATGAAACCCAACCGGATTTAGATGATACACCTACTAGTCCTGTTAATAACCCAACTAATGTACCGTCCGACTCACATATAGAAACCCCTAGGTTTAATAGACAACCTTCTATAACGCCTAGAAACATCATTAGTTTGGAATTTTTTTACTCAAGTAAGAGAACAAAATAAGGCTAAGTGTAAAACATGTGGGAAATTACTGGCGCATAAATATACTGGAGACCATAGCGGCACGGGTAGTTTGACTAGGCACATAAAAACACACCCTAGAGATAAAGCTAGATATTTACAAATGAAAGCGCAGCTAGAGGGAACACATGTAGATTCTGATGTTAACCCTAGTACAGGTTCAAATCTAGTTCAACCAGGAATTAACACTGTGACCGGAGGTATTTTATATTACGATCCAAATAGAGATCGTGAAGAATTAGCAAAGATGGTTACCGTTATGTGCTTACCCTATTCTTTTCTCTCTAATCCTAATTGGGTGCATTATATTAGAAGAGTTTTTAATCCTACTTATAAAGGTTGGCCTCGCGCAACAGTTAAGAGCGATATTTATAAATATAAACATGAATATGAACAATATTTGCGGTATTTATTTACTCATATAAGTAATCGGATTTCTATTACTACTGATATTGGTAGAAGTGGTAATGATTGTGATTATCTAACTGTTACAAGTCATTGGATAGATGAGGAGTGGACAATGCAAAAACGCATTATTGCGTATAGAATAATTAATTCATGTCACACAGGTAAGTTTATAGCTAACACTGTTGCAGATATTTGTAGATATTTTTGCTTTAGAGATAAAATAATGTCAATTTCTATGGATAATGCTTCTAGTAACACTAGTGCTATAGGCATACTTACAACAACACTAAATCCCGCATTTAGAAATATATTACATATTAGATGTATTTGTCATATTTATCATTTAATTATCGGTGATGGTATGCGAATTTTAAATTTAGAAATTGAAAAGGTTAGAATGACTCTTAATTGGCTTTTTTATTCAAACCGTAGAAGTAGACTAAGAGAATATTTTTAAAAATGTGATGAATATGTCCTTAGAGAAAGAAAGGTTCCTAAACCTTGCCCGACTAGATGGAATTATATGTACGAAAGTTTAGTAGTTGCATATGAATATAGAAACCCAATTAATGCAACGTTTAATGCTCGGGTAGGTGGTGAGGATGATGATGAAATGCTTACTACTCAAGATTGGACGAATGTTAAAATTCTTATAGATTTTTTAGAACATTTTCAAATTGCTACAAATGCATTTTCTGGGCAATATTATCCTACTATTTCAAACTATTTAGTTTATATTGCAGCACTATGTGATTTGTTTGTTGAATTTTCGGAGGGTGGGGAAATTTATCAACTTGCTATAAATGCAATGAAAGAAAAGTTTAAAAAATATTTTTTCCCTATCCCTCCTATTTATGGTGTTGCTGCAATGTTAAATCCTACAATGAAATTAGGAGGTCCTCATTTTTGGTACTCAAATATTTATAAGGCTTTAGATCTTTCAAATGAGGAATTTGCTACACTTGCAGATGCAAAAGCCTCAATTAAAATTAATGCTCAAACAATTTATAATGATTATCAACTTGCCTTAGAGCATGCTAGGCCAAATGTTCCAACCCCTACTTCGTCTAGTTCACAATCGTCTAAAAGAGCTGCGGGCTTAAAAGCACTTAAATCTTGGACGGAGTTCAGGGGTTCTCAAGGTGATAATTATGATGAAACTTCACATCTAAATGAGCTTCAAGTTTATTTGTCGCAGGGACTTGAAAAGGAAAATCCAGACGGCACTTTTCATCTTTTGGAATGGTGGAAGGCAAGGGAAAAATATTTTCCGGTTCTTGCAAGGATGGCTGGGGATATTTTATCTATTCAAGCTTCAACTGTTGCATCAGAGAGCGCTTTCAGTCAAGCAAGACTTCAAATAGGTGATCATAGAGCGTCAATGAGGGATAACTTGGAAAAATCTGTATTGTTCAAAGATTGGATCCGCTCGGAAAGAAGAAACTTTGGAATTGCGAAATCACAACCGGCGATAGATGAAGCTTATGAAGAAATGATGGCGGAACTTGCGGAGGATGCTGCTTAGCCCGGAATTGGTGATGAACAAGCTTCTTTTCCACCACCACCAACGCAACCGCCTCCGAACCTTGAAGTATTTATAAAATTTGTTAGAGATACAATGTAGATTATGGTGTAACTTGTACTTTGACATATCTTCTTTTAGTTTTTTCCCTTTTAATGGTGGTATTAGTACCTTGTTGTGCTCATTCCATTGGGGAGAGGAAGACTAAGAAAGATATGTCATTTTTGGTAATAAAAATTATAATACATGCTCTTGAATATCTTTTTGCAATATTTTTTTGTCTTTAACTTGCAATTATTTATAAGCTATAATATATATACATAACATACAATATATACTACAAGAAAATATATAAGGTAATATATATACATAACATACAATATATACTACAAGAAAATCTCTCTCTCTCTCTCTCTCTCTCTCTCTCTATATATATATATATATATATATATATATATATATATATATATATATATATATATATATACTACAAAACATTATAAGAAATTATATTTGGAAATATATATACATAACATACTATATATAGTATACTAGTATAGTATACTACAAAACATGATTTTTCAAAATTCAAAATATATATATATTATACTAGTATACTATATATACTACAAAACAAGATTTTTCAAAATTCAAAATGAGGGCCCCACCCTCAATGACCACCAACGGCCATATTGCACAAATAGCCGTTTTTTTTTAATTTACAAAACTAACCTTCTCTAACACTATAAATACCCCCTCCCTCTTCTTCATTTCAATACCCAATACTCATTTCTCAATCTAAATTTCTCTCAATCTCTCAATCTCCAATTTTCAAGACTTCAAGTCTCAATCTTAATTTTCAAGTTACATCATGCCTCGTTCGGAAAGAGTGCGCTTATTTGTTTCGCACTACTATGAAGTGCTTGAAGAAAATGAAGAAGGCCAAATATTAAAATGCAAGAACTGTGGAAGAGTCTTAAATTTTCGTTCAGGGTGTACCACAGGCATTTTAAGGAGGCATATAACGTATTGTGTTGATGGTATTTATCCGCAAATTCGTCTTTAAGATATTTCAACAATTTGTGTTATTTTAAAATTATTAGACGTATTTATGCTTCATGTTGTACTTTCTTATTAATTTATTATGCATGGCAATTTAGTTTTACTATTGTTTTGTTATTTTACTTTTTCGTCAAGCACTTTAATAATTAGATTTCTACATATATATTACATATATATTTTTTATATAGCCATGATATGGTTTACAAGAAATTGCCTTAAACAAAAAAAAAATTTAAAAAAAGCCCAGAAATAAAAAAAGCCCGTTAGGCCCGCTAAACCCACGAGCCCGACCCGTTTAGCCCAGGACCATATGGGCTTAGGCCCGTCACGGGCTGGTTCCACCCGTTGAGCCCACGAAGCCCGGGACCGTGAGGCCCGGGACCGCCAGAGCCTAGGCCCGCCAAGACCAGGCCCGTTAAGCCCGACCCGTTTGGCCCATTTAGGCCCGGGCCCGACCCAGAATACAGCATTACTCGGGGCTGTCCAGTCTCGTTTCAAATTTTGATCTTGTACATATTAGTTCATTGGTAAATAAAATACTTTAATTACAAAAAAGAATTATTTTGTTGGTAACACCAATCAAGTTTAACTTATTTACATTATAAAATAATTTATATATTATTAAATCAATTAAAAAATAACTATAATTAGTTGGCCATAATAAGATAAATTGATTTTCTTTGTGTATCTCACGCAATAAATTATACATTCTCTGACACTGAATTGCCATTTATGTTACGTAAGTCCTACGCCAGCAAATAGGATTAGTAAAAATCTACTACTAGGAAACAAAAGACAACTACCGACCTGTATCCTACGTGTACTATATTACTATTTACTCAAGACAAATCAATCCAAAACAGTAAGTAACTAATTTCAAGATCTCAACTTTCGTATTAAAACCCCACTAATAATTAACCTAATCCCCACATAATCTTGGATTTAATTACCTCTCATCCCCCAAAACTCTTCACCTTATTGCACTGTGTATTTGTGTGTATATATTACAGGTATATATATCCTCTCTTGGTTTATTAGTGTATCGAAAGATTTCAGTTTCAAGAGGTAAAGGGTATAAAAATAAGATCTTTTTTTTGTTTTTGTTTTCTTGCTGCTGAATTAATTATTTATTTGCTGATTTTGTTTTAACAAATGAATTTATTTGATACTTTTGTTTTGACTAATTGTTTGATTTTCAATGAATTAGATTCAATAATTTCAGTTTCACTAGGTAATGGGTATTCAAAAGATCATATTTTTGTTTTTACTTTCTTGCTAATGAATTTATTAATTATTTGCTAATTTTGATTTAACAAGAATTAGATTCAGATCTGTAATCATTCTTTGTGGGTCTGTTTTACAGTTGCTAGGAAGCTTTGATTTCACTCTTAATCTTCCTGTTATCACTCTGCCTGTGTTTTGTTTTTTTCAGTTTGCTTATTTTGAAAGATTGCTTTTTTTTTTTTAAATATTAAAAAAAATGGATTTTTTTAATTTCTCTCTCTTGTTGGTAACGTTTGGTGTGATGTGGGGTTACATGTTTTTTCATGATTTTATATTTCTATGATTTATTTTCTACTATATATACTTGTATTCAGCCTTTTCCCTTCTGCAATTACTTCTGTTAAGGCAGTTTTCACTACCATTTAAGAATTACAAGGTGATTGAAGTTTAATTTAGTTGTATTTTCTTCTGCATCTTTTCTCTTCTCAATTAGGGAATCAAAGTTTTTAGCTTTTCTTTTCTCCTTTACAAATTTGGTGTGTGTATGTTATTGATTCTCTGGAAAGAGTTTTTCATGTGTTTTGAAAAATGGGGTTTAATTTGATATGTAAAATCTGGCTATTTGGATTAAAAATTTGAATTTTTTGAACTTTTTTTATATGGTTTTCTTCCTTTTGAATGCTTGTGTAGTAATGAGTTTGATTAAATTCAGTTCAGCTTCAAGGAGATTATCTTGAATCTTATATTTTTTGTTAATTTGATTGATCTTGGATACAGAATTGAAGTGATTTGAAAATGGCTTCCAATGGAAACAATCATGTATCAACAAAACCACCACCAGAGCCTTCACCGTTGCGAAAGGCAAAATTTTTCCAGGTACTATACACAGTTAATCTTGTGTGGTAATCCAGTATGGGTTGTTTGGTTCATGTAGTGATTATGTAACACAACAAGTGTTTATGTTGTGATTAATAATGTAGGGATTGTTATACGAGTATTGCTAATATATGTATTTTTTTCCACATTCAATCATGCATAAAATAATACACATGTTCTTGTATCACTTGTGTCGGTATTTGCAATGTGGGGTTTGATAAGGCCAACCAAACACCGTATTAAGTTATTGCGGTGATTATTTTTGGGGTATGACCAAGCAAACATTTTATGCGATATTTTATGTTGGGAATTATTTTTGATAATACAGTAAATCTAACGATCCCTTGTGTAGCATTTACTCAATTGGATCTTAATTTGTATTACCCTCCGGTTTTCGCTGAACCTCATTTGATTTTGGATATTGGTCAATGTTTCCCAACTAGTTCGGTATTGACATAGTTGATCGAATGATATTGGTTAATATTCTGTACTATTTGTTAACTGCTTGAATCACAGGCTAACATGAGGATTCTGGTGACTGGTGGTGCTGGATTTATTGGCTCTCACCTTGTTGACAAATTGATGGAAAATGAGAAGAATGAGGTACAGATTTTTCGGCTTGGTTTTATCGTTTTCAGCGAGGGAGGGTTAAAATATGAGTACATTTAAATAAACTTTTTGCATTATGTTCAGGTGGTTGTTGTCGATAATTACTTTACTGGATCAAAGGATAATCTAAAGCAATGGATTGGTCATCCAAGATTTGAGCTAATTCGCCATGGTAAAGCTTCTTTTTGTGATTCTTGTTTCATCGATATGTTTGAGCGACTCGTTATTTTTCAATAACCAACTTGTTTATATCGTTGTAACGTTTTTTCTGCTTATGCAGATGTTACTGAGCCGTTGTTGATTGAAGTTGACCGAATTTATCACCTTGCTTGCCCTGCTTCCCCGATATTTTACAAGTATAATCCCGTTAAGGTTAGTAATCGACATTATTATTCTTTTGCATAAGTTTCCTTTGTTTATCTGCGTTTGTCAAACCAGTGGTTCTTATGAAGTTAGATTTCCACAATAATACCATTTACGGTCTCGATCTGTTGGTTTATTTGTAGACAATTAAGACAAATGTACTTGGAACAATGAACATGTTGGGTCTTGCCAAGCGAACTGGGGCAAGGTCAGAATCTGCTTCTCTTAATAGTGGTTTTTTGGTAATGTAGATCTTCATTCTCATAATATCTGTTGTGCAAACAGGATTTTACTCACATCGACTTCCGAGGTTTATGGAGATCCACTCGTGCACCCTCAAGACGAAAGCTATTGGGGCAATGTTAACCCAATTGGTATGCTTATAACTTTATGATATTACAGTATCAGATTTTTGTTAAAACGCCGAACCATCTTCAGTCGAATAGGCAAAGAGGCCTTGAATATCTAAGTTCCAGGTGCCTGAAATCTAACAATAAAAGGCTTTCTTCTGAGAAACTCATAAGAATATAGTTGAAATGTTGAATTTTTGGCCTGGCGGCCCAAAATAGTTACCGGCAGTAGCCCAAATGTACAAAACATATACACTGATTATGTATATGGCATGTATATGATATGTACATTATATGTATATTTATATATATTATACAAAATATTTACATTTGCCGGCTATTATTTTTTTAAGCGGCCCAAAATGTAATTATCCCATGATTATTTACCTTTCGCTATAAGGATTTGCGCAAGCATTTTGTATGATAACAAATTAACAATTGTATGCAAATTTCAGGAGTTAGAAGTTGTTATGATGAAGGGAAAAGAGTGGCTGAGACTTTGATGTTTGATTATCACAGACAACATGGAATTGGTAAAACAATGTCTTCCTGTGTGTGCATAAATCTATTTTGCATTTTTTGCTTTGGACTCCAGCTCATGCATTTCTTTCCTTCTCTTTTAACATGATCCGAAAACAGAAATCCGAATTGCTAGAATCTTCAATACTTATGGTCCTCGAATGAATATTGATGATGGTCGTGTTGTCAGCAACTTCATTGCCCAAGCAATTCGGTAATATTCTGAATGTTTCTGTTAATAATTCCCTTCAACTTTATTACCTAAAATTAGTTTGATAACAACGAACCAACCTAATTCTTGCACTCTGCAGTGATGAAGCGTTGACTGTCCAGTTGCCAGGAACACAAACACGCAGCTTTTGTTACGTCTCTGACATGGTAAGTGAAAATATTCGAGCCATTAAATTTAAAATCTTTTTTTTTTCCATTTAAATATGAAATCGGTATTCAGAATTGTTGCCTTTTATTTTACCTTCCTTTCTCTGAATAGGTTGATGGCCTTATTCGGCTTATGGAGGGAGATAACACTGGACCAATTAACATTGGAAATCCAGGTTCTTTTTTTTTTATTTAACTTACATACACTAATGAAGGGGAGCCTTGGAGCAATGGTAAAGTTGTCTATAGGTCACTTGTTTGAGCCGTAGAAGCAGACCTTAATGCTTCTTGCATTTGGTATCCTTGGGATGCGGCGCTACTCTAGACCTTGCATTGAATGCAGGATGCTTTATGCACCGTACTGTCCTTTTTTTAAAAAAAATTATATATTTTTTTTAAAAAAAATTATATACATTGACAATGTAAAAGACTTTTATACTATCAGTATATTTTAGCTTCCACACTATCAGTAAATTGTAAGTTACCTGCCTTATTTTCCAAATTACTATTCCCACTTATCATGGATGATTACATAAAAAGGTGAGTGTATAGAAGTTAAACTCAAACATTATATTGCGTCGGTCATTATTAATTTGATTCCTTATCTCAGGTGAATTCACAATGATTGAACTTGCGGAGAATGTGAAGGAGGTAATCTTTTTATTCAGTCTTTAAAAGGACATGTTGAAATTTTGCACTGTACAACAACAACAATTATTACGCCTCAATCCCATACAAATTTGTACTTTGTACTAAGTAGTATCACCATTAGATGGTAATTGACATAAATTTTGTTGTTCTGCGACAGCTCATCAATCCGGAAGTGAAAATTATCACTGTGGAGAACACTCCAGATGATCCCCGACAGAGAAAACCCGATATCACAAAGGCAAAAGAGTTACTAGGCTGGGAACCAAAGATCAAGTTGCGCGATGGTATTCCTCTGATGGAGGAAGATTTCCGCGGCAGGCTTGGAATTTCAAGAAAGAAGTGAACAGTTTTATACATGGTTGAAAGTGATGGAAAATGAGAGTTCAAGAAATATAGATGCTTTGCATCTTTTACCTCGTTTTATACAGTTTTCTCAAATTTTGTTGTGCTTTTATCTTCTGAATGGAGAATAAACTATGGCCAGTGTGCCTTCTTGCTTTTATTGATTATTATACATGTTTTATCATCCAATATTTTGTTCCATGTTGTTTTTGCTTGGTATATGGTTGGTTTTCTATTTACCCTGATGATTTAAAAAGGGTAGTCCGGTGCATTAAGCTTCCGCTATGAGCAAGGTCCGGGGAAGGGGCGGACTACAAGGGTTTATAATAGATAAACACTGGCTTAAAAATAATGACTGAAAATAATGCAAACAAACATCTATTTTGATACAAGTTTTAGAATATCTATTGCTCCAGATCTAGACTCATAAACAAGCCGGGTTATTTTACTGTCAAGGCCAGCACTGTTTATACAAAATCTTATGTACATCACTGGGCACCACCCCAAGGGCGCGCAAGAAAAAGTACCTATAGCTTGTTTGACCAAGCTCCTAGGAAAATTTTAAAAAAAAAAAAGCAACTGGGTGCACAAAATATCTTGCGTTTACATAGGATCCGGGAAAGGAATGCACCCCAAGGGGTGTGATGTAGGCAACCTACTTTAATGCAAGCATTAGTGGTTGATTTCATGGTTTGAATTCGTGACCTATAGATCATACAGAAACAACATAGGCCCTTAACGATATTACTTTGATTTTAGTTAGACCATAGGTGCTAAAGGATTATAGGAAAATATTACGAAGGAGTGTCATACACATCCATCGGTCGGGGGGGGGGGGTTTAGAGCTGTATTTGCCGAGGCAAAGTTGGACCGGAATCAACAGAGATTGGTGTTGCAACAGTTGCTCCAAGGAAAGTAAAAGTGCTTATTTAAATTTAAAAAGGTAATTGTTTTGGAAAATTAAAGGTGTATGATCAAGCTTCTAGGTGCATTTGATTAGATACATTTAAGGTGCGGGGAAAAAAGGTAAAAAGAAATAGTTTCTTCTCAGAAGTAGAAGTTTTAAATATTTGGAAGGACAAAAATGCCACCGGCAAAATTATTTGATTAATAAACTATTCCAACAATATGGACAAAATACCATGGGAAAAAATAAAGAGAAACTTTCAGAAACCACTATATTTTAGTGGTTATTAGCTAGTTGTAGCTACCATTTACTATATTATTTCCTATAGCTATATTTTTAGGTTTTTAGAGTGTATTCGATGCATTTAAGCTACTGTATTCATGAATACAATAGTATTTCTAGGTGTGAAACATGGGTTTACAGCTAGACAGATTTTTGTATTCGACTGTATTCACGATATGTTTTGTGAATACAGTAACGTAAATAGCGCAATTCATGGTTTATTCAGCTGTTTTGAAACGGAAAGTGAATCAATTAACATAATAGACTCCTAATATAACTCAACAAACTCAATTATAACACACAAAATTTGTATTTTCAGTTATAAAAAAGATTCTCAACCGAAAAATACCCCAAAAACATAGCAACCTTCAGAGAAAATATGCTGAATATTTTTCCCAACCGATAAATACAACAAAACAGAGCAATTTGAATACATAAATTATATTAATAAAAAAAAATATATGAATACATTCATGGAATACAACGAGACATGAATATAATGAAGTACATGGAATACAACGAGATACATTGAAATACAATAAAAAAAGACAATGAATATAGTGAAATACATTGAAATACATTAAAAATATATTAACAGAATCTTCAAGTTGCTCGGCCCCAAACGGAACCCATTGTTCCATCATATTCCATCAGTAGCCACCAAATCATTCACTTTTTCCAATTTTCATGGTAATATAGTACAACAACAACAACAACAACAACAACAACAACAACAACGACCCAATATAATCCCACAAGTGGGGTCTGGGGAGGGTAATAAGTACGCAGACCTTACCCCTACCCCGAAGGGTAGAGAGGCTGTTTCCAGGAGACCCTCGGCTCAAAAAAGCAATAGGAGATGATATATTAGTACCATAAAAATGCGTAATAAAAATAACAACAATAACAACAACAATATATAAGAGATATGAAATATGAAATACAGGATACAAAATACGAAATACGAAATAGATGGCTGTTATAGTACAACTAGAAGGGGAAGCCCTACATCAATAGACGACCAATGACATTCCTATTCTAACTCCTAACTGGATAGTCTCCCTCTATTGTGCTATAGAAATATTCACACTCTCCCCTAACCTACAACCTTAATGCTCGACCTCCATAATTCCCTATCAAGGGCCATGTCCTCAGTAATCCTAAGTCGCGCCATGTCCTGTCTGATCACCTCTCCCCAATACTTCTTAGGTCTTCCTCTACCTCTCCGCGTGCCCACTACAGCCAGTCGCTCACACCTCCTCACCGGTGCATCAGTGCTCCTCCTCTGAATGTGCCCGAACCATCTGAGTCTTACTTCCCGCATCTTGTCCTCCATGGGGGCCACACCCACCTTCTCTCGAATATCTTCATTCCTAATCTTATCCATCCTTGTATGCCCGCACATCCACCTCAACATCCTCATCTCTGCTACTTTCATCTTCTGGATGTGTGAGTTCTTTACCGGCCAACATTCAGTTCCATATAACATGGCAGGCCTAACCACTGCTCTATAAAACTTACCTTTTAGTAACGGTGGCACTTTCTTGTCACACAAGACTCCCGACGCTAACCTCCACTTCATCCACCCCACCCCTATACGGTGTGTGACATCCTCGTCAATCTCCCCGATCCCCTGAATAACCGATCCAAGGTACTTGAAACTACCTCTCTTGGGAATGACTTGAGAGTCAAGCCTCACTTCAACTCCCGCTTCCGTCGGCTCAACTCCAAATTTGCACTCGAGGTATTCCGTCTTCGTCCTACTCAACTTGAAACCTTTAGACTCAAGAGCATGTCTCCAAATCTCTAGCCTCTCGTTGACGCCGCCTCTTGTCTCGTCAATTAGAATAATATCATCAGCAAATAGCATGCACCATGGAACCTCCCCTTGAATATGATGAGTCAGTGCATCCATCACCAGGGCAAATAGGAATGGGCTGAGCGCAGACCCTTGGTGCAACCCTGTAATAACTGGAAAGTGTTCAGAGTCGCCTCCTACTGTCCTAACTCGAGTCTTAGCTCCATCATACATGTCTTTAATCACCCTAATATAGTTACTCGGTAATACAGAAGGCTTAGGCGGAAGGAATTGGTCAATTCCATCACTCCGTCTCATAGGTTTAATCGTGTTTGTACGGAGAACACCATAGCTGCCATGGCGATTAACTTAGGGTTTAAGCTTTAGATCAGAAGATTTTCTTCTCTCATGAATAGTACTAGAGCTGCTTTAAATTTGGACTACCGGGGAAAGAAGTGTTGGCTCTTTCGTTCTGTGCAGGGGAGACTTGGTAATATAAATTCCAAATTGAGAGTCAAAGCTGCCCGTTTCGATCTGTATTTGGGAGAATCATGGTTGTATTCATGGAGAAAGACTGGAGTTGAGAGAGAGGGGGGAAAAATCTGAAAGAATGAGAAAAAAATAATACAAGGCGTATTTTATGGCTTAAGAGTAGGAGGTGATCATAAATAGATATTTGGCTATAAAAATCAAAAGGTAGCTATGTAATATAATTTTTTAAAAGGGTATTTAGTTAAAATAAATAATGTATCAACCTTTGTTATAGGAGGTTAAAATTCAAAAATAAATGTTTACTCAACTATTCAAACAATATGGACAAAAACTTATATCGTGCATTATTGGCTAACACATTTATGACCAAAGTCTCACATACGTGCTTCCTATCTATTTTCAGCTTTATCTTTTATGGTTTAGTTAAATGAAATTAAAATTTTATAATTAACTCATTTTCTTGTAATCTGAATAAAGAGTTTTTGACTAAAAACATTCCTCAACTATGGTTCAAACCTAAAGTACATCCTTATGTTACTAGATTGAACAAAAAAACATTCCTTAACTATTCTAGAAGTTGCAACAACCATCCTTGTGTTTAGTTTCCGTCAAGAAACTAACAGCATAAACCAACACACGTGGCTTCCCTCCTCAATCTCTCAAATGTGTCCCTCAGCCCGATCATCTTCCACCTTCATCGAAACTAAGACTTCAGAAATTGAACTTTCTTTCATTTTGAACTTCATAAAATAATATAGAGCAAAGTCAGACTAAGAAGAGACAAAAGCAGGTTATTCTCCTAAATCAAATTAAAACATGTGACTTACCCCTCAATCTTCTGGTTAAAAGTACTGCTCAGAGCTTTTAATTAATCACAACAGGTTGATGATGATTTATCATGGAAACAACTCAATAAATTTTATACTATTACCTTCTGCAGTACTTCAACTATATTGATATGTTTACAATTTAGAGATTCTGATAAGATGAAGGTTCTTTTGAGCCAATTCAAATAACCAGAGGTCTACTACATAAGCGAACTAAAATATGCTAACTTTAGTTCACTGAATAATATGACTTGAAATTCACACAGAACATGCATAAAGCATTTTACCAAAACAGGTAAGTGGCACCTCTAACTTAGCAGATCTTAATTATTGTATAGTTATTTTCTAGATTTCCTTAGCAAAGACGATCATCTCTTTGGAGATGAAGAAGATGTAAAGAACAAAACTAAATTAATCCCACTCGTCAACTACGTTAACCAATTAAAACACTGCTGGAACAATAAAGAAGAGAAAGATTATAGACTTGACTTTTATTTTTTTTCATGACGCATAACTACAGCTTAAGAAGGCAAATTGTGTCAAAACAATAGCTTTTCCAGTTTTAATGACCTAAAACTGAGAAAGAGTTGGACTTTAGAATAAACAAAAACTTCAATTTTTCAAAGCCTTGCTTCATTGAAGGTTGAATACAAAGGGAGGGATAGAACATGAAATTTTGGGGAAAAGTCACGTGCTTGACATGTGTTTTGATTGATTTCGTTAGTTCTTGACAAAAACTAAATGGAAGAATGGTTATTGCAACTTCTAGATTAGTTAAAGGATGTTTTTTTGTTTACTTTAGTAACACAAGGATGTACCTTAGATTTGACCCATAGTTCAAGGATGTTTTTAGCCAAAAATTCTCTGAATAAAAGTTCAGAGTTGCAACAGTATCACCTGTCTAGCAGCTGCCAAAATTAAGAGAAAATTTCACATAAAAATAATTGGGCTCCCTAGTTTTTGTTTTTATAGCTCATATTTCAATTTACAACCAACTAGCCCAAAATTAATAGGCTAATACTCAACATGCAACTTCAATAGGTTCCCGATATTACTATTTAATTTTTAAAAAAGATTGTTCAAGCTTTTAAGTTAATTTTCGAATCAGTAATTGTGATTCAAATATTAGCTCAATAAATCAAATCCATTTGGGTGGTGAAAATTAGATTTTTAACAAGCTTAAATATGTGGGTTTAAATTTCAAATTTAATTTTGTGAGAAATTTAGAGTGGGTGTTATTTACACTTGTTAGAAATAGTATAAGGAGGTTGAATATAAAATTTGAAGTCATTTAACGGAGATTTGGACTGGTTTTGAACAAGAATTGCAACAGAAAATCGTGGAAGAAGTTTGTCTACATACACTTGTATAAAGGTGTATAAAAGTGTATAATAATGTATAAGATGTGTTTATACACTCGCATACACTATTATACTAGATTATACATAATTATACGAAAAACTGACATCGTCTTCTTCCTTGCGTTTTCTCTGAAATTTAACTCAAATCTTGCTCAAATCTACTCCAAATCACTTCAAATTTAAATTTTGAACTCCTTCTGATATTTTCAATCAATTGGAAGAATACCCAATCCAAACAACTAACAAACTAAAAAAAACCGATTTTTGAAAGCAAAGCTTTGAATGGCCTTCAATGATGGACTTCTACTCTTCAATTTTCTTATATTGCAACCAGGTGACACAGGGGGAGAAGCAGTAATGGCGGACCACCCCTTGAAGCATATGTAGAAGATGTGAGAAGAAGAGAGAGTGAAAGCCATAGCTTTTAGAAGCATTGGTTGTAAGAACACAATTTTTGAATTTGCTAGTGCTTTCAAAATATGTACAATATGGGCTAGGTTGGGTAAACTTAAAAACATGGGCCATTTTTTGTTATGGTGTGAAGTCATGTGTATTTGCTTGTAATTCTTTCCAAAATTAACAGACATATAGGGTGTGTTTGGTATGAAGGAAAACATTTTCCCAAAAATATTTTCTAATTTTCCCATGTTTGGTTGGCTTAAATGTTTTGGAAAACATTTTCCGTATGAACTTATTTTCCTCCAATTGGAGGAAAATATTTTCCTTATCAAGAGAAGAGAAAACATTTTCCAAAACTCCTTATCAATCTTCCCCACCCTCACCAACCCACCCACCCCTCTCTCCAAAAAAGAGTTTTTTTTCTTCAAAAAAAGGCTTTTTATTTATTTTTCAAATTTCAGTTTTTCCGTTACCATCAACCCCCCCACCTCCCGTAAAAAATATTATTTTTTTACCTTTTTTTTGCAATTTTAAATTTTTGTTTTTTCGTTTTTCTGCACCCCCCCCGCCACACCCCCACCCCCACACACCCACCCAAAAAAAAAAAATTAATTTTTTTTCAGTTTTAGTTTTTTTATTTATCGGTTTAAAGATTCAAAATTTTACAAGTTCCAAAATTATGAGTTTGGAAGTTTATGTGTCTTGAAGCTTACATGTTTAGAAATTATAAAGTTTACGGGTTCGAAATTCTGCGGTTTCGATAGTTTAACGGTTCGAAACTTTATGAAATTTGTGGGTTCGGAAGGTTGTTGGTTTGAAAGTTTATGGTTCATGTTTATTATATCTAAATTATTTATGAATACTCTTGAGAAGTCATTTTCCTTAATTTGCGTACCAAACAACGGAAAATGAATAAGATTACTACTTGTTTTCCAAAAAAACATTTTCTTGGAAAACATTTCCTTTATACCAACACACCCATAGTCTTCTCCTTCTGTGAATAAGCTTAAAAGTTGTATAGGATCAATTTTAAAATTGCATTAAGATGAAAGAGTAACTCGAACAACTTTGCAACTTATCCATCTAAACCTGGTCTTAATTTGCTGGTAAAACTTCTCTTTTCCTTAAAAAAAGTTGGGACTTTACCTAGAAACATTTTTATAATAATCGAAAAAATTTCACTAGACAGTGACGCAAGGTTCGAAACTCGATGGATGATGAGCTCTAACATTCTGTCATTTAAATACCAGACTTTTTGTCTATGCCTCATACTCATAATATGTGTTTAACTCATATACCACATAATACGCTCTTACCATTAGATTAAAGTCCCGAAATGTGCAAAGTTGCTACTTTGCCTTGGAACATATAAATTGTAAAGAGTAAATGGGGTTAGTTATTACTCCCTCCTGTCCTTTTTATTCGTTTAAAATTTTGGCACTTTCATTTGATAATATTAATATTATGAATATTTGACTAAATTATTCCTCTTCCTTAAATGAGTAATTAATGACCATATGTCCTCTTGGAATAATAAGAGTGGAATTGAAGGGGGGAAATAACGCCTTCTTGGTTTTCTAACGTGACAAACATTTTGGACCAATTTTTTTAATTTATTTTTCGGCTAAAGTGATAGATAAAGAGGACCGGAGAGAGTAATAACTGTGTTTATGTTGTAAGTCTCGACTGCAACCAAATTGCTCAACCCTCCTTCTATTCATGTCTCCAGATGAGAAGATTTCTCAAACTTCCTTTTATTACAGCAACAACAATACAAAAATCCAGTGTAATTCCACAAGTGGAGTCTGGGGAGGGTAATGTGTACGCAGACCTTACCTTACCTTGTGAAAATAGATAGATTGTTTCCAATAGACCCTCGGCTCAAGGAACAGTGAAAAGGAAGCAACAAGAAGGTAATAGGATAACGGAACTGGACGACCCGTGTAATAATAAAGATCCAAGAATAGTACTAATACTACTGGTAAGACTAGGAGAAACTCCCGACTACCTGTCAACCTTCAAACTTCATTTTATTCATGTTCCCAAATCCAAACCATTTAAAGGAATTGAGGTCATGAAATGTCAGCCAGCATACCATGTGAAAATACTGTAATCATCTATTAGTCATTTCTAGGATTCAATAGTTGGTTAAAACTCCAGGCATCAGAGAACTAGCAGTATCACACAAACTATATTTGTGTAAATGAATATATTCTTCATCAAAAAAAATATTTATGTAAATGAATCTATGTTTTACATTTCAAAGAGGAAGTAAAAAGGCATTAGAAGGACTACAATGAAAAAGAGTTCTAAGCTTCCACAGGACTCTTACTTTTCGGCACCTTCTCTTTTTTAACTTTCTTTGTTGCTGCACCTTTGGTTTCTGCTTCAGTTGCATCTTCTATTCTGGCAAAAATTGGCGTCGGCTGTGCCATTACCTGACCAGCTTTCAGCCCGCCCCATTTGGTATCACTCTGAAACAAGATACTCGATCACTTCCAAAGACGTTTCGGGGTTTGCTAGAAATTGGAGGAAAAAAATATAACGAAAGAAAGATCAATGTACCCAGTTAACAGCATTGAATTGGTCCTCAGTGTAGCCAAGTTGTGAATATATCTTCAAGCTTAAGCCTGGTGTAATCGGGGATAGCGCGACTGCTATGATTCTCATTGCTTCCAGTATAATTACAAGATCCTAATAAATTAATTAAAAGGGAAGAATAAGCGTCTTAGAATACAATGATGATGACTTTAATGAGTTCTGAACTAAAGTAATTCACGGAAACCGCTTGAAGAAAATGGACATTCTTTTCTTTTTTCTTCTGTTTTTTTTTTTTCCTTTTTTTTTAATAACCAAGAAATCACCGAGGACCAGTTGATGCACATTCATGAAATTCGGTGGATAACCCACCCCTTTACCCTTCTCCACTTAGATACCAGGCTTTTTGTTCACGGCAAGGTTTGAACTCGTGACGTGTGTCTAACCCGCACATCACGCGCTGGACATCCTCTTTTACAAAATACTCCCTCCAGAGTAATGAATTGGAGTACCACACAAGGAAACTTAGATCTTCTTATGATTATATTCAAGAAAAATTTTATTGCTTCATCTTTTTAACTGACATCAAGATGAACTTCAAGACCAAAAACACTTGGAGAAATACCTTTGCTGCAGTTTCAAAGGCTGTCTCCCCTTTTTTGAAAAGAGACCACGGTGCCTGCTCATCAATGTATGAATTTCCAGCATTACCAATCTCCAGCACAGTCTCACAAGCTGCTGATAACTCCAAATTTTCATAATGCACACGTGCCTTCTCTACCTATAAATAGAAGACATTATATCATCAAACTTAAAGAAAAAGGAGGTCTTTTCTTGTCCACTGTTTTCGTTTTGCTTCAAATTCAAGGAATAGAAGTCCTAAAGAAGTGCGTATACTCGTCTAGGTTCATCAAGATGAACAATGTAATTTAGACTATCATATACATCTCAATATATGAAAGGAGAGATGTGTTTACCAGTTTTTCCACCGCAACCTTGAATTTGTTTCCTTCTGCCGCAACATATGAATCAACCGCCAGAGTTGATTGGCAGTTCTTTTTCAGAAGTCCAAGTGTGCGGTTTAGAAGATTACCTGCATTGATAATCCTAAGGTCAGACTTAATATCCATGCCTAAGCTCCAAAAAGTGATTTAACCAGAATCAACTGGCAATGCATCATATTCAGAACGAATTAAGTACCAATGGTATTAGCTAAATGTGCGTTTATGATGTTGATGAACCGTTCCTCTGAGTAGTCACCATCATTACCAAATTCAACTTCCCTGAGGAAAAAGTACCTCACTGCATCAGGTCCAAATCTCTGAACCAAGTCCGTTGGCTCAAGCGTATTTCCAAGTGACTTGCCCATCTTCATGCCATCCTAAAATTTCAAAAATAGAAGCACAGCTACATGAAATCATCAATTGTATAGTCTATAAAATTAATTAGCATAACCTGCATGCTCGCCTATATGTTTTTATCTAAGTTACATAGCTTGAAATAGTAAATCATATGAATGCAATTCTTAAGTTTAACCTTTATGGGGACCAAGTTTATTACATTATGACCAATGTTAATGCTTAATGCAGTCCAGATAGAAAAATACAAAATTATTCAACGGAAAAGACTTTTGCATTTGAACAGAACTTTATCATTCGTAGAAACATTATGCTGCATGCTTCTCCAAAGCTTCATATGAAGGAAGAATCAGAACTATGTCGCAGCAGATATAAAATCTGTACAGTAGCAAGAAACTCCTCAAACATATAGGAACTTCATCTACTGTTTCATCTTCTTTTACTTTCTTTTTTTTTTTTTTTTGTGGAGGAGTGGTTGGTGAGGAGATGGAATAGGTAATAATAAACTACAATTCAAACAATGTAGAAGAGCCAGATCTCCGAGGTCAAGACAAATAAAGAGTTAAAAATAACATGAATACCTTGGTCAAGAATCCATGGCCAAATACCCTCTTAGGGAGGCCAATTCCTGCTGACAATAACATAGCTGGCCAATAAACAGCATGAAATCGCAATATGTCCTGTCAAAATTGTTACGAAGACACATTGATTAAATCAATAAAAGGAATATGCAAAGGAACTTTAGCTTGCCAAAACTGCTTAAGTAAAGATAACAAGATACTTTTAGGTCTAACCAAAGAAGCATCCAAAATGAGAACTTTGAACGTAATACAGAAAAAATATTAATGTCAAACATCTGAGTCTCTTCATAGTTAACCGAGGAACAACAACTAACATCAAAGATCGAGAAGATACAAATTGGGATACACCAAAAAGAGTTGCACATCTCCATAGCCCTTTAATAGTTGTTCGGAGAGAAACTTGAAATAGCATTAGAACGTAATTTAAATTCCCAACTATGTGCTTAGTCTTCCCCTTTAGTGTGAGTAATATCCATTTCTGTCAATGCCGACTAGTTTTTGTAAGAGACTACCAAGGAAGTTTATGGAACTAAGATTCTCCAAACAAGATCCATAAACCACTCCCCTTCCCCCCCCCCCCCCCCAACAAAATCTCACCCCAAACAATAAACACAACACAAATTAAGGATTAGCTCATCCGAAGAAATATGCCTAAAAGCATGGCATACCTTGCCAATTAAGTGGAGTGAGGCAGGCCATCCAGATGAAATTGCAGTTTCTAAACTAGCTAGCTCGTTATCCTCCAAAAGTGCAGATACATAACTGTTTGACCCAGAAAATGGAAAACAGAGAAGAGAGTGACGAGGGGGATTAAGATAAGAAAGTGGAAGAATGAAACATCATTATCAGGGTACATAACAATGAGATCCCTTTGCTACTATGTTCATAAAACAGTTCAATTACTGAAACATGTTGACTAGAGGAACTTTTGACTCAGCACTAACACTATTGAGTAACATATTGAACTGAATCCAAAGATAGACAGAAAATATCAAAAGGTCGAAACATCTAAATTTGGAAAGTGCTAGAGAAATAGATGACTTACCCCAATAAAGCATCAAACCACACATATATAGTCTGCTCAGGATCATTAGGAACCGCGATACCCCAATCTACTGATGCTCGAGAAATAGAGAAATCTTTCAGGCCGCTTTTAATCCAACCTTGGACCTTTAAATAGCCTATATCAGTTATATTTCATATTATTTTGAAACAACATGAATTATGACCAGGGTGTGAATTGAGACAGCAAATAGGACAATATTTCAGAAAGCAGTAGTCACATTTATCAAATGACAATAGAGCATGTGTCTATATTTTTAAGCATTATATTTAGTATTGAGGGATGCTACATAACCTGCCTACAGATTTCTTACAGTTGAGATGAATTTTTTTGCAGGATGAATATCTTTTGGTTCACTGAGTAATAAAATTCATCTCTTTTTTTTCGTGATTAAAAGAAATAATGTAATTCATCTCTAGTGAACCTAGTTTAACTGAACTAATGACATATCAATCAAAATAGTGAATCTTCACCTCCAGGTAAATGATGCTTTGGACAGGAAGGCATAGCTAACTATATTCGGCTACTGACCATATCGTTTATGAGAAGTGAGAGCAAATTCCAGGAATGAGATATTCTCCGAACATAGATATTGTTTACGTATTTAGCCGAAGCCAATCTGATATGAATCTCTTCTAGCTTCCTCCAGGTGATATTATGAGCCAATAAGGTACAGATCGTAAAATTCTAAACCAAATTACCTCATTTAGACGATAAGAGGGCTGCACGAATCCAGGGTTTTGCCTTAAAATTTCTTCCAGCTGTTGTTGATACTTTGACAAAGCAAAGAAGTAATTATCTTCTTTTCTTCTCACACATGGCTTTAAGTGCGTAGGACAACAGTTATTAGCCAGCAAATCCTTCTCGTCCTGCAACTCTTCCAATGTTACAAATGGACTGCCCAATAATAAACAAACTAGATTTAGCCATGCATAAATGCCATAGCAGCATGTGCTTAGTTGGATATTGCATAATTTGAGTTGTTTGAGTTATAGGGCATTCGTATAATGTCATGAATCCTTCTATCTTTTCTCAACTATATACAAACATTGGACTATCTATATACTATTAAATAAGACCGCAGTGTTGCAATCAATCACCATGAAAGTGCTAGAGAAAGTAAAAGATGGAAAATGATTTCTATTTTATATTATAATTCAAAACATTATAGTTAAAAGGCACTGACGCAGTGCCGGAAAGAGATGACACTTGTGAGGCTCAGGGCCTGCAGAACATTAAGCCAAGCCTCAATGCACAGTGGAATAGGGCTCAAAGTCACACGGAAGTTATTCAAAACCACGTAGACAAGGTTACTATCTTCAACCATGAATGAAAATTCATATGAAAGAACCAATGACTCGAATGCCTCGTGCCTAGAGTGACTACTGAGACATGGGAAAACATAGTAAAATTTTATGATCATGTATAATAGATTATGGGGACAAGCACATCATACGAAGGGAAGGGACAAGTTTTAATTAAAACAATAACAATTGAGTCCTCACCTTGTACTCCTCACAATTGACACAATAAAGTCCCTCATAATCAGCCCTGTATATGTCGCCATTGGCAAGAACCCGAGAGTAAAATTCCTTCACAACAGCTTCATGTTTTGGATCAGTTGTTCTGATAAACTTGTCATAACTTATGTCAAACTGCAGTAACAATTAAATAAATAAAAAGCATTAGCTCGATTGATGAGAGCTCCTATTACATGAACTAAGGTCTTAATTTTGAACCCTTCTCTGATCTGCCTACCCACCCAATCAAAAAAGAACATTCCTGATAATATCCTTAAGAGCAAAATAGATGAATAAGCACTAGTTTGAAGAATATACATCTTTCCAGAGAGCTTTATAAGCTTGTGATACAACGTCACAGTGTTCACTTGGACTGGAACCATTAGCTGCAGCTGCAGTAGCAATCTTTTCTCCATGTTCATCTGTGCCAGTGATGAATATAACTTTCTTCTCAAGTAGCCTCTGCAACAAAAGGAACTCTGCAAGCATCAGCCCATAAAAATTTCACATCAGGACATGCGTTAAAGGAGACTCACATTATTATGTCCCTTCCTTCTATTTAAAAGGCTAAAACCATATCTTGTGGAGTCCATTAATGGAGGCATCTTTTCTTCAAATTTTCTATATTTTAGCCTCCTGCACCCGCTCTCTGGTGAGGGAGAGAGGTGTCTGACATAGTTTTTTCAACCACAACCCACTAAAATCCCCAGAAGTGGGGTTTGGGGAAGGTAGTGTGTATGTAGACCTTACCCCTACCCCCGGGGTAGAGAGGTTGTTTCCGATAGACCCTCGGCTCAAAAAGACGAAAAGAGACAATAGATCAGTAACCGCAACAGAGACCAGAAAGATAATAAGAACCAGAGAGTAGAGGTACTGATAGTTTTTTACCTTCTAATTCTTTTTATAAGTGATGTCTTTTTTGTTCAGGTGCTTCTAGATTTCATACTAGGACACAAAACAAAATCTGCTAGTAAGCGTAAAGCCTAAACTAGTTCAGGGTCGACACATGAATCCACTTCATTTGCTCATTTCATACTAGGATTACCTATCCAGAATAAATAAATTTGATCCCAGAAGTTAAAGCGGTCTTAGAGAAATGGATGCAAAAGCAAAATACATTTGACTCTTTTGCAGACTCAGGGATCACAACCACAAGGAAGTTTTACACAAAACTGAGAAAAGGAGGCTCCAATTACCATCTATGCCTAACAAACAAAGTATGCGAAAGAGTTCAATCCTCTCAAATTCATATTACAAGATACTTCCAATTGTGATAAGATAATCAGTATAAAAGAGGCTATAACCTTGTATTCCAAAGAAAAAAACAGAGAATGTACACGAATTCATAGTAGGAACAAAACCGGCTATGAATATGAGATACCCTAAAGAAGTAGTGCAAAGATAATTTCACTCCGTCAAAACTAGATAATCAATCAACTACACCTAGATATCAACCTAGAATAGTTGGGGTCAGCTATATGAATCCTATATTAGATAATCGATCAACTATACCTCAATCTCAACCTAGTTAGAGTGAGCTATATGAATCCTCTATATTGTTCCTCTTTGTTCTCACTCTATTCATTCTAATGCGACTAAACAATTTGTCTTTAACGTAAATTGGACAATTTTTAAAACTAGAGATACACTTCTCCCTGCAGTAACATACAAGTCTATAACCAAACAAAAAAAACTCCATAAAATTAAACATAAAGGTCAAATATTTGAGACCAAGAATTGGAATTTCAAAAGGGTATAACCTGAAAACGGGCAATGGCATCAGCAGCAATGGTGGTATACGCACTGCCCATATGAGGAGGGGCATTAACGTAATAAAGTGGAGTTGTGAGTACAAATGCATCGCTCCCATTTGGAGAGAAACTATCTTTACCATTACTACTACTGCTGCTACAAGTGCAGTAAAGTGCAGTTCTTGAAAAAGAAGGAGATGAAAGCAAAGTTTTACCAAAGTTAATTCGATTCTTGAAATCAGACTTTCTAATATTAAAAGAATTGCGCAAAGGGGTTGAAGATAAGAAATATAGACTGTTATGAATGGAGTGTTGAACTCTGCACGCCATTTATTAGTTAAATTGAATGACTGAGTGAAGTTTAATGGATATCTATGTTTATGGGGATTTTGAGATTGGCTGTGTATAGGATGAATTTAGACTGGTTTTTATGCTTTTATTTGGGGTATGCTTAAGGTTTTCTGAAAGGTGGAGAGAAATGAGATGAGGAAACTAAGGTTTAAGAATTTAGGGATGGACTCGAGCACTTCCGCACCTTCAATCCTCAACATTAACAGCTTGTTTGGATGGTGGTTAGGTATACTTTCATAAGGTATTATATGGTATTGTATTGTAATGTACTGTATTGTTCGACGAATATAATGTTTGGATGAATTGTGTCATTTTACCGTCGTTTTATGGTATCACGCACCAGTAATATGATGAATAAACTTATAATATTATAAAGAAAAATTATGATACGGTATATAAAAAGGTAAGGTAAATGATAAAATAAAATTATTTAATAATAATAAAGAGTGATATTGAGAGAAAAAGATAAGGTAACAACACGACCACACCAAATCAGTCGTTACATAAAGTGACACATTTCATCGTTACGTAACGACGGATTTAACGATACGATACAATAAAATTTAAGTAACAATCAAAACAAACATTGTATTTAAAATAACAATACGATACAATACAATAGGTAACAACCATCCAAACAAGCTGTAAGGGGGAAAAGAACATTATTCAGTTTTATCAACATTAAGTTACATTTGATATTATTTCATTAAATTTTATTTTAAATAAATTGTAATTTTAAGTTTTAAAGTTTAACTATCAACTTTAAATTTTTCGTAGAGAAAATTACACATAAGTATAGTCCATACATATTTTAAGTTATTTGACAAATCTACTAAGATTTTAAGACGTAAGTCATTTGAAAAATCTTTACTCAACGTAACCAGTGTATTTTGAAGCTTACATATGATAGTATTATTTTTTTTTTTTTTGTGCAAAGGATAACTAGATTTATTATTAAAGCATAGTAGTACAAGCAGTTCGAGGGAGCATATGCATCATTCTAAGGGGGCGACCTCTTGATGTGTCATAACAAAAAGGGGCGTTCAGGGAGAAACTACTACCACTACTGTTGTTGTTGTTGTTGTTGTTGTTGTTGTTGTTGTTGTTGTTGTTGTTGTTGTTGTTGTTGCTGCTGCTAGGGCCTATATTAGAAGTAGTACATAAAGGATGTTCAAGGAGTGTTTGCAAATGGTTTGAAAGTGGAACAGTTGTTAGAGCCAATCTTCTAACAAAAAGCTTGCATGTGGGATCATCCTCCAGTGCTGCTCGAACAAAAGATGTTGTTTATGTATATACAGTGATTCCTTCAGTACTCTCCATTTGGCTACCATACTTTGCAAGTAAGTCAGCGACTTGGTTTTGCTCCCTATATGTGTGAAGTAGAGCTAGATCATCCAAGTGTGCGAGTAGGAACCTGCAATCATTTATAATGTTAGTATAAAGCGAATGTGATATTTGTAAAATAGTAATGATTGCTTGGGCATCTAAATTCACTTCTTATGGCTTATAACCATGTGTAAAAGCTAACTGCAGGCCATAATAAAGTGCGGATAGTTCTGACTCCACACTCCCATCAGAGATATGGTGACCAGCAAATCCCACAATCCAGGGACCCAATGAGTCACGGATTACACCGCCAATTCCGCCTTGTCCTGTTGGTAACTGAGCAGAACCATCATTGTTTAGTCTAAAAGGGTGGGAGCTAGGAGGATGCCATTTGATGTAAAGAGGATATGGCCGTGAGGGGACGATGGTGGAGCATAAATGTAATAGTATTCTGCGGCCATTCTTAAAATATGTGATGAGGATGGGGTGTAGTATGGGTGCGAAATACTTTTTCATTATGTCATAAGCAAAAAGGTATCAGGATGGTAGTGGGGATATTGAGTGGGTTGGGAATATCGTTGTGCAAGATAAATTGTTTCAGCCATTGAATAGGGGGTCCGCATGACTATTTAGTGTCGTGAGTTCCCGAGTTATGTGAAGTCGGACCAAAGTTGTAAAGATACTGGGCAGTCAAGGAGGAGGTACAGGATAGTTTTCGAGCCAGTATGACATTGGGCACAAATGTCAGTAGTAAGAAGGCCTATGTGATGATAATAAGCCGCAGTGGGTAACCGATTGTGAAGACATATCCATAAGAAATGCTTTATTTTAGGAGGTATTTTTGGAGTTTCTAAATCCAGGTGAACGAGGGAGTAGGGGGTTTAAGGATCAGTTGATGATATAGTGATATAGTGGTAAGGTGCCATGCCACATGAGGGCCCAAGCAAAGGTGCCAGGGGATGAGGAGTAAGAAGGAATATGGATATGGTGTATACATTGGAGTATGGATGTGGGTAGTTCAAAAGGCAGGGAGGCGAAATTCTAGTGAACATGGAAAAAATAGGTAGAGACAGTGTTAGTTAGTGTGTGGCGTGGTAGAGGTCCGCCTAAGGAGTTACAAAGAATTGTATTGCACCCGTGCCCCAAAAATTGACAAGAGAGCCATTGCCAATAAGCTATTGGATGCCTTGTTGGCAAAGTTGCTATCCGGCAAGTAAGTTTGACCAAATGAAAGATCCTGCTATGTTTTGGTGTCTGCGGTGGTAGAAGTATTCATGTAGTAGGGTGGCAGCCCATAAGGAAGATGGTTGTTGAAGTAATCTCCAAACTTGGCTTGCGAGTAAGGTTTGGTTCTTGAGATGAAGGGGTTGAATGCCTAGGCCACCAAGCTGCTTAGGAGTGTAATTGTGCTCCATTTCATAAGATGTATTTTTTTCCATTGTGGGGTTGTGCCCCAGAGAAAAATTGCATTGGTATCGCTTGAGATGGTTAATGATGTATTGAGGGAGTTTAAAATATTGCATGACATGATTGGGAAGACTGTTAAGTTTGGAGTTAATGAGTATGGTGCGTCCCGTCTGTATAAGAAAATTCGTTTTCCAACTAGCGAGCTTAGTTTTAAGATTATCAAGAAGGAATTGAATTACTTTTGGAGGGTCTGGGCGTGAACAGGGGAAACCCACATGTATTTGCCAAAGGAGGATGCTTCTCGAATGGGGAAGAAAGTGAGGATAAATTTTTTGTCTGGGGGGTTACAATTTCTAGACATTTATTTATTTATTTTTAATAGTTAATCTTTTGTCCAGAAAGATGATTGAACTCATTTAGGATATCAATTATAGTGTGGCAACTTTTGGTGGAAGTAGTGGATGTTAGACTAATGTCATGCAAGATAACCTGATAAGTTGCCATAATTGGTAGTCTACTGCCATATCAATTTTTCTTGTAAATAATTCCATACATAATATAAAAAGGTACGGTGATAATGGATCTCCTTGTCGAAGACCTCGTATGGGTTTGAAAAAAGGGGTGCGAGACCCATTAAGAAGGATTGAGGGAGAGGTGGTGGTGACACAAGACATGATGAGTTTGATAAGTGGCAAAGGAAAGTCGAAATAATGTAGGGCTTGTCAGACGAAGGACCATTCTATACGGTCAAAAACTTTTTCTAAATCACGTTTAAGGAGCATATAACTAATTTTGGCCGATCTGCGCTTAAAGTGTGAAAGGATTTCCTCAACAATAATTGCATTATCTGCAGTGCGACGATTTGATTGAAAGCTCGATTGGGTGGGACTACATATGATATAGTCAAATCATCTGAGTAATTTCTTCTTGTTTTATCCTCTATGTGCCCTAATGTACTTCTATATGGGACGTTGTCATATAAAATAGGGTAAAATATTGTAAATATTTCTATAATATTACTCAATTTTAGATATACCCATTATATTCCTAAATCAAACATTTAATACTTGTATACTATAAAAATGAGTTTCCCTTATCCTAATTTTCATTCCCTCATTCTAGACCAAAATCCTATATATTCTTCTTTTGTGGCATATTAAATGTAACGGCCCGGCCGGTCGTTTCATGATTTATAGCCTTGTTTTCCCTATTTCTGCTTCATATGTGTTCCTCAGCTGTATTTCATTGTATCGTGTTAGTCGGTTCGGGTTCGGAGTGGTTTTGGAGTGAACTGAGACACTTAGTCTCTTTTGAGACGTCTTAAGTTGGAAAAGTCAACCGGATATTGACTTATGTGCGAACGATCTCGGATGTGAATTCTGATGGTTCGGTTAGCTCTTTTAGATAATTTTGGACTTGGGAGCGCGACCGGGATGTGATTTTGAGGTCTGTGGTAGAATTAGGCTTGAATTGGTGAAATTGAAATTTTGACGATTCTCGATCGGCAGTGGAAATTTTGATATTGGGGTCGGTATGGAATTTCAGAAATTAGAGTAGGTTCGTAGTATCATTTGTGACGTGTGTGCAAAATTTCAGGTCATTCGGATGTGATTTGGTAGGTTTCAGCATCGTTTGCGGAATTCGGAAGTTTAGCAGTTCTTAGGCTTGAATCCCAGGGTGATTTGGTGTTTTGATGTTGTTTTGGGTGTTCTGAAGGTTCGAATAAGTTTAAATGTTGATATGTGACTTGTTGGTATGTTTGATAGAGGTCACGAGAGCCTCGAGTTGATTTCGGGTGGTTGACGGATCAAGGATGAAATTTGGAGGAATGCTGAAGATTTGTTCTCAGTTGTCAAAACCGCACCTGTGGAATGGGAACCGCAGGTGCGAGGTCCGTAGAAGAAAAAGGGGACCACAGATGCGGGATTTGGAATCTGAGGCTGGACCGCAGGTGCGGAAATGTCTGGGCAGAAGGTATAAATTGGACCCTTCGCGAAATTTGAGTTATTTCCACCATTTTTATTCAGACTTGGAGCTTTTTGGAAGGTTTTAAAGAGGGAATCAAGGGGGTTTACATTGAGGTAAGTTATTTGAGCTTAATACTTGTGATTATGGTAATTTTCAGTTGTTTGAGCATGAAATTAGTAGAAAATAGGGATGAAATTGGAGAGTTTGATTTGGGGATTTTAGGGACCATTTGATGTCGGATTTTGATGAATTTGGTATGTATAGACTCGTGAGTGAAAGGAGTTTCTAGTTTTGTGATTTTGTCGAATTCCGAGACGTGGGCCCGGGGGCTGATTTTGGGTGAATTTCGGGATTTTGGTCTAAATTGTTAGTTTTTCGTATAGATATGGTTCCTTGGCCTATATTGATTGTGTTGTATTATTTTTGGTTAGATTTGGGACGTTTGGAGTTCGATTCCAGAGGCAAGGGTGTCGCGGAGTAGGGATTTGACCGATTTGAGGTAAGTAATGATTCTAAATCTAGTCCTGAGGGTATGAAATCCCGAATTTTACATTGTTTCACTACTTTGAGGTGACGCACATGCCAGATGACGGGCGTGTGGGCGTGCACCGTTGGGGAATATGACTTGGTCCGTCTCGTAGCAACTATTAAGTTGTGTATTTGATTGAAAATTATATGATACTTATGTGTTTAGAAAGAATTCCTATAAATTTGGGCTGAATGCTGTATTTGGGCCTCGTGCCAAAGCTGTTTGGACCCTTAGGGGCCTTTTCTTATTATCCTCACACTGTTTTTGATTGAAAATCTATACTCAGTCATGCTATGCTTACTGATTTCATAACTCAGTCTTTGTTACACCGTTTTGATACATATAAAATGTTATTTTGGGCTGAGCAACCTGATTATTTACTGATAGCCTGAGTGGCTTGAGAGGTTTATGATTGAGTGAGGTCGGGGGCCTGTGATTGTGAGGATATTGAGAGTATAGCACACGAGTTGTCCATGCATCACGTGAGTTGTTCGTGCAGCACGTGAGTTGTCCGTGCAGATTCTAATATTGATACTATAGCACGTGAGTTGTCCGTGCAACACGTGAGTTGTCCGTACGGATTATAGCATTTGGGCTGAAGGAGCCCCATCGGAGTCTGCACACCCCCAGTGAGCACGAGTACCCTGAGTGAGTGATATGAGATATGCCCGAGGGGCTGATTCTGAGTGATGTTGTGCCCGACGGGTTGTTTATGATGTTCATCACTTTTACTTGCATTGCGTCTCTGTTGAAACTGTTGAAAATATCTTCTAATGATTTTACCGAGAACTGGATTTTAAACGAGATGATTTGACTCATATATTGATTTGAAAGCATGTTGTACCTACTGAGATTTCATGATCTGGACTTTATGTGTTTCCTACTGCTCAGTCTTTATTTACCTTTATTACTTATTGAGTTGGCATACTCACATTATTCCTTGCACCATGTGTGCAGATCCAGGGGTTTCCAGACGTGCTAGCGAGCGTTGACTATTATCCGTCGTGGATCTGTTGGAGTTGGCAAGGTAGCTGCATGGCGATTGCAGCCTTGCTCTTCTCCCTCCTATCTTCCTATAAATGTTATTAGTTGTTTTATTCCAGACTGTATTAGTCTTATTATTATCGGACAGTCCTTGGTAGATGCTCATGACTTGTGACACCTCGATGTCGGACTTTTCATTTCGCATGTTGTTATTCAGAATTATATTATGAAGTTTTATTCATTTAACAGCTTACAAAAATCTTTATTTTGAAATATCAGGTTGTTTTGATAAAAAAGTCGGCTTGCCTAGTTTTACGTTAGGTGCCATCATGACATGGTAGATTTGGGTCGTGACATTAAATAAATAAATTTTATTTTTCTGAGGTGAAGAGTAATAGTAGTTGGTTGACTTCATTGTCCCAAAGAAAATAAAAATGCTTTTTGGTAGGTTATTTTCATAACTTAGATGATCGTCCAACGAATTAACTCTCAATTTGTTTTTTGAAAAAGCCAATAAATCCTCCATCTGACTTTTTTAAGTCTTAGCTTCCAAAATCCATATGCATAAGAAGGTCCATTGAAATCCACTTCCCTCGGTAAAGCTTGTCGGACATCCTGAACTAGTTTTAAAATTGTTATGCCTAAAAGCAAATACCTGTAATTTATACATGTGATGTAGGGATTAAACATTAGGATTGTTACGCAAATAGCCGGCAAGATTCAATTTTTTTTTATTCGGTATACATAAACTATACATAGTTATATACAGGGGCGTAGCTAGCCCATCGAGTACGGGTTCGGCCGAACCCAGTTATTTTGGTCCAATCCATGTATCTGTCTTAAAAATCCGTGAATATGTACAAATTATTTATTTAGAACCCAGTACCTTAAAAGGACTAGAACCCCGAACCCACAAGCTTCAAATTCTGGCTCCGCCTCTGGTTATGCATATATTTTATATATAATTATACATGTATTTTAGTTTAAGATATTAGGTGGGCAATTATTGGTGTTAATTCTTTTTACTTTTATCAAAGTGTACATTTACATATTTGTACAAAAATTATTTTTAGAGTAAAGCTTAACTTGCAGGGTAAAAAACCGTTCAAATTTGATGACAATATTAATTCACATGTATTTTCTTGACTACTTCAAGATCAACGGTCTTTCTCGAATCGGTTTTCTCAAAATTCAGGTGCTGCTTTTCGATGGATCCAATGAATGTTGTTGGCCCTTCCACTGGTGGTGCAAGTTCTGTTCAAATGAACTTTGGACAGACTTATGTGTTGCAACCTACAGGTAGACATACCGTGACTGTAGTGTGGTTGCATGGCCTTGGAACTAATGGCATTTGCTGGAAGTCATTTATACAACAGAGTCCTGGTAAAAATACTAAATGGATCTTTTCTACTGCCCCTTGCGACCAATGATGATATTTGAAGGCCCCTCTTCCACAGTTTATTTATTGTCTTTGAGCCAAGGGTCTTTCGAAAAAAACCTCTCTATATATAACGGGACATCAACTTATAATGATTCTACTCCAAATATGAGTTAAATATCAAAATTTTGTATACAACCTTTAAATCTCTACAGCAATCAAAGGTTTACCGTTTAGACGATAGTTATGCATTATGATAGAATTATAAAAATGACTAATAGTCAGGCAGTATATTGCAACACGGCGGATTGAAAAATATTTTTTCTTACGGACCTTTTGATGAATTGTATTCGATACTAGTGGAAGTGTGGGACTAAATCATCATTGTTGTAGTTGTCAATTATGGAGCTAAGGATCTTATTTCTATTATTATGGGTTGTAGAATTAAAAGTTTAGATTGACATAGATGTCATGCTAATGAATAGTTGTTAAAATATTTTTTTATTTCGCATTATTATTAAATGCTACTAAATATTTTTTACGAACTTACACTTATTTTTCTGACACTAAGTAATTATAAAATATTTCATCTGCATTTGTACATTAATGTCAAATAATGCATTTCAAGGGCAACAAGTTCCATGGACTTTATATGGCATTTGTTTGACTCAAAAGATATTAAATTTTTTTTGAACAAATCAATTAAAGAAGAAGGGGTAAATTTTAGTCAAACTTAATTGATTCCAGATCGAAAGATTTAGTAGTAATAATTACATATGGGACGAATGAACTATCAACAATCTTATTAAGATTCGATATTGCCTTCTTCATCGATGGATGAGGAAGGAGGATTACAATTGTTTTTCCTCTTAGGATACAAGAATGGAGCTTTTGTTCTTATTTTTCTTGTCAGAAAGATGGAGAAGCCCCCCCCCCCCAGAAAACTTTCCTGGCTATATATATATAGTCGAAACCTCTTGATCCCCGTTGTGACTTGGTGTGTTTGGGTCGGTGGTGCGTTCTGGTCGTGACTCTAGGCATTACTCTTTTCGATGTGTCGGATATCTTGGAGGAGACATGAAGTGGACCCTATTGACTTTCACTACCCGATTGCTAAAAAGGGGTCGTGGGCAACCTGGTCGTGGTGGTCAGATTTTGACCAATACAGTCAGTCCCTCCGTCCGTCGGGGTCGTCCTTTGTGGGCTTGACGGACGGATCATGTTTGCAGCGTAATCGAGAGGAATCTGACCCCCAACTTTCCGTTCCTTAGTCGCGTTCTGTGGATTTTTTGGCGGGGTGGAGATGTTCTTTCGGCACTCGTGTACCGTTGCGATGGTTTCGGAATCGAAACGCCGGTTTGGCAAATGAAGTGTTGGTTCGTGTATGCCACCATTACGACACACGTTCCCGGGGAACTAAAACATTTCGTGCCCCATCAGATTCAAATGGCGACTCTTGGGTTTCGTGCTCGGAGAATTTATGTCTCTTATAAATAGGGGAACTTTGTCATTTGATTGATTCGCTTCATCATCCGTTTGACAGAGTTCTTCGGATATCGCTTTTTCAGATTTATCTCAAATTATTTCTTTCCTTCCTGCTCACTGAAACCTTTCGTACTTTCTTTGTATTACTTTTCTTTAGAGAGTTTTTTGCTAAAAAATGGCCGGTGGTTTTTCTCGTGATGATCTCCCTGCTGCCAATCCGATACCAGAAAGTTCTGTTCAGGTCACCGGAGAAGTGGATGCGGTGGAGGATGAGGAGATTCCCTAGGTAGATGAGATTCTGCCTCACCCCGGGAGGGACGCGACTAACTTCAAATTCGGCGGTGGAGCGGAGCCGGAACACGTCGCTTCCGTTGTGAGAGAAAGGGGAACTGTAGATTTGAGGGAACGGTGGGGAATCCCTAGTTTCGTCGAGATACGGCCGGCGGAGGGGGATGACAGAGTTCACTTCGACCGCCCCGGATATTGTGTGTTTTACGCCTACCCCTTCATTGTCGGGTACACACTTCTTCTTCCCATGTTGGTGGTAGATTTCTGTCGTTACTACGAGGTGTTCCCTGCTCAGCTTTCACCTTACTTGTACAAGTTGTTTCTTATGATGCTCAAGTATGCGGAACTTGCTGGTCGTGAGATCACTTTGGAACATATGTTGAGCATTTTTGCTCCACAACTGATTCAAGGTACGATGAATCACGCACGTCCTCGGGGATTGAAAGGTCTGGTGGTGAAGATGGATGACAGAACTAATCGTCGTTTCTATGAAAATTATTTTTATGTGCGGACTGAGCATATTGTGGCGGACCCGACGGGATTCCCCGAGAGATGGAACTTTGCCCGTAAGTTTGAATCTTTAATTAATGGAATGTTTGACCATCTTCCTCGGATATTAAACTGCTCTGTTTTTCTGCAGCTGAGAGATTGCCCCTGCCGCCTATCGAAGGGATTCGTGAATGGGTGGAGGCCATTCTTCCCCATACAGTGGGAGTTCGCACCTGGTCGACTTTTCACGAGAGGTTTGGACATAGGGCCCTTACAGGTGAGATGACGTCCTCATCTACTATCTTTCCTCTTTTTTTGTTTAGCCTCTTATGCACCATTCGTCGTTGTTAGGGAGGGTGCGGAGAGCAAGGACCCCTCAGCTAGCCTTTCGACAGTCGATCGCATCCGCTTGTCTTTCGCTATACCCACTGTACGCCCTTCGTCGAGGGATGCTTCGGTCGAATCTGTGGCCTTGGTTACTCCAGTGAGGGCCGCTTCTCAGGACGAGGTCCCGACCAATGTCGTCCGTCCTACGAACGAGTCACCGTCGACTGGAGAGAAGGAAGGGTCGTCGAAGAGACGGAGAGTAGAGTTTGAGATGGCGCCTCCGACAGTGATTCACCTAGATGATTCTCCCCCGACGGGCTCAGGAGAAGGTGTTGTTGCGGCATCTCCTATAGAGGCGAAGCAAATTGTTGATGTTGGCGCCGACAGTCAGCGATCGGAAACTCCGGCTGCCGTCATGGCTCAGCCAGAATTCCCTGTTGTTACTGGCGATCAACGCCTTGTTATGGCAGAGATCCAGACCTCAGGCGCCGCTGTAGTGACTTCAGATGTGCCCTCCTCTTCTGTAGTGGGTCGTGCTCCTCCTTTGGCAGCGAAAAGGGGAAAAGGTGTGGCGATTGACGAGTATGAGTCTGAGTCAGACCTGGATCCTGATGATGTCAGGATGTTCGAGTAGGGACTTACTCATTCGGTGGTTCATGCGGGAGGCTCAGCTCGTATTCTCCAGATCCCTTCCGGCATTAACCTCTCTGATGCTGAGTTGAGGGACGAGGTGGCCGTCATGGGCTTAAGGGTACATTGCATTTGGCTTTCGTTTTAAGTTTTTCCCTTTGTTCGAAAGCATTAGTTTAACTGTCTTTCTGTTTTCCAGACGTATATGGTGGAAGTGGAGAGCATTCGCAGGGCCAACACCCGGTCGAGGATTTTCTTGCAGATGATGGAGAAATACCATCGATATCGCAACAGATGTCGCGAGTTGCACGAACGGCTGAGGACAGATCCCCGTAATCGGGCTCTAGGAGAGGAGTTGGAGAAAAGGGACCAGGAATTGATGCAGACGATCCGTAGCAAGAGTGAACTTGAGGAGCAACTCCGCATCAAGGACGAGGAGCTCGAATTAGGTAAGGGGATCACTACAGAGTGTGAGCATTTGCAGGGCAGGTTGAGGTCTATGCAATCGGAGATGGACCAGAACTTGGTCCGAGTTGAGGCGATGAGCGCAGAGTGGAGAGGGAAGTTGACCGCGATGGAGATCAAGGTTGCTGGTTTGGAAAACATTGAGAGAGCCTGGTCTGAGGCTGTGGTGAGGGCGGCGGCCCTGGAGGATACTATCCGCGTACTCTAATCTGAACAAGAATCGGAGAGGGCGACAACTACTCTTATAGAAGCGAGGCTCGAGGAGCGGATCAGTACGATTGATCAGGAGGCTTCAGTTCTGGGGATCGGGTAACGGCCCTGGAGGTAGAGAACGAGCGACTAAAGGCTGAGGTTGAATCGTCTCCCGCTGTCATTCCCCGCCAAGTGCATGAGCTCTGGGTTTATGCTGAAGCTCAGCGGGACATATACAGGGGTTTGTAGGAAGCAGGCACCGGGACAAATTGTTTGACTCAAAAGATATTAAAACCTTTTTGAACAAATCAATCAAAGATGAAGGGGTAAATTTTAGTCAAACTTAATTGATTCCAGATTGAAAGATTTAGTAGTAATAATTACATATTTGACGAATGAACTATCAACAATCTTATTAAGATTCGATACTGCCTTCTTCATCGATGGATGAGGAAGGAGGATTACAATTGCTTTTCCTCTTAGGATACAAGAATGGAGCTTTTGTTCTTATTTTTCTTATCAGAAAGATGGAGATGCCCCCCTAAAAACCTTCCTGGGATATATATATATATATATATATAGTCGAAACCTCTTGATCCCCATCGTGACTTGGTGCGCTTGGTCGGTGGTGCGTTCTGGTCGTGACTCTAGGCATTGCTCTTTTCGATGTGTCGGATATCTTGGAGGAGACATGAAGTGGACCCTATTGACTTCCACTACCCGATTGCTAAAAAGGGGTCATGGTGGTCAGATTTTGACCAATACAACATTATGGTCTATCGACATTATATTGGTCTCCACTCTTTTATGATAGTAAAAGATACGATATATATACACATCAAACATAAATACGGAGTACTTTTTATCTTGCACCTCTATGTACTTTGGCCTGTAGCTTAAGAAAGAAAAATTAAGAACTTTCAAAACTTATAATATAAAATAAGTCATAAATATTTGTATTTGTATGACTATAAATTATCTCATTAAGGATAAAACAAAAAAAATTAAAAATATATTATTTCTAAATAAGAAAGTATAACATTCTCTTAAGAATACCCAAAAAAATGATTTATAAATGTTGGGAAGTGTGTCATGCTAATAGAAGGGGAATAATTAAAACATTAAAGCAGTAAATTTTAAAAGACAAAACAAGACAAAATTTACTTGATTCGACAATATTTGCTATTCCACAATCACACAAAGAACAATCTTTAATTACTGCAAAAGAAGAGATAGAAGAAGTTGTAGTGGGTGATTTGCAAATGAAAAGGCAGAGATTAACAATAGGATACTCATTGTTTTTCTAAATCATTTACTTAACAATAGGATAAAATAAATTATGATAAACATTCTTATACGATCCTTCAATTTTAGATATACCCATTGTTTTTCTAAATCATTTATTTAACATCCGTATATTATAGAAATCCTATTCACTCTTATTTTCCTTCTTATAATAGTTAATATTTGGCTTAAGTTGCCCTTATCCCCATTCCCATTCGCGCATTGTACATCATTTTTCGTTAAAAGCCAATAAATTCTCCATCTGACGTTTTGAAGGTCCATTGAAATCCACTTCCCTTAGAAAGCTTGTTGGAAGTTCTGGATTAGTTTTAAATTATTGCGCCCAAAAGCAAATGCTTGAAATTTATACATACTATGAATGTGATGTAGGGATTAAACTTTATCCTTTTTTACTTTTATCAGAATCTATTTATATATTTTTGTACAGAATTATTATTGCAGCAGTGCTTAACTTGAAGGGCAAAAAGAACGTTCAAATTTGATAACAATTTACATCTTGTATATTAACTCACATGTAATATTTTTGGGAAATACCATATATGTCCATTTATAAGTAGTTTTTTTATAAAATTTGGCTAATTCATAAAATATTACTAATATTAGCTAATTAGCTATTTGTAGCCAAAAAAGGTCAATTTTTTGCTTTCTTTTGAGAAGGTGTTATTAGAATAGATTGGGTACATCTTAAGGGGCATGAATCTCAGTTTTTGGATGATTTTGGTGGAGTTTTGAGGTGGTTTGAATTCAAAATTCGAAGTAAAAGGTGAACATGAAAAAAATGATAGGTATATCACACTGTGTATATGTGTATAACTTTTGTATCACATATGTATCACATGTGTAACGACCCTACCAGTCGTTTTACTTTTTAAAACCATGTTCCCCTAAATAAGACTCTCTGTACATGCTTCTACTGATTTATGACTTGGGGGGAGGGTTGGTTCGGGATTTGGAAGAGTTCGGGTTGAAATCGGAACACTTTGTTCCTTAAGTTGGCTTAAAAGGCTAAGTTTGACTTCGGTCAACATTTTTAGTAAATGACATCGGAATCGGGATTCGACGATTCCAATAGGTCTGTATGATGATTTTGGACTTGGGCATATGTTCGGATTGGATTTTGGATGACCCGGGAACGTTTTGGCGCTTAATAGTGAAAGCTGGTTCTTTGAAAGTTTTAGAAGTTCTTTAAATTTGGTTTGGAGCGGGTTTTGGTGATATCGAGGTCCAAATGGGATTCCGAGATCGGAAATAGTTCCGTAATGTGATTTAAGACTTGCACACAAAATTTGGTATCACTCTGAGTAGTTTAAGTATGTTTCGGCCCATTGGAAGTAAATTGAAGAACTTGAAGTTCATAAGTTTGATTCAATTGGTTTTGGGGTGTGATTCTTAGTTTTAATGTTGTATCGGGCGTTCCGAGAGTTCGAGCGAGTCCGTTTTATGATTCTAGACTTGTGGGTATATTCAGGTAGGGCTCCGGAGGCCCCGAGTGTCGATCGGACAAGGCTCAGACCAAGTTGGGAGTTTGAAGCAACAGCTGAAGCTCCCCAGATCTGTCATAATCGCACCTGCACTTGGCCAGCCGCAGATGCGGGCTCGTAGGTGCGAGCCACGAGCCACAAGCCGCAGAAGTAAGAAATCAAGGGTAGCCCAGGAACCGCAGATGCGGAAGATTGGGCGCACCTGCGTAGGGGTGAGCATCGGTCGGTTCGGTTTTGTAGAATTTCGATTCGGTTGATTCGATTTTCGATTTGTGATTTTAATAATCAAAATTGAACCATAATAACTTCGGTTCGATCCGATTTATTCATGTTCGGTTCGGTTTTCGATTTCAAGCCTTGGAAAAAATAGTACGAAACAACAAAAATAAATTACTATGCGACTTCTGGGGTGTACGAAAATAGATTACTATATACAAATAGATCTTGCTTCAGTCCAAGAAGCCTATTTGCATTGCATTGCCTTTAGTGAATTCCTTCCATTTGCAAATGAAAGTTTTAATCAGGACTTGCCGCTAGATGTGCCATCCAACTACTCCTTCCCTCAGGCAGAACTCCTCGTACCAACAGCAAGTTTCGCAGGTCAAGCAAGCACTAGTAGTAGCTCCGTATACCCACAACTCCTCTGGCCATAGTAACACTATCACACTTAGCTTTCTGTCTGTAGGGTATTTACAAGGTTATTGGGCCAAACTACATGACTATCTCTACATGTTCCTTGTCAAATATATAAATGTCTCGCGAAGGGGTTCTGATGGTTGCCTTTTACCTTTTTCCCGGTAACCTAATATAAAACGAAATTTTGGATTTAGCGGATTGATATGTTTCTTTTTCCCGGTTACCTATAATTATCCATAGTTTACGCTCGTGACTTTCTCTTTTAAACTTGATATTTTGATTGTCTTCCAAGTGACTTTCTCTTTTATTTCAGTAACACTCATATGGTATCACTACCCCAACTCCTATCTGAATATATCTCAAGGATCACGATGTCATATCTGCAAGACTGAATTCATCATATTGGATTTTACTATGTTTATCTTGCATGATCTGCTAACTCGTCTGTAATATGTTGTTTAGCCATAACTACGCTCTTCCTAAATCAATTACTGACTACTCTTTGGCCCATTCTCATATCAATATTTCGCATAATTTTTCTTGGGTTATTTCCTTTATTTTAACTTACGGCTCGCACTAACTCATTATCTATCAATAACATCTTGGGCAGGGACCCTTACTTCCTTTCTTTGACGTCGTGTTTGCATAATGTTTTGGAATCGTAGTATATCTGTATGATTTGGATAAGTGCAATCTCATTCCTTCCTCATTTTTATCGTATTCTTCCTTTACCATTCTATAGTTACTAGAACACTTAATTCTGACTTACTGCCATATCACTTCATATTCCCCACTTGACGAGAGTACTAAGATTTAGAGTTACGACGATCTACCTATAGATGTTTTACCTCTTCATCTTTGGCGTCTTTTCACATCATCTATGACACTTACTCGCCTTGCGGTAATCCTTCTATACCAAGGATAACAAATTCCTTACTCATGAGAGTGACACTTGGTGTAACTGGCACACATAGTCCCTTAAGCTTATCTTTGCTCACATTGCTTGCTTCTAGAGAAGCGTCTTCCTGAATGACCTTTAAAGGTTATTCTTTTGTCGTCCATTCTATTATCGTCGGAACGCAATCTCTGAAATTCTCATGATGCCTACTATTATCAATCACTCAGTCCCTAATTCATGTTTAGTTAATCTTATTCACTAATCCATACTGGTTTTATTACTCTAGGGTCTAACTTTTCCTTTTGGTAATCGCGTTAGAGTTGCGAACTTATTTCTCGCTAACATTTATGCCTATCACTTTTATTCTGAAAACTTGAACAAGACATTCTTTTGCTTTTAGCTTCCCTTTGCTCCATCCAGTGGCTATTCGGGTTGCTTAACGTTCTCGCTCTACTAGGGACGCGAGCCACACTAAGAAAATATTTATCCCTTCAAGGCTTCCATTGTCTATCTTTATAGTACTCATATCTAGCTGTACTATTTTAGAATGCGCCATCTGGGTGTCTCACAAGGAGATCTATTAGCACATTTGCAATATCCTTCAGAAATATCAATTAACGCAAATAATCAATTCACCATTTTGGGTTACTCTAACCCCATCCGAATCCTGATATCCCGTCCTTTTCTTAATCTACATTTGTTAGCCCCCAATAGGGTATAACTGAGATGGGTGTGGCCAATTATACATACATCTGTTACTGTTGATGGTAACTCATAATGCTTATATTTTTCTGTCGGAACTGTAAGACTGATAATCTTCATTAACTGGGTGTCTCGTACCCTTCTTCACCTTGCTTCTTTTACTTCCTGAAACTTATGTCTCCCTCCTTATTCCTTTTTACCGTAATAGTGGATAGGCATTCTTGCCTTAGGGATCCTTATCGAGAAACTTACACATCTTAGTATACACATGATTTGCTAAATACCTCATATTCATCCATCACAAGCATGATGCAAAAATTGAGTTCCTCTGACTCAACTCTTCCACAGCTAAATCTCTTACTAACCGTCTTTCTAGATGTAGGTATCGTCATACTATGAATAAGATAGAATTTAGGAAATTGAGTTCTTACAACCGAGCTCTACCACACGATCTAGAGTAAGAAGAAAGAGTGACAGTCCTAAATGCCCTGTAGCCTCCTGCTTATAAGTGTGGTGCACGACACACCTATAAACAAGACTCTACTAGACACAGCTTATAGACTTCCTAGGATAGAACTACTCTGATACCACTTTTGTCACGACCCAAACTGATGATACCTTACTCAATTGAGTACCAACTTAACGTATCTTTCATATTATTCTATTATAGGTAAATGAACCGGAGTAAAGCATGAGTAAATACAAACTTATACATAAGAAGTACGGGCCTATAAGATCAAAATAACCACTCGTGTACTGAACATAGGTCGACAAGGTCATACAATCTTTTATGTACATGACATCTATCTACAAGCCCAACTCCGAAGCACATGGAGTGCACCAACATCTTTCGCTGAGCTGATATCCTACTTGGAGGGCTCTCGACCTGTCTATCGGGACCTGCGGGCATGAAATGCAGCATCCCCAAGCAAAAGGGACGTCAGTACGAATAATGTACCAAGTATGTAAGGTACATAAATAAGTACATAACAGACATGGAAGAAATATAGAGTAAACGACTCAACCTGTAAGTTTAGATAATTTTGTAAATCATGAAATACTTATAGTGTCATGCATATGCATATGAATGTCATGTCGTGCATAGGTACATGTGTTCATAACATCATCAAGCCTCTAAGGGCATCCCATCATATCATCTCGGTCACTGTGGGCAAATTATCAATGTATACCAGCTGATCATGTGGTGGTATGTATATAACGCCGTAACCTTTTTTCATATCCCATATACATATAATATACATATATACGTGTATATAATGTCATCTGGTCATGGGTCAATATACATGAAGGCAATGCATGAGAAGTACGTCAATAAAATCTCTTGGAGTGTCATAAGACCATTATGCCTTTGAATAATATCATGAAGTAAACTTTTTTAACTTACGTATTTTTCTGAGACCCATGAACAGATGATAGAATAGTATGACACATGGAGAATCATGAACATAAGCATCTCTAGCATTCTATAAATAGAGTCATTTATGGAAGTTGTGCATTTGCACGTTTCGTTTGCATCGTATGGATCATGCCAAAAGAAAGAAGTGATAGCCTTAACATATTTGGAGTAGGAAAAAATCCGTATGATATTCTTGGAAAAGGTTGCACCGTACTCCTTTAGAACCGCAATTTTTTTACGTTGCCAAGAATTCTAATACTTCTCGTTGGATTTTTTTTTAGGGATTGGTGGCAAGAAGTTGTGTTGACAATTTATAAGGATTGCTAAGATTGAAATGTCTGGAGAATGAGATTTTGTTGAAACCCATCAGAATGGCTAATGCCCCCACCCCCACTTCTTATTGTAGTCTTTGATATGGAAATTATTTAGGAATAAAGTGAATGTGTAAAACTTCACATTAGTTGTCACCTCATAAATAAGTTTATGAGTCATGAATTATGACTAAGAGCCACTTTGATTAAGAGTGGCTTGCTGTCACGTGGGGATGGGGGTGGGAAGGTTTAATCTTTATCCATTTATTAAGTAATTTGGTAGTGTCTCATTACCCGGTAATTAACCAATTTCTCGAATAATTAAGAATTATCTCAAATTACTTAAAATACTACTTACTTTTAATATGTCTTGTACACCTTGTAAGCACGTGATTTTTTCCCTATATGAGAATTACTCCCAAAAAATTCAAAATAAAATAATTTTCCTTTTGTGTGCAATTTTGAGAATTTCGTGGCATTTTTGGATAATTATTTATATTTTTGTCCATGCATGTTTATTTATTAAATTAATAAAAAATACAAAAATATGCCGCATTTGCATTTAGAATGTAATTCTACAATTAGAAGTAATTAAGTTTGTTTTATAAAGATGAAAATTATAAAAATATGCATCGTTTGCATTTTTAGCATTCAATGTCAAATTGTGCAATTTTGTTTTAATTGATGTTTAATTATGTATGATAATTGTTGCTAGGAATTAATTAGTATTTTTGATAAGTTAATTTAGTTTATAACTTAATTTAAAATTTTAGTTTTATTAATTAAAAAGTAAAAGAAAAGAGAGCAAAAAATATAAAGAAAATCGGAATTGGGCCTCTTCTTCAATTTTAAACCTAGGCCCAAAACACATCTACCCAACCCAAAACCCCTTGACCCAAGCCCAACCCCCCCCCCCCATCTGACCACACGACCCCCCCCCACTCTTTCTCTCATTTTTGTTTCATTTGTTACTCAAAAAAAACCCTAAAGACCCATTCTCTTTCTCCTAGACGCCGGACCCATGCACCCCTCTCTCTTCATCTTCTTCGTTCACCCCTCCAAACCAACCCCCCATGCTCTAACACCCCCTCCCATGGCTGCCCCTTCCCCTTCACGTTATCATCTCCATCCTCACGTCCAAACGACCCCTCCAGTCACGAAACGAACCAGTCCATCGCCACCAACGACCCCCTCCCCCCCCCCCCCGTCCGCCATTGGCGAGCAGCAGTGCTGCTGCGTCAACCAGTCACGCTGCCTCGTCGTCCACCAGTATCAGCTCCATCTCATCGTCGAGGTCGTCCACCATGCAGCAGCGTTAACCATCGTCGACCAACCACGAACAACCATCAACAAACAACACCCCGTCCGCCATTGACGAGCAGCAGCGCTGCTGCGTCGACCCCTAGCTTCACCTGTTGCTTCTTCTTCTTCAACAACCTCCCATGGCTGCCCTTCTGTTGCTGCTTCACCCAAACCACCATCGTTGCTGCTTCACCCAAACCACCATCGTTGCTGTTTCTTCTTCTCCGTCCCCAGCTTCATCCATGAACAACCCCTCCAGCTTCAACCAGTACGACACCTCTCTCCCATCGACCACACAGCCCCACAACCAGCTGCTCAACACACACACACACAGCCTTACGTCCAAACAACCTGTTGTCTCATCGTTTCTTCAGGTTCAATCCGTCGAGGTCGTCGTTTGTCGTTCTAAGTTCGTCGAGGTTAAAAGAGAAGGTGGGTTTTCATTGAGTCGAGATCCGGTACGTCGAGGTTGCTGTCCGAGTTTCTGTTCCGTTGCGGTCATTTTCGGTTAGTTGGTTTAAGTTTCATTTCTGTCCGTATTTTGTTTGATATTCTCGGATCTGCAATCAGTATATGTTTGATTCTTTTCTTGTTCATTTCTTGATTATTTCTTCAGCTTGTTTTATGTTCTTGTTTAGTTTTAATATAGAAGTGTTTAGTTTAATCATGTTGTTAGATTTAATTTAAAGTTCAGTTGATTTGAGTTTAGTGGTTTGAATCTACTTATTTGTTATGTTCAATTTGTTACTATTATTGAATCTGAAAGTATGTTTGTTGTTAAAAAAAATGTTGTTCAGTCAAAATGATTTCAGTTGTTTCTTTATTGTTCATCATATGGTTTGGTTTCCTGAATCCTTAGTCTTTGTTTTAATGATATTAGACATAATCTGAGTTTCTAGTTTAAATTTGTTGTTGAAATTTGATTAGGAATTGATTATAGCTGCTGTATTTTGGTTAATTGATTAGGTGAATTGGTTATAGCTGATGGGGGTAGAATGGTAAAATGGCAGTATTTTCAGGGGTAGAATGGTAATTTCAGTAGTTTCAGGGGCATTTTCGGGATTTTAAATGAGTCTTAAAAATGATTAATTTGAGTGCTCCATCCACTATGTACTAATAATATTAAATTAATACATTTTTTAATACGTAGTGGGGGACAAGACATAATGATGGGAATTAATATATTTGTTTAATATAGTGGGAGACAAAGCATGCGGTAGTGGGGAATAATGGAATTAAATAAAGAAAAGATATGTGTTAGTGAGAACTAATATATTTGTTTAATATAGTGGGGGACAAAATATTAAGTAGTGGGAAGTTAAAGGGGGATGGGTAGAAGATGGTGGGATTTAATTTAAGTGTTTGAAGTTTGGCTATAAAGGGGGGGAGCTTGACACAAGTAAGAGGAGGTTTTTCTGAATATTAAGAAAAGATTGGGGGGAATTCAGAATTTAAGTTAAAAAATTGACTGACTTTTAAATCTTGGAGAGTCAGAATTTGAGAGAAAAAGACTAGATTTTAACGTTAAGAATTCAGTTTCTTTTTTAGAGTCAGTAGTTTGAGCGTGTTCTAGTTTTAGTGTTAAAAGAACAAATATCAGAACGGTTCCATTGCATCTTTTGCTTCTGGTTCACTCTGCATTCTGCCTGTGATTGTTTGGTATTGCTGGGTTTCAAGTTGGCTTTTCCTGGGTAGCTATTTGGTTATTTGCCACTGTTTCATTGGGTGTTGCTGGATTTCTGCTCGGTTTTTAAATCTGTTGTTGGGTGTTGTTGTTGTTGTATGCTACTGCATTTCTGTTGATCTTCCTTTTCTTTTACTTCCAATACCAGGTACACAGCTGTAACCTTGTCGATATTGTAAACTGAAATGTGAAAGCATGAATACATATGAAGAATGGAACTTTGAAGTTTTAATTTAACATTTTCTTTGTTTCTTTTACTGATTGTATTTAGGCTATTTCATGTATTAATTATTTTGTAAATTTCTGTTGCTTTGCATAACTAGGCATCTTGTAGTGATGTATTAAATAATACTCTGCTTTAGTTTGATTATTAGATAGTATATATTTAAGCATGCGCATTACTGTCAAACTGTTTAATAATTGGAATAAGAGGATAATAACATAAGTTGGTCTTTAGTGAATCGGCTTGGCAAAACTGATTAGTTAACTAGCTATGAAGGTTTTAATATTGTCAACAGTAGGTTAATCGTGAACATGTAGCTAAATTTAGTTAAAGCATGAATTTAAATTAATTTCGTGAATTAGGCATTATGGCATGATTTGAGTTCAAACAAGACGAGTTAACGTTTAAATTTAATAAACTTTCGAATATGCATTAGTAATTAAGATTGATTCTAGTTTCAAATAGTTGTAAATAATTAATTCCAACGGTTCAAGTCATCTAACAATGCGAGTTTAATCTAGTTATAAGATAATTAGTTTCTTTTGAATATATTATTTGTCGATTCCGTATTTTATTTATAATTTCAATTTTAATAATATTCCTTTCCGTTAACATTTGTCTTAATCTAGCATTTAATATGTTACGCCTTTTTTTTTCAAACCTGTAATTAATTAGGATTTTTTCTCTTTTATTTTAGAGACAAATTTAATAGAAATGTAGTCACTTTAGGATATCCTTAAAATAAATGAGGCGTGCTTCGCCAAAATAAAATGCAAGCTGCGGGGCCCTCAATAAATGGTTAATAATTAATTAGACTTCGGATGGGCCATTTTAGCAAGATTTCACGGCCTTCTCAAAAATAATAATACGCTAGTCGCTTTAGGCGCGCCTTTAATAATTTACTTTCTTAAACGCGGGTGTACATTGATGTGACCCAAGTCCAAATCTCAACGGAGTCGAAATGTGTCGACGACCACGGGTACATTGATTGTGACGTGGTTCGAGATACATTTTCACAACGTTGCAATTCTTTGTAAAATAATAAAAATAAAAGTGGTAAAGAGTTAGAATTTGCACATAAGTTCGTATTTGTATAAAATTAGATAATTAAGCCGAATATAACAGTTGAACGACCGTGCTAGAACCACGGAACTCGAGAATGCCTAACACCTTCTCCCGGGTTAACAGAATTCCTTATCCGGATTTCTAGTGCGCAGACTGTTAAACAGAGTCATTATTTTCCTCGATTCGGGATTCAACTGGTGACTTGGGACACCATAAATCTCCCAAGTGGCGACTCTGAAATAAATAAATAAATCCCGTTTCGATTGTCCTTTAATTGGAAAAACTCCCTTCCGCGCTCCTTCGCGGCGGCGCGGGTGAAAAAGGAGGTGTGACACACCTTACTGTCATGGTCATGTAATACCTTGTATGGCACTAGTCCATAAATATCGGGTATTATAGCTCGGACCGTATTTTATCCCAACATGCCAAACCTGGATGAAAATTTATTTTCTTTGACTTGTTTCCCCTCTCACCTTCACGAATTTACTCGTCACTTGTTTGAAATAGCATAATCCTTATAATCTCCAAATAAACCTTTTCTTGGACTGATGTCAATTACCTTACGACAAATTCAACGTACAATACTACAGGGTGCAATATCATCGTAATTTAATACTGTAAGGCATAACATCATCATAATATAATACTTCGGGATGTAATATCGACATAATATTGTGGAGCGTAACACATGTAGAGAAATTAACAAGTAAGATATAAGACAAGTGGACATGTGCAATTAGACTAAATATGATGACTATAACATGTTAAGGTAACTCAATTAAGGCATGAAAGGAATCTACATAGCTAAAAACCGGTAATTTCTACATTTAGCCTGTGTACCCACTCGTAACCTTGCATACACGGCTTTCACATATCACAATTATCACAAACAACACCAATCCTAAGGGGTAATTCCCCCACATAAGGTTAGGCAAGCCACTTACCTCAAACCACGTTAAATCAATCAACTAGGAGGTCTTTCCCTCGATTATCCAACTTTGAATTGCTCGAATCTAGCCAAAGAAATTTCATTCTATAAATATAACTATAGGAAACTAATTCAAATAGTGAAAATTACGATCTTTGCGAAGAATTAAAAAGTCAACCCAAAAGTTAAACACGGGCTCGCATCTCGGAACACGACTAAAATTATAAAAATTTGAACACCCATTCGATGTCGAGTCCAACCATACAAGAATTACTCAAATCCGACATCAATTTGCCTTTCAATACTCAAAGATTTAGTCTAAGAAGTTCTACCACTTTTTCCCAAATTTTCTAATTCCAATCCCTAGTTACATGATAAAAAAACAGTGATAGATTCGAGTAATTTAACCAAAATCGAGTTAGGAATTCTTACCCCAATGATCTCTCTGAAAATCCCTCAAAATTTCGCTTCAAACCGAGCTCTCTAAGTCCAAAATGTGAAATATGGAATAAACCCTTGATTTTGAAACTTAAGTCTGCTCCCCAGTGATTTACACATCGCGATCGCGGAATTTCCTTCGCGATTGCGAAGAACAAAAATTCCATCAGCCCAAAACCTTACACGCGAATACGGAAATCTGGTCGCGAACGCGGTGAGAAACTTTCCAAAGCTACACGATTGCGTGCACCCTTTCGCGATCGCATAGAGCAATGCATCCACCTTCCCAGGCCTCCCCTTCCTTTCACTGACCTTCAAAGCTTCATGATTGCATAATCCATCTTGTGATCGCATAGAACCAATCCGCGCCTTCCAGTCTCAGAGCTTCGTGATCGCTGTCCTTCTTTCGCGATCGCATAAGAGGAAACTAGAACTGAGAAGAACCAAAACTTCAGCCATTCCTCAATGATCTGACATGCGCCGAACATGGTCCGAATTACACCCGAGGCCCTCAGGACCTCAACCAAGCATACCAAAAAGTCCTAAAATATCATACGAACATGCTCGAAGCGTCAAATCACATCAAACAACAAAAATTCTATGAATCGCAACCCAAATTCAAGCCTATGAACTATGAAATTCCAAATTCTGAAACCAATGCCGATTCATACAAAAACAACTCATATTGACTCCAAATTTTATAGACAAGTCATAAATGACATTACAGACTTATTCCAACTTTCAGAATCAAAATTCGACCAATCAATAAAGTCAATTATGATGACCCGGTCGGTCATCTTAAGAATTAATGCCACGATCCCCTATTAACTACTTTCCCCAAATTTATTTTTGCTATTTTGATTTGCCGGGATGTTCGATTTTGAGTTTCGGAGAGTTTTGGAACACTTAGTCTCTAAATGAGAGCTTAAGTGTTGGAAAGTTGACCGTAGTTGGAATAGTGTGAAGACAGCCTCGGAATGGAAATCTGATGATCTCGTTAGCTCCGTTGGGTGATTTCAGGGTTAGGAGCGTATTCGGATTGTGTTTTGGAGCTCCGTAGCTAATTTAGGCTTGAAATGCCGAAAGTTAAATTTTTGAAGTTTTCGGTTCAATAGTGAGATTTTGATCCGAGGGTTGAAATGGAATTTTGGAAGTTGGAGTAGCTCTGTAGTGTTTAATGTGACGTGCATGCAAAATTTCAGGTTATTCGGACGAGGTTTGATAGACTTTTTGATCGAAAGCGTATTTTTAGAGTTTTTGGAATTCTTAGGCTTGAATCCGATGAAAAATAGGTGTTTTGATGTTGTTTTAACCGTTCTGAAGGTTGGAACAAGTTTGAATGATGTTTATGGATTGGTTGGCATATTTGGTTGAGGTCTCGGGGGTATCAGGTGTGTTTCGAATGCTCAACGGGTCATTTTGGAACTAGAGAAATTGCAGAAAAAGCTGCAGCAGCACAGTTCTGGTTTCCTTATTTGCGTTCGCGAGTGGGGTCTCGCGTTCGCGAACAGGAGTTGGGGCTGGTGAGGAATTTACTCTTCACGTTCGCGAAGGAGCTTACGCATTCGCGAGGCTGTAGGACTTGGTGCCTACGCGTTCGCGAAGTCAGTCTCGCGTTCGCGTAGGGGAAGAGAACTAAACATCGCGTTCGCGGCTCAGGCATCGCGTTCGCAAAGAGGGAGACTGGCCATTGGAAATTTAGTGCATCGCGTTCGCGATAGTAGCCTCGCATTCGCGAAGAAGGAAATACTTGGGCAGAATATAAAATTTCAAAATCGAGGGTCTAGCCATTTTTATCAAAACTTAAGCTTTGGAGCTCGGATTTGAGCGAGGTTTTGAGGAATTTTTAGAGATATAGATTGGGTAACGATTCTTAACCCCTTTTTTATTGTAACCCATTAATCCAAACATGAATTCATCATTTAATTTCGGAATTTGTATGAAAATTTGAGAAAAGTTCTTAGACCGAAAATTCGAGTTTTGATTGGGGATTTGACATTGGATTTGGATAATTTTGATATGGTTAGACTTGTGGGAGTGTGAGGATTCTAGAAATCTAAATTTTACCCGATTCCGAGACGTGGGCCCGAGGGGCGTTTTGGTCATTTTACCTAATTTCGCTTATTAGCTAAGAATTTAATTGTAAAATCAGTTACTTGAAGTGTTATTTACATTATGAAATTGAATTGAATATATTTGGGTCATTTGGAGTCGATTACTCGTGGCAAGAATGTGGTCTCGGGTTGATTTTTGAGCCGGTTCGAGGTAAGTGGCTTGTCTAATCTTGTGTGGGGGACCTTCCCCTTGGGATATGATATATTTGATAATTGAAATACCTTGTACGTGAGGTGACGAGCGCGTATTTGAGCTAATTGTTGAAAAATCGGTTTTTCCTTAAGTATTTCAATTGAGTTATTTTTCTTGTTTTATTCCACTTGTGAATTTAGCCTATTGCTAGTTTAGAAAAGCATGTTTAATTAACTTAATTGCCTATTTGCTTAAACTGCCTTAATTGCATTACGTGAAGCATGTTAGGCTAGAATTAACTGTTTACTTCGCACGAAATGTAGCTTAATTGGGTATTCTTGTGTTGCTGCTGTGTGTTTTTACTTCGGGACTACGGGACGACATCCCGGAAGATCCCTTGTATGTATTTATGATATGAACTGAGGTGCGGGATACCAAGAGGTCCCTGGCACGTATATTGAGGATATCAAGAGATCCTCGGGATACCGAGAGATCCTTAGCATATATTGAGGATACCAAGAGATCCTCGGGATACCAAAAGATCCCTAGCATATATTGAGGATACCAAGAGATCCTCGGGATACCAGGAGATCCCCGGTTATCATCCTTGTTATGAGTGGTACTTCCTTGTGGTTTGCCTTCATCTCTGTTTCCATTATTGTACTCTTATTATCCTGTGTAGATTCTTACTGTAGATTTTCAATTGTACTACTTATTTTATCCTATCAACTTTATATTTATTTAATCTCAGTAGGGCCCTGACCTTCCTCGTCACTATCCAACCGAGGTTAGGCTTGGCACTTACTGAGTATCGCTGTGGTATACTCATGCCTCTTCTGTGCATGGTTTTCATGTGCAGATCCAGGTACCGCTACTTAGGCCTATCATCCTTGAGGAGGCAACTGCTCTAGAGACTTCGAGGTACATCTACCGCGTCCGCATTCCGAGAAGTCTCTTTTTATTCCTGCTTCTAGTATTTAGCCCTTTTGTATTTTTTTCTATTCTTATTAGACATTCCGGAGTTAGAGCTATGTAGTATTGATTTTAGCTTGTGATTCGTGGGTTTTCGGGTCTTGGATTTATGTATTGGTATTGAGAGTTAAACATGGTGTAATCCGAGCGGCACATTTAAACATTGTTACTACTTTATTTCTATTTTAAATTGTTTACTTCCGCAAATTTTGGTTTTTTTTCTGTAAATTAGGCTTACCTAGTCGTAGGGACTAGGTGCCATCACGATGGTTCATGGAGGGCGAACCGAGGTCGTGACAAGTTGGTATTAGAGCTCTATATTCATAGGAGTCATGGATCACAAGTCGGTTTATTAGAGTCTCGTTGATCGGTACCAAAATGTCTATACTTACCTACGAGAGGCTATGTAACTGTTAGGAAAATTTCCACTTCATGTGATTCCTTGTCGTGCGATATTTTGACATCACAATTCTAAACTTCTGTCTTCTATTCTCTCACAGATGGTGAGAACACGTGCTACCCGAGATGATCAGACACCCTCGCCCCCTACTGCAACCGACAGAGGCCGGGGCTAGGGTAGAGGCCGAGGACGCGCACGTGGTGCAGCCAGAGCACATACGCGAGTTGCCGCCAAGGTACCACCCGTAGTTCCAGTCGGAGTCCAGGCACCTGATACGCCTACTGCTACTACTACTCCAGCTCTTCAGGAGACTTTGGCACAGTTTATGAGCATGTACACCACCTTGGCTCAGGCAGGGTTGTTTCCCCTTGTTGCAGCCACATCTCAGGCCGGGGGAGGAGCACAGACTCCTGCCGCCCACACTCCTGAGCAGCGAGTGCATGTTGAGTAGGTCCCTGAGATTATTCCTAGACCGCTTGTAGTGCTAGTTCAGCCCGAGGACAAGGTCGCGGCTTCCGAGGAGAAGCAACTAAGGCTTGAGAGGTTCAAGAGGTACAAGCCTCCTGTATTCAGCAGTCTATCATCGGAGGATGCTCTAGGATTTCTAGATGAGAGTTACCGCATTCTCCGTACCATGGGTATATCAGGATCGAGCGGGGTTTCCTTCACTACTTTCCAGCTTCGAGGAGCTGCCTATGAGTGGCGGCGCACCTATGAGTAAGACAGTCCGGATGAGGCTGCTTTACTAACTTGGACTCAGTTTTCAGATCTATTCCTGAGAGAGTATGTTCCTCAGAGCCTTAGGGACGCATGGCGCGTAGAGTTTGAGCATTTGCGCCAGGGTGCTATGACTGTCTCAGAGTATGCTGTCCGTTACACTAGTTTGGCTAGGCATGCACCAGCCTTGGTTTCTACTGTTCGCGAGAGAGTTCGTCAGTTTATTGAGGGCCTTATTCCCAGCATCAGGTCTAGCATGGCTCGTGAGTTGGAGATGGATATTTCTTATCAGCAGGTGGTGAGCATTACTAGGAGGATTGAGGGTATGCATGCTAGGGGGAGAAAGGAGAGGGAGGCCAAGAAGTCTCGAGAGTCGGGCCATTATTCTGGTGCCCGTACCCCAGCTGCAGGTCATCATAGTAGGGGTTATATGAGTCGTCCTATTCATTCAGCTCTTCCAGCAGCCAGTAGTGCTTCAGCTCCTCCTAGGCCTCAGGAGCCTTATTATGCACCTCCGGTTTCTAGCGTGCCTCCTGCGCGGGGTGCTTTCAGAGGTCAGTCCAGCAGACCTGGTCCGAGCCATTCATAGCCGCCACATCATCCCAAAGCTTGTTTTGAGTGCGGTGACACACGCCATGTGGTTAGGGATTGCCCTAGACTTGGGAGGAGTGTACCTCCACAGACTTCTCAGTCACACCGTGCCCCGCAAAGTTCACAGGCTATGATTACAGCTCCAGTTGCTACCCCACCTGCTCAGCTAACTAGAGGTCGAGGTCGGGGAGGTAGAGGTTGCCCTAGATGAGGAGGTCAGGCCAGATACTATGCCCTTCCTGCCTATACCGAGGTTGTTGCCTCCGATTCTGTCATCACAGGTATTATATTTATTTTCCAGAGAGATGCATCGGTTCTATTCGATCCAGGCTCTACTTACTCTTATGTGTCTTCTTATTTTGCTCCGCATTTGGGTATATCTAGGGATTCTTTGAGTTCCCCTATTTATGTTTCTACTCTTGTGGGAGATTCTCTTGTTGTGAACCGCGTCTATCGGTCGTGTTTGGTTGCTCTTACTGGGTTTGAGACCAGATCTGATTTATTGTTGCTTAGCATGGTAGATTTTGATATTCTCTTGGGCATGGACTGGTTGTCGCCCCATTATGCTATTCTTGATTGTCTTGCCAAAACCATGACGCTGGCTATGCCAGGTGTATCGCGTGTTGAGTGGAAGGGTACTTTAGATCACACTCCCAGTAGGGTTATTTCTTTTCTTAAAGCTCAGCGTATGGTTGAGAAAGGGTGTGACGCGTACTCAGCTTATGTGAGAGATGTCAATATTGATACCCCTTCAGTTGATTCAGTCCCAGTAGTACGAGATTTTCCCGATATGTTTCCAGCTGATCTTCCAAGCATGCCGCCTAATAGAGATATTGATTTTGGCATCGATCTATTACCGGGCACTCAGCCCATTTCTATTCCTCCGTATCGTATGGCTCCTCCTAAGTTGAAGGATCAGTTACAGGAATTGCTTGATAAGGGTTTTATTCAGCCCAATGTATCACCTTGGGGTGTTCCTGTCTTGTTTGTGAAGAAAAAGTATAGTTCTATGCGTATGTGTATTGATTATCGCCAGTTGAACAAAGTGACAGTTAAGAACTGTTATCCTTTGCCTCGTATTGATGATCTGTTTGACCAGCTTCAGGGCGCACGAGTGTTTTCTAAGATTGATTTTGGTTACCATTAGTTGAAGATTCGGGAGCCAGATATCCCGAATACTGCTTTTAGGACTCGGTATAGTCATTACGAGTTCCTTGTTATGTCATTTGGGCTGACCAATGCCCCAACAGACTTTATGCATTTGATGCACAGTGTGTTACGGACGTATCTTGACTCGTTCGTCATTGTATTTATTGATGATATTATGGTGTATTCCCGGAGTCGGGAAGATCATGAGCAGCACCTGAGGACTGTGCTTCAGACTCTGAAAGAGAAGAAGTTATATGCTAAGTTCTCAAAATGTGAGTTTTGGTTAGATTCAGTGGCATTCTTAGGCCACGTGGTATCAAGTGAGGGTATTCAGGTGGAGCCAAAGAAGATAAATGCCGTGTAGTGTTGGCCCAGACCATCCTCAGCTACCGAGATTCGTAGTTTCCTTGGCTTGGGGGGCTACTACCGTCGTTTTGTGAAGGGGTTTTCATCGATTGCAGCCTCTATGACCAGGTTGACCCAGAAGGGTGCTCCATTCCGGTGTACGGAGGAGTGTGAGGCGAGCTTTTAGAAGCTCAATACAGCTTTGACCACAGCCCCAATTTTGATATTGCCTACAGGTTCGGGGTCTTATGCGGTTTATTGTGATGCCTCGAGGGTTGGCCTCGGAGCGGTGTTGATGCAGTACGGTAGGGTGATTGCCTACGCATCCAGACAATTGAAGATACATGAGAAGAACTACCCTGTTCACGACCTTGAGTTAGCTGCCATTGTTCACGCCCTGAAGATTTGGCACCATTACTTATACGGTGTGCCTTGTGAGATTTATATTGACCATCGGAGCTTGCAGCACCTGTTCAAGCAGAAGGATCTAAATTTGTGCTAGAGGAGGTAATTAGAGTTGCTGAAGGACTATGACATCACTATTTTGTATCACCCGGGCAAGACCAATGTGGTGGCCGATGCTTTGAGTCGTCGGGCAAAGAGTTTGGGGAGTTTGGATTATTTACCAATATCGAAGAGGCCTATGGCGATGGATATTTAGGCCTTAGCCAGCCAGTTTGTGAGATTAGATCTTTCGGAGCCCAGTCGGGTTCTAGCTTGCGTGGTTTCTCGGCCTTCCTTATTTGATCGTATCAGGGAACGACAATATGATGACCCTCATTTGCTTGTCCTCAAGGACAAGGTTCAGCATAGTGATGCCGGAGATGTGACTATTGGTGATGATGGGGTATTGAGGATGCAGGGTCATATTTGTGTACCCAATGTTGATGGGCTTCGAGAGTTGATTTTGGAGGAGGCCTATAGCTCGCGGTATTCCATTCATCCGGGTGCCGCGAAGATGTATCAGGATTTGAGGCAACACTACTGGTAGAGGCAGATGAAGAAGGATATAGTTGGATTTGTAGCTCAGTGCCTCAATTGTCAGCAGGTGAAGTATGAGCACTAGAGACCGGGTGGATTGCTTCAGCGGATAGAGATTTCGGAGTGGAAGTGGGAGCGGATCACCATGGACTTTGTAGTTCGGCTCCCACGAACTTTGAGAAAGTTCGATGCTATTTAGGTGATTGTGGATCGGCTAACCAAGTCCGCTCATTTCATTCCTGTGTGTACTACTTATTCCTCGGAGCGGTTGGCGGAGATCTATATTCGGGAGATTGTTCATCTGCATGGTATTCCAATTTCCATCATTTCAGATAGAGGTACTCAGTTCACATCATGGTTCTGGAGGGCCGTTCAACATGAGTTGGGTACTCGGGTGGAGTTGAGTAGGGGTGGGCATTCGGTATTTCGGTTCGGTATTTAAGAATTTCGGTTCGGTATTTCGGTATTTGGTTTATCAATTGTGTATACCAAATACCGTACCAAATTATTTCGATACGGTTCGGTATTTCTTATTTTGGTTCGGTATGGTTTCGGTACGGTTTAACCAAGACCCATTCAGATTGTTGCATTTCAGTGTCAGAACCAATTAAGGCTGGTGAATTTACACTAGTAATAGTTCTGTCACTTTCTAATGTAACTACAGCTAAGCAAAAGCTAAAAAGGCTAAAGAAGCCATTAACAATATCCTTTTCTAGCCATCTATAAATAAATAAAAAACCATGGCCATTACTACTCAAGTCCACAATTATTTAAATCTTTCCAAACCAGGCCATTTTAACAAGTGCACAATTCTGTGCAACAGTGCAATATGCACAATTCAAATTTCAAAATTCAAAGGCTCAAAGATGCAACAGATGCAGCACCTAAATAGCTCATCTACTGGCTGCATTACCAATTAACAGATGCAGATGCAGCAGTCTTAACCAACAGATGCAGCAGCTTAACAAAATTAACAATAAAAACAATAAATTATCAAGGTGCAACAGATGCAACAGTCTCAACAAAATTAACACTTAACAGATGCAGCAGCTGTAGCAGAATTAACTTAACAGTGCAACAGTCTTAACACTTAACACTTAAACACAGTGTAACAAAAACAGTCTTAACACTTAAACACAGTGCAACTGGCCAACTGCAACAGTCTTAACAGTCTTAACACTTAAACATAGTGCAACAAAAATAGAGAGGGCATCCCTCAACAAAAACAGTCTTAATTCTTAAATACGGATTCCGGGAAGACGCGCAAGACAACGCTTAATATGCTTCCTTAAACCAATTGTTCCATTCCTCTTTGGATTAACATTATAGACTTGACCACAATGCTTGCACTCTACTTTGCGAACTTCTCTGTTATCTTCTTTCACCTCAAAGTGTTCCCAAATATCGGAGCGTACTTTAGGAGCACGGGGCATGATTGCACTTGAACCTAAAAAAATATAAATCATAAGTTAGAATATTATATTTTGATGATAATAAAACAAAACTACAAAAGTATTAAGTATATCACCAAACAAATAGAGTATTAAACTTACCACTCAAGATGCAAGTTGCAACTATACATCAAACAATGGTAGTAGTGCTTCCATTATTTTCCATATCTAAAAATAATTCGACCAAATATGTCATACAAATGAAAAAGCATGATATATTATTTTGAACTAAAATACACACAAAATATTAAAGATTACCAAGCTCGAGTTCCTCAAGATACTTCAAGTCTTCTTCAACACTAATAGGATTCTTCTCTTCTCTAAGCCAATCTTGAACACAAATAAGAGCTTGCACACATTTAGGAGTCAATGAACTCCTAAATGAATCAAGAATACGGCCACCGGTGCTAAACGCGCATTCCGACACCACACTAGAAATTGGAATTGCCAACACATCACGAGCCAACTCCGAAAGAATAGGAAATCTAGGAGCATGTGTTTTCCATCAATTTAAGATATCAAATTCTTCACTAAAAGGCTCTTGTTCTTCACTAATGTATTTATCCAACTCCGATTTAGCACCCCCACTTCCATTGTCTTCCTTTTGTTTCTTCAAGTGAAGCTTTGTCCTTATTAAAGTTGCACTTATAACACTCCCATTAGATGTATTAGATGTGTTGTTAGATGAAGTAGAACTAGATGGAGATTGAGGACAAGATTCGGCTGAATACTTTTTTAGATACTCTCCAAACAAAGAATTCATATAAGCATATACCTCAACATTTATTTTCTTCCCCAAAAAGTTCTTCAAGTGCTCCCTCAACATATTCAAATTTGTTACGTGGATCCAAGACGGAAGCAATAAAAATCATTCTATTCATCTTTTCAGGCTCACCCCAATACTTCTTGAACTTTTCTTGCATTCGCTCAACCATTTTTCTCAAATGCTCATCCTCACTAACTAAGAACATTTTCAAATGACAATAAAGTTCATATACATCCTCAAAATGAGAATTACAAGTGACATAATGTGAACCTAAAACTTTTTTAGTTAGCTCGTGAAATCTTGCAAGAAACTCTATCACATTCCTCACATTCACCCAATCATCAGATTCAAGAGGACCTACACTACTACCATCTTCACAAAGATGAGAACATTGATAAGCAGAAAATATATCATCAAAAAGATGTAACTTGTCAAAGGCCTTTTCAAAGTGTTGTGCCGTATCCAACATCAAATATGTGGAATTCCACCTAGTAGGAACATCCAAACACAACGTTTTGGTACATTCTATCTTTACATGTGCACAACACTGTTTAAACTTTAAGGTCTTTGCAAGCGAAGATCTCACATACCTCACAATATTTCTAACACGTGTCACGGAAGCATCAAGTTCTTTCAAACCATCTTGCACAATAAGATTTATTATATGAGCCATGCATCTCACATGAAGATGTTTACCACTCATCATATTAGTTTTCCACATATCTAACTGTTTAGACAATTCTTTGACTGTGACATCATTTGAAGAAGCATTGTCCATGGTGATAGTGAAAATCTTGTCTAATTTCCATTCAAGCAAACAATCCCTAATATATTTAGCCATCTCTTCACCCTTATGACTAGTGATAGGGCAAAATTTTAGTATTCTTTTATGCAACTTCCAATCCCTGTCAATGAAGTGGGCTGTCAAACACATATAATTTATTCTTTGTAATGAAGTCCATGTGTCTGTTATGAGGCAAATTTTTGGTTGTGCTTCTCTAAAAGAACTTCTTAGATTTTGCTTCAATTCATCGTAAACTTCATAACAATCCCTTGTTATTGTTCTACGAGAAGGAAGACAAAATAGTGGTTGAGTTTTTCTCATAAACTTCGTAAAGCCTTTATTTTCTACAAAGTTAAATGGTAGTTCATCAATAACTATCATCTCAATTAAGGCCCTCCTAACCACTTTTTGATCAAATTTCCAAATTGATCCTTCATTATTTTGGCAAGATTAAAAATTTAGCAATGTTTGACTATTATCTTTAGCAATGTTAAGTGGGTATTCTTTGCATCTAAGCAAATGATTCTTCAATCCTGTTGTTCCATTCTTAGATGAATTAGCAGCATAAGCTTGTTTACAATATCGACATTGTACTTTCCCAACCCCATTAACCTCAAATTTATCAAAATGGTTCCAAACATCAGACCTAGGTTGCATGGCTTTCCTTTTCTTAGAATCTTGAGTATCAATGGTGTTGGTGTTACTATCTACCGTAATAGGTAAACTTTCACTTGAACCAACATCACTTACTCTACTTGTATCTGCCATCTATACAAAATTAAACAAATATAAACATAAATTAACAATCAATAAATTAAGAATCACTTACAAACTCATGTTTTGCACATTAGTAACATAAGATATAGTACCACTAATCTTAGTTTTCACAAAAGGATTCACTTTCCTATTAGAAAAACCATCCAAACAAGAATTTGCATCCAACCATTCCACAGAATTTTAAGTCCTATGCTGATTTTTACATCAGTGTACTGTAATATCCTTACATTACCTATAAATATGAAGATCAAATGGAACAACAACTAATTTCCTAAGTTTCAACACTGAAATTCTTTAGTGCAACTTGAGGAGGATGTGTTTTGTCCTTGAACTGAATCAAAGCACAAAAAATGAAACAAAATGGAAATAAAAAACCAAGAAAATAAATCCATGATATACCCTTTTGGATTAAAAAAAAAAAGAAAAAACATCAATAGCAAGTCAGCAACAATAAGATTAACAAGACTAAACAAGAATGTTTTTAAGAAAAATGAAGTTTGTAGAGTTTCTTTTATTGTTTGGCCAAAATGGAGTATGGTACCTTGTGACTTTTACACAACGGAGAATTTTCTATGTATCTTCCTTCAACTGATTGAAGACCATTAGTGGTAGAAACAAGAATCAGCCATAGTAATTGAGTGTATATGAGAAATCGCAAGTTCGCAAGTTCACTAGAAAGTAGAAATCACTAGAAAGTAGAAACATACCTTTGAAAATTGAAACTATCTCAAGTTTGCAACAACAGCATCTTCGTTTGCCCAGAATTTGTGATGACTGAGGAGTGAGGTTCGCCTAATCGAAGCTCGGAAAGACGAAAATCACCTAATCGGACTGAGGAATTGAGGAATGGAGCATCTTCGTCTCTTCGACTCTTCGTTTGCTACTCTGTCTAATAGCCTAACGCCCTAACCTAATGAATGATGAAAAATTAGCTTTAGACAGGGTGGGCTGGGGCTTTGGGCTTGGGCGTTGGGCTGGGGAGTACACTGGTCAATAAGAAAATTAGAAAAATATCTTTAAAAAAATCGGTATTTCGGTATACCAAAATTTCAAATATCTAATACCGAGGATCGTACCGAAATACCAAATTGCAATACCGAATTAGACCGAAATACCGAAAAAACCGAAACCAAAATACCGAATTAATTCGGTTCGGTTCGGAATTCAGTTTTTCGGATTTTATGCCCACCCCTAGAGTTGAGTACAGCATTTCACCCTCAGACGAACGGATAGTCCGAGCGCACTATTCAAATTCCCGAGGATATGCTTCGTGCGTGTGTGATTGAGTTTGGAGGGTCTTGGGATCAGTTCTTGCCATTGGCGGAGTTTGCTTACAACAACAGCTATCAGTCCAGCATTCAGATGGCACCGTATGAGGCTTTATATGGGAGATGGTGTAGATCCTCGGTGTGTTGGTTTGAGCTAGATGAGGCTAGATTACTGGGCATAGACTTGGTTTAGGATGCTTTGGAGAAGGTTAAGGTGATTCAGGATAGACTTCGTACACCCCAGTCCAGACAGAAGAGTTACGCGGACCCGAAGGCTCGTGATATTTTCTTTATGGTTGGAGAGCGGGTTCTACTTCGGGTATCGCCTATGAAAGACGTTATGAGATTTGGAAAGAAAGGGAAGTTGAGTCCGAGGTTTATTGGCCCTTTTAAAATATTGAGGCGTGTTAGGAAGGTTGCTTATGAGCTTGCCTTACCTCTTAGCTTGGCAGGAGTTCATCCGGTATTTCATGTTTCGATGCTCCGGAGGTATCACGGTGATCCGTCTCAAGTGTTGGATTTCAGTTCAGTCCAGTTGGACAAGGATCTATCTTATGTTGAGGAGCCAATGGCAATATTGGACAGGCATGTCAGAAAGCTGAGGTCAAAGAACATTGCATCAGTGAAGGTTCAGTGGCGGGGTCATCCGGTCAAGGAGGCAACTTGGGAGACTGAGCAGGATATGTGCAGTCGTTACCCTCATCTTTTCACTACTTCAGGTATGTCTCTATGCTCGTTCGAGGACGAATGAATGTTTAAGTGTAGGAGGATGTGACGACCCGGCCGGTCGTCTTAAGAATTAATGCCCCGATCCCCTATTAACTACTTTCCCCAAATTTATTTCTGCTATTTTGATTTGCCGGGATTCGGTTTTGAGTTTCAGAGAGTTTTGGGACACTTAGTCCCTAAATGAGAGCTTAAGTGTTGGAAATTTGACCGTAGTTGGAACAGTGTGAAGATGGCCTTGGAATAGAAATTTGATGGTTATGTTAGCTCCGTTGGGTAATTTCGGGGTCATGAGCATGTTCGGATTGTGTTTTGGAGGTTCGTAGCTATTTATGATCTGAACTGAGGTGCGGGATACCAAGAGGTCCCTGGCATGTATATTGAGGATACCAAGAGATCCTCGGAATACCGAGAGTTCCCTAGCATATATTGAGGATACCAAGATACAAAGAGATCCCTAGTTATCATCCTTGTTATGAGTGGTACTTCCTTGTGGTTTGCCTTCATCTTTGTTTCCGTTATTGTACTCTTATTATCCTGTGTAGATTCTTACTGTAGATTTTCAATTGTATTGCTTATCTTATCATGTCATCTTTATATTTATTTAATCTCAGTAGGGCCCTGACCTTCCTCGTCACTACCCAACCGAGGTTAGGCTTGGCACTTACTGAGTACCGCTGTGGTGTACTCATGCCTCTTTTGCGCATGTTTGTCATGTGCAGATCTAGGTTCCGCTACTCAGGCCTATCATCCTTGAGGAGGCGACTGCTCTAGAGACTTCGAGGTACATCTGTCGCGTCCGGAGACCGAGAAGTCCCTTTCTATTCCTGCTTTTAGTATTTAGCCCTTCTGTATTTTTTTCTATTTTATTAGACATTCCGAAGTTAGAGCTATGTAGTATTGATCTTAGCTTGTGATTTGTGGGTTTTCGGGTCTTGGATTTATGTATTGGTATTGAGAGTTTAACATGGTGTAAGCCGAGGCACATTTAAACATTGTTTCTACTTTATTTCTGTTTTAAATTGTTTACTTTCGTAAATTTTGGTTTTCCTTCCGCAAATTAGGCTTACCTAGTCGTAGAGACTAGGTACCGTTACGATGGTTCACGGAGGGCGAACCGGGGTCGTGACATCAACTCCCGATCAAACTTTTCAAAATCTCTCATTTTCCAACTTTTGTCAATTCGTGCCGAAACGACCTACGGACCTCCAAATCTATCCGGATACTTTGAAAGAATGAATTAAAGAGGAGAGAAGAAACTTTGGCTTTCCATAAATAATTCAAGAAGACGACGACGCGTATAATGAAATACTATCTACCGGAGATAGCGGGGATGCAGAAGAACAAGTGCTACCGATTTCAAGCGACGAACTACAAAAAGTTATTGAAAAATTGCGTAAATCATTTAAAAACAATATGCAATATTATTTTTACAAGTGTTGAAATGGGAATAAATACTTGTAACTTGTATTAAAAATCTAATATTTATATTGCATCAAATAAATAAAAGGCACTTCATAGTCTTGAATTTTATTTATCCATTAAAGTTTATTTGTATTTAAATATAATATTTTTAAATTTTTAATTTTAAAATATCCTGAGTACGCTTACCACCCCTTTAAGTACCCTCTTCCTCTTAGGACCAGTAGGGGCACATATAAAATACTCGTACCCTTAAATTCACTTAACCCAACTCCCCTCAAGGAACCCCCTCTCACGTACCAGTATTGCCTCCGTACCTAGTCCCCTTAAGAACCATTACCCTCCCTTTAGACAACCATATATCAATTAGACACATCTTGTTGGGACAACATAAAAAAATAGAAGTCGTACATTTCACACACAACTAGCGTGGCAAGAAAACCAATTAGACAGGGACATGTGGATTTTGATCCCAAATACGAAAAAGAAAAAAAGTTTATAAGGAAAAAAAACTATGCCCATCAAAAGCTCTAATAAGATAGCAGCACACCTCCTCCCCCTTCCCCTTGCCGCCTCCTCCTTCTCTATCACTTCCGTTATTCCATTCTAGTTTTTTCTGTAACTTTTTCTTAAAATTTCAAGTGAGTTTTGGCAAGTTAAACCATAAAAAATCAGCTACTATGGTTTATAAAAAGGGGTTCTTGAGCAGAATTGGGGAGTAAGACTGATATAAAGAAGATTTCAATACAATTATCAATGTCCTCTGAAAATTCCAAGGACCACAGTGGCTCCTATATATATTCATCCTTTGCAAAGATTATCTTTGTTCCATCATTGACACACCACTACACCACTTTCTTTTTTCTTCCAGGGTTATATGAAATATTAAGTTCGAGGTGTCCGGCCAACTACTTTAGTTCCCTGTTTTCAAATGGGGTTTGTCATTTGTGGTTTTCTTTTTAATTAGATATTTGTTTCTGGATTTTATTATTGTACATTATCCAGCAACAAGTTTAGACGGGGGTTTTCTGTTATCAAAGTTATCAGAAAAATTGCAGTTGATTATGGTGGTTTTAAAATTGGGAAGAGATTGGAGAAACCAAGTCTAATATTTTGTGGGAGTGTCCTTGGTGCTGGCGTTCTGATGGAGAAGTGAAAAACAAGTTTGAAATGAAATTTATTGACGGCCGTGAAGTTTTCTGGCAAGACTCAACGTCAAGAAAATCAGAGAGATCGAAAAAAGTGTAAAGACAGAAAGAAAAAGAAAAAAAATGAAATTAACCATTTTTATGCAATGACGCGCTCAAAGAGAGTGCAAAATGAATACTTTATCATGTCAGCAAAATGTGTCAAATTGATAATCTTTTATATGAGTTTAAGTGTTCAATAAGTACTACCTCGAGTTCAAATGTCTATATGGAAAAATCAGACAAGGGGACTGTATATATATTTCGCCTATTTATTTGGAGTCCTCCCACTTTTTATGATGGTAATAAATACGATATATATAGATCAAATGTTGTTATTCTTTCTGTCCTAATTTATTTGTTGTACTTTTTTATTAGTATGTCTCAAAAGAATGTCATACTTTATGATTTAGAAATAATCTAACTTTAAATTGCTTACTTTATAGTTAATGAAATAATTCATAATCACACAAATGTACATGACTTATTTTAGACTATAAGTTTCAAATTATGTTTTTTTATTTTTAAATTTCGCGTTGAGTCAAACAGTGCTACATAAATTGGAACAGTGGAAGTACTTTTTATCTTACACCTTTATGTAATTTTTTACTCCATTCGTCTCATTATATGGTGTTGTTTGTTTAGACACATAATTTTAAAAAAAAGACTTTTGGAACTTGTGATAAAAAATAAATTACAAATACTTTTGTGGTTATAAATGTCACACCTCCTTTTTCCTACCCCGGAAAGGGTATAAGGGAGTTTTTCCAATTAAAGTGACAATCGAAACGGGATTATTTATTTAGAAATCAGAGTCACTTGGGATAATTTATGGTGTCTCAAGTCACCGGTTTAAATCCCGAGTCGAGAAAAGATTGACTCTGTTTTACGGTCCGCAAACACAGAAATCCGGGTAAGGAATTCTGTTAATCCGGGAGAAGGTGTTAGGCATTCCCGGATTCCATGGTTTTAGCACGGTCACTCAACTGTTAATATTGGCCTACTATCTGATTAATTACACATTTTTAACTTTATAACCGTTTTTATCCATTCAAGGAACTATTTCAAGGTTATTTAAAACACATCGTAAGCCACGCTACAATGCACCCGTGATTCACGACACGTTCTATTTAACCTTGTTAGAGATTAGAATCGGGTCACATGAAATGGACACCCGGGTTTTAGTTAACACGCCTAAAGCAAACTATGAGATTCATTTTTAGTATCTAAGTTATAAAATATGAGAGCCAGAGGTGATTTAATTAGGATGGCACACCTAACTCCGTTCTAAAGAACTATACTTAATTAGGTCTAAGGGCATTTTTATTCACAAATAACTCGAATTTAAAGCTATTGATGATGAGCAAAAAAGTATACAGCGGGCCTGTAATAATGTGGCTAAAGTGTTGGGCCAATAGTTGGCCCAGTATATTATTAAACGAGCATACCAAGGTGGGGGGAAATGTTGGGACTGCGTAGGCTCGAAATCGAATCCCACAGACCTGGTCCTTGAAACACTTGTCAGGCTTCATGCAGTCAAGGCCACTTCGTTTAGGGCTGACGCCCAAGCCCAAACACCCACAAAAATACATATATGAAATTAATTAAAAGTGAAATAACCAACTGTTAACACATGTTCTCATGTAGATATGCATTAGGCAGCAAAGTTGGACCTTAGTTCAAACATGTAAAAGGTCATTGGGCCTAAATTGAGGCCCAACTATCCATGATCCACACATGACATATAATTCTCAGCACTTCTCAGTCTAAACTCATGCTTATATATATGACAAACAGTAATTATGACTTCAAACAATAACTCTAACATCAGCATTCAGGCTTTTAATCACCTAGCTGATAAATAACTGAGAATGTATTAACTATTGAATGTACTACTGACTCATCATCAACATAAAAATGAATAGACTCCCATCTTAACAAAACATCCATGTAGCTGAAGCTTCAAACAGATCTCCTAAAATGTAACTTACATGCACAAATACCTTCCCCACACCTCACAACATGGTCCATACTTAGAACACACATCTATTATGTACAAATTTTTTAGCTAACTTCTAATATGCTGAAAGCAAAACGGGGAGGGGAAAAAACAAAATGAAATAGACTTAAACATCATAAAACCAGTCTCCAGCAAAGCAAAAGAACAGCTACTAAGTGACAACATCCAACGAACTTAAAACTTTCAGGTGTATTATTCACATGATCACAGGGGTTCAACCTTACATACCTGAATACAACCAAAAACAACAACAGAACTTCAGCAAAAAGATGGTAAGATCAGCAGAGCTTAAAACAGCAGTAATCAACAACTAACAACCAGCTTAAATCATGTTTTGAACCCAGAAACCAGCAGTGTATTCAAGCTTTTTAAAACCAAGAAAAATGAGAACTAGCTAATCAATGGAACAGTATTTGAGATCCCTTTTTGTGTTTTTTTTTCTAATTCTGAAACTCTATCAGTGTGTGTATATTTTTTAGTGTTCTAGGTGCAGAGAATAATGCTGAAAAGTCTGTCTAAAGTGAAGGAAATGGCCCTATTTATCTCCAAAATTTGTTGTGTGCCTTCCAAGTCAAAGAATGAATTTTGTTTCCAAAATACCCCTCACAAAGCAACTTTTCTAACAGCAAGCGGACAACTGGCCATTTCTAATTGGCTTCAGCAACTTGTACTGGTAGAATAGCACCAGTTGTCCATGCCACAAAATATTCTAGATATCTTATCCCATTTCTAAACTCCCAAATTAACTCCCTTAAGTTTTCTTTACTTACAAATGAACCCCTACAAATCCCTAAGAATTGAAAAATATGGCCAACAGAAACAATCAACACAAATGACAGCAAATGGATCAAAACCAAGATTGAACATCTTAAAAAAATAGAAAAATAATAATCTTAAGACCTCCAAACTTGATTTTGACTAAAACTAAATTAGTCAAAACAAATTAACAAATTAGGAGAATCCAAGATGCCTAAAACTAACATTAATAAATTATATTATTTATTATATGCCTATTTCAGAATTAGATTAACCAACAGGTCCAAACAAAATAAGCAATGATAACTAAAACTAAAGAGAAGCTTGATATGCACTAGAGAACTAGGCTGGTTGACATGAAAAAAAACAAATAAAACCCTAACGGCCCAAAGAATATGGCCTCCTGAACTACTTAGTTTGGTCATTGAAATGACAAACTAGGAAACAGGATGAACAAAACAAACAGAAAAAAAAAAAAGATAAACAAGAGAATGATAACATAAGAGAATAAAAGGAAAAAAAAAGACGGGGGGAATGTACCTATACCGGAACGTGAATCAAACGGCTTAAAGGGAAGTAGACGCCTCTGATTTAAGTTGCAATAGGTGTTAGGCGACTGTTCTCGTCGAGAACAGACGGATAACACCCATTTTCCGGCTCAAATCTTCTTTGAAAAAAAAATCAATTTGTGACGGCTTTGCATGCTCTCAGATCCGAAATTGAACCAATTTGGGGAAGAATCAAAAGGATTGACTTGGTAATTTAGAAAGAAGAGGAGGTGAGGAATGTTTGGTGTAATTTTGGAGTGATTTAGGGGCGTTTATGGAGTTGCCACCGACGGAGGATTTCAAGGCGGCAGTCTCTAGGGTTTTGAGAGATGGTGAGGTGAGGAGATGGAATGAGGGGGGTTGACTGGGGGGAGGGCTTGGTTTGGACACTTTTATACTTGGGGTTTGATAAGTTTCGGGCCGTTGGATCTCAAATATTCAACGGTCGTGATTAGGGACAAGGGAAACGGGGTCGTTTGGCTGCAATGGGGCCTGGGACCGGGTAGCTGGGATTTGGGCTTGGAAGATTGGAACGGGTAAAGGGGAAATTTGGGCTTCACCATGGCTTAGCCCAATTAAATCAGCCATTGTGCAATTAACCCCATTTATTTTCTATTCTTTTTTGCTTTTCTTTTTCTTTCCTTTTTTTTCAATTAAAAACCTAAAATAAAATCCTAAATTAATATAGATTGTAACACTAACCAATTTCATAAAAAAATATAAAAATTCCTTAATCCTAAATCAAAGAGAAAAACCATTATTCTAAAATTAAGCTAAAAATGCAACAATGGACTATTTTTGTAATTTCAATTTTGATAGAACAAATAATTAGCTAATTAATCCTAAAAACATAGAAACCAACTCTAAATGCAATGCATGACATTTTTTGTACTTTTTCGTGATTTTAATAAAATAAGTATGCACAGAAAAATGCAAACAATTAACACGATTTCCTTCCAATATCCTATAAAATTGCAAATAATTAGAAAAAAAATTATTTCTTTAATTTGTAGGAGTATTTCACATAGGAAAAAAATCACGTGCTCACAGCTGCCCCTCTTTGCTCGGAAACACGAAGAGTTTTCGGGCAAAGATAAAGTGAGCGGATACGAGCTATTTTTGCCCGTTTGAGTATTTCATGGGAAGCATTTTTGAAAGATTTGACCGCGCCCTGCTTCCGTGGTTGCCTACATACCCTTTGTTATAAAGGAATCAGGTCAGTGTAGTTTGGAAAGTTTTGGTAGCTGGGACTACCGGGAAGCTGTGATTTCACTGCTGCTGCTGCTATTGCTCGCTGAACTCCTTATTACACAAAGACAAAATAAAAAGTAGGTAGGCTAAACTATGATCTATGAATTACAAGAATCCTATCTACTATCTTCAAACTTGGTCTTGCTTCTTCTACAGTTCTGTTGTGCATCTTGAACTGTCGACCTGCACTCTCAAGGAGAATTTATGTTGTTGCTAATGCGAATTGAATTCTGAGATGGGTTCGCTTGTTTTCTAGGTGGGTGCCTGATTTTCGGCACTTGAACTGCACTCTCTAGGTGGGCGCCTGATTTCCAAAACTATTCCCTTGTTTTCCAGGTGGCCGCTTGATTTGCCAAAACTTGAGTTGTATTCCCTTATTCTCCAGATGGGCACCTGATTGCCAAAACTTTAACTGTTCCCTTGTTCTCCATGAGGGCGCCTGATTGCCAAAACTTTAATTGTTTTCCCTTATTCTCTAGGTGGGCGCCTGATGGCCAAAACTTTAACTGTATTCCCTTGTTCTCCAGGTGGGCGCCTGATTACCAAGACTTTAACTGTATTCCCTTGTTCTCTAGATGGGCGCCTGATTGCCAAAACTTTAATTGTATTTCCTTGTTCTCCAGGTGGGCGCCTAATTACCAAGACTTTAACTGTATTCCCTTATTCTCCAAGTGGGTACCTGATTGCCAAAACTTTAACTGTATTCCCTTGTTCTCCAGGTGGGCGCCTGATTGCCAAAACTTGAACTATATTCCCGTGTTCTCCAGGTGGGCGCCTGGTTGCCAAAACTTGAACTGTATTCCCTTGTTCTTCAGGTGGGTGCCCGATTGCCAAAACATGAACTGTATTCCCTTGTTCTCTAGGTGGGCGCCTGATTACAACAAAATAGACAAAACAAAGAAACTTTTCTGCCCCAGTTTGGTATATGGGCGCATCTGTGAGTGTTAATCGAATCCCGTTATCAAAAAGCTATAAGAACTCAAAAGCTAAATCCTATTATCTAGGAGGGCTATGACAATTGAAATTAAATCCCATCTTAAGAGTGAAAACTTTAAAGCTAACTTATATTTCCCAAAGGTAGAGCTTATATTAAATCTTGTTATCCATGAAGGTCTTGGAATTCAACTAAGTCCTATTATCTAGGAGGGTCCTGATAATCCCAAAAATTGAATCTCATTATCCAGGAGGGCCCTGAAAACTTTAAACTAAATCTCATTATCCAGGAGGATCCTAAAGATTTATGGTTGAACCCGTCTGGTGCATGCTTTCCCCACGGAGGATTCCTCAGAATAAACGAAATTTCCTGCCCCTATTTTAACCAAAGAAAATTTTATCAGTTTAAAAATATGGTGGTTAGTTTGCGGCATTTTTGCTGAAGGTGGCCCTTTCACTACCGTGCTTTGCTTTGACTGGCTGTCTTGAACTGGCCAAGAATAATTTGCCTTTCTAACTGAATTCCAACCACAGGACCCTGAATGACCCAAGTACTCTACACCCAACCCGCTGTTTTACGTTTCTGTCCTTCCTACCTGAATCTCTATATCTTCCACAAAATTCCCAAACCACTCGACCAATGGAGCTTTCACTGACGCCTTATTTTCCACCTTGCATCATGCCATCTCTGGTATGTTTGGCCACACTTTGCTTTGTGCATTTTGGAAGTTGGTAGTAAGCTTTGAAATCCTTTCTCACTTGCTTAAACAAGGCTGACATTGGAACAACCTTAGCGAAATAAACCCAAAAGAAATGAAATGCAATGACTTCGAGAGTTAGAAATAAAGAAGAAAAATCAAAACAAAAAGACTGTTTGAGGAAGAAATGGACAAGGGACTTATCTGAGCGAGGTTGCTGGAATCAATGATCATGACATGCATTTCGGATTAATTTGCCTAGTCCATTCAATTAATCTTATTTTAGTCTTCACACTCTCTGCCTGGGGTTCCCATAATCTGATTCCTTTGCAAAGTCAACAACTTTATTCGGCTTGCGGTGCCTTGAAGGGTTTTCACCAACAACCTCTCTCATTTATTTATCTCTCAACTCACTGTCGCCTTACGGTTCTCGTGAGGGTTTTCACCAATAAGACTCTCTCATTTTTCATTTCTCTCAGCTTTTTGTCACCTTATGGTGCCCGTAAGGGTTTTCACCAATAAGACTCTCTCATTTTTCATTTTTCCTACTTAGAACAGAGTGTTGCCCCTGATATGAATCATACCTCTACTTGCTCGACTTGGCGTCCCTCGAAGATTGATCGGAAGGTCTTTATTTGGACTATAATGTGGGCTTTTGGATAGGGTTTAGAAAGAAAGAATATCATAAAGGCTCAAAACAACTTGAATGGGTTAAAATTACAACTTTTGGAATCAGATCTCTTACAAAACCACAACTTCTGCCCCAGTTTTCTTTCTTAGGGGCTTTGAATTTCATATTTGATAGCACTGAACCATGAGGCTGCCTATGTATCCTTAAAAGGAATCAGGTCGAACGTAGTTCATGTCATAAAAATTGCTTTATTGTTGTTACTTTTCTCTTTTCTCTTTTTTTCTCTCTTTTTTTCTTCTTCTTCTTTTTCGGTCTTTTTCATTCTTTTCTTTCTCTTTTTCTCTTATTTTTTCCTCTTTTCCTTCTTTATTCACCTTTTGCGTCCATGTTTCTGAACTTAGCTACTGATTCCAAAAGAGGGGTATGAAAGAAATAAATAAGGCTCAAAGGGGTAACAAAGGATAAAGTGTTTAGATAGCAGAATAAAATGTCTTCGTCATTCCAATCTTCAAAACTTGCCAAGTACAAACAACACAATTTAAACCAAATAAATCATACATAATATCTTTTGACTGCATCATAATTGATAGCCATATCTACACATTTGCCTTCTATATCAGTTAAATACAAAGCACCATTGGACAACACTCTCGTTACGATGAATGACCCTTGCCGATTTGGGGCGAACTTGCCTTTTGCTTCAGCCTGATGTGGAAGGATGCGTTTCAATACTCGCTGACCCACTTCAAATTTTCGGGGACACACCTTCTTGTTGTATACTTTTGTCATTCTCTTTTGATAAAACTGACCATGACACATTGCTGCCAGTCTTTTCTCGTCAATCAGACTCAATTTCTCCAAACGGTTTTTGACCCACTGATCATCATCAATTTCGGCTTTAGTAATAATCCGAAGAGATATAATTTCAACTTCCACGGGTATCACTGCTTCAGTGCCATATACAAACAAATAAGGGGTTGTACCTACTGATGTGTGAACAGTAGTGCGATAACCCAGCAAAGCAAAAGGTAGCTTCTTATGCCACTGCATGGAACCTTGTACCATCTTCTGAAGTATCTTCTTTATGTTCTTATTGGCCACCTCGACGACTACATTTTCCTTGGGGAGATAAGGAGTGGAATTACGATGCGTAATCTTAAATTGTTGACATACTTCTTTCATCAAATGACTGTTAAGATTAGCACCATTATCTGTGATGATCATATTTGGGATTCTGAGTCGACAAATGATATTTGAATGAACAAAGTCGACCACTGCCTTCTTGGTCACAGATTTGAAAGTCTTAGCTTCAACCCACTTAGTGAAATAATCGATGGCCACCAGAATGAACCTGTGCCCGTTTGATGCCGCGGGCTCAATTGGTCCAATGATATCCATGTCCCAAGCAACAAAGGGAGATGGTGTGGACATTGTGTGCAACTCAGATGGTGGAGAATGAATCAAGTCTTTGTGTACCTGGCATTGATGACATTTATGCACAAAGCTGATGCAATCTCATTCCCTGGTGAGCCAATAATACCCCGCTCGAAGAATCTTCTTTGCCAGAACATACCCGCTCATATGCGGCCCGCAAACTCCAGAATGTACCTCGATCATAATAGTCGTGGCTTGCTTAGCATCGATGCACCTCAACAGCCCAAGATCTGGAGTTCTTTTGTACAAGACTCCCCCGCTCAAGAAAAATCCACTAGCAAAACGCCGAATTGTTCTCTTTTGATCACATATGGCTTGTACCGGATATACCCCCATCCTAATATACTCCCTGATGTCATGGAACCACGGTTCACTATCAAGTTCTTCCTCAACCACATTACAGTAGGCATGCCGATCACGAACTTGAATATGCAGAGGGTCAACATAAGTTTTGTCCGGATGGTGCAACATTGATGCCAAGGTAGCCAAAGCATCGGCAACCTCATTATGGATCCTTGGTATGTTTCTGAATTCTATTGATCGAAACTATTGACAAAGATCATGCAAACATTGTCGATACGGTAAAAGCTTTAAATCCCGAGTCTCCCATTCTCCTTGAATATGGTGCACCAAAAGTTCCGAGTCTCCCAAGACCAAGACTTCCTGAGCTCCCATATCTACAGCTAGCCTCAATCCCAAATGCATGCCTTGTACTTAGCCATGTTGTTGGTACAATAGAAACGAAGCTGAGCTGTGATGGGGTAGTAGTGCCCTATTTCAGAAATGAGTACAGCTCTTATCCCAACACCTTTCATGTTAGCAGCTCCATCGAAGAAGAGTTTCCAACCGGGCTTTTCATCCTTCCCGACCTCGTCAATATGCATTACCTCTTCATCAGGAAAGTAAGTCTTCAAAGGTTCATATTATTCATCCACCGGGTTCTCAGCTAAGTGATCGGCCAAAGCTTGGGATTTCATTGCCGTCCGAGTCACATATACAATGTCAAACTCTGTGAGCAAAATCTGCCACTTTGCAAGCCTTCCTGTGGGCATAGGCTTTTGAAAGATATACTTTAAAGGATACAGGCGAGAAATGAGGTAAGTAGTATAGGATGACAAGTAATGCTTCAACTTCTGTGCTACCCAAGTCAGGGCGCAACATGTCCTTTCAAGGGGAGTATACTTAACCTCATAAGATGTGAACTTCTTGCTGAGATAATAGATGGCTTGCTCTTTCCTGCCAGTGATGTCATGCTGACCCAACACATAACCAAATGAATTATCTAGGACTGTCAAATAAAGAATCAAAAGTCTCCCATGTTCCGATAGGACCCACACATGTGGGTTTGACAAATACTCTTTGATCTTATCGAATGCTTCCTGGCACTCATCAGTCCATTTGACCGCATCATCCTTCTTTAGCAACTTAAAGATGGGCCTACAAGTTATCGTGAGATGAGCAATAAACCTGCTGATGTAGTTCAGCCTCCCTAGCGGACTCATTACCTCGATCTTGTTCTTTAGCGGTGGTAATTCCTGGATAGATTTGTTCTTTGACGGATCCAACTCAATACCACGCTGACTGACTATGAACCCTAACAGTTTCCCAGATGGAACACCAAATGCATACTTTGTAGGGCTGAGCTTAAGATTGTACCTGTGAAGCCTCTGGAAAAACTTTCTCAAATCACTGACGTGGTTAGACTGCTTCATGGACTTTATGATCACATCATCCATGTAAACCTCAATCTTCTTGTGTATCATGTCATGGAATATGGTAGTCATTGCCCTCATGTAATTTGCCCCAGCATTTTTCAAACCAAATGGCATGACTCAGTAGCAATATGTTCCCCACGGCGTGATGAATGCCGTCTTTTCCGCATCTTCCTTATCCATTAAGATCTGATGATACCCCGCATAGCAGTCCACAAAAGACCCAATCTCGTGCTTGGCACAATTATCAATCAAAATGTGGATACTTGGTAGTGGGAAGTTGTCCTTTGGACTTGCTTTGTTGAGGTCATGGTAATCGACACACACTCTAGTCTTACCATCTTTCTTGGGCACAGACACAACATTGGCTAGCCACGTGGGATACCGCGTGACTCGAATGACCTTTGCATCAAGATACTTTGTGACTTCTTCTTTAATCTTCACATTCATATCGGTCTTAAACTTCCTTAATTTCTGCTTGATGGGAGGGAATGCTGGATCGATTGGAAATTTGTGGACCACCAAATCGGTACTCAAGCCTGGCATGTCATCATACGACCATGCAAAAATATCCTTATATTCAAAAAATGCTTTAATTATTTCTTCCCTGGTTTGTGGTTCAAGATGGACACTTATCTTGGTTTCTCTGACATTATCTGGATCTCCTAAATTGATTGCTTTCGTTTCATTCAGATTAGGCTTGGATTTTTTTTCAAAATGATTTAGTTCCTTACTGATTTCCTCGAATGCCCCATCCTCATCACATTTTGTTTCATCATCACACTCTATTTCTTGGATTATTATTTCAGAATTAGATTGACTTTTAAGACTTGGCTGAAGATTCCTCATGCATGTCATGTCATTGAAACCAGCATAAAAATAACTGTACAAAGAAGAAAAGAAAACAAAAATAAAAACTATCAGGAATGATGGAAAAGGGAAATTGCATTTTATTGATGTCACACCTCCTTTTTACCCGCGCCCGCAGGGGCGCAGAGGGAGTTTTTCCAATTAAAGGACAATCGAAACGGGATTTATTATTTAATTCAGAGTCGCCACTTGGGAGATTTATGGTGTCCCAAGTCACCGGTTGAATCCCGAATCGAGGAAAAGATTGACTCTGTATTGCAGTCCGCGAACCAGAAATCCGGATAAGGAATTCTGTTAACCCGGGAGAAAGTGTTAGGCATTCCCGAGTTCCGTGGTTCTGGCACGGTCTCTCAACTATCACATTCGGCTTATTTATCTAATTATTTTTATATACATGTTGAACCTATGTGCAAATTTTAACTTTTTACCGCTTATATTATTATTATTATTAACGAGAATTGCAACGTCGTGAAAATACATCTCGAACCACGTCACATCAATGCACCCGTGGTTATCGATACATTTCGACTCCGTTGAGATTTGGATTTGGGTCACATAAATGTGCACCCGAGTTTAAGAAAGTAAATTATTAAAAGCGCATCTAAAACAATCTAGCGTTTTATTAACTTTGAGGGAAGCCACGAAATTCGCTAAAGGGCACGTCCCGAGGTCTAACATTTTTAAAAAAACTAGTTAAAGAGGGCCACGCAATTTGTGATTTTATTTGGCGCGGCACGCCTCGTTTATTTTAAGGACATCCTAAAGCAAGCCATTATTTTCTTTTGAATTTGTCTCTGAAGCCTAACAAATTAACTAGCATATATGAAAGGCCCAAAATCCTTATGAATCAGTTTCAAACCAATTAAGCCCAATAACTTAGTAAATGAAGGCAGAACATTTTCAGCAAATTGTTCATAACAGCCCAGATTTCATTTATAAAGGGCTGGACAGTTTGGGCTTATGACGAACCCAAAAATACGACGCTGATTTTAATTTCGAGGCCTGCCAATGCTTTAGACCCAGACATCTCCTTAATTCAAATCGAACAATGATTCTCAGCCAATAGATCAGTTAGACCATTCAATTCATTTAAAATGTTTTTACATGGATAGTTGCTTAAGTAACCTTAATGACTAGTTAATTCCATCTAAAACTCCTCAAACAAGTTTAACCGCGGCTAGAAGTGAGACAGTTTTTCAGCAGGCAAAGACTGTCTATTACTTGTGAGTTCAAAGTAGAGCAATGTGTTGTAATACCCCTAGTAAGACTAAACAAACATCACTAACCCAAAAATGTGTTCTGATCGTTAAGGTCCTAAGAGATCAAATCTATGTCATCAATAGTGCACATATACGGTCGTACGAACCCAGCAATCCAAGTTAAATTCAATCCTACTATGAAACTAACAAATCTGAATTGATTCACACTAATGCTGGCATTTCTTAGCTGCTCACAGCTGTTTGAATATTGAATTGCTAACTACAAGTTAAGATCTAAAGTCAACTTTTATATTTATGTTGTTTCTAATATCGATAGTTAAACTAATCATCCCATGCAATCATGCTAAGCTACTGAATATTAACATTCCAATACAAATTAATAGTCCAAACAGTGCAGTCTTACTTCATTACAACGAATCATACAGAAATAAAAATCAAAAGTAGTCAATTCTGTAATCAAACATGCTTCATTTTCGTTCCACTTCTCAACTTTCAATGTACATTATGATGAACGTGAAAGTGTACCTGGGCTTGCAGTGAAACAAAGGAGAAGAAAGAGATCAGTAATTTCACAGCAGTAGCAACAGGAATCAGCAATAATTTTCAACGGGTATCAGCAGCTAGAACTCAAATAGCAACAACAAACCAGTCTCAACCCAGAAATGAAACTCAGCACACTCAAATTTAAACCCGGAATGAATTGTAGAACAACAACAATAGTGGATACCCCAAACAGACCTGACTGTACCACACTACGCTCGAAACTAAACCAGAAAAACTTTCTAAAACTTTGACAACACTAAACCAGACTGCCTTCCAAAGGAACACTCTATTTTCATATTCTTTTTTACAAAAAATATCCTCCTTGTTATCTCAGGTCTACCCTCTTTTATACCCTAAGATAGACCCATTTTCCAGCTTGTTTTCACACTAGGCAGAATTAAGAAATGTGTGTCTCCCATCATATTCCCTGACAACCACTACTAAGTGTCTAATTTCATTGTTTAGTTTTAAAGGTGTATGGGCAATGCTATATTTTAATCAAGTCTTTTTAAGTCTCCCCACACCATTATGTTTTGTTCCTCATTAGCACTAAACAAATGCGTTAGTTTAATGTTAATTAAGTGCTTTACTGACAGTCCACTTAGCAAGACCATTTGCCAAACTTTTAAACCCCCAAAATACCCCTGAAGACCCTGTGACTGCAGCTATAACCAATTCTCCTAAGTTCTGAATACAACCTTATAACTCACTACTATCTAATTAACATTATCATACCAACACTGAATTCAAACCAATGTCAGATTCATTTCAGAACCTAAACAGTAGGATTCAATTCATCAAACTCAACAACAACTTAAGCTTGAACCAGGTTGAATCAAATAGCAACAAAATAAAGGCCCAGGATTTTAATGATTCAGAACACCCTTACAGGGAATGACATAGTAGGTTCAGGTGACAACCAAAACAAAGTTCATGTATTTTCAAAGCATTTCAACTGACCAAGCAATTCAAAACAATGTGACGACCGACTAAGCGATTCAAACATTGTGATGGACTAATCCTTAATTTTAGCAAACGGGCAAACTTAAGTTATCGATTGCAAAATCGGAAATGTTCTAACAAATCTACAAACTGCCTAGCTTCAATAATTGACTAAAATTAACGAGTCAACACCAATTACCAAACCAAAGCAAATTGACGTGACAGGAAATTAATCTGAAAAGACACATAAAAAAATTAGATGAAACAAAGAACAGAGAAGACCAAAAATGAGGAAAATGAAAGCTAAATAACAAAATCCAAATGGAAATGGGAAATACCTAAGATGAACGACCAGCTCGGCTTGAACCAAATCTGACATCTTTTGATTTTGGTCGGAATAGATCTTAATCACGAGTTCTCAAACGAGAACACACGAATAAAACCTATTTCGGCCTCGAATCTTCAATACAGGCTCTTGATCTGAGAACTCAACGTTCGTTCATTCGAATTGAGATTCGACAAACTACGGTTTGATTCGAGGGGAACTAGGGGTGGTTTAGGGACGAGGGAAGTCAGGTGGACGTTTGGTGTTAGCCTGGAATCGATTGGATTAGTTAGGGTTTTTTGGTTGATCTTTGATATAAGATTCAAAGGCCCTGATCAGGATTCGAGGGGAATGGTTAGAGGGGTTAGGTTTAGGAGGCCGTGGGGAAGCTGGGGTGTGAATTTGGGGGTGAACGGAGCACTGTCCACCGGGTTTCAGGCGATGGAGTATGGTGGCAGCTATTAGGGTTTTTGGTCGTTTGGTCTCTCTGAAAGAGACGACTGAACAGGGGGGGTGTTTGGAAATGAGAGGGGGTAATGGGTCTGGGTATTTTGGTATATTAGATTGAGGGGATTAATGTGATCCATTGGATCAGTGAAGATCGACGGTCCAGATTAGGTTGGGGGTCAAACGGGGTCATTTTGGTTAAGTACTGAGGCGGGTTTGGTTCGGGGTAAACGGGTCGAGTTCGGTTCTTGGATACGGGTATTGATCTGTGACCGTTGGATGTGGCTTGGTTGAATGGCTGAGATTTTTGCCATTGAAACGACGTAGTCTGGTCCCTATACTACGTCGTTTCACCATCCTGTGAGAGGAGCTGCCTGGACCGGGTTTGGGACATTCCATTGGGCCAGGGATTTGAGCCCAATCCGATTTTCCTTCCTAGTTTTTGTTCTTTTCATTCATTTTGCTTTCTAAATTATTTTCTAAAATTATAAACCAAGTTAACTTATTAAAAATACTAATTATCTTCTAATAACATTTATCACATATAATTAAATGCCAATTAACAATAAAATCACACAATTCAACATTAAATGCTAAAAAATGCAAAGCACATTATTTTTTATGATTTTCATTTTCGTAAAACAAATCAGTGGTTAATTAATCCTAAATTGTAAATGCAAATGCAACACATATATTTTTGAATTTTTCAGTAGTAAAAATAGAATAAACATGCACAGACAAATACAAATAAATCACAAGCAACACACAACTATTTTATTTTGAATTTTTGTGGGAGTAGTTCTTGTAGGGCAAAAATCACGTGCTCACAGCTGCCCCTCTTTGTCCGGAAACACGAAGAGTTTTCGTGCAAAGATAAAGTGAGCGGATACGAGCGATTTTTGCCCGTTCGGCTACTCCGTGTGAAGCATTTTTTTAAAGATTTGACCGAACCTCTGCTTCGAAGGTTTCCTACATATCCCTGGCTAAAAGGGAATCAGGTTAATGTAGTTCGGGAAGTTTTGGTAGTTGGGACTACCCTGGAGCTGTGGATTTACTATTACTGCTATTGTTGCTGCTGCCGCTACTTACTGACCTCCTTGTTACACCTTGATAAAAATAAAGAAGTTATACTAAGCTATGGTCTATGAATTACAAAGATTTATTCTCAAACTTGATCATGTGACTGTTGTTGCCTTGTTGTCTTGTGTTTCCTCTGATGTTTCTTTGCTTCTGACTTGACTCGTATTCTCTCTTGATTGCCGAATTTGAACTGCTTATTTCCTTCTTGTGAGCTTCGAATTATTTTTCCTTCGAAGCTTAAACTGCCTTCTTTTGACTAGTGTTGCCTTCCTTCCGACTTCTGGACTTTAATTTATGCTGGGGAATTTTGTTGCAACCCTCCGCTCTCCGGGCGGGCTCCTGACTTCTACTATGACTTAACAAGATAATACCTCCATTCTCTAGGCGGGCTCCTGACTTCAACAACTTCTTAAAATATAACACTTTCATTCTCCAGGCGGGCTCCTGACTTTAACAACTTCTTAAAATATAACACTTCCATTCTCCAGGCGGGCTCCTGACTTCAACTACAACTTAAAGATATAACACCTTCATTCTCCAGGTGGGCTCCTGACTTTAACAACTTCTTAAAATATAACACCTCCATTCTCCAGGCGGGCTCCTGACTTCAACTACAACTTAAAGATATAACACCTCCATTCTCCAGGCGGGCTCCTGACTTCAACTACAACTTAAAGATATAATACCTCCGTTCTCCAGGCGGGCTCCTGACTTCAATTATGACTTAAAGATATAACACCTCCATTCTCCAAGCGGACTCCTGACTTTAACAACTTCTTAAAATATAACACCTCCATTCTCCAGGCGGGCTCCTGACTTCAACTACAACTTAAAGATATAATACCTTCATTCTCCAGGCGGGCTCCTGACTTCAATTATGACTTAAAGATATAACACCTCCATTCTCCAGGCGGGCTCCTGACTTCAACTACAACTTAAAGATATAGCACCTACATTCTCCATGCGGGCTCCTGACTTCTATTATGACTTAACATATAATACCTTCATTCTCTAGGTGGTCTCCTGACTTCAACAACTTCTTAAAATATAACAACCTCCATTCTCCAGGCGGGTCTCCTGACTTCTACTATAATTAGAAATATAACACCTTCATTCTCCAGGCGGGCTCCTGACTTCAACAACTTCTTAAAAATATAACACCTTCATTCTCCAGGCGGGCTCCTGACTTCAACAACTCTTTAAAATATAACAACCTCCATTCTCCAGGCGGGTCTCCTGACTTCTACTATAATTTGAAATATAACACCTCTATTCTCCAGGCGGGCTCCTGACTTCAACTACTTTTTTAAAATATAACACCTCTATTCTCCAGGCGGGCTCCTGACTTCAACAACTCTTTAAAATATAACAACCTCCATTCTCTAGGCGGGTCTCCTGACTTCTACTATAATTTGAAATATAACACCTCTATTCTCCAGGCGGGCTCCTGACTTCAACTACAACTTAAAGATATGTTCTATTGCCGTTGTTCCTTCCTGCCTCCTGAACCATTTTCCTTCTAACTTGAATAATCTTCTTTCAGAACTGCTTCCTTCAAAACTGGTGCTTCATTCCTCTGAAAACTGCTGGGGATAACTCCGGTGTTTCATTCAAAAATATGTTATTCTCCTCCTTCAGAGACTACTTCCCTTAAAGCTGGTGTTTTCCTTCCTCTGAAACTACTTCCCTTAAGACTTGTGTTATCTTCCTCCCGAAAATGCTTTCTTTAAAACTTGTTTTGCTTTCTCCCGAAAACTGCTGGGGATACCGCTTTTCAACAAACTTGTGTTAGACTTCCAGAAAATTTTCGAAATGAAAGAAAATTTTCTGCCCCAGTTTGACAATCTTTCTCGTGGCATGTCTTTCCATCATCAATAATATTTCCTGTCCCTACTTCAAATCAAAGAAAATTTGTTAGTTTAAAACGTGGGGGACGTTCCTACTGGGGATGGTTTTCCCTTTTTCTTTTTTCCACGCTCTGCGTTGTTCAACCATCTTGAAACTTGGCCGATAACTTTCGACCTTCTTGATGCTTCCGTTATTTGCCAACTTCTCAACCGTTGTTTTCCACTTTTACTCCATACTTTCCTCGACATCTTAGAGCAATCCATCATTTGGTCTTATAATGACGTCTTTCTTGTCCCATCACATTATCTTCGGCCTGTCTTATCCCCATTTACCTTGCCCCATGTTGGCGACTGGTAGTTGGCTTTGAAAATCCTTCTTAAAGACAAACTACTATATAAAAAAATCTTTAACCAAAAGAAATGAAAGATGATGACTTCCAAAGACGAAAAGAAAATTCTTTCTGAACAATTGTTTGAAGAGAAAAAGGAAAAGGACACATCTGAATGGTATAACTGATCTCAATGATCATATCGTGCATTTTTGGATTAATCAACCCAGTCTATTTACATCAATCAATCTTTCTGATGGCCTTACTTTGCATTTCAAAAGGTCCCGCAACCCAACTCTTTTGCCGAATCAACATCTGTGTTCTGCTTGATGCTTCGACGGATCATTTCTATCAACCTTACCTCGTTTGTCCACTTTCAATTCCTTGTCGCCTTATAGTGCCCTTCGAGGGGTTTTCACTAATAAGACTCTCTCATATCTCTCAACTCACGTCGCCCTATAATGCCTGTGAAAGTTTTCACCGATAAGACTCTCTCATTTTATTTCTCTCAACTTTCGTCGCCTTATGGTGCCTGTGAAGGTTTTCACCAATAAGACTCTCTCATTTTATCTCTTTTCAGCTGGGGATTGGGGTGTTACTGATAAGATTCTCTCATTTCATTTCCTTTCTGCTGGGGATTCTCTCATTTCGTTTCTTTTCTGCTGAGGGCCAGAGTGTTACTCCAGACTTCCATTTGCCCAACTTGGCACTTCTCGGATACTAATCGGGAGGTCTTTTGGACATCAATATGGGTTTCTGGTGTATGGCTAAAAATTTAAAATAATTTTGATGGGTAAAACATTACAACTCTTTGAATCAACTTTCCTTCCCCAAAATTATAAACACAACTTCTGCCCCAGTTTTTCTTGCTTGGGGGATTTTTGATTCTTATTACACTATGACCGAGCCGTGAGGCGCCTACGTATCCTTTTTGAGGAATCAGGTCAAACGTAGTTCCCAATTCCTTTGTTTTTCTTGTGACTTTTCTTTTGTCTTTATTATCATTATTTTTCTTTTCTCCCTTTTTCATTTTCATTACTGATTCCAAAAGAGGGGTATGAAAGAATAAATAAGGCTCAAAAGGGGAAGCAAAGGTTGAAGTGTTTGGATGGAAGAACAAATTGCCTCTGTCATTTCATTCTCTGATACCATGCCAAATGCAAACAAACAACAATTACAATTAAAAGAAATCATACATAATATCTCTTAACTGCGTCAGAATTGATAGCCATGTCTATGCATTTTCCTTCGATATCTGTTAAACATAAGGCACCATTGGACAACACTCTGGTTACAATGAATGGCCCTTGCCAATTCGGGGCGAACTTGCCTTTTGCCTCAGCCTGATGTGGAAGGATGCGTTTCAGCACTTGCTGACCCACTTCAAATTTCCGGGGACGCACCTTTTTGTCGTATGCTCTTGCCATTCTCCTTTTATATAACTGGCCATGGCACACAGCTGTCAATCTTTTTTCATCAATCAAATTTAACTGCTCCAGACGAGTTTTGACCCACTCATCATCATCAATCTCAGCTTCAGCGACAATCCGAAGGGACGGGGTTTCAACTTCCGCAGGTATTACAGCTTCAGTTCCATATACCAACAAATAAGGAGTTGCACCTACTGAAGTACGGACAGTGGTGCGATAACCCAACAATGCAAATGGTAATCTTTCATGCCATTGCCTCGAACCTTCTACCATTTTCCGAAGTATCTTCTTTATGTTTTTGTTGGCTGCCTCAATCGCTCCATTTGCCTTGGGATGATATGGGGTAGAATTGCGGTGTGTAATCTTAAACTGTTGGCATACCTCTTCCATCAATTTACTATTAAGATTAGCACCGTTATCTGTGATGATCACCTTCGGGATTCCAAATCGACAGATGATATTTGAGTGAACAAAATCGACCACTGCTTTCTTGGTCACAGACTTGAAAGTTTTGGCCTCAACCCATTTGGTAAAATAACCAATGGCTACCAGAATGAACCTATGCTCGGTGGATGCTGCTGGCTCAATTGGTCCAATGATATCCATGCCCCAAGCGACGAAGGGCCATGGTGCTGACATTGTGTGCAATTCTGATGGTGGAGAATGAATCAAATCTCCGTGTATCTGGCACTGATGACATTTGCGCACAAGACTAATACAATCTCTCTCCATGGTGAACCAATAATAACTTGCTCGGAGAATTAACTTCGCCAGCACATATCCGCTCATATGTGGTCCGCAGACTCCTGAATGTACTTCGGACATGACAGACGTAGCTTGCCTAGCATCTATGCATCTTAACAATCCCAGGTCTGGTGTTCTTTTATACAGAACTCCTCCACTCAAAAAAAATCCACTTGCCAACCGTCGAATTGTTCTCTTTTGATCCCCCGTGGCTTGCACTGGGTATATCCCCATTCTGATGTATTCCTTGATATCGTGGAACCATGGTTCGCCATCCAGTTCTTCTTCAATCATGTTACAATAAGCATGCTGATCTCAGACTTGAATATGCAAAGGATCGACATAAGCTTTGTCCGGATGGTGCAGCATTGATGCTAGGGTAGCCAAAGCATCGGCGACCTCATTATGGACCCTTGGAATATGCCTGAACTTCACTGATCTAAACCGTTGGCAAAGATCATGTAAGCATTGTCGGTATGGTATGAGCTTCAGATCTCGCGTTTCCCATTCTCCTTGAATTTGATGTACCAGAAGGTCCGAGTCTCCCAAGACCAAGACTTCCTGGACATCCATGTCCGCAGCTAACCTTAACGCCAAAATGCATGCTTCGTACTCAGCCATATTGTTGGTACAATAAAAACGAAGCTGAGCCGTAACAGGATAGTGATGCCCTGTTTCAGAAATAAGCACAGCTCCTATTCCGACTCCTTTCATGTTAGCAGCCCCATCAAAGAAAAGTTTCCAGCTTGGTTTTTCGGCTTGTTCTAGTTCATCAATATGCATCACCTCTTCATCAGGAAAATAAGTCCTCAGTGGCTCATACTCTTCATCGACCGGGTTCTCGGCCAAATGATCGGCCAATGCTTGGGCTTTCATCGCAGTCCGAGTCACATAGATTATGTCAAACTTTGTGAGCAAAATCTGGCATTTTGCAAGCCTTCCTGTCGGCATAGGCTTTTGAAAGATATACTTCAATGGATCCAAGCGTGAAATGAGGTAAGTAGTGTAGGATGACAAATAATGTTTCAACTTCTGTGCTACCCAAGTTAGGGCACAACATGTCCTTTCCGGGTGAGTGTACTTAACGTCATAAGCCGTGAACTTCTTGCTAAGATAATAGATGGCTTGTTCTTTCCTGCCGGTGATATCATGCTGCCCCAGTACACAACCAAATGAATTTTCCAAGACTGTCAAGTAAAGAATCAAAGGTCTCCCTAGTTCTGGCGGAACCAACACAGGTGGGTTTGTCAAGTAACCTTTTATCTTGTCAAACGCTTCTTGACACTCATCAGTCCACTTGATCGCACCGTCCTTCCTCAACAACTTGAAAATAGGCTCACAAGTTGTCGTGATCTGAGCAATAAACCTGCTGATGTAGTTCAGCCTTCCTAACAGACTCATCACTTCAGTCTTGTTCCTCGGAGGTGGCAACTCTTGTATGGATTTGATCTTTGATGGGTCCAACTCGATGCCTCGTCGACTGACTATGAATCCTAACAGCTTTCCGGATGGAACACCAAATGCACACTTGGCGGGGTTAAGCTTGAGGTTGTACCTGCGAAGCCTCTGGAAGAATTTCCTCAAATCCTCGACGTGGTCGGCCTGATGCTTTGATTTTATGATCACATCATCTATGTATACCTCAATATCCTTGTGTATCATATCATGAAATATAGTAGTCATCGCTCTCATATAAGTTTCCCCAGCATTCTCCAACCCAAATGGCATTACTCGGTAGCAATATCGACATTAGCCAACCAGACAGGATATCGAGTGACCCGAATAACCTTTGCATCCAACTGCTTGGTAACTTCTTCTTTAATCTTCACACTCATCTCAGTTTTGAATTTCCTCAACTTTTGCTTGATGGGTGGGAACGCTGGATCAGTGGGCAATTTGTGGACCACTAAATCAGTGCTTAAACCTGGCATGTCATCATATGACCACGCAAAAACATCTTTGTACTCAATGAGTGCTTTGATTAACTCCTCCCGGATTTTTGGCTCGAGGTGGACACTTATTTTGGTCTCTCGGACGTTGTCTGTGTCCCCTAAATTGACGGCTTCTGTGTCATTCAAATTGGGTTTGGGTTTTTCTTTGAAGTGAATTAACTCCTCACTAATTTATTCGAAGGCTTCATCCCCATCATCATATTCTGATTCGTAATCGCAATCTACTTCTTGAACTATCATTTCGGAATCAGATTGATTTTTAAGACTGGGCTGAGAATTCCTTATGCACGCCATGTCATTAAGACCAGTATAAAAAGAACTGTACAGAAAAGAAAAGAAGAAAACAAAATTAAAATAAAATAAGGAATGAAGAAGAAACTTTTTTTATTTTATTGAATTACGGGATAACAAGGTTTCACACTTTGATGAACACAACAAAAATGAAAGGAATCTGGACTACAACCCTGGAATAATCCAGAAAACAGGAAGGAAAATCAGAGCCAACTACCAAGACTCCCTCCGAATGGGAAAAGGAGTAGCCATCCAATTGTTGATTTTTGCCTTTGGCCCCACAAACTGCACATCCGCCTTGCTGGACCCCTCCCCGACTTCTACCATGTTTATTTCGGTGAATAATCTTTCAAAGCCCTCATTTAAGTCTCCATCTGCACCAATCAATGGCCCTGTAACCTTGGACAACAATTGCTTTTTGATGCTCGGCCTGACAAAAGATCTGGACAGGCGCGGGATTGGCTTGGGAAGGACCCAGACTCTTTTCTTCAACTTTCGGGCCCGCCTCACATCCGCCACTGTAGGCTTGAACCCCAGCCCAAAGGTATCCAGATTTTTGGGCAAAGAAACCGGTTGAACAACACCCTGAAGATTAGCCCCTAAACCTTTGCCTGGCACAAACCCGTTTTTCAACATCTCTGAGGCTACCATGACAGTTGCAGCTGCTATTTTGGGAAGTGGGATACTTTTACCCTCAGGAACTTTGTCCACTTAAACCGTATCGAAAACTTGGTAAACCCACGACCCCTTGTCATTGTCAGTCTCTATGAAGGGTACGATGGCATCACTTACGGCGCTTGTATTGTCTTCCCCATGTACTACAATCTCTTGCCTATCCCACTCGAATTTGACCATCTGATGTAATGTAGAAGGCACTGCTTTGGCGGCGTAGATCCAGGGTCGCCCCAATAGAAGATTATATGACACTGCCACGTCTAACACTTAAAACTCCATGGTGAACTCGATCGGACCAATTGTTAATTCAAGTATGATGTCAACCACTGTGTCTGTACTACCCCCATCAAACCCTCGAACATAGATGTTGTTCTTGTGAATTCTGTCACCATCGACCTTCAGTTTGTTTAAGGTAGTTAGAGGACAGATATTGGCACTGGAACCATTATCAATCAGTATTCGAGTGACTACCGAGTCTTCACACTTCACAGTCAAATAGAGGGCTCTATTATGTTTTGTACCCTCCACGGGCAACTCATCGTCTGAAAAAGTGACCTTGTTGACCTCAAAATCTTGTTTGCTATTTGCGCAAGATGGTTCACAGAGATCTTATCCGGAACATGGGCTTCGTTCAGAATTTTCATCAATACCCGGCGGTGCTCATCTGAATGGATCGACAAGGATAACAATGAGATCTGTGTCGGGGTCTTCCTCAACTGCTCCATAATGGAGTAATCTTGCTCCTTCATTTTCTTTAAAAATTCTTTCGCCTCTTCCTCGGTGACTGGATTCTTTGTCGCTATTGGATTGGCCCTTCTTAACTCTGCGGGAGCAAAACACCTCCCCGAACGAGTTAGACCTTGGGCTTCACACACTTCTCCTTTGACTTCTTTCCCTTTGTAAACCACCATCACCCGTTCATAATTCCAAGGAACAACCTTGTTGTTGATCATTGGAAGCTGAGTTACCGGTCTTATAATAACAGGCTTTGTGTGAGCACCTTCACGACCATAACAGGTTTACTTGCAACCCCTGGCACTACCACTTTAACTCTCTCTGGTTTCACTGCAACAATGCTTGACGACCCTCCCTCGGCTACCACAGTTGGCTTATCATCTACCCCTTTCAACCGGACCACTGATTTCCCACTGGTTATTTTTCCCTTTGAGCTGGTTTCGCTAGAACGAATCATCATTACTGTTTGTGAGGGTTTCCTGGGCTCCCCCTCTTTGTGTATCAACTCAATCATGTGTGTCTCATGGTGAGCTGGCAGTGGATTCTGATTAATATTTGGTGTTTCTGGGGCTTGAACCTCAATCCGATGAGTATCGATAAGCTCTTGCACAGCTGTTTTTAGCTTCCAACATTTCTCTGTATCATGCCCTGGGGCCCTTGAACAGTACTCACAACTCACCGAGTTGTCAAGATTTCTAGGGGGAGGGTTTGGCATTTTAGGCTCAATTGGATTCAACATGCCCAACTGCCTCAATCTGTGGAAAAGACTGGTATATGATTCCCCCAGTGGAGTGAAAGTCTTTTGCTTTTGTGACCTCTCATTCTTAAGGGCTGGGTTTGGTCGGAAACCCATCCCGGAGGGATTTCTGTAGGACCTTGGGTGTGGATATGGATTTTGTGGAGCCGACGCACGCCATGGCGCGTGTGTCGGAGTTTGGGTATAGGTTTGTGCATGATGGACGGGAAAATAGGGATCTGGCGGTGGGTAGTAATATTGTGGAGGGCTATATAGAGTATGGGGGTAATTTTGGTGGTAGGGTCGTGGTTGGCTAAAGTAGGGTGACGGGCCTCTGGATCCGAACCAGGCTTCGGACTCAACAGTCGTGACATCTTCTTTCTTCTTTTTCCCGAGCACACCCCTAGTGCCGCTTTGAATGGCCTGGGTGGTTGCCTTGATCGCTGAATAACTCATGATCTTGTTGGACTTAAGCCCCTCCTCGACCATGCCTCTCATTTTTACAACCTCATTAAAAGATTTTCCAATTGCGGACACAAGATGACCAAAGTAGGTCGGCTCCAAAGCTTGCAAAAAGTAATCAACCATCTCGTTTTCTTTCATTGGGGGATCTACCCTTGCTTCTTGCTCCCTCCACCGGAAACCATATTCTCTAAAGCTTTCACTGTGCTTCTTCTCTAGTTTGGTCAAAGATAGTCGGTGTGGAATGATCTCAAGATTATACTGAAAGTGACAAGCGAATGCTTGTGCCATATCATCCCATGTATACTATCTTTCGTGATCTTGGCAGGTGTACCACTCCAATGCTGCTCCGCTCAAACTCTGACTGAAGTAAGCCATTAGCAATTTATCCTTTCCTCTGGCTCCCCTCATCTTACTGCAAAAACCTCTCAAATGAGCCACCGGATCATCGTGTCCGTTGTACAAGTCGAATTTGGGCATTTTGAACCCTGCCGGTAGTTGTACATTTGGGGACAAACACATGTCTTTGTAAGTTACATTCACCTGACCTCCTAACCCTCTCATATCCCTGAAGGATTGTTCTATGCTTTTCATTTTTCTGAACATCTCTTCCTGTTCAGGATTTCTGGCCGGTTTTTCTGCTTTCCCCGGTAGGTCAGAATGTGGATCATGTGGATAGGCTTCAGGCGCTTTGAAGGTAAGCTCCGGGGGATAATACCGGTTGTCCTGCGTTTGGAACACAGGTTCACTCAGGGATTTATGGAGTGCAGTTGGTGGAGATGCCACAAAGACAGGGGTGATTGGCGGAGGAGGGTATGGAATTGATTTTGGTGGTGGAGCTTGTGGCGTATGAGAAGTAGTTCCATGGTATTGTTGATAAATGGGAAAGCCTGGATCGGTGGTGGGATGATCCTGAGACTGAGCTAATGGTGGGGTAAAAGCCAGGTTGGCTGGGTAAGCTGGCGGTGATTGCCCTTTGGACCAGGCCTGGTACATTTCGGTCATCTGTTGCTTAAGCTTGAGCATCTCCT